>NC_090924.1:977697076-978308951 GCF_040938575.1 Ambystoma mexicanum
TATATACCCGTGGGGGCGTTTGTACCTGGTTGCTTTCAGTATCTCATAAAGGGACGCACGTCTGGCTGCCCAGGGATCCCCTATAAATAGGTCCTCAAAGTGGGTTGTTGCCCGCCTTCTCGGAGTTGCTACATTCGATCGGGCCACCCAATGTCAGAGCTGCAAGTACTCAAATCTATCCACCTCTTCAACCATGTAGGCTTGTCTCCACTGCTCAAATATGAGAGGATGATTACCCATATACATCTGGCACAGTTTATACAACCCTCCCTCCTTCCACCGGGCAAACCGCCCCACGTCCATACCCCGAGCGAACTCGGTTATTCTAGAGAACCGTCATGGAAGAGGGGAAGGTGGTTGTGGCGTATTTGCCTGGCTTTCTAGAATGGGCGCCAATTGGGCTGCATACATGTAACTTTCAATATCAGTTACCGCTAATCCCCCTGTGCACTTGGCTACCATTAGCATGTGCCTAGCCACCCTCTGGGATTTCTCAGACCAGATGAATCTAAATACATGTGACTGCAGGTCCTTCAGCACCGCCTATGGAATCCAGATTGGTAAAGCCTGGAATGTATACAGTAGACACAGCAGCACGGTCATCTTGGCCGCTGTTACCCTTCCCAGCCCGGACATTTCTGAGTCCTCCCACTGTGCCCGGTCATGCTTGGTCTTAGGAAAAAGTGGCACAAAATTTTGGTTGCATGTAGATAAGTGTAATGCTCTGTTAAATTGACCTCTAAGTATTTCAGGGACCGCAAAGCGCACGAGAAAGGGAAGGTTGCCTTCAAATGTCCCACTGTCTACAGTGTTTCCGATATATTAAGTATTGTTGATTTTGTAAAATTAATCTTAAAGCCAGAGACCTTATGACATCTTTCTAGCAGCAACACAATACGGGGCAATGTGACCTTAGAATCCTGCATATAAAAAAGGAGGTTGTCTGTGGATAGCGCCAGTTTGTGTTGGTAGCCCACTCTATCGAGTCTGCGGATATCCCCCGATGAGCGCACCAGGCAGGCTGGAGGCTCCACAAACAGAGCAAACAGGAGTGGGGACAACGGGCACCCTGGAACCCATTCACCTTAATCGGGATGGATGGCAGCACAAAGTTGGCGTGCAGCAACCGGCCTGAAACCAAACCCTTCCAGTACCTTGGACATATATGCCCAGTCAATGTGATCGAACGCTTCCTCAGCGTAGACTGGAAGCAGGGCCATAGCGCATTTGTGTTTCCGCAACCAGGCCGAGATGGTTATTGTGCGTTGTATATCATCGAACGCCTGGCGTCCAGAAAAAAAACCTGTTTCAGCTGCTGTTACCAACTCAGGTAGTATTGCTGCCAACTATGTGGCTAAGATCTTTGAGTATATTCGGGAGTCATAGTTGAGGACTGCAATTGGCCAAAAGATGAGCACAAGACAGTGCCCTTATCAGGTTTAGCAATAAACGTAAGCGTGGTTTCCCCTATTGTTGGCGTAATACACCCCATTTCGGTAAAAAGAATTAAACAGCTCCGCCATTAGAGTAGAGAGTCCCCCAGAATTTATTTTTATAAAAAAAAGGTCTGTGAACACATCTGGCCATGGAGCTTTGTTGCCTGTAAGTGAGTGAATGGCTTGCGCAACCTCCTCTATTGCTATGGGCGCGTCCACTGATTGAATCTTGGTCCGACGATATTCAGGGAAGCTGGGCCTCCCGGATGAATGCTTCCTGCTGCGGGCCATTAAAGGAGTCTGCCGTGAATATTTCTGCATAATACTGCAATAAGGAACAAGTTACTTACCTGTAACTGTTGTTCTCCAGCATGGGTCTGGCATGGATTCACATGCTCATGAATATTCCCCGTCGTCAGGCTGGGAATCCTCGGTAAAGAAAAAACCAGTATCAGTTTCGTTTCTGATCTGTCTTTCGTAGTAATAACCAATCACTGGACTCTGCGTCATACTGACCACAGCCAATGACTGCCCTCTACCTAAGCACCGCCTCTGGCAGCCATCTTCAGATTTGGAAGCACATGAAGTGGCAGTATGACCAAGTGAAGAGCCGCAGAGGGGTAGGCGGGAGGGTTCGCATGTGAATCCATGCCAGACCAATGCTGGAGAACAAAAGTTACAGGTAAGTAACTTGTTCCTTCTCCAGCATGGGGTCTGGCATGGATTCACATGCTCATGAATAAAGAATACATAGCAGTACACACATGCACAACCACGGGAGGTGGCAAACGCTCAACATTAAGCATTGCATCAAACTCAACATTAAGCATCTTACCTCCTCACCAGGCTCACCTCAGGCGAACAGGTTGCGCAGCACTGCTTGGCCGACCCTGGACTCCTCCCTGGAATCCCGATCGACGCAGTAGAACTTCGTGAAGGTGTGCGTCGACCTCCACGTAGCAGCCCTGCATATGTCCAGCAGGGGCACACCAGAAAGGAACGCCGTGGTAGCTGCGATCGCTCTGGTGGAATGGGCTCTCGGACGGCCGGGCAGCGGTCGGTTTGCCAACCGATGACAGTACATGATACAGCCGGAGAGCCATCTGGAAATGGAAGCCTTCGAGAGAGCCTTCCCCTGATTGACAGGTCCAAAGTTCACAAAGAGTTGTGACGTCTTCCGAAAACACTTTGTGCGGTCCACGTAGAACTTCAGCGCTCTAGCCACATCCAGCGAGTGCAAAGTCCTCTCAGCCGGTGACGAAGGCGACGGGAAGAATACAGGCAACACCAAGGGTTCGTTGAGATGGAAGTCCGACGGTACCTTGGGCATGAAGGAGGGGTGCGTCCTGAGCACTACCCTCGTGTCGTGAAAAGTCAAGTAAGGGGGCCTTGCAGGAAAGGGCCTGGATCTCTCCCTCCCGTCGTGCGGAGGTGATGGCCACAAGAAACGCTGTTTTCCACGACAGAAACTTCAACGGGGCCGAGTGCAGAGGCTCGAACGGAGGTCCCATGAGCTTGGTCAGCACCACGTTGAGCTCCCACGCCGGGGCCGGAGCCTTCACCGGCGGGAACGATCTGAACAGTCCCTTCATGAACTCTTTCACCAGACGATGAGACCACAAGGACGTCCGTCCCGTGGTTCTGGTGTATCGGGAGATCGCAGCAAGATGAATCTTGATGGACGCGTGTGCCAGTCCAGCTTTGGCCAGCGTCAGCAGGTACGGCAGAACTTGGGGAGCCGTAATCCGTAGAGGGTTAATCTTCTGTGCGTGGCACCAGACAGAGAACCTCTTCCATTTGTGTCCGTAGCATTTAAGAGTCAAGGACGCCCTGGCCTTTGCAAGAACCTCTCTGCAGTCGGCCGGTATGTCGTATCCTCCAAACTCTAGCGCTGCAGGAGCCAGGCCTGCAAGTTCAGCGATTTCGGGTCGTAGTGGAGGATGGCGCCTCCTTCCCTGGAGAGCAGATCCGCGTCCACCGGCAGCTTGATTGGCGGGGACGCTGACAAGTCCAGAAGGTCCGGGAACCATATCTGCCTCGGCCACGCAGGTGCGACGAGGATCATCCTGCACCGTGACCTCTTGAGCTGGTTGACGAGCCGGATTAGCAGTGGCAAAGGAGGGAACGCGTAGAGGAACAGGCCCTCCCAGGGGAACGAGAAAGCATCGCCCATGCTCCTCGCATGGGGAAACCTGCTGGCGAACCTCCGGCACTTGGAGTTCGTCGCCGTCGCGAACAGGTCGATCTGGGGTGTGCCCCACCGTCGGAAGAGGCGATCCACTAGATCCTGCCATAGTTCCCACTCGTGGCACGAGCGCAGCTCCCTGCTGAGTGAGTCGGCGATGGTGTTTTTTATCCCTGCCAGATGAAACGGCACCAGAAACATCCCTTGGGCGACTGCCCAATGCCACAGGTCCTGCGCCTCCTTGAACAGTGCTGGGGACCTGGTTCCGACCTGTTTTCTGATGTAAAACATGGTGGTGGTGTTGTCGGTGAAGATCTTCACCACCTTGCCCTTGAGGGACGGAAGGAAGGACCTGAGGGCCCAAAACACTGCACGGAGCTCCAGGACGTTGATATGTAAGGATTTCTCCGTCGGGAGCCAAAGGCCCCTTGCGTGCAGATTTTCGGTGTGCGCTCCCCACCCTTCCAGGGAGGCATCCGTGGTCACTGTCTCCTGGTGGGCTGGGGTCTGGAAGTCCATGCCCGTCGTCAGATGCGCGCGGGTGCCTCACCACCAGATCGCTCGTCGGAAACTCTCGTCGAGTGTGAGCCTTTCCTCAAAGCTGCCCGTCGTTTGGATCCAGCGCGCGTCCAGGAACTCCTGCAACGGGCGCATCCGGAGCCTGCACATGGGAATGAGGTAGATGCAGGAAGACATCATTCCGAGGAGGGACTTGATGGACCTCACCTTGGCCGCGTCGGCCACCAACATCCGCTGCTCCTTGCCCAGGATGGTCCTGGTCCTCTCCTCCGACGGGGAGGCCAGAAGGGACACTGTGTTGAGCCTCGCTCCCAGAAACAGAGTGTCTTGCGCGGGTACCAGGTGGGATTTGGCGTAGTTCACGGAGAATCCCAGGTCTGTGAGAAGTTGGACGGTCCTTGCCGTGTGAACCACGGCGAGCTCCCTTGTCTTGGCTCGGATGAGCCAGTCGTCCAGGTAGGGGTAGACGTGGATCCCTTCGCGGCGCAGCTGAGCCGCCACCGGTGCGAGGCACTTGGTTAACACCCTGGGTGCCGACCGTAGACCGAAGGGGAGGGCTTTGAACTGGTAATGCCGCCCTTGAACCACAAACCTGAGGAATTTTCGGTGCCCCTTCAAGATGGGAATATGGAAGTAGGCATCCTCCAAATCCAACGACGACAGGAAGTCTCCTTCCTCCAGCTGACCCAGGACGTGCTGGAGGGTGACCATCCGGAACTTTTGCGCCTTGATGAACTTGTTCAGACGTCGCAGGTCCAGGATGGGGCGCCATCCCCCCGTCTTCTTCTTCACGAGGAAGTATCTCGAGTAGACTCCGGAGCCCCGAAGCCTCTTTGGGACGAGTTCGATGGCGCCCTTCTTGAGCATCGCCTTCACCTCCAGGAGAAGTTGAAGGACGTGAAGTTCTTTCCTGGCCACGGGGGGGACGCGCGGACACTTTCTTTGAAACTCGAGCGCGTGGCCCCGGGCCAAGGCGTCCAGCACCCAACGGTCGGTGGAGATGGACTCCCACACGCTGACGAAGCTCGCCAGCCGGCCTCCCACCGGGGTGCTTCGGTGGGGGCCCGACCCCCCGGCCGGTTCAATCCTGCTGCGACGAGGCTTTAGCGCCTTGTCCTTGGCGACGACGGCGGGGTCCGCCAGGCTTGCCTCGTCCTCTGTAGGCCTACTGAGATGACGAGCGGGCCGCTTGACGGTAGGAGGAGAAACCGCCGCCGGAACCTTTGGAGGGGCCCTTGCCTCCGCTGCTCCGAAAGGGCGTCCGTCGTTGTTGCAGAACTCCAAGGGCCCGGGCCGTCTCGGTGTCCGCTTTAATGGCCTGAAGGGAATCGTCCACCGTCTTCCCAAACAGGTTGTTCCCATCGAAGGGCATGTCCAGGACTCTGGTCTGAACGTCTTGACGGAAGTCCGTAGCCTTGAGCCATCCACGCCGCCTAAGGCAAACGCCGTTGCCCAACTGGCGGAACCCAGTGTCGGCGATGTCCGTCGCAACAGTAATGGCGTGGTCCGAAGCCACCTCACCTTCCTGCAGGATCTCCAGGGCCTCTGCCCTCTTGTCGTCCGGCAAGAAGTCCAGCAGGGGAGCCAGTTTGTACCAGAGCTCCCTGTCGTATCGGGCCACGATAGCCAAGGCGTTGGCAGCTTTAATCGTCGTCGCTGCAGACGAGATGACTCTGCGTCCCATAGCGTCCAATTTCTTTCCCTCGCCGTCCGGTGGGGAAGTCGATGTGGAGGCCGCACCCCCCCCGCTTTTTTCCTGGCCGCCGCGGAGACGACGGAGTCCGGAGTAGGCTGCGCCCGGAGGCACAGGGGGGCCGTGTCCGGGACCCGGTACTTTTTCTCGTACCGGTCTCTTCTAGCTGGCGTCGTGGACGGGTTCTTGAGGAGGGTGAGGCCCTCATCCCAAATGTCGTCCAATAGAGGCACCGCGAGGACCGTCTTCCTCTTGGCCTCGCGCCGCTGATAAAGGAAACCTTCCTTCTTCTTCTCCTCAGGGCAGAGTTGGAAAAGCTCGGATGCCCTGGCGATCATTGAGTGGAACGATCCAATCTCGTCGGGCGGAGAAGCCCTGGTGGGCGGCGACGACGGTACATCCTCGTCGTATACCTCGTCGTCCGTACCCGTCGCTGCCGTGTCAGTCCCCGTATCATCCCCTCGGGTGGACGGGGAGGAGGGCTGGAAGGGGCGCGACGGCTGAAAAGGAGGTGGAGGGTGGATCCTTCTTTTCTTGGTAGGGGGAACACCAGAAGGTCCCGGTTCTGGGTCCCCCGACGGGAGAGGTTATCTCAGAGCATAAGGACTGTATAGCCAACAAAATGGCCGCCGAGTTGTCTCGCGGCGCTGGCAGAGGGGAATCCGACGGGCGATCGGTACCTGCGTCGGGATCCATCCCGATGGGCCGGTCTTCTTCCACGCTGAGGCCGTGGCTTAAGACCTCGACCAGCTCCTCCTCCGAGGTTGAGGCCGAATCTACGACGATGCCCTGCCCCCCCCCTTTTTCTTCCCCACGGGGGATTTCACGGGGGTCCTATCGATGGGCACAAAAGAGGACTCCCTCCGAGGTGGCAGGGAGACTCTGAGCCCCGAGGTCGCCACCACTGGTGTAGCCTCCACAGGCTGAGCCAGGGCCGCCGCGACAGTTTCGATAGAGGGCTTGGCCGGATGGATTAAGGCCTTCACCAGCTTAGGTGCGCTCACCGCCTTATCCTTGAGGGGGGGGACACTGCCTCGCTCCCCCTCCGCCTTCGAGCTCGACCGGGGCCTCTCCAGGAGCTTTGCCGGGTGCTCGGCCTTCCTCTTACCCGACCCAGAGCGTTGGCTCGTGGTTGATGGTGCCGGGGAGGGTGCGCCCTGCCTGGCGCCCGTAGAGCCCGACCGTTCGGCGCTCCCGGTGCCAGCGGACTCGCGGTGCTTGGCCTTATGTTGGACCCCCGTCGCCGGGGCGTCCTCAAAGGTCTTAGAAGACCGCTCGGATTTCTTCCTCTTCTTCTCGCCGGACGGGCTCTTCCCTTCTAGCCAGTTGGCGAGACGTTGATGGCGGTCCTTCATGGTCCGCTCCGACATGTTGCCGCAAAACGCACAGTTCTTCTCCACGTGCGTCTTGTCCTCATGTAGGCAGTAAAGACAAAAAGAGTGTTCCTCCTCCTTGAAGACGTTCTGCAGCTGGCATCCAGGGCAGACCCTGAACAGCTTTCCGGGCGTCGAGCTTCCCTTCTCCTGGGCCATGGCCGGGCCTGAGAAACTTCTGGAGTCCTCCAAAAGCGTAGCTCGACGAAATCTTCACCCTTGAGGGGCGCAGACGAATCCGAAACGGGTCCCCGTTGATCGGATGGAGAGTCGGTGGAGCTTGAGGCTCTTTTGACCGAAAAAACGAAGTTTTTGAGAAAAAACGTGAAAAAATAGCACTAACGCTCGAGAGCAATAGCACGAGGATCCCAACACATGAACGTGCGGTAAAAATCTGAAGATGGCTGCCAGAGGCGGTGCTTAGGTAGAGGGCAGTCATTGGCTGTGGTCAGTATGACGCAGAGACCAGTGATTGGTTATTACTACGAAAGACAGATCAGAAACGAATCTGATACTGGTTTTTTCTTTACCGAGGATTCCCAGCCTGACGACGGGGAATATTCATGAGCATGTGAATCCATGCCAGACCCCATGCTGGAGAATATACATATCTTCTCAGATTCATCCTCATATAGGAGACCCTGCCCATTTTACAGACACACAATTGTGGAGCTATTCTTTTGACGACTATGCATAAATACGTGGTTGTATACGAATTGTTCAAGTCACAATTGCTCGAATGACAACTGACCGAATTGTGAAGGTCAAGTGTTACATATGTGCAGGGGGGAAAACCCCCGCAACCCCCACCCACCGCAAAACCCCCCACCAAAACCCTATAATATATATTACATGGCCACAGTAGTGCCCATGTGGTTATGGTTAAGTTGCTGTTTCCATAGGAAGAGCACTTTTTGGGCGGCTTATAACTCAGCTCCCCCTGGACGAATCGTCACCAAACTTCGCAAAAAAAGTATATGGGCCACTCTGAATTTGTTTCCAAAGTTTGGTAAGGATTCGTCCACGGGGGCCAAAGTTATAGGGGGGGTCCCAAAACGTCTTTTTTTCCCCATAGACTAAATGGGGGGAAATCTTTGCGCACAGCTACAGGCCAAACCACTGGATGGATTGTCATCATTTTTGTGGCAGGGGCAGGGGCTTGTTCTCAACGGCGTGCTTTTGTACACTTCGTGAGAATTGCTACTGTACTTTCCTTTAAAACGATCAAAAAGTAGCACTCTAAGAATTAGTGATATATATGTCCGCTCCGCTGTCCCACTTCCCTGTTCGCTCAGTGGAGCATATTTCTATTGGCTAATCGATGGCATGCCGTATGGCAACATGTTGCGCTTTCACCGTTTGGTTCTGCCGCAGCGTCAAGTGCGTAGAGTTCTTTTGATAGGACCGCCATGGTCATTCAGTTTTTGTGTTGTATGCCAAAATCCCCGCAAACAAACCTTTATGAAACACTGAGTGCAAAGGTAAGCATTACTTATATGTGGTAGTAGAAAGTGAAGCAGTGCTTTGTTCTGGTTACCACTATCGTACCGTGCAGTGAAATTTGGTAGTCACTGTATGACAAGTCCTTATTGCGTGTATGTAAGAAACAACCACCAAAAGTACTGCGGTTACACAGGTGTCCTATATTTTGGAATCTGAGGCAGCCACCTGCACGGTTTCGTAAATATAGCGCGTCGACACGTGGTCGGGAGTAACGGTTCTCATGATTGACTGCTGCTATGTTGTTGCAAAATGAGAATGTATTAGCGTTCGGAGTGAAGGTCAGTTTATTTTCTTTCATTTTTTCAGTAGGTGCTCAGTGTGGTCGCACATGTAGCAGACCTCATAAGGGTCAATTGTTTTTCGACCTTGACGTACAGGGGACGGAGACAGAAAGGATGTAAGGAGTCACAGTTTATGAAACATTCCCTTTGATAAGTTATGCTTCAAAAAGGTTTGTGAAGCACATGAAATATCAGTTCCCGAGGACGTCTTCTTGCAAAGAACTACTGTGTGACTGCGTAGGCCGAAATGGAGCCAGTGCATATCATGTAAGCTTATTTTTCAGGCCTATACACCAATCTGCCATTATTTACTTAGTCTGGAAAAAAAAATATTCTTAGTAATGCATTTGAAACTTTGTGTGCTGTTGAAATTTCAGCTTGCACATTACCACCGTCTGTACGCTGTCACTACAATTTCTACTATTACCTATGAAATTTATGTGGCATTGATATTCTTTTATCTATTATGCCGATAGTACACTGTCACCGTTTGTAGGGAGTTAGTACTTTTCCCCATATAACATTATTTGTTTATAGAAATGTTATGTGTTACACCTTACATTTCCAGAAAGGCTTCGTATTGACAGATTTTTCTTTTCTTCTCCTCAGTTACTTCCTTCCTTATTGTGAATTTCATGGTTTTCAGCATCCGAGTGATGTTTTTTTTAACCGTCAAGTGCAGGTATTCGTCACCGGTTGTATGAGCGTCATCATTCAAAGGGATGACCGCATCAGACCTCTATGCCCGTATGCAGTTGTAGCGGTACGAAGCAACATACCGTCCTTTCTGGTGTCATAGTTCGGAGCCATTCACGTCGCCTTGTAAATCACTGTGACAGCAATACGCCTACTGTGTCAACGACGCTTAATTTCAGTGCGGTCAAACAACGTCACCTTTGACACTAACATCATAAGTAACATAACATACTTTCTGATAGACTACTTCCCAGCGATTGCAAAGTCATGTCAATGAATGTGTGAGGAAACCGACTACTGTGTCGCAAGTGCATACTGTGTGTGTGCTAAAAACTGTGCCGCCAACGCATGGTTATTGTGTGGGGAAAAAATCAACGTCCCCAAACTTGACCTTTTCATTGTGTTACAGAGACACTCACTTCCAATATCTTTGCTACTGAGGAAAGGGTGATGATTTAGGGCTGTGCATTGTGAAATAAAAGTACCTTACCACTTTTTACATGTTAGTGTGTTTTTTAACCATTTCATGTTTCCATTCACAATGTGGCTTTCTACGTTGGAGATTGTAGCATGTTCTTTACTAGATGCCATATCACGGTACATAAGTCTTTATGGAATCAATTCTTAAACTGGCAAGGTACATTATCCAGAACGCTATTGCATACCAATTGCGTTGACAACGTAAGGCTCAATACCACGTATTATGCTTTTGTGCCGTTAGGGTACTTTCTGTTACCCAGATGCCCCAATTACCAAGAGCAGTTCTGCATGAGGACCCTATGTTGTCATATTTGCTATCTTTGCAAAAGTGGAAAAATGAGATCAGGTGCAATAAAAGTATTTGCTGTACAAAAACGTTTCAAAAGGATTGATTCCTTATACCTTCTCACTACCCATTTCTTCACCCATTTCACCTTGTGACACTTTCACAAAAATGTGTGCAGAGGTCGGTGGTAATGGTGTTGCTAGCAATATTGCTACCGTTAGTGCACTTCACCTCACAGGGTTTGTTGTGATTTTGTCCACACATTAGAAGACTAATTCTTTGACTTCTGTACGCAAATTTTTTCCAAACATGCTCCCTGTATGTTCCACACATTTATGAAAAGGTCATTGCGCACGAACAAACACCTTTGAGTGTTACATGTGGTATGTTTTCACACTTCACAAGTGTCGATATGGACATAAGAAACCAATGGTACGCCTTTCGTCTCTGAAGTGTACGCTGTAGGTATGCTTAGTGATCACAATGTCGGGGCGGTATATACTGGCATTTACTGGTTGGAACAAAGCATTGCATTGCAGTCGCCATGTGCCCCATGCACTGGCTTTCTATTAAAGGTGTTGCTAATAACCACACATTTTACAACGAATACAAATGTTCCTCGCCTACTACGGGCACACGTTTTCCTTTTCTATTTTCTGGCAGCTGTAATGGAAAGCGTAAAAAGATTTTTCATGCAACGGCCATCTTTCCCTTTCCATGGTGGCCATCTTGGAAAAGGATTTGTTTTCTTCAATCGGGAACGCCGGTGGCGTTCCGGTTGAAGATAACAAATCATTTCTTTTTGCTGCAATGGGTTAGTGTCGTAAAATCTGTATAACTAATGGCATTCAGCCCCCTTTCTTTTAGGGTGCAATGGAGTTTACTGATTCAAAGACCTCGGTATGGACTCTTCCTTGTATTGTGGTGCAAACTTATTTGCCTTTTTGTTAGGGAGAATTCTCTGTTTAGGCTGAATTTCCTAACCTAGTGAGTGCCCCAGCAGCTTTGCTGGATTTTTGGGGTTTATTTTTTTTCTCCTGCCAAGAGTGAGACTCTTTTACCCTCACTCTTAGACATGATTTGAGTGCGTTTCTTTGAATCTAGAAGTGTTTAATGGGCTATGGGGTCTTTTACTCCATAGGGCTTCATGTGTTTTTGTGATGTGTGTTACACAGCACCCTCAGTGCAGTGACACAGGGGTGTCATAGTGACCCCCAGTATAGACTCCATACCCTGGGACTGACTACTGTCTCCCAGGGCATGTAAAGTCACCATTGACTTTACTAGTCTTAAATTCTGAACAGAACCAGTACAAACCATCATATTATGGACGTACTGGCTGGGGCAATTCGATTGCCCCAGGGTCTGTTAGTCGAGGGGGCACGTCTCCGTCCCCCCTGATCGAGTTTTGGCTTGTGGCAGTGGATACTACTTTTTATATTCAACCGCGAATATTTTCCTATGGGATTTCCCATTGTTTTAGGCTACTATCTTTATTTAATTATTTACGGTAGCCTCAAACATACCGCCAGTTTATTTAATTAATATTAATTCTCCGGTTGGTATTTTTTGCCAAAACTCGGTTCTAAAATGGCGTTTGTGTTCTCTTCAGTGACTCCAACCCAAGTCGAGCCCTTTGTTCCACTTTTTGGCGGGCTTCTCCACAGAAGCCCTCCAAAGTGGTGCCACTCTGTCTGGGGTACTTAGGAGGGGTGGAGGGGAATTTAGGCACCCTGGACAGAGTTGCCTAGGCAACTCAAGTCGCACTCCATCCTGATTGGCCCAAGTGGGAAGCCGGCCGGCTCACCACTTAGCATGTTTGAGTGACAACTAGGCTGAGTGAATGGGGGTTTTCTGCATAAAAGCAGGGCTTTGGGGACTGGAACTTCAGAAGTCGCCACAGGACCTAAGAATCCGACGAGGGAGAAGCTGAGCCGACCTGCCACGACACCACCACCGGTGGAGCCCTGCTGGACCGTCTCACCACTTTTTCCCAACGACAGAGGAGATCTCCCGCCGGAGAGTCTTCTTCCTTTGACTGGTGGGGATAACCATTTTCACCGTCTTTTCGCCTTCCCGACGTACCTCGTGGCCGCCTTGCCTGTGCCAAGCACCCCGGCAACTGGGATACCACGTTTTACCACGACCGCGAAACAAAGGTACCACCTTTAACCGGAAAACTCTGCGGCTGGTTTCTGCCCCGGTAGTGCAACGACCTTCATCTTTCCTCCAAGTCGAGATCTTCTCTTCCCCTGGACGACGACGCAACTTGCACCCACTACCAGGAACAACTGCCACCGCTGGAGGATCCTTCCCTCTTAAGGTACCGTGTCCCGCCTGGCTTCCCTTGCTACCGACTGTAAGGGGTAGATTTAGCCCCCGGCTTTCAAACCTGGGTTAGCCTGGGACACCGTGGCTAAACTTTCCTAAACCTCTCTAAACTCTTTTTGAACCCTCTGCAAGACTTTCTAAGCCTAGTGTAACTGTGTGATCTTGGGCGCATTTGTGCTCTGCTCTCTCTAAGAGTGGGCCCAGTCTTTGGACTTTGGCTCACCAGTGACTTTTGATCTTCTGCCTTGCTAACAGTGTTCCTGAATCTTAGAGTGGTGTACCTTCCCATATTCTGTCTTTTTCCCTCCCTTTCTCACAAACTTATTGGAGTGCCATCTAGTTAAGCACTCACCTCTGTATGAAAATAAGTGGTGTTTTACAGTGACTTATCTGATAAGGAAAAAGGGGTGTATATATTATAATAGTAACTGTGTTTAGAATATTTTACAATAAGAGTGCTGGAGTGTTTTCAACAGTGTGTTTTTAAATAAATAATGATATATTTTGATACCAAAGCTCTCGTCAGTGTTTGCTTGTATTGTTGTATCCGAGTGCCTATTGTGTATACTTTGCATACTGCTTAACTCTCCTTGAGGGAAGTCTGACTGCTCAGCCACAGCTACCAGGTAAATCTGGGTGGTACAGACTGCTACCAAGTGGGTTTATTGCCAACACCTGTAGTCTTAAATCTTTTGCAGTGGTCCCTAAGGGAACTGCACAGGTTTCTGCCTAACACTTTTGTACGCACATTTTTGCAAAACACATTCCCTCTATTTTCTATACATTTACGGAAAGGTCATTGCGCACAAACAAACAGCTTTGTGTTTTACATGTGGTAGTGTTTTCATACTACACAAGTGTCGTCATGTACATAAGAAATGAATGGTAAACGCCTTTCGTCTCTAAATGGTACGCTGAACGTATGCTTGCTGGCCACAATGTCAGGGAGATACATACTGCCTTTTACTGATTGGGAGAAAACATAGCATTGTAGTTGCCATGTGCCCCAGGGCACTGGCTTTCGGTTAAAGATGTTGCTGATAACCACACAATTTAGAACGAATACAAATCTTCATCGCCCACTACGGTCACACGTTTTCCTTTTTTACTTTCTGGCAACTATAATGGAAATCGGCAAAATACTTTCTATGCAACGGCCGCGTTCACTTTCCATGGTGGCCATCTTGGAAAAGACTTTCTTTTATTCAAACGGGAACGTCGGAGACGTTCCGGTTGAAGGAAAAAAATCCTTTCTATTGGTGCTTTGGGTTAGTGCGGTAAAATCTGTATTGGTAATGACATTTAGCCCCCATTTATTTAAGGTGCAATGGGGTTTACTGCTTCAAAGACCTCGGTATGTACTCTTGCTTCTATTGTGGTGCAAACTTGCCCTGTTGAGTTGTAAACAGGAATGGTTTCAATTACAAGTCAATGTCCATACGCACTATCAACAACTCACCCATACTATTGTTAAGTGCATTTGCGTTTTGTGCCATGTGGCCATGGTGTGTATGAAGGGGAAACAGTAGCGGCCACTACTGGACAAAGCAGGAGGGAGGGGTATTAGTCTAATATCACACCGGACCATATAATGCCAAGTCTAAGAGACACTAGGGAACAAGTAAAAACCCAGAATACATATCCCAGAATGCCCCACCAGTCAACTATCACACTGGACAAAACAAAGCTAAATCTAAGAGACACGACGGTAGAAGAGGAGACAGACTACATATCCCAGAATGCCCCACCGAATACATAATCAAAACAAAAGCCAGAAAATGGGAATAGAAATCAGACAAGGAAGACGAAAAACCACGTTTCCCTATACTGAGGGTTTCGGGGAGTCAGGGGTTAAAACCAAGGCTAACTCCGTGAGGTTGAAGCTGGGAGGAGGTGAATTAGCATCAGGTTTAAGGAGCCCAGGGCTGGAAACGCCCGACGCTAATTGCTGGGGAGGAGGCACATCGGGGTTAAAAGCATCCGAAAACAACTCAACTTGTCTCTCGCTTTGCAGGAGTGGAAGGAGGCTGACGGAGTGGGCTCAGAATGGTACGAGGCCAGTACTCCATATCGGTGGGCGTATTAGAGGGAAAAGGAAATCTCACCGGAGTGCCCCATACCGGTCCTGCAGTCAAACCCGACTGCACAGCAGATGAAGATATCTGATGAGAAAGGAGTCTCAACAGCGTGAAAAGGAAAGTTTGTTTATTTACTGAATTCCAGCCCGAGGCCAGCGCGGAACAGCTGGGTCCGGGAACCTGCAGCACAGCGTGAAAAGAACCATTTGGGCGTGTGGAAGAAAAGCGCTCGAGTCCTTAATACATGTTGCTTTAAGGAGGATTGTACCCCGGTGTTTTCAAGGTACGAACGGCCGTTCGGAAAGAAAGGCTGCCATTCCTATCTTTTCCATGTTATGAACTGCATACATTTGGAATACTGCAATTTGGAGTTACACGTTACGAACTTCATTTGTGCAAAGATTGCAATCCTTGAGTTTTGGTGTTACGAGCAGCCTGGGAAACCCCTTTTTATTGTTTTGCCTTATGAACTTTAACTGAAGCTACTTGGCTGAGAAGAAGACCGGTTGCACCCGAACCGATTAACTACTGGTGTGCTGTACAAATAAAATCTTATTGGTTACCTTACCTGCGTGTCTCTGGCTCACTACTTAACAGTGTGCTACAGCATATGCTACTGTGCAATTTGTAGAAAGATGGGCACTGCAGTCAAATGTTACTTTACAGTGTGCTTATGTGTTACTATTGGAATGCTTCTAAATACTCAATAAAAACTTTGGTGAACTTATGTTATGATTCACTTACAGTACTGCGAACGTATGCAAATAATTAAAAAAATGTTTCTCTAAAGGGACATTATGGTTACGTTGGCGTACTAAAAACGTCCAAAATTCACTACAAAAAAAACTTTGTTGAAGGGACGTTATGGTTAAGTTGCCCTATTAAAAACCTATGCCATTCTGTACAAAAACTTTGTAAAAAGGCCCTTATGATTACAAGTAAAATCTAAAAACCCCTGAAATTCGGGAGTTATGGTAGCCCAATCACACATTTTTCCCATCAGCACTCTCTACTGCTACCACTACCACCCCGACCATAAAAGATGCCACCACTCAGGTAATTGATGCCATCACTGACACCATCAATTCCCTTAGCCCCTTTCTTATATGTCAGCTAAGCAACCATAACTCGCGCCGCCACTGTGCACTGCTAAGACTAACACCCAGGATATCAAAGATGACATTAACAAGGGGGGTCCTGGGAGTCACTCTGCCAGACATTAGTCCTGTTTGCGAGAGACTTACCCAGAGTCTTTAGCTCACTATCTTTCACAGAGAAGAAATATCCCAAACATATCAGTCTTTGTCCTGCCCTGGGGCAGTCCAGCACCGAAATGGTAGGCAAAGTTACTAGGGGAATCCAGACGTGGACCCCTTGCTCACTATTCTTAGAGAGGCACAGCTCCTCCCTACTGATGAGGTCCAACCAGACCGAAACACGTGTCTGGGGATGCTGTTGGTACTCTTGTTCAGAGGAGTTATGGTTGCTTAGCTGACATAAAAGAAAGGGGCTAAGGAATTGATGGTGTCAGTGATGGCATCAATGACATGAGTGGTGGCATATTTTATGGTCGGGGTGGTAGTGGTAGCAGTAGAGAGTGCTGATGGGAAAAACGGGTGATTAGGCTACCATAACTCCCGAATTTCAGGGGTTTTTAGATTTCACTTGTAATCATAAGGTCCTTTTTACAAAGTTTTTGTACAGAATGGCATAGGTTTTTAATAGGGCAACTTAACCATAACGTCCCTTCAACAAAGTTTTTTTTGTAGTGATATATATATATATATATATATTCGGTCAATTGTGAAAAGGTCAATTCGGACCCTTGAAATTAGGTCAATTGTTCATTCGAACAATTGTGTTCGAACTATTTGGGTAATACCTAAATATGTTTCTGCCCTAAACATCTTTCACAACTTTTCGCTGCTCAAAGCATAGGGATCAGTCTATAAAAATTACAACCCCCGCCTTTTTCAGAGGAGAGGAGGCAGAGTAGTGATGAGGAAAGCAGCGACACTGCAGTCTCGGCCAGTCGCGCTGTAAGAGATGGGTCTACTGGAGCAGGGCGATATCCGCCTTAAGGTCCACCAGCTTTGAAAGGACGCTCTTCCGTTTTCCCAGAGAGTTTAGCCCCTGAATGTTCAGTGATACAATTTTCACATCAGCCATCCCATTACTTCAGCCAAGCTCCAGACACACCACCAAATTTCAACCATCGCGCAGAGCCCATAATCATCCCGCCACCCCTCCTTCAGCATTCCCGTCTCTTGCCTACACAAAGCCATCTCCCGATGCACCAGCTCCGCACTGCATAGCACCACAAACAGCAATTTTGGATAAAAAAAAATGAAAAATTAAAAATTGGGCCGATCTCAACCTCGTTTGGGGAAAACATCAGGCCAAATTGCCTGAAAGAGGGCACGTACTCCTGATGCCCCTAAAATTACACACAACTGCAAAACTTTACAGCATAAAGCAGCCTTAACAACAGCTGTAATTGCCAACTATTACAAATATGGAACATTGAACCACACCAATGTGCTAAATTATCCTCGTGAGATCTGATCTTGGCCGAGTCCCCCCTGAGAAACTGCTCATTCGGGAACTCCAAAGTCCTTGCTCCTTTCCCTTATGTCCATCAATGGCCTCCTCCGATCCCTGCTCCTTCTGGTGCGGGCTTTAGACCATGAGGCAGATGAGGCATCTGGAGGTCTCTCTTCACGTAAATGTAAATCTGCTTCAGGGATCTTCAAGTTTTCACCATCCATTTGAAACAGGATTCAGAACGGATAGGCCCAACTATAGCGGATCACTTTTTCAGACAGCCAATTGGTCAACGGCCTCATCAGTTTGCATCCTTGCATCGTTCCCTGTGAAAGATCTTGGAACAATTGGAGGGAATATCCCCAAAATTCCAGGCCATTTAGCTCTCTGGACTTCGAAAAATAAGTTCTTTAGTCTTGAAGAAGTGGACCCTTACCAAGACATCCGGGAGGAGGTTCTGTCTCATTTGAAAGTTGGAAAACAGTCTGATTTTAGCTCTCGAAGCTTGACTTTGTTCTGTTGCACATTATGGGACAGTTCTTGGAAGTAGCGTTTTAAATTCCTTCATCCACGTCGCCATTTCCTTCTGGATGGATTGGAATAAGTGCAGGATGTCTCCTTTCGTGGAGCGTTGTGCTTCCTCCTCCGCTTGTGTTTCTCAGTCTGAGGTTCCCTTTGGGTGCTGAAGCATCTCCTTAATGGTAGTTACTGACTTCTCTTTAGCCTTTCCAGACTTTATCTTGCACATGGATGTAGTTATAAAGATCGCTGCTCCTAAGAACCGGATAAATTGGCAGTTCTGTAACGAACCCTCCCCACTAAACTCTGCCCCCCCAGGGAACCAATACCAGGCTCAGCAGGTTGGGTGTGTTGTACTTTAGTGTAGGATGCCTCCAGATGAATAAAGAAATGCATCAGCAGGGCCGCCCTGGTGACTTAGGAACAATACCAGGACAGCTTTCGTGGTTGAAAGAAGCAGCAGTTCTGTGCCGGCTGCACTTATTTCTCAGCAAGCAGCTCCGTTACCCCAACCTGGATAGGTTCCGCCAGGATGTGGTCAGTCCAGAAAGGCACCATTGTGTGGGATCCCTCTACCTTTGGGGGTGGGCACGGCTTAGATCAACCCAGGAAAAAACCCATTGCAGTGAACTCATTCCTGCTGGCAGGGGTGTCAAGATTTCAAGGAGCGCACTCCCCCAGGTCCAAGGACAGTTCTGAACAATGGGGCCACTGCTTTTGAAACTCCCTGTATTATATTGGGAGGTGCAGGCATAGCAACCACAGGGGCACATCACTTACTGTGATAGCGGGAGGCTACTCCACCACTTCACAGCGCCACGCTGCCTAAGGTTCCAGGGACACGCTGTCTCCAAGCCATTCCAATCGGCACTTCCAGGCCCATCCAGCTCAACGCGGAGCCCACCGTCCGCCAAAGGGCTATCACAAGGATCCTCTGCTGGAGAGCAACCTGCTCCCGCTCCGATGGAGTCAGTGGATGCTCGGGATGGATCAGGGGCCACTCGAACGTTCGGCAACGTGGCCGCTCCACGCTGCAGGGATGCCCCATTGTCTCTGGGGACTTTACCGCCCGTCGGTGAGTCCTCTGCCGCCCTGCAATAACCCGGGTAGCGGGCCACTCTGCAAAGTCGTCGGCTCCTACAATTTTTGTTTATTGCACGCCACATGCCCTATCCGATGGCAAACGCCTCCATGCTCGCAGGTACAGCCCCTCAGGCGGCAGCCATACTTTCATGTTACAGCAGGGTAGGCCACAGCATCTCATCCGTGCAAATTATACTGCAAGTTCACGTGGTCCAGAGCAAGCGATGCAAAATTCGGGTGGCCCACAGGCTTTGGACCCCTAACCCAGCGTTACCGCATCAGGTGGAGTTATTAAGAGGCTGCAAGTGTTAGCTGCTCGGGGCTGCAGAGCTACTGGGGTTAAACCGCCATTAGCTTCCAGCCAGGCCACGACCCCCCAACCATTACATTTTAAGTTTATATACATAATGTATTACAAGCTTGGTAGTTTGCATAGAATGTTCTATATGCATCCGGCTGATGCCCTAGGTGTGATGCCTCACTCGCAGGATTTCCTCACTTGTCATATTCACGTACAAAAATTGAGGCCTTCTGGAAGAAGGTTTTCGGGTACTGGATGAAGGTGTTGGGGAACCTGGTTCTTTCACCCTTTTGGTTGGTATCGAGAACGTGGGTGGGCACCTAAGTAGTTATCGCAGATTGGTCAGTTTGGGTCTCCTGTTGGGGTGGCTACTTCGTGGTATCAGGGTCCAATAACGACACAGTAAAATTACTGGTATTGCATATTATAATTCTATGGAACAAGCCTGTTAATTGCTCCCATTTACAGCCTGGAGCCTTTGCCACCATCTTGCTTCTGGACATTTTCAGGATACCCGTGCCTTTTCTGTTTGCTTGCGATAACTATAAGAGGAGGGACACACAGCCTGTAGGTGTTGTTTGGTTATGTACCCACCCATTGACTGCCCATAGCCATGTTAATCCCTATGGTCATTCCCACCCAGTTCCTAACCCTCCTCGCCCAAAACTCCTCCTCATGGGAACTCTTTGAGCTCGCTTTAATAAAGCCTTACCATCAAACGTTGCACTTGAAGTGAAGTGCCTGCCAGTGTTTTTTCAATGCAGTCTTCTGAGAGTCAATAACTTAATTGGAATTTTAAACAAGCTAATGGTGTAAGAAAAATGTCTTCCCAGGTCTGCCTTTAGCCACGCGATTTAAAAGCATGATGCATGTGCTTCACTGAAGTCCTGTTAAAAATATGCATTGGCAAAGTCAATAGTTGTTGCTTGTGTATAGGTATTAGGCATTTGCCAGATACTGCTATTAGATTCACAGGTACTCGCACCATTTTGCACTTGCTACCATCAATGGCCAGTTGATACCACTACGGCTGTGCCTGGCAAGTGCCTTTCCCATGCTTGCACAAAAGGCCAAACTGTTGCCATTGCCAATGCTTGTTCTAAATTTGTATTCTGCCACTAACCATTATGATACCGTCTATACAGATTTGCAGCAGCGGTCATATACATTTGCTGGTTCCCTTTTGCTGTTCTTCCATGGTCTGCTACTTTTTTTTTACTTGATAATGATTTTCAATTATTACGATTCTTGAGTATGTTACAATGTATGTGTATGTGTTCCTGTTTTTCTTCCATTTCTCCATCTTTCTCTGTAGTCAATTTGGACGTATCTACAAAAGGGTATGCAAATGTATTCATACATCTTCATGTCTGTGTACACATTTGCACTTTTAAAAACATTTATAAAAAGAAGCAACAGTAGTAGCCCATACCCAAGCACTACAAACACTATCCCCTATAGGACGTGAGACACATGCATATGAAGGCATCAGCCCCAGATGCCACAATGTTGTCAAAGTGCGTAAACAGGCAACAGAACCTGTGTTTCCCCCTTAATCAGTTGATGAGTCATGAACACAACTGGAAAAATTACAAAGCACATAGATAACAGTTCATTAGCATAATATTCGGCATGGAATATTTCATGTACGAAACATATTTGTCTTGGTAGGTAGGCGTCGACCCTACGCTGTCTTCGGGACAGGAAGAATGGATGCACCTACTGTATGTTCGGTTGCCCTACAAGAAGACCGACGTCAAAGCATTCATATCACAGCAACTGTGAACTTCATGATTGACATGAATATGAAACATGCACATTCACATCATCTCTGGACTACTTGCAGGAAAAGTAGACATAGGCCTAAATCTTTAAACCCCTACAAGTACTTTATAATGTGTATACATTTCAGAACTTGCTTTTAATAATCCTTGCTAATAAGGACATTACCTCAGTTATGGGAACATTTTCTTTAAGTTCGTTTGAATGGGATACCAGCAAACCTATCACTCTGGCGACTTTGGCACGTCTGCAAAAAATAAAAGCACAATTCTAAATGTAGCAAGAAAAGAATCGCAACACGCACACATATAATAGGAGGCACACACTTGAGGTATTTGGGATTGTTCCTCAGACAAAAACTGAAACCTAAAAGAGGCTCAAGACAAAAGTCAAAATCAATGTGTAATTCAAAAGTCAAAAAT
This sequence comes from Ambystoma mexicanum, assembly GCF_040938575.1. Lineage (NCBI taxonomy): Eukaryota > Metazoa > Chordata > Amphibia > Caudata > Ambystomatidae > Ambystoma > Ambystoma mexicanum. The sequence continues at coordinate 977,718,589 of NC_090924.1, forward strand.
GCCAGGAAATCTCATCGGCTTAAGTCATATGATATGCCCCACCTACTGAACTTCAGAAATGTCTTTTTGGGGGTAAAGTACAACACATAGATGAAACATGTTTAACTTGCTTAAATGGAATAATACAAAAGGGCATGATACTGGCAGAGTATGCGCTAATGAATAAGTAAAATAAAACATTACAATTATTGTTTTTGTTGGCCAATCACTTTGGTATTTTAGAGCATTAACAAAGTCAAAATTCGTTTGTTGTGGGATTTGTGGCAAAGTGTTGTTCCTTATACAAATCCACACCGTTTCACCGATCTGCACCAAATTTTGAATAGTTGCCTGTGGGACCCTCTGGACATTACTGGCGACATGACATTTGGACACCACACTCCTTTCCCCACATTTCGGCAAAAGTCAACATCTGTTTGTGGGTAAGCGTTGTTCCTTACACAATTACACACGTTTCACCAATCTGCACCAAATTTTTAGTTTAGTTACCTGTTAGGACCCTGCGGGCATTACTGGCTACATGACATTTGGACAACCCACCCCATTCACCGGATTTCAGCACAAATCAAAATGTGTTTTTGGCTTGTCAAAGCTTGGTCCCTCTACAATTCCACACCGTTTCACCAATCTGCACCATATTTTGCATAGTCACCTGTTAGGACCTTCCGGACATTACTAGATACATGACATTTGGACACCCCACCCCTTTCCCTGGATTTCACGAGGAACAAAACTCAAAGTCCAGGCCCTACGATGCACGGTTTTCAAGATATTTGTACCGCAATGAACTGCACCACATCAAGGTGCAGCGACAGATGGGGAGAGAGCACAGAAGGTCCCAGTATGCAGAAGCACACCAACTCTCGCCTCCCCCCAACGTGGGCGCTGGGGAATGCCAGCCAGCCACACGCGCCCAATCTCAGTGCAGTTTACTTCAGGGTTCAAAGCACAACAATCGATAATCGAATCGGAACAGCGACCTACGGGATCAGTGTTATCATGTCTGTCTACAGACCCCGTTCGGAGAAAGGGTACTTCTGCTAGTAACTTCTAAAAGGAGACATTTTTCCCCAATTGAACTGAAACCTCGGTTTTGGAAATTTTAAAAATGGCATAATTTCCAACAAGATACAACATACTAGCTAACTACAAAGACCACACAAAAGGAGTTCAATTGAGTGTCTACCAAATCATTGGGCCTCATTCCGAGGCTGGCACTATCCATGGAGTAAAGAGCACCATGGTAAGCAACCATGGAGCTATTTACTCCATGGAAATCCGGCATGGTGAATGGAGTAATTTCCGGTCCATTCCAAGGTTGGAGGGACCGGTAATTCCCCATTCACCATACCGGTTCCCCATCCCCATTCCTGCCCCCATAGGGCTCAATGGGAATGGGGAAGGAGTAAATTACGGCACCGTAAATTACGGTGCCGTAATTTACTCCAAGGTCCCTTTGCGGGTTGGATTTTTAACGCCTGCTAAAAGCAGGCGTTAAATGCCAACCCGCAAAAGGGAACTCGGAATATGGTGGTAAGTGTTAACGGTCACCGTTGCCATTAACGGTGACCGTTAACCCTTACCTCCAGCCTCGGAATGAGGCCCATTGTTTTATGCTATGTCGTGCCCCACTTTATTTAGTATGTCTTTGCCAAATGGTCTGTACTCAAACCGTCTCCCCTTTTTTATTCCTCCCCAGCGAGGTCCAGGGAGAGCAGAACCTCCTTCCATTCACACGTAAAGAGAGTCATATGTTCAATATACTTAGACATACACCATCTCTTCTGCTTTGGTAACATGGCTGGATACCCAGTGTGTTTTACTATAAATGCCCCCATTCTTCCGTAAAAGGTGATACTTCATCATGGGCAATGTAGGTAATTGTTTCCATCAGACAAATATCCCACACCTTCTGCAGCCATTCCATTTTATTCGGAGTGGAAGGGGATTTCCACTTCTAGGCCACTGCTAGCCTTTATGCCCCTAACTGTGCCCCCAACATCCCTATAGCGCTCAAAATGTTTTCGGGGACTCCGAAATAATATCCCCAAGGGATCTAGCCCCATGATGATCCCCACAATCTCTAATCCAATTAAGAAGTTCTGCCCCCAATAGATTTGGATGACATGGCAGTTCCACCACATGTCAATGACTGCCCCCATTTGACCACAACCCCTTGTACAATTGGGAGATAGCCCCCAGAAACATCTTTGAAAGTCTTGCGGGGTCTAGGTGCCAACCATGAAGAATTTTAAAATTATGTTCAATGGGTTTGGAAGACAGGTTGCCATGAACACATATCTTGGGCCAGATTTCCTCCACAGGTTTCCTTGCAAAGGCCCTCTTCCAGAAAGCCTTCAATTTGTGTTTGCCCTCCAATTCACTGACCAAAATGGCCTTGTATATTTTAGATATTCCTTTTCTGTTCTAGGTAAGACTATATACCTCTTACAATGGTGTATATGTTGTCTCATTATTTTTCCTTTCCACTTGGGCCAGTATTGTTCCCTATCAATCTTTTTTATTGGCCTTGCTTTGTTTTGCTCTACGTCAGATGCGCCCAAGAACTGCAAGCCTAGTTCTCTAGCTAACATGAGCAGCCTGATATCAATAGTGGGTCGGATTACGTGGACCATTTTTTAAAAACCCAAACAAAAAGAGATCCAGATTATACTCTCCTCAAAGAAATGCACCTAATATTTGTACCATATCATAAACATGAAAAGAGTTGGCCGATCCCTACCATGCACTCAACAATTGAAGGACTGGGTTGCATTATTATTTTCTTTTCAGTACTAGCCTATTTTGAGCCAAGTCCCTGATTGTGTATTGTCCAATTCTTTTCATGCCATTAAATACAGCAAAATACATCACAAAACATTATTGGCATCAGTTCTAACCTGGAAAAAGATAAAACTATTTGTACCAGGTCTTGTGAAATAGGGGCATTACATCTCAAAGTTTTTAGCAAATTCTTCTCACATCCAGATGGCATTCAGCCAGGCACCACTTTGGGTTGTGGGCGGAGTGGGTGGTTAAGTCAAAGGACAAATTAAAGGGTGTTGCCAGGTGATCGATCATTAGATGCCTTTTACAAGTGTCCACAAAGGATCTATCTGATTATTGCGACCACTATTACTGCAACGGCCAAAAATGTGACTTAATTTTTTTGTACATTTTTTTTTAAACCCCACTTACACCACATCCATATGCGGGGGAGACCCCTGCACTCCCCCACATTACCATTATTTTACATATCGACCCCCAGATTTTATATATTATATATATATATATATATTTTTTTTTTTTTTTAAGGGGGGGTCTAAAAAAAAAGTCTACATTTTCTGCCCTCGTAATTGTGAGGGCGACATTTTGGGCCATTACCTCCACAAACACCAGCTTAACATTTTCATTAAGTGCCCTCATTTACTAATATCCAATACTCCCATTTACCACTATATATTATTAGCTGTTCCTGGCGTAACATAGGCTGTTCTGGAATATCTTAAAGGTCAATATCGGTCAGTAATTCATGGGGTCACTTCTGTCCCCCTTCTTAAATATCAGTATTACCACCAATCGCTTCCAGGAAGGGGACGTATTTCTTATGACTTATCAATGGTCATTGAAAAGGCTAAACGCATAGGAAACTGTCTTCTTTGGAATTTGAAAGGCATATTTGTATCAGATGGAATGAGCAGTAAAAGAACAGTATTTAAGTTACATCCATCAATTACGCAGGCCTCTATGATGTAATCGTCAACCTTGTTCTATTGCACATGTCCACATGATGGCATAAGATTGCGTATTAGCATAATTACAGCACCTACTGAGAAGGCATTCTTCCTACAGCGTTTTGCTCTTTAGAGACTGAAACTTTGAGCCGGTAATTAACTGTTCATTGACACTGGAACCACCGTGCCCTGTGTGAAGAGAAGTGGGGGTGGAAAGAAGTCATTTCAAATGATTCCGAATGTTTGCAATAGTGGAAGGTGACTGCATAGAACCGTGCTCAATTAAATAAAATACAATCCTCATAATTAAGCCCTAAATGGAAAAAGAAGCGGTTCAGAAAAGCGTGAGTTGTTCTTGATGTGGAAATCCCCATCAAATCTTCTGAAGCGTTTTGAGTTTGAGCGCCAAATGTTGCATATTATTTGAGCCGAATAGACCAATCATCATTTCGATAGGTGTGAATAAGATTTAAGCTATTCAAATGTAAGACCCCAGTTACACTTTAAAAACCATTTTGGTGGTATAATTGCAAAGGAAACAATCCTTGCAAAGGGGAAATCTGCATCAATGAAGAATTTTGTGCGCTTGAAGCATCATCAAGCATCTCTTTTAATAACAGAGGGTTATTGAAAAAGCTTGAAGAGATATTAGTTCATGTTAAAAACAATAATTTCTAAAGATACACTTGGGCTTGAGCACATAGAATGGGCAGCACCTGCTGCTTTTCTTGTTTTTTCCTTTTGTATATGTTCTTGTCTGGTCTGTTCTTTCTATTTTTAACCTTTCCTTTTTTCTTGTTTTATAAATTAATGTATTGATACATCTTGATGGATCTTGACTAATATAAAAGGTTAATAAAATGTTAATATACCAAAACAGAAAAAAAGAATGTGCGTTGGTAATAGGGAAATGCACTTCCTTCTCAATAATTGTAAAACTTGCAACCATTTTGAGCAGTTATTTAATTGCAAGCTTGTATAATGGGTGTTTTTTGTAATTGTCAAGTGTATGTAAATATTTTCTTTTCGCCATGCTAAGGTACATCTTGGAAACATCAATACACTATTTAGTCTTTTTGTTATGATGTCATCTTCTGTTGCTGCTTTTTAATAGAAGGGCACACAGAGGTGCACTTTGCCATTTGGACAGCAGAAAGCAACCCAACACTGATGCATTGCATCAGCTGATGCAGAAACATAACTTAGAGTTTTATATATAGATAGCCAGATGTTGACTTCTTAATATTCCAATTTTAATTTGTGAAGAACACATTCAAATTCCCTGTTTCTGCCTTAAGCTCCAACATACAACAATCATGCGCCAGAAAGACGTTCATACGAAATTCTCATCCATGGTAATATCTTCTTCTTGTGTACTGTTCACTTGTGCCGCATTGCTACTTCACAGCATTAAAAATAAGAGATTACAAATAAATAACTACATTTTACTCATTTTATCAACTGCTGAAGGATGGATGGCAAAGAGAGCTATGCAGTTATTCAAACCTATATTTATTTGCAGGTTGCACAAATATCTCTGCTTAGCTAAAGAGATATCTGGAAATCTTCAAGTAGCAACTCTGCTCTTAATGAATGTACCAACTTCATTGTCAGTAGTACATGTTTTGTCTTGCCACACAATAATAATCTGCATTTGAAGCAGCATAACCACTCTAGAGTGCGATAATTAAAATGCCCATGGACCACTGTGCATGTTTCTCACCTAGCATTACTAGTGAGAGTAGGGATGAAACAGTTCACAGTAAAAATTGCAAGTCATTTTCAACAGCCTTAGCCATTTTAGCATGTGCTATTTTGCATTCTTGAGATTGCTGTAAACTGCCATATGGGTTATTCTACTTCAAGGATATAACGACGCATCCCAGAAGAGCACTCATCCATTTTTTCACACAGGCTTGCAGCTTACTTTAAAGGAGACACAGATTGAAGTACCAACTGGGTGCGATATTGTAGTGTTAATGGCTAAATATTAACACTGAACAAAAGATGGAAAGGATGAGAGAAAAATGTGGCTTCAACACTCTCTTCAACATTGATTGGGGTGGCTGACGCAAATGCTCTGGATGATATAAAGAGACTGCGTGGTGTAAGGGTGGAGAAGTAAGAGTCTGGACACCCCTGTGGTAAATTGGTTGGCATAGACTTTATTCATAACCACAAAAGTAACCAAAAAGCCTATCTTCCCCCATTTACTATGAGGGGTTGCCCTACATCAACAAAAATACTAAGGACCAGCTCAGGATATCCGTAAAGTGTCCACCGTCCTGTGTCTAAACCTATTTCCGTCCCTTATGCTTTTCAAAAGAAGGATAACTGTATGTCTCATTAATCCAGAAGGAGAACCCTTTCATTCTAGATGTAGACTCCGAGGCATAGTTCTTGTGAAAGAATATGTATTTCCAATGTCCACTGCTTAAATGTTCAGACCAACTTAAAGAGAACACAGATCCCCAATCTCCTCAAGGGAACCTCTTCCTTGGTTCTTGCTTCAACTCAAACAAAACACAGTTCCCCACTCTTCTGGAGGAACCTCTTACTCTGTCCGTGCAACAAAACTGACAGTGCCTCCCCCCCCATCTACTGAAGGGAACCTTTTCCTCTGTCTGGATCTCCGACTCAAACAAAATACAGTTCCCCAATCTCCTGGAGGGGACCACTGCCTTGAACCACCTCTGTCCATGAAACACAAAACCACAGTTCCCCAATCTCCTTTGGAGGGAACCTCTTCCACGGTCTGTGAAACAAAATGTAGTTCTCCAGTCTCTTATCAGGCCTGATTCACTAACCTGTCAGACCTGATGTGAGACAGGTATGGTATCAAAAGAGACACACTCAAAAACATTATTTTTAAAACCTTTATTTACTAAAGTTCCTGGGGTGGTGGAATGCCTGACTGGTCCTAACTCTAGGATGGTTACCTTACTGATGTTTCTAAGGGCCATCATCGTCTAATAGTCCAAAACAAAAGTCTGTCTATGTCTAAACCTATGCTTGCCCTCACGCTGTCCAAAAAAGCGATAGTCTTTTGAAAAGGAAAAATAGGTGGTCAACAAAAATGGCAAAACCAAAGTTGGTTTCCGGTAGTCTTGTCACCAGGTGCAATTCGGTCAATGTCACAAAGATGGGTACACTCACCAGGGCTGTTCGTATGACCTTCTATACGGGGCCCTTATAGTGAATTCAAACACCTTCAATGTCCTTAAGTTCCTTCTGGTTCCCTTCCCCAAACTTTAACTTGTTCACTTTCAGCTTTCAATACAATACTTTTCTCAATAAGCCTCTCAGGGTTCCCCTTCCCCAAGCTCAGGCCTCTTCCAGCTTTCAAAACACAAAGTCTGCCGGTTAGAATGTGCCTTTTTTTCATGAACAATCTTTCCTGCATATCATCCTCCTATAGGCTAGAGTCGGAGACTTTCAAAAACACTAGGTTCTTTGCTTTTCCTCAGTTGGAACACTCTGACCCTTTGTCCCTCTCTTGATTCTTTACTTTCACTTCCTTTTGCACTTTCTGTATTCCTTTCCCTTTCCCGTGCACACTTGCACCGTATTTTATTCTTTATCTTGGTTGTGCCACTTGCACACTTCTTTCATACTTTCGTGCACTTTTGCACTTGTTTCTTTCTTTTCGGGTCCAACTCTGGTTCATGAATATGTTCATCCCAGTGATACCAGCCAGGCTGTACCAGTGGATGGTGGTTTACAGGGATTTCTGCCTGATATTTAGAGAAACTAAGTAATGTATATTTTATGTTACATGAATTGCTAGTCATAAAGAAGTGTGAATTAAAAAGTAGCAGTTTCTTTCTACATTAGTTTAAAAAGAAGAGTTTTAAACTTGCACCCCTTATTATGCTGTCTTTTCCTTTCGTGCCTCTTGCACCTTTTTCTATGGCCTTCTGGCCCTCAGTGGGTTGCTCGCACCCCCTTCGGAATGCTTGCTTCCTCTTTTATACTGTCCTTTCTCTTCCGTGCCTCTTGTACATTTGACTATGGGCTTCTGGCCCTCTTTCATTCATATCGGTTCATTGTCCAATAAACACGTGCGTGTCACGCTTACATTGTTACACTGTTACTTGCATTTTTGAAGACTTCCAGTCAGCTTCAAACGAATGCTCATTGAAACGCGGTTCTCTTCCTTGGGCGTTTCTGGTGTTACCTTGTCTCTGTATCACGCTCTTCACAAGCTGGCTCTGCAATGCTTTCAGACTCACCGGGCTGACTTTGGCGCTGCCGTTTAACACTGGCTCTTCGTTCCAAGGTCAGGTTCTCACCACCTGCCCCTCGGACACTCCTGGGCTCTCTCGCCGGGCCAGAAAACGAGCATTCACATACACAGTCTCGGTGGGGCACCAGCAAGCCTCTCGGTTGCCACACACAGACCCTTCTTGGCTCCCTGGAGACAAGACTGCCTCGCCACACACCCGCCCTTTTGCACAGCAGTTCCTCTGCGTAGGGTATCCTCCTCCCAATCCTTTGTGACCCTCCACTCAGGTGATCCTCCCTCGCTTGTTCACGCCCAGGGTCAGGAACCAAAAGCGATTGCCCTTCCCTGGCCACCTGAATGGAAGATCCTGAGGGCGTGGGTGGGAGAATACTGTCAGGTCTCTCACATCTGACCACTGACTTTCCCAAATGGTTCAATACTGGGATCCTCAATGGTGTATCAAGCCCAGTTCACTGACCTGCTAGACTTGGTTATATCACTTTGCCTCCTTTCATAGCTTTTCGGGGGTCTCCCTGACTTCCTCTGGGCTCCAGCCCTCTGGTTATAGGTACCTTTACACTAATGTGGGTTTTTAACCCTTACATACTTTACTGAAAGGCCTTGCCGGTTTCCAAGTGGATCTTAGACCCTGTTGTACACTGGCGGGGCTTCCTCGCTGTCATATGGGTCCCAGACCCTGTTCTTCTGCTTCTGTGGCATCCCTGTCCCTGCTTCACCTGTTGTCCACTTGGACAGCCCTGGTTTACTCTCCTGACAGGTACTATCCCACATAGGTGTATTCCCAATGTTCGTAACAACTTGTATAATTCCTCTGTTATACCATTTGCGTGATTTACAACGCTTGTATCAAGTTGTATAATTCCTGTGTTATCCCCTTTAGCTCTTCGGGATGTATTTGCCAGCTTTACAAAGTTTGGATCAAATTGTAGAATTACTCAGTCATGCCTTTTGCTCTTCAGACTATAGCTATGAGGCTTTTCAATTCCTGCAGCTCCCACAGTGCCCCCATAACTGGTCTGACCCTTTCCCTACATTTGGGAAGTCTCAGGGTCTCCTCTGGAGTTGGAGCAGAGCTTCTGTGTTGCTGCTGCACTCAGCGTTCTGCCTCCTGCGGCTCTGCAGCTCCAGGCTCTCCCTCATGTCTCTGGCTGCTTGCATGCCCGTTCTCAGTCTGCTTTCGACAGTCAGGCTTCTTTTCGCTCTGCCACCGCCAAGTCTACCTAGCTTTGACCTCTTGGAAAGTCATGTCTCTCTGCGTCCTAGCTTCCTGCACTGCGTGTTTGGTTCTGCAGTGGGCTTTTGCCTCCTTTTTGTATCTTCTTCGTCTCAGTGGTATGTTTCTCCATCTTCCTTGTCCCAGTACTGTTAATGAGACACTCTACTCCTCTTTAACACATCAGAGGTATTGCGAAGGCATCATGAAGAAGGACACAGACAACAGATTCAAATTTCAAAATAAACAATTTTATTAACTTAAACGTCAGGATAAAAGGCCTTACTTGCCCTATACAAAGTTGGGATTTCCCCATCTAAAGCAAACAAAGGAACGTCTGAGTCAAGGAGTTCAACTGAAGAATCTGTCTGTGCCCAAAACCTATACCTGCCCTCAAAACTAATTCTATACAATGTGTAGGGATATTAGCAACCAAAAGAATACAGTGTTTAACCCAAAGTTCTGAGCTTCTTCCAGCTTCTTTTTAACCCCCTTCCCCAATTGTGAAATAGTTTCATAACAAAGTCTCAAAATTATCCTCCATAGACTAAAAGGGAAATAGTTTGAATCAGGACCCGGGTTCTCTTCCCCAAGATTAAGGCAATTCACAACAGAAGCACTGAGGGTCCCTTCCCCAAGATCAAAATAGTTCACAACAGAAGCACTGCTTTTCTTTAGTACTTCAATTATACTTTGATTTGGTTTTCATTTCAGTTTTAGTAGGTTCAAAGATTCACAATTTCTGGTTTTTACCTTCTGTTGGTTGATTTGCATTCAATCCGGTATATAGAAAAAACCATCTGCTTAATTTTGATTCAGTTCGATGTTTAAATAGGTTTATGTAATTTATAAAGTTGAGCAGTAAAGATTTCTCCTCGTTTACACCATTGAAATGCCTATTTTGCAGATTGGAACTTTTCAGAACTGATCTTTCTCTTTTCTCGAGGTGTACGGATCCTTTAACACTTTACGTGATTGTTATTTCAATAAACAGCTCAGACAGAGACTTTCAAAAACATGCTCCACTCCTTTCAGACCCACGCAACCGCTCCGCTACAATGTATGCTTTCATAATCACTAGAAAATAGTTCCCAGAGCTCGCAGTCAGTTTCACTTTGGGTTTTTTGATCTCTTTAACTCACCGGCTTCATCTGCATGTTCCCCACATAACGCACTGGATTAGCTTAAACTTTATTGCCTCCAGGGTTCCCTCCTCTGCCCTTGAGACACTCCTGCAGCGCCACAGGAAACGAGCACTCTGCCTCTTCGTTAGAAGGACAGCCCTTCAGCATGCCGCCTTCTCTTGCCTTGCAGCTACACCAGAGAACTCCTGTTCTCACGCTTCCCCAGTTCGAACCGCCAGCTTCTGCAGTCCCTGGTATTCCGATCCTTGTCACACGGCATCTCTGCATCCAACGGCTCCCAACAGTGTCTCGCCTTTCTCTCCCTCTCTGTGCTGTTTTGGTTTCCGACCTTTTAAACACCTGTGGTTTGTGAATAAGATGCTGGTGGGAGTCACCTCTTTCAATTGCCTGACTATAGAGAGGCGTATTAGTGAGTCATGCCTGGTCTTTACAGCGGTATTCCTCTGAGGGTCTCTTCCTAGTCTCAGGTAACACATTGCATGATGGAGGGAGATGCAGAGTAACTCTTAGTAACACTCGGAGATAGCTAAAATAATCCAACGAGACAAAGTCTGTTTCGTCACAACTTGTCCCAAACGCTTTCCAGCGTAACCAATGAAAAGTTGATCGTCCACTCTGACCCGGGACATGCGCGAAATATAAAAGCTCAACGCTCTCCTAGGATCAAGCATATGGAGCCTCTCCTCTTCATTACCAGGATGTGGAGGAGGATAAAACGCCAGAAGAACAACCTTCTGGCTCAAATGAAATTCCGAAACCACCTTCGGAAGAAAAGAAGGACAAACTCTAAGGACAACCCTGTCCTTCTGAAACACAGTGAAGGGTGGCTTAACTGAAAGTGCCTGTAACTCACTCACTCTGCGAGCGGAAGTAACCGCAACCAAAAACATAGTTTTCAGAGTCAACAGACTAAAAGGGCAAGAATGTAAAGGCTCAAACAGAGCACCCATAAGAAACTTAAGAACAAGGTTCAGATCCCAACCGGGCACCAGAAAAGGTGACGGAGGGAACACATTAGTGAGTTCTTTCAAAAACTGTGAAATCAAAGGAATCTTAAAATAGGAACACTCTTCAGACGAGCGCTTAAAGATGGACAGCGCCGCCAGGTAACCTTTAATGGTCCCCACTTGCAAGCCCCTGTGGGCCAAAGAAAGCAAACAAGACAGAACCATGGGAATGTCACATTCAAAAGGATCCACATTGTCAACGCTGCACCAGTCGCAGAACTTTCTCCAACGGCAACGATACAGAGACTTTGTTGCCGGCCACCTGACTGAGAGCAACACCTCCATCACGTCTTCAGGGAGGTCCCAATCCTTATACCTTAACCTTTCAGAAGCCAAGCATGATTGATGGAACTGACCTCTGGATGGAGAACCTGACCCCCCTCCCGTGAGAGCAGATCGTCTCGGTAGGGAAGACGACGCGGAGGGCAGATGGACAAGTCTAGAAGGTCCGGGTACCAAGTACTCCGGGCCCACGCCGGAGCAATGAGGATCATCCGGGAACCGAACCTCCGTAACCTCCGCAGCACTTGCGGGATGACGGGGACTGGAGGAAACGCGTACAGCAGTGGGAATGACCACTCCACCACGAACGCGTCTCCTAAGGCTCCTTTTGGAGGTAATTCCCGCAAGCAAAACCTTTCGCACTTTCGGTTGACACTGGAGGCAAAGAGATCCACTTGAGGGGTCCCCAAAGGGCGAAGATCTCAGGGAGAATCTCCTGAGCCAGCTCCCACTCGTGAGAGATCGAGCTCTGCCTGCTCAGGGCGTTCGCCATCTCGTTGTCGTCTCCGGCCAGATGAACAGCCGAGATCGAAACTTCCTGCCGGATGGCCCAGAATTCAGGCTGCATCGCCTACCTGCACAGCGGAAGTGACCCTGCCCTCCCCTTTTTGTTGAGGTAGTGCATGGCAACCGTGTTGTCCGTTAGAATCAGGACACTCTTTCCACGCACAGTCAGCAGAAAAGCCTTCAGGGCTAGCCTGACGGCCCTCAGCTCCAACAGATTGATATGGAGTCTGGACTCTGACGGAGACCAACGACCGCTGACTGTCAACTCGTTGGCATGAGCTCCCCATCCCGTGAGGGATGCGTCCGTCACGATCGTCACCTCCGGCCAGGGCAGCCAAAATGAGGCCCCCTTCATCAGATTGCCCTCGACGGCCCACCACAGAAGGTCCCAGGTGTCATGATCTCTGCTTCCAAAAGGCCAGGACTTACCCAACTCCCTTGGAAGCAGACCCATAACCCAGGTTCCGAGTGCCAGCCAGTCCCAATTGGGACCTTTTGGACCCTGTCCTGGCGCCAGTGGCACCACGCTCATAAATATGCCCAGTCCCAGCGCTGCAAGCGGCGGGCTCATAATGCTTGGGTGGACTTACCTGCAGCAGACCATGCTGCTTACTTACCTGCCAGTTGAACCCCTGATCCTCTTCTGTTTGGGACTACGTTTCCTGTTGGGTGGGGCAGGAGCCACTCCCTAGGTTCAGAACACTGGAACTCTTCTGGAAAGCAGGAACTCTTTTCCTACCTAGGCGTGGCTGTGGAAGGAGATACCTAAGCACTACAGGAGGCTATTTAAACCACACCCGATGGATGAATCTTGCTTTGCGTTATTCTGCATCCTCTGCAGCAGAACGCTCATTGTGTCTTCTGCATCTGATCCTGGGCCTAAAGGAAAAAGGCTTACCATCCTGAATCCAGTCTTCAGCAACATCTATAAAGACAAGAAAGAACAGGTTAGCACTACGGTTTTCAGTGACAGCGCATCTCTTACCTGGTCCATCGGCTGTCAGCAACGCCTCGCGCAGCATTCCTGCATCTGAAAGACAAAGGCTTACCTACTCTTCACGCGCTCCGGAGGTCATCGCACTGCATTCCGGCATCTGAAAGACAAAAGCTTACCAACTCTTCGCACGCTCCGGAGGCCTTCGGCGCTGCATCCCGCATCTGTAAGACAAAAGAAGGTGCATTTAAAGACATTGGGTAACGTTAAATACTCACGTGCCATTACTCCATCCACGCCGAACTCAGTGGGCATTCCGGCATCCTTCAGCAGCTCCGAACTGGTACCTGCAAAATAATAGGACAGTTAGTGCGCATCGTGAAGCAAGCAACAAGCGCTTACTTACGCGCTTCCAGGCGCTTCTATTCCGCATACGGGTCCATCCTCAACTCACTTCAGCCAGTCAACCGCCATCGCCGGAAGCCTGCAAAATAAGAGACAGCATTACAAAAGACTTTTAAAGACATTTGAAATACTCGGAACTCACCGTTCGTGAAGTAAACGACGGACAGCAGTCCTCTGAAGTCAAGAGGCCTGCGCTACCTATCCAGTGAAGAAACTGGTTACAGCACCCTGCCCCGAGGCAGATGGAGAGCTCGGCGTTCACTTACCTAAGGTGAGAGCGTTAACCTTTGGGGTTCTACAGGAGAGGAGAAAAGGAAAGAGATAGGGACACCCCAATAACCCCAGTTCATTAATCCCATATTTTCTATCTGCAGACATCTTACTCTTCGAGTCAGGCATACAGTGCACAGAGGTCCAGCCCAAAGAGCCAACCGGGTGCTACACATCACTTTTGAAGATACGGTAGTCGCCCAGTCAAGACCGGCGCCTCTGCGAGAATCAGGTGAGCGTTACACCGGGCCACCGAGGGCGGCACCTGAACAGGGTCCGACAGCCTGCCGGAGGACTGAGATCACTGGAGCTTGAGTGCCCACTGCAAAGATCTCATCCGCAGACGAGCCTCTGGCACCAGAAGAATGCAGGATGCCATGTGGCCGAGCAGTCTCAAGAACTCGGACGCTGGGAGATCCTGGGAAAACTGAAACTTGTGCACCATCTGCCGAATGTGAAGAGCCCTCACTTGAGGAGGAAAACACTGCCCCAGGGACGTGTCGAGCACTGCTCCGATGTACTGGAGCCGCTGCGTTGGTGTCAAATGGGACTTCTTTAAATTGAGGGAGAAGCCCAGCCTGTGAAGGGAGTGGCAGGTGACAGACAAGTAAAAGACGGACAGATGATCCAGGACTTGCTCGGGAGAGCTCCCCCTGATCAACCAATCGTCCAGGTAGGGGGAGACGTGAATCCCCCCCTTTCCTGAGATGCGCTGCCACCACCACCATGACCTTGGTGAAAACCCTCGGGGCGGAGGTCAATCCGAACGGCAGGACCCGAAACTGAAAGTGCGAGTCGCCAACCGCGAACCTCAGGTACTTCTTGTGCTTGGGATGGATCGGCACATGGAAGTAAGCATCCTTGAGGTCGAGAGACACCAACCAGTCCTGAAGTTGAAGGGCCTGGAGGACTTGAGAAAGAGTCACCATCTTGAACTTGTCCTTCCTGAGGAGTTTCTTCAAACCGCGCAAGTCCATGATGGGTCTCAATCCGCCGTCTTTCTTTGAAATAAAAAAATAAGGGGAATACCATCCCTTGTTCCTCTCCGCTACAGGCACCAGTTCTATGGCGCCTTTCTCCAGCAAGGCTTGAATTTCCTGCGCAAGGAGCGGATCCGGACTCTTCAAAGAGGTTCCCTGGTGAATTGTCGTGAGGCCTCTGCCGAAAAGGAAGACAGTAGCCATGGGTTATGATCTCCAGAACCCACACATCCGAAGTAACGGCTTCCCACTCTACAAGATGCTGCGCCAGCCTTCCCCCAACCGGCGAACCATGGGACCTGGCCTCATGACTGAGTAGTAGCGGCTGCGGCGTTGCCTGAGGGTAAAGAGGCAACTGCCCGAGCGGCCTTGGCACCTCGAGTACCTTTATTTCCACCTCTGGCACTCTTACGATGGCCTCTTTGACTGCTAGCTCCCCTCGCCTTACTGAAGGAAGGCGGAGGTTGGCGAACTGCAGCGCCCAACGACTTCGCTGCAGCTTTGGAGGTCTGCAACCTCTCAAGGCTCTCGTCAGCCTTGCTGCCAAAAAGGTATTCACCGTCAAAGGGCATGTTGAGGAGCCGGGACTGCACATCAGGAGCGAACCCAGACTTCCGCAACCACGCAAACCTGCGCATTACAGTGCTCGCCGCCATGGACCGCCTGACACAATCCGCCAAGTCCAAACCCGACTGAATGGTCTCACACAGCATCCTTGCCATCCTGAACCATAGCAAGGAAACCATCCCGTTCGTCCCCTTCGGGAACATGTTCAGCCGCTAATGTAACACAGTTCCGCAGAGTGTGTGTGAAACGAGACAAGGCACATATGGAGTTGGCTGCCTGAAGCGCCATACCCCCAGAAGAAAACACTTTCTTCACCCAGCCGTCAAAACGTTTGTCGTCCCTATCCGGAGGGATGGTAGGATACGACGCCTGCTTTGCCGGGGCCGTAGCCGCCTGCACCACCAAACTCTCCTGAGTGGGGTGCCTAGACAAGTAGCAGGGGTTGCTACTGGCTGGACGGTATTTTCGCGACAAAGACTTGCCCACTGCCGGGAGACTCTCCGGAGCAGTCCAAGCCGCCGCCACCCTTCTCTGCAGAGCCATATGAAAAGGCAAAACCGGGTCAGTGGGGGGACCGAGATCAAGGATGTCCGTGAGATCATCCTGAACTAACTCCTCTGGGGGAGCTGACCAACCCAAGTACTCGGTGACCCGAGACATAAGGCGCCGATGTGAAGAATCGGCATGAGTGCCAGGCTCTGGCCTACAAAACTCCACCTCCGGAGAGGTGTCCAGTCCACTGGCATCATGCAGCGACTGCCGCAGATCATCAAACTGGCTATGGCCCGAGATAAGGTCATCTGGAACCGGAACCAAGCCCCCATCAGAGCCTTCATCACCCTCTGAAATGTACTCCAGGCGGGGAGAGGAAGACCTCTGTGGACCAAAGCAGTGTCTGACCTTAGCCATAGCCTTTCTAGGGGCAAACCCCATGCCACGGGGCCCCTCCGACACCACCGCCTCGAATGGCGTCGAGGGCGCTGAACCAGTCGGCGCCGGCGTCGACAGAAAAGGCGTCGACGTCGAGCGAATCGGCGTCGACGTCAGCTGCAGCGCCGCCAGCCTTGGTGGCATCGACACAGGCCTCGAAGCCGGAGCTCCGAGCGTGTCTCTCGACTACCTAGGCGCCGACGACCCCCTCGGAGGCAGAGCCTTGAGAGAAATCGTCGACGACCTCAGCGCCACAGGCGTTGACGTCTTCTTCGAAGACAGCACAGGATCACGCGGTCTCGAGCGCATCGAGGACCGGGACCTGGAATGGGCATGGCGAGAACGGCTACACTTGTCCGAGCGGGACCTCTCCCGCGAGCTGTGCCGACCACCCGAGCCCGAAGGCGTACGGGCGGTGTCTCTCAACCGGTGCCGACCGACCCCACTCGGAGGCGCGGACGGACCGGTGCCCTGCGATTCAAGAATCGCTAGCATCTGCTTCCTGAAGGAAGCCCATTCCTCCGGTGTCGCTTGCATGGAGGGATAAGTGACCCGCTGACAGGCGGAGTCCTCGGAAGAGGACGGGGAAGGCGACCTGTGCCGGCGCTTCCGGGAATGTCTCGAAGAGGCGGAGGAGTGGCGAGACCGACTCCTGGAAGGAGACCCACTGGACATCGACGATGACGCGGAGAGTCACCCCTCGGGTCATCCGTCGAAAGCCCCGCAGACCTCGACTTCCAGGGCTTAGACACCCGGCCTACCGACAGCTTCTTCTTGCATTCCCGCAAGGCCTTTGCCGTGAGCGACTGGCAGTCGACACAGTCGTCCGTATCCTGGGCCTCCCCGAGGCACCAGAGGCAGGCGTTGTGCGAGTCCGTGATCGACATCTTGGACCCACAGTCCCCGCAGTTCTTGAAGCCCGGACACGGGGTTGAAGATGAGAAAGACATCGCCACGAACAGGTCTTCACAACAAACCGAACAGGTTAAACGAACCGAGAATTGAAAACAGCAAACTCCAACGAGTCGAGGCGTACCGAGATTCACGAAGCGAACACATTCGCGGAAAAAACGGAACTGAGGCTATGGGCGTCGTGCGTCCTACTTATCACATCAGGTGACGTCGGCCGTCGGAGGAGGTCCTCGGGGACGGCGCATCGACGTCATCGACGCAGACGCCAAAGATTTTCCGAAGCAGCACAGCTGTGGACATTACCCGTCATAGATATGGAATACGTCGGAGGACCCAATCCCCTCGAACCACTTGTACTACTTCCTATTTGCGCTGGAAGAAAAGAGATTCACAGGAAAAGTGCCCCAATGGAAGAAAATCACCTCCAGAACTTCTTGGCAGAGCTTCCACTGCTGCTCAAAGCATCCACCACTAAGTTCACCTTGCCGGCCAGATGGGCCGCAGTTAGACATGCTGTTCTTTAGAGCCCAGAACCACAATCGCATTGCTTCTCTGCATAGGGGCAAGCATCCCACACCATTCCGTTTGTTGAGTTAATGAATGGCTAGAGTGTTGTCCGTCAAGACCAGAACCCTCTTGCCCTTCACAGAGGGAAGAAAAAAGACCAGGGCCAGCCTGATCACTCAATTCTAGCAAATTGATATACTCCTGGCACTATGATGGGGACAACCACAAGCTGCTCCCCAAAAGGTATTGGTGGTGAACGTCCCAGCCTCTCAGGCACACATTCGTGACCAAAGTCACCTTGGCCCGCTCAAAAGGTTGTTCTTCAGCAACCATCATTGCAGGTCACCGGACACTCTTGCTGAGACCTGGGGAAGGTCTGATGTTTGCCCCTGAAACTGAGACCATTGAGAACTCAGAATCCACTGCAGTGACCTCGTGCGTAGCCTGGGGTCTGGCACCACAAGGATTCAGGAATTCATAAGACCAAGCAAGCACAGAAAAGCAGAGGTTGGAACCCTTTCCTGTGGTTGGAACATTTGGGCCATCTTGTAGATGTTAACGATGGGTGGGAAACCCTGGGCTATGCGAGTGCCCAAGACAACCCGGATAAATGGGAGGGACTGGGACAGTGAAACTTGAGACTTCTTGAAGTTCAGGGACAAGCCAAACTGGTGTGCCAATGCTAGGTCTCGGGAACAAGCTCCATCAGCTAGGTGAAGACACTGGGTGCCAAAGAAAGCACAAATGGTATGATATTATATGGCATTTATAACGCGCCTGTACACTAGTGTTTCTAGGCACGAACTATGACCTTGAACTGGTAGTGACCGTTTCCCACTTTGATTCTCAGGTACTTCCTATGGATGGCCACATGGAAGTAAGCATCCTGTAGATCCAGGGAGATCACTCCGAGGTTCAAGTCCAGGGCCTGGACGATCTGGACCAGAGGGACAATCTTCAACTTGTCTTTGCGCAACTACAAGTTCAGGAGCAAGCAGATCCAGATGGGTCTCAGAGCTTTGTCCTCCTTCGGTACCAGAACATATGTTGAATACCAAACCCTGCCTTGTTCCAAGCGGGGTACCAGTTCTATGGCCCCTTTTGCCAGAAGCTGACGTAACTCCTCCAGGACAAGAGGTTCCGAAGGCAAAGATTTGTTGCCCAGAGAGTGGTCTGGAGGGCGAAGAGCAAAAGGGAGGCAGTAGCCCTGCTGGAAGACCAGTAAGGCCCATGTGTTGGAAGTGGTATTCATCCATTCTTTTCTAAACAGGGTTATCCTGCTTCCTACAGGGGACTGATGGCGGAAGTTGTGACGAATCGAGGGAATTCATCCCTTCTGTGCAAGGGGGTACTTTCCGCTTTGAGCCTAGGGGGGTGAGCCTGTTCCGAAAGACCCTCCCTAGTGGTCAGGGCAAGTGGGACCTCGCTGGGAGAGACTTCACTTTAGGGGACCAGGACTCCTGTTCCTCTAAGGAACTCCCTAACCCATTCCCTATAATGGCATATATGCGATTATCTGAGATGCCTAACAGCAATAAAAACCAAGACTAGGCCGAAAACAACCTCACCATGTACCATGATTATCAGAGAAAAGAAGCTGTCTCTAAGGACAAACCTCAACTTCACTGAGACGAGGGTGTTTAAAGAAGAGGACATCATTCCAAAATGGCCGCCGACATGGAATAGACTTGCTGACGGCTGCTCCTCCACCCCAGTGCGGGTACAGGCGGTTTCCACCACCCCGAGGACCAGAAAATGAGGGAGAGAGCAGCAGAGGTCCCCCTTGGCAGAGAACAATAAGGAAGAAGGCACCCCAACTCCCCAATAGGGACTTATCCACATACCCTGCAGCGGGGCAGACGGGGACTGAATCAGCGTCAAGAAGAGGCGAACTCCGCACGATACGGAGGAGTCAACACTCTCAAGGAAGAAGGGGAGAGGGCAGCACCCCCACGGAACGGAGCTACAAGAGGCCTGGCACAGGACCGGAGACGCTAAATGCACCGCACCTGACCGCGGACAGCAAACGGCCCAGAGAGGAAAGACTAACAGCAGGAGCGGCAAAGTGAAAGAAGGAGATAAGCGACGAGTGGAGGCTGCATGGGGGAGAGGAGCCGGATAGAGATCCATAAGTAGCCGGCACCCCGAGTGGAGAAGCCAAGAAAAACTGCTAGGCAGCCCACTCCAGAGCAGGAGGTGGCAGCCCAGCATCGGCCCATCCCCTGGGCCCCTGTGAGGCGAAAGGAGGAAGAGTCGGCAGGGGGCCTACGCGCCCGGCCCAAGAATCAAGAGCAGCGTCGCTCGTCCAACGGCAGTGGGGGGGCCTCCGAAACATGAGTGATAGACACCCCTATTGAGACAGCAGGAGAGTGCATCGGCTCCCCACGCCGCGCCCGCCATCGGAGTGAAGCTGCAGAGAGCAAACCCTGTGAGCAGCAGAGGAAAACAGCGGAGCACAGGCCTCCATGACCCCAGCCCAGCCAAAGGAGAGGAGGGAGCAGGCGTGCAGGAGAAAGGAGCAGACGTTTGGGAATTACACAAGTAAGGAGGAGGGCGTGAAAGGGGAAGTGACAAGGGGACCCAGTGAAGGTGCTGAGTCTGCAAGAAGAGGGGAGGCCCATAAAGGGCAGCAAGCCTGCAATAGAGGAGTGAGGCCTATGGGGGAAGAGCCATGAGAGCGGTTTACAGCCCTCCTTCCAGCGCACCCAGGGAAGGTGGGGCCGCAACGCAAAGGCCCCTCAGCATGAGATGGGGAAAAGGCCCACAGCAAGAGCAAGAACAAGGGGCAGCATACGAAAGCACTGGGTAGTAAACCCCCCAGAACTCGGGAGGGGAGTAGCAGTTACCGCGAGCCGCAAGTGCGAAACAAACTTCCCAGCCTGAGAAGAAAGGAGGCGGCCCCCTCTACCATATCCCACGCTCCCAGGGGAGCTAGCACGGGCAAACACCTTAGGGGGGGAGAATCTCCCAACCAAGAAGGACAAAGGAGACCAAGCACATCCCAGTAGTCCGGAGGGCACACGAGAGAGGACAGAGGCCCGGATAAGGGACCCCACAGGAGCGGAGCAAACTGAGGGCAACATGTCACGCTCACCTGATTCCCATGGAGGCGCAGGTCTGGCTTCGAGTGCTGATGCTTCTTCTATGGTGAAGCGCAGGACTCTGAAGATGGACTCACTGGCTCGCAGGAATATTCCCCTGTGCGTGAAAAGGGAGTATTACCTACTGACGGAATAATACCCAAGCCTCCCACTCCCTTCCAACCCTCCACGATACCCTTCCTCGATTCCCCGTGAAGTCTCACCTTAGGGTCTGGAAGGATGAGTTCTCCATCCTGCTTCTGATGCAGGGGCGCGTTGAAACCCAGTTACTTCACTGGATTGAGGTTTGATGGGAGTTGAAATAAGCTTGACTATTCAGATAAGGCGCTGTAAGAGTTGTGTAGCAAGTTCAAAAGTTCAAGCTTAATAATAATGTTCATTGTCTTATTGCAGCAAGCGCTAATGCTTATGTCTTTTTCCCCTTAGGGGCCGGGGTTCCAAGTGCCGGAGATATGGCGCCGACCCGAAGTGAAACGTGCAGTTCCAGTAAATGACAGGTAAGTTCTGGATGAGCGTTCGGGTAATGTCTTTGCATTCGCTCATTCAATGTCTTTGTCTTTTTTCCCCATAGGGGCCGGGGTCCGGAATGCCAGGAAGCGGCAGGACCCAAAATGAAATGGGAATGACCCAACAGGTAAGTCTTAGAAGGAAACTGAGCTTTTCCTATTCCCTTCCTTCTCTCACCTTGTGTTCTTGTCTTTTTCTCTCTAGGCTCTGGGAAGTGGCTGTGGATCCGGATGATCGCTGCTGAAGATGGAGGTGTCCAGGAAAGATGAGTGAAATGCAGCGCTGCAGCGATCGAAGTGAAATGCTTTTAAAATGATGGCTTCCCTTTCAGGATCGTCGGTGTGAAGTCTCCGTGATGCAGCTTTAGCAGGTAAGGTCTTCTTTCTCTCCAATTCTCTCTTAGCAGGTGACCCAGGATGCTGACAGGCGTGGCTGAAGTCCAGAAGCAGGAGCTGACACGGTGAGCGTCCAGCTGCGAGGAGCAGAACAACGCGAAGCGTGAGTTGCTGATCGGGCGTGGTTTAAATAGCTTTGGAAGAAGTTCCAGGTATGTCTCCTTCCACCGATCAGGTATGTACCCTTCCCCGACCACACCCAGGGGAAAGTAGTTCCACAGGTAAAGTAGTTCCATTCAGGCCTCAAGAGGGCCTGGATGTAGCAGCATGGTCTGCATCAGGTAAGTGCACCTTAAAACACTTGAACACATGTCTAGCTTTATGAGCCTGGCACCTAAGGCGCCAGGACAGGGGTTCAACATGAGCCTGGCGCCTAAGGCGCCAGGACTGTGTCCAAAGGGCCCCAGCTTGGGCCCGCTGGCACTTCCCTGGGGGAAATGATGCCTGCCTCTGGGGTTTATGGGTCGGACCTGGCTCCTTGGAGGTAGGCATCATGACACAACAAGCCACTGAAGGGAAGAAAGGAATCACTGAAGAAGAGGGGGTCCACTGAAGGGTGGAGAAGGAAAGGGTGAGACAAGCTAGCCAAGCGCGATCCCCACGTAAACACCAGGCCCACTCCCCTCCAAAGACTAAGACCGACCTACAGCACACGCCCCACATTTCCCAATGACGACCAAGACAAAAGGCAGAACTCGGAAGGGAGGCCACTGGCTGGAGATACCCAGGGCACCCTCACACACAACCATGTGGCCGGCGATGGAACCAAGGGACCAGGTGACCAAAGGGGGAATGGAACGGACAAAAGATCACAGAGACGTGGAGGAGGGGGAAGACATCACCCCAATAACAAAGCAGGACCTCAAAGGCGAGATGCTCCTTTTTCCATGAGACGTTGGCCAAGACCTTCCAAGAGCAGTTCCAGCTGATGAGAACAGAGCTCAATACAGCAATAGGGTAAATGAGGCAGGAGGTTGGTCAACTGGGGGAACAGACTGACATTCTGGAAAGGGGACTACAGGAGAATGAGCGGCCCAGAGGAAAACCCCCCACCCTCATTCCAGTGCTGCTGCACTAAGGCGTGCTTCTGGGATCTGTAAACAGCTAGTTTGTGTGTCTCTTACTCGATTGTTGGATAGTTAACAGTTTCATCTATCGTTAAGTTTCGGCGACAGATGCTTCAGGTTGGGATGGAGTATAGAGAGAGGGGTAAGGAAAGTTGGGTAATGTTTTTGTTCGCAGATCCACCAGTCAAAACATGCATATGCCATGTGTGTGCATCCCACCAACCCAAGTCCCATGCACTGACCACTCTCTAGATACAGCTGTATACACACCTGCACTCTGCATACCCGATACAGCAATGGCTAGGAACAATGTCAAAACCCTGAGATTCCTGACATGGAATGTCAACGGCTTAGGCAGTGGGATCAAACAACACCTAGTCACGCAATTTCTAAACGGACATACACCTGATATTGTGCTCCTCACGGAAACACACCTGGCAGGCACCTTCACTCATTGCCAAGCTGATTTGAGACATCACTCCTATAATCACTAACCACACAGCAGACATCTGGGTGATGGGAGGGGATTTCAATGAAGTTATGGACGTAGGGGTGGACCGCACACATCTGCGGGGGAGAAATCCTAGAACCAACACCAAACTTGCCACCTTCACCTCTGCGTTTGGGCTGAAGGACATATGGCCAGATCTACATCCGGAGGAACGTGGGTACTCCTACCACTCTGGTGTACACGCCTCCCCCTCAAGGCTGGACAACTTTTTCCTCACTGCAACAGACGCACATAGAGCAATTGGTATGACTCTACTCCCGCGTGGCATCTCAGATCACTCTCCCCTCTTGATGGAACTCACTACAGATAGACCCCTCCCCCCCCCCATCTGTGGCGCCTAAATAGCTACTATGTCAGCTTCCCAGACCTCAATGAACACATCCAAAAGACTACAACCACATATTTTGAGCTGAACATAGGGTCAGTGTCTAACCCAGCAACACTGTGGGAAGCATACAAGCGGTTCTCTGAGGCGAGATTCTCTCCTGGACATCGGCTCACAAGAAAACCCGCCAACAGACATTACTGGAGCAGAACAAGATGTGCTGCAAAAAGAAGCGCCACATATTGCTACTGGGTCACCTGACACACACCAATCCCTTCTGCTCTAGAGACAGTGAGCTTCTGGGGGAAGGAGAGGAAAGGAAGAATACCTCTGAGGAGGTGCAGTTGCTAGTTTGACTTCTTAGAGACGTCAGAGAAAAAGAGTGTGTGGAGTCGAAGATGACCCAGAGGTTCTTAGCCTCACAGGTGGGACCAGGAAGAGGGCCAAGGGAGGCCGGCCAGAGAGTGACAGGAAAGGAGGGTGCAGGTGTGTCGATGAGGAGAATCTTTTTTTTTTTATTATTATTTTTTTTATTTGTTTTTGGTAGCAAAAATTAATTTACACCTTAACAAAATATATGTTTCAAATAAATTAGGAAAATCAGAATCTCTGATTTACTGGCATTAAGGCAGAGATCGTAGACAAACATAGCAGACAAACAGTCAGAGATGAGAGAAGGAGAAGAGGTGTCAGAGGTGCCTAGCACTGAAAGTTGGAGCAGAGAGAGGCAATGTGGTGGGCGAGAGGTGCCAGGTATTGGTTGAAAAGCCAAGGAGAGAGGTTAGACCCCTGGGGAACACCACAGGTAGAGAGTGAGATAGAGGAAAGGAAGGACCCAAGTTGGACCTGGAAGGGTCATTCAGAGAAGAACAAGGTCAGACATGCCGGTCAGTTGGGACAGGATCTTGGTGCAGGGCCTAAGAGAGAGGGGGAGAGACTGGGGAATACCCCTTGGGTAAAGGGGAGGCCTATTTAGGGTCAGAACCATGTAATCAGGCTTTACAGAGCATCTCCCAGAGCTTCAGGAGCGTTTTAGATGAATGGGCCAGTTTGGGTGCATCTTTCGACGCGGTTGTAGGTCAAAGGATCGACAACCAAAGGGTCGAATGGTCAAAGGATCGACACCAAAGGACCGAAAACCAAAGGATCAAATTCTTTATTTTTGTTTTGACATTTTTTTGGGGGGGTCCCCACACCCCCAACCTCTGTTTTTGTGATAAAAAACACTTTTTTCACTAAACGAAAACCCCCCAAAAAATATATAATTTAAAAAAAAATGCGATCCTTTGTTGTCGATCCTTTGACCATTCGACCCTTTGTATTCGATCCTTTGACCGGACACCTTTCGACACTACCGCATCGAGGGCCGAAGATTTCATGGGAGCTGAAGACGGCTTAATGACGTGTGCAGGCCGCAATGGCGGGTTGTGCAGAGGGCGCTGAACCACGAGGTTCAGTAGGCCCCATCGAACTTTGACGGGCCTGCAGGCATCAAAGGCTTTTTCAGCAGATCCATCGAGGAAAGTGTAGGGGCTCTGTGTTTAGGTTTAGGTGTAGAATGTGTGCCCTTGTCCCCGGGGTATGATCTCCCCATCGCACTGCGGATGGCATGCTTGTCGGGGCTGGGACAGACACGTGAGAACACGTAGGTTCCACTGTTAAGTCTACCGCTTCCAAATTGGAGCCGTGGCTGCCGACAGACTCCTCGTCCGAGGCGACAGTGCCGTGGGGGAGTGTCTCTTGGCCTGCATCGTGTAGGCCACCCACCGCTTAGTGCGCCTGTCATTTAAGGTTTTGGGCCAAAAAACAGGCCGTGCAACACTGCTCGTCGTGGACATGAGGGAGGCACACAATTGCACTGGCGATGGGTATCTTATCAGGGAAATTTGCTGTTGCAAGACGGGCAGAATTGAAAGGGTGTTCACTCCATAGCAGAGAGAAACGGCAGCCAGAATGATGGAAGACGAAGAGGAAGGGCAAAGAAGAGGCATTCTCGAGTGAAAGTCACCAATAAACAGGGCCCCACTCTCCCTACTGTGAGGCCGGGCTGGAGGGCCAAGGCCGCAAGGAAATCAGTCGCTGAGTCGTCGGTAGAAGGACCGTCAGCAAGATTAGTCGTCGAGGAGCCGTTGAAGCAGCCGTTGAGAAAATTAAGTGCGGACCACTTTAGGGTTGATAAAGCAATGTAAACTCTATCCAAGTTCTGCATGTGCTACCGACTAGATAGATGAAAAAAAAACAATCTGGTGGGACCTCGACGCGTGAAGGATTTTGGGTACACAACACGTCATTTTATGGATAGTGTTACAGTCACGCCCATGTCGACATCCCCTTTTTTCGATCATCAAAAGAAAGATGCAATACTCCGCGATTTACCACTAGATGTCGGACTATATGCAGAGCATGAGATTTTAAACAGATTCACAAGCATCAGAAATTACCTTACAAATAAATACAGTGCAAATTCAAACTGTAACGCAATTTATTATACACAGAGGTAAACTATCACAATGTTGAAAGATGTGATACAAGAATACCAGGGAGATATATACTGGGAAAGTGTTCGCTTTGAAGAAACCATACATAGAATTATAACCAAAGAGCAGAGAACGAAGAGACCCAGTAGGAAAACAAGAAAATATTATTAAGTAGCAATTGCACCCTCTTATCTGCAGAGCCCAAGTATGCCCAATACACCATGACAGCAAAATGTACATGGAGACTTTGCGGTTGCAAGATATAGCAGCAACACAAATGGACAAGGAAAAGAAAGCTAGGCTCTGCCAGTTGAAAGAGAAACAGATGAATCATAAATTGTGAATCCGTAGGAAGAGGCTGTGTATATAGGTTAACAAAAAGATATAAAGTAGGGGATGCTGCTGAGCAGCTGAAGAATGCGGATGTGAGCCACCGGTGCTCCATGAGGCCGCCACTATCCTGTCTCAATATCCTGCTTGGAAGTCCATACATTTGCTCATTGGCTGGCTATCCGGGCAGCGGAGAGCCTCTGGTTCACGCCGCTGCTTTTCTGGTGAGAAATGGTGTCAGGAAGCACCGGATCGAAGAGCTTCTTGTAGGTGCATAGGTGCAGGCGCCACCTTGCATGGGTGCCGCAGGGACTCTGCGTCACGCCAGTTGGTACATCAGCCAGGAACAGCTG
The DNA here is from genome assembly GCF_040938575.1 of Ambystoma mexicanum. Lineage (NCBI taxonomy): Eukaryota > Metazoa > Chordata > Amphibia > Caudata > Ambystomatidae > Ambystoma > Ambystoma mexicanum. The sequence continues at coordinate 977,745,294 of NC_090924.1, forward strand.
CAGGGCAGGCTGGCAGCGGAGGGCACGCTGGTGGTACTTGGCAGCTGACTACTGCAGACTCGCCTGTTGTGTGGGATGTGGGTGTCGGAGAGCCCGGCAGCGGGAGCTCCGTGAGGCCTGCCTGACAGCACCGCTGGTGGCCTGCAAGATCAAGGTGCCCTACTGCCCTGCCGTAAGCTATTGGTGGAGGTCTGCGGCTCGAGATTGCAGCGCTCGCTGGCTCTCCCTGGGGCCCCTCCACCCCCATCTTTCTGGACTGGGCTCATCCTGCGGCAGTGGCTTGATGGTGCAGAGCCCTCAAGGGGCAAGTGGGCCTTCTGGGAGAGGTGCTGCCCGGATTGGTACAAGAGCAGGAGCGTGAAAGAGTGGACTCCTTGGGCTGAAACTGGGCCCGGAACTAGCAGCGTCAACTGGGGCAGCCCCCAGCTGGGTACAAAAGCGTGCTGTGACCAAGTGGAGCCTGACAGGGCTGTGGTAGCAGGGGGCTTGTGCCAATCAGAAACCCAGTGGGTCATTAAGCAGGGAACAATGGTCAAAGTTAAAGGCAAGAAAACATCGCCCCTCTCCCTTACCCCCCAACCCCTCGTGTGCCTGTGGTCTGGGCCACGATTCAGGAGCTCCCCTTTCACTCCAAGGTATTATGGGGCCCATTGCCGTGTCCCGATCCTCCATGGAGGAAAAGATTGATGGGTTGGCATCTGAAGTTTCCTTGCAGCATCAGAAACTTCGCCAGCTATCCTCGAGAGTGGGGGAAGCTGAACAGCGGATATCGGACACTTAGGTCGTCGTCAAAACGATTGAGAGGTAAATGGTGTCAGCCACCCAAAAGCTTTTGTCCCTGGAGAACAGGGCGGAAGACAGTGAGGGGACGCCAAGGCGAAACAACCTCCATATGCTGGGGTTTCCGGAGAAGGCGGAGGAGCACAGAATGGAACTTTTCCTGGAGCAATGACTATGATCTTATGGCGCTGAAGAAGCTTTCCAATTTCTTTTCAATTTAAAGAGACCACCGAATACCTATAGGCAGACCCACACCAGGTGCCCAACCACGTATCGTAATCACCAGACTGTTGAACTACAGGGACAGAGATACTCTGATGCACATGGCAAGGGCTACGGACCGATCACGTACAATGATTCCCAAATCAGATTTTTGCAGATTATACCAGGGAGGTGCAGCGGGCATGGCAGCCATTTGACTCCATTAAAAGGAAGCTCCTCTCCTGCAGCATTAAGTACACCCTCTTTTTCCCTTCTCAAGTGAAAGTGTACCACGGGGCGAAGGTACAACTTTTAAAAAAACCACTGGGAAGTGTGGGACTGGTTTCAGTCTAAGGTCCAGCCCATCTTGGACTCCGCACCACAGAGGCAGGCTCAGCGCCAGACAAAGCGGCACCCACCACCACCATCTTCTGTCCCGGGGCACCCACAGGAGCTGACAACGCCGGAGGGCTCTGGCGACGCTCCTGAGACAGGGGTAGAGTGATGACATTGTGCCCAGCCGATGGGCATTGAGTATTTAGGGCGATGGGTCCACACTCTACTTACAATGTACTTCCAGCGATTGGGGCCTCTGTGCTATTGAGTGCCTGGAGATGCGCTCTGTTGTGGATTAGCGGTCCTAAACGACTCTCCGCACATGGTTGAAACCGTTGGTCCGTGTACGGTTTACACAGTGTTAAGGCAACAGGCGCCTCAGTTGCGGTGAAGTTCAGGTTGGGGGCCTTGGGGGAGTTTTTTCCATTTGGTTTGTTGGCATTGCTAATAAACAGACATCAAAAATACTAATGTCAACATATACATCCTCATCTTACAATCAAAATATTCCCAATTCCATTATGCTAAAACAGAATCAGTATAAAATCAATAAAAATAGATCAATTAATGGAATCATTAATAACAGACATGCTTAAAACGGACTCCCCAACAAATTAAATACAACCAATACAAATAGCTGAGTTACGTCATTCTCTAGCATTAGACTCGCCCACAATATTTCGTCAGCACTAACAGATTGATAGTCCCGCCAGTGTCCAGGTAACAATTACCCTAGCCGTCTAATTCCAGGTTGTCCTTACCATACTGGGGCCAGGCAATTTTAGAAGCAACATCCAAAGCTAACGGTGCCTTAGTAATCCTTTGTTTAATTATGACATCTTATTTGTTCAAATGAAGTCTCAAAAGAACAGATGTTATCATTTTGAAGTCTCTCAGTTAAGTGGGAGACGACATCTCATACAAAATAAATGACAGATAAACTGCTACCTCTAAACGAGACAGGAAGAACTGGTTCGACTTTAATTCAAGTATTAAGCATGATAGTAATAACATTTCCCCCTCTAGCCGTTGGCGAACCTAAATATCCCTCCATTTGCTTGTGCCAGAAAAAAGGCCGGTTTGTAAACTAAAAAGCAGCATGTGTTGTCTTACAAGCAGCAAGAATAATGTGTAATATCATAAATGTACATTACTTTCTGTGTAATACTTACATGTCCCAGTTTGGAGCTGCACGCAACTGCTGAGTTAGCAAAGGAAACTAGGATAGAAAAGAACAAATGGAAGAAAAAAAATATTTCATTAAATCCTGTTGCCTCTAAATAAAACTGTATATAGTTAATATCATTTAGAAAAACCTTTTCATTTGTGAGGAATAAATATATAAACACTTCACGTGTCAAAATAAATGTACCATTAGAACTGGCAGCCCATCTTTTCTATCATTTTAATACCTACTTATTTTCCAATCATTGGTTTTCAGCTCCCATTGTGTCAACATGTAACTTAAACTTGTAAAACCTCTAACCTGAACCTTGGTCACTACAGAAATAACTGGGTACACATGTCCTTAGCCACCAAAGTAGGGAGTGTATCCCCCACAGGGAGGACCTTTTAATGGCACCCTGGAGTCAGGCTATTAATCGGATTGCAACAGCTCTAAAACAGAATATCCCTCCATGTGACATTTACCACTGCGTTGCAAAAAAATTATAAATTACTCACCGTAGTGACCAACGTACTCCTAGTCCATAGTCCCCTTTCCTCCATATTGCATGGGCGTCCCTCGCTAGGGATGGGTGATGGAACCTTTTTCACCAGAAAACACCATCTTCCCCTTTAGATTTAGAGGCGCGGCCCTGGAAGCATGCACTCCCCTGACCCCACCCACCAGCGCCATTCCTCAGTCCCCATTGACGCATCGACAATATTATCATTGCCTAGTGACACCAATTTTATTAGGGTGGAGGATGGTGGGACGTATGGAGGAAAGGAGACTATGGATTAGGAGTAAGTTAGTCGCTTCGGCGAGTAACTTATAATTATTCCTACATCTCGTCCCCTTTCCTCCATACTGTATAGGCAATTGCAACTGAATGTAGCCCCAGGGTGGAGAGGTGACCCTCCTTAAGAAAACAAGTTCCTTAACACTACCTTGCCGAATGCAGAGTCTGACCTGGAGCCGGCATCCAAACAGTAGTGCTTGCAAAAAGCAGAGGGAGTGGCCCATGTGGCTGCCCTGCTGATGACCTGACACGGGACGCGTCTCTGGAACGCAGCCGCCGTGGCCTTGCCTTTCACAGCGTTAGGCATGCATATTTGCCAGAAGCGGTTTGTGCTGCCCCTCATGGGCCTCCTGAATGGCCAAAACCATCCACCTAGCTATGGAAGCCTTGGATGCCTGATATCCTGGCCTTGACCCACCGAAGGTGATAAATAGAGCCTGAGATTTGCAGAAGCTCTTGGTTCTGTCCAGATAGAACTTTAGCGCTCGCCTAACATCTAGACAGTGCAGAAGCTTCTGATCATCGTCCTTGGGGTCTGCAAAGAAAGTCGAGAGTACGATCTCCTCATTTAGGTGGAGCACAGAGACTACTTTAGGCAAGAATGCGGGATGCAGTCGGAGGACCACCTTGTCCCAATGAAAGGTAGTGTATGGCTCAGAAGCCACCAGAGCTTAGATTTCACTGACACGATGTGCAGACGTAAGACTCACCAAGAGAGCTGTCTTAATGGTGACTAGCCTGATGTCCGTGGACACCATTGGCTCAAAGGGTTTATATGCCAAGACGCCCACCACTATGTTGAGGTCCCACACAGGGTGTGGCTTCTTGATGAGCAGGTAGAGCCTGGTGAGGCCGTCAGATGTCTTTTAACCACCGGATTGGCAGATGAGACAACATCCTCCTCTGAGTTCCGGTAGGCTCCGATGGCCGCCAGATAGATGCAGCATGTGTCTATATGCACCCCTGAGTGTGCCGAAAAAGATAGCACATTGTCCAATGTGCAAGTCAGAGGATCGACCTCCTTAGACCCCGCCCAGTGGCAAAACCTAGTGCACTTGCTTTTGTACTGGCTCCTAGTAGCATCGCACCTAGCACCCTGAATGATGTCAAGGTTAGCCCGGGAGAGGCGTAGATGCTTCAATGTGACCTGTTCAGGAACCATGCTGCGAGGGCTAACTTCTGCGGGGCGGGATGGACGACCATGCCCCCCTGCTGCAGCAGTAGATGAGCTGGGCCCAGTGGAAGGTGCATCATAAGTTGATCCGCGAGGCTGAGTAGCTCCAAAAACCATGGCTTCGCCGGCCACCATGGGACTATCGGAATGATACTGAGATGCCGGGACACCCTTATCTTGCAGATCACCCTGTGTACCAGTGGAGTGGGAGGGAAGGCATAGGAGTTCATGCTGTTCCACTGTATCTGTAATGCATCGCCCAGAGAGCCTAGACCCCGTCTTTGCCAGGATGGGAACTGAGGGCACTTCCTGTTGTACCAGGTGGCGAAGAGGTCCAACTGAGGATGATCTCATCTGTTGAAGATCACCTGAAGGACCTGATCGTTCAATTGCCATTTGTAATCGTCCGCAACCAGCTTGCTGAGCCTGTCTGCCTTCAGGTTCAACTCCCCCGGGAGGTGGATCGCTGTCAAGTGAGTGTCGTTTGCCAGGGACCAATCCCAGATGCTGACCACCAGGGTGCATAGAGGAGGGGACCTGGTGCCACCCTGCTTGTTGATATAATACATGCTGGTGGGGTTGTCCATTTGTACGAGGACAGTCTTGCCACTGATGAGGGGCAGGAAGGCCTTGAGAGCCAGTCAGATGGCCTCCAGCTCTAGCCAGTTGATATGAGCCTCTTGCTTCGAAGAGACCAAACTCTAACCTGCGGTGCTGGTTGACAGAGAGCCTGCCTATCCTCAAGTTGCAGGCCGTGCTCCACCAGGCAAGGTCCTGGTGGAGTAAAGGCGGAATGCTGACAAGTTCCGCTTGGGGAGACTGCTAAGTGCAGCTGTAATCTCCTCATTTTTAGCATTGTGTAAGGTACTGCCAGAGGACACGCCGCCATGATACCCAGGAGGTGCTGGTACCACTATGTGGATGTCTCCTCTCTGTTAAGAAAATGTGTCGGGCCCTCTTGATTGCAATTATCTTGTCCTTGGAGGGAAAGACTCTCTCAGAGTTCGTATCCCACATGAGGCCCAGGAAAAGTAGACTCTGAGTTGGCTCCAGCTGTGACTTCTTGAGATAAATGGAAAATCCCAATTCATGTAGTGCATTAATGAGGGCGGAGGAGGTGTGCTGGACCGCATCCAGGGATCTCGCCCTGACGAGCCAGTCGTCTAGATACAAATAAACATGGTGCCCTTGAGCTCGGAGAAGGGCCGCCACTGCATTCATAACCCTGGTAAAGACCCTGGGGGCTGAATTGAGGGCACATGGTAAAACCTTGTATTGGAAGCGGAAGCCCATGATCCTGAACCTCAGGAAGGACCGATGGGGCTGCCAAATCGGGTTGTGTAAATAAGCGTCCTTCAGATCCAGCGAGTACATCCAATGTCCCTTGCACAGTGTCTCTGCAATAAGTGCTGGGGTAACCATCTTGAACTTTTGAAGCAGGAGGGAAAGGTTCAGGGTTGATAGGTCCAACACAACTCATGCCAGCCTGGATCTTCTTGTGTATGGTGAAAATTCTGGAGTAGAAGCCCATGCCCCGCTGGGAGGCTGGGACCTATTCCACTGCTTGACTCTGGATAAGTGAGTGAATCTCTGCCAATAGAGTTGTCCCAATCTGTGCGAGTGGTGGAGAGGAAGGAGGGGAGGGAGGGGCCGGTAGGCGGTAGCCCGTGGACACTACTGACAGGATCCAGGGATCCGCAAACCTTGTGCACCAATGCTAAGCGTGGAGCCTGCCCCCCACCGGACACACGTGGATCCGGAGGCGAGTGTCGTGCCTTTTTTCCCTCTGAGGCTGGGGTTGAGGAGGGGGACTGAAAGAAGCCTTTATTCCCCACCTTGTGCTGTTTGCGGCGGTGTTGACTAGGAGACTGGTCCGACTGCCTGGACTGTCGTTCCTGGAAGCCTCGGAACCTGCTGAAGGCCCGACCCGCATGGACTTTGTGAGAATAGATAAGGATTTTGCAGTCTGGGAACTGTTGTTCTTATCAAGCTCCTCATCGGTGGTGGAATAAAAGAGGTCACTACCCTCGAATGGAAGGTCCAATATGCGTTCCTGGACGTCCGGGTTGAATTTGGTAGCCCATAGCCAGGCAGTCCTTCTCATGTCCGTGGTGATGCAGATGACACGGCCTGAGGTGTCTATATGCGCCACTGTGGACTCTATGATGTCTTGAGCCACCATCTTTGCTTCTGCCAGCCCCGCCTTGAAACGTGCCTGACTCTGCACCGGAAGTTCCGGAAGGAAGTCGGCTATTTCCCGCCAGAGCCTCTGGTTAATGGCTGCGAGCATGGCATCTGCATTAGAAGTGCCGCGAGGCGTTGGAATACACCTTCTTGCCATACGCCTCCAAGATCTTCTCCTCCTTGCCTAGCGGCGCCGAGGACGAGCTGGCCGAAGACTGCGGCTTCGAGTAGATAGAGGCCGCAGCAATCACTGAGGAGTGTGGTTGAGGGTGCGCCGCGAGCAAGAGTGTATCCCTCTCCAGCTGCCTGTACTTGGCGTTGAGAGGCCGGTTCATGGGCTGCGCCGATTGAAGTTTAAGGCACCCCTTCTAGGCTAAGGCTACAATGTCCTTTTGCATCGGAATCCCTTTTCTAGCCGCGGGCTGTAGAGTGAGGACCTCCGCTAGGACTCCCGCCTCCGGCTGTTCGACCTCCGGTAGTGAAGGCCCAAGTACTCGGCTAAGCCTGCGAGCCGGTCATGGAATTCCTTGGCCGATGATGGAGTGTCGGGGTGGTCCTCCTCATCCGTGTCCACCAAGGTGTCCTGCTGGTCTGGAGCGGGTGGAGGAGTACTGGGTGCCGAGGGCTGAGGTGTGCTGCCTGGAGCCTGAGGCTGGAGTGGAGCTGTCTGGGGAACCGGGGGTACAGGTGCCGCCACTGTGGTTTCTGGAGCGGGCAGCTGGGGCTGTGCTGGGGCCTGAGGAGCCAGAGTCACAGGTGGGTTGACTGCGGGAGCTGGCAGAGGGTGCAGAGGCAGCATGTCCTTGATCGCATCCCCAAGGATGGCTCCCATCCGCGGGGATCGCATAAGCATGAGGAATTTCTCAAAAAACCTGTCCTCACAGGCCGGTGGGGCGCTAGGTGACCTGGGAGGAAGAGCGGGACCCAAAGGCTGCTGAGGCCTGGGTGTACTCTGCCCTCTCTGCTGGGTGTATCTTCCCTGCGATGTTGAAGGATATACAGTAGGCCACATACCTGGTGAAGACCAGTCCCACCTCGTTCTTCCACCTGCTCCGTGAAGGGTGGTGGCGTTGGACGAGCGCCCATCTTGTCTGGCACGGTGGCCATCTTGTCGGGATGCCTGCCACGTGCCTGTCTCGTGGTGCTTGCTGCGTTGGGCCCAGCCTCCTCCAGAACTCTTAACGATGGAGCTTGAGGCCTACCCTGCACCTCAGGCCGGGGCCTGGTAAGCATCCTGCCCTCGGCTGTGTCGCTGGAAGTGCTGCGTACAGGCGCCCCCTCATTTGTCCGGTAGTAGGTGACCTCATCGGTAGGATCCAGTGACCCCTCGGCCTGGCGGCTGGTTGGTGACAGAGTATCAGTACCTGTGCTGGTGTTAGAACCTGGACGGTTCCTCAGGCTCGGTGCTGATGAAAAGGCAGGCCCTACCTTGGGCCATGACTTGTGTCTGACGTCAAGTCCTCTGGACGTGATCGTTCGAAGAGCTCCCTCCACCAAGCTAACCTGTTCTTCAGATTGTGCGGGGAAAGCGCGTTGCACGCGGTACAGCTGTCCCAGCCATGGTCGGGGTTAAGGCAGCGGAGGCAAAGTGCTTGGGGTTCGGACGTGGGGAAGAATCCCTTACAGGCTGTACACCTGCTGATGCCCAAGGACGTCGACATGCGCCGGGGAGGAGCGTGGTGCCAGAGGACCGAGTACCTGATTAAAGACAGAAGATAGTATCTGGGAAAAAGCGTGTGGAATTACAAGGCCGAAGTCAAACCCAGGAGCGCTGGTGGAAGCGGTCCGTTCCCGTCAACACAGAAAAGAGGACTGGGGAGTTGCGCCGGTGGGCAGAGTCAGGGCAGCGCCCCCGTGAGCCTCTAAATTTAAAAGGGAAGAACATTTTATCTGGTGAAAAAGGTTCCGTCTTCCGGCCCTAGCGAGGGACGCCCCTACAGTATGGAGAAAAGGGGACGGGACGTAGGAGTACATACATTGTATAGAATGATTTGGTAAAACCATATTTTGAAATTGTTTGGTAATCATTGTACGTGTACATATATTTTTTTTAAATAAGGATCTTAATTATTTGTCTGGATTTCCATTATAATGGGGTGGGTGAACGGTTCAGTTTTAAGTTATTAATCATCCAGAATTTGCCCCTCATTCTTATGTCATTTTTATTGGCAGATCTTAATTTTTGGGGGGAAAAGATTGCGAGCCTTCAGCTCAGAATTTGTATCAGAAGTAATAGGAAGCAGCAGGCCATCAGGGCACCTCTGCCTCTCTGTTCATGACATTTATTCTATGACTGGTAGCACATTGCTATAGCATCCATTGCTGATAATCAGGAGCAAAGGAAGAACGCACAATGGTTGTAGGATAGGAAGCAGCAGGGGTGCTCCAGGAACTGGATGCTGCGGTGGAGGAGGAGGTGTAATGGGGATGGGAGGAAATCTAGTTGTGACGCAGGGAGCCCAGGTGAAATAGAGAGAAATCGGAAACGGACGTTTGGTCGGATGCTTCTGGGCATATGGGGTGCAGAAAAAGGGGCACAGAGGCTTAATGGGACCTCCGATGGAAAGGCAGCACAGAGAAAATCTGGCACACTTTAGCATGCCGATACTTTGACATGCAACCATTTGCAAAGAAAATGCTAAAAAATGTTACCTTTTGGGCAATTCAGTCAGACACTTTTGGAAAGCAGTGGTATGGCTCCTGGACATGGCAGTGGCGAGCTACCGGACATGAGCAGGCTTGAGACATGACTTGACTGCAGGGGAAGGATTGGGCCAGAAGCATCAACACAGCATTTAATGCTGCAAAGTGATTTAAGTAGTTTTCAGGGTCTTCATACATACAGATGGAAAGTTAGTACCAAAGTGCATTTAGAAGGACATACACATGTGCTGCAAGCGGGACAATACTTGAAATCCTGGTCATGGAAACACAGATGTAATAACTGAAGGGGTAGAATCAGCACAGATTGTGATGGTTTACGAGTGTAGCAATGTCTCTGGTGAGCATGCAGAATGGATTACAGGAGCAGCTCTATTAAAACGTCAGCCTCTCTTATGTGCAAAGGCATAGAGGAAAAGAAAGTTTGGTTCTCTTTAAACCTAAGCAGTAAGTGGACTTTAAAACTATTACTTGTACAACATTTTGTTTGGGTAGTAACACTCTTGTATTATAGATCTTTGTGAGTTATTGGCTGTTGTCCACTGTCTAAATCATAGTATTTTATCTCTCATGCGTCACAGACATACATGAGTCAAAGACATAGCAAAACCGAGCCATAACTGGAAGATGACGTGGTGACCGCAGCCATGTTAGTAGATGTGGAGCAGCAAGAAATTTGATTGGCTGCCACACATAAAAAGGCCAGAAGGTGATGCAAGTACGATGTAAGCCTCTGTCAGAGAAACAGTTATGCCCCAACGGCACGCTCCATGCCATCAAATGAACATGAAGCTACGAGTAGCTACCTGAGAACCAGAATAGGAGTCGCATGAGCGCTAGGTGCATGATCAGGTCTTGTTACGTGTAATGGAAAGACCCCCTGGACGCAGTGGTCTGTGTAAAGTGGGTAGGCCAAGCAGAAAATGTTCTAGAATCTGGGCCTGAAAAATCTACTAGCCCGCTCAAATTGGCCAAGCGAATAATTGAAGGGTGAGTACCATTTGCAGGGTATTCAACCTTGCTGGCGAGTATGGGGATGTTTAAATTGTTTTGGGACATTTACTGAAAACAATCTTTGTTTGCAGTAAATGGCAAATAAAGGTTTAACTGGGCATGGCTAGCCTTTGGGTGGCAGCATTGCACCGAATATATAGTGTGCTTTTGGTGATGAGCAACGTTTTATAGAAACTAGAGGTCAATATTTTGTCAGCCGTTACCATGGGGCGAGTGAATTTCTTAGGTCAAGTATGTAAATTAAGGAACTCGCCCTACAGGTCGAGTGGGATTTTAAAGAATTTGCAAGGGCTGAGAATGGTGTGTAAAGACATTCCCTCGAATGTCAGAGGATGTTCCATTAAGAAGTCGTTCATTGTTAATGTAACCAACTAAATATATCATACTGACTCTTCTTTAAAAGGCAAATTGTGTAAACCCTGAGGTTACTGTGTTCAGGAGCCACAATTTTGGTGTCAGGCTACTACAATTTCCCTCTCCATTTCTGCACATCTGTGTGGAAATAAATGTCACTACCATTGGCACTCGAAATTGCTTATTAGATTATCTGGTGATGGATTTGGGCTTCAACGCTATGCACTGCTTAATGGCCTTTCTTCTGGATTTGTGTGTGGTTTGGTAAACTGTAGACGACTGACTTATCTTAGCTGAGAATTCATGAGGAGGGAGACCACTACGGGGCGCAGAAGAAATGGCTGCCTAAGCCGTCATCTCCCTCACCACCCGGGAGAGATTAATGGTGGCGTGATGTGTAAGAACTAAACGCATCATAAAGAAAATACCAGTATAGTGCAGTGGAAGGCAGCGAGAACCACCAGCCTGAAGACAGGCGTTTTCAGGCAAGGAACTGCAGAGAAACAGGTCCAGGAAGGGAAGAGGCCCAGCAGGACAGATGGTCCACGGCGAACACCGTGCACTGCAGCTGTAGCAGAGCGAACAAACATACTGCAATCAAAGGCTCAACACGTAGCCGGCAAAGCCACCATCACAGGGCGGGAGAAAGCCCAAGTGTGTGGCGAGGACCGGCGTTCAACGACGTCCCGAGGGAACACAGCAGCAAGCACGGCGAGGGGCACAGAGGGACCAGAAACTTCCAGGACTGGCTTCGAGAGAGACTCTGGCAGTGTATGACACACAGAGAACGGACCGGGAACCAGCGCGGGCCGACAGGGCTATTAACTTGCTGAACTCAACCCCAACCAACTCAGAGAGGAAGCCCAGCAGAACCCAGCCGGTGGGGAACAAGGAATGGAGTACGGACTGGCCCGAAGAACCAGAAGAACCCCCCTGAGTACCGAATGGCACTGGTGGAAGTGGGTGGGAGGAAACAAAAGACCCGTAGGGACAAGGGCTAAGGCCCTCTCCCCACAGTCAGCCACCAGGTCCACCAGAACAGCTCCTCACGCTGCAGGCTACCAGCAGCATTGGGCAACAGACGGAGAGCCTACTCCACGACACCACCATCTATAACAAGGTTGGGGCTACCCCAAGGACAGTACATAAGGCCTGCCAAAGAAAGGATGTCAAAAGGGGGAGCCAAACCAAAGGGAGGAACAGGAGACATAAAATCACTGCTGGGCATACAGAACCGGGAAAAAGAAAAGTAAAGGGCCAAAGAAACACAGGCGGACATTCACTTGCCACCCCCTGGGCTTACCAGCACTCCATCCACGCTCACCAGAGAAGATTTCATGGAAATGCACTTGCTGGAGAAGGGGAATAGCCATGGGGCGTGTGTCTGTCATTGGATGGTCGGAAGCACAGATCAACTGTCCCTGGAACACCCAAGCCTATCAAGCCTACAACTCAATCACCATGCCTTCCAGATGGGTAAGAAGACACTCACACATACCATAAAAGAGAGGCACCACAGGGGGGAGGGGATAGCCACGGGGGAATGGCACCCAAACTAGAGTCATTACAAATGACAAAAAGTTGGTCTCTCACGGCTCGTGTCAAGAGTTGCGATATAGAGACACTAGTTTGCTTGGGGTTTTACCTTTTGTTAAAAAAAAATGTGTTGCTGGTTCCACACAACTATGTCTGCTCAAACAATATGACCCAAAAAAAGCTCTCCTGAGAAATGCATTTGGGCCCCCAACTAGGCTGGGCAAGAAAACCATGGCAGCAGATGACCCATGATGGCAGCTCATGAAATAACGTGCCTGAGTCGCCAATAAATTGAAAAGCAGTGCTACAAAGGCTCTCTGCCTTAGAGGCAAACATAGTCTTTCTGCAGAAAACCCAGCTACTAAAACAGGACGAAAAGAGACTCCTTACCAGAGGGTTCCCAAAGGCGTATTGTGTGACAAGTGACCTTAAGAAAAAGGGAGTATCCATTCTGGTCAGCAAAGGGATTCCACTACGGATAACAGAAGTGCTACGGGATGCCCAAGGCATCTTTGATATGTCCTAATCAAAGGAAACCTGCAAGACCATAAAGGTACACTGGGGGTGGTATACGACCCAAATGAGAAACAAGCAGCATTCTTGGAGGGATTAAATGAGACACTAGCAAACTTCATGGAGTGCGAAGTGATACTGGGAGGGGATTTCAACTCTGTAATTGACCCAACGATGGACAAACCTTTAGCCCCAACTAGCACTGACAGAAGTTACTATTACGCCATGACAATGCTTTTGAGGGAACTCTTGCTGATAGAGACATGGCGTTTCCTCCGCCCATGGGAGAGGGAATACACCTTCAACTGGCCAGCACATGAGGGCATCTCAAGGCTGAAAACTCTTAACACTAAGCACTCCTTTTCTAAATTGACCCTAAGTATTGTTCAATACAAATACATTGAATTGCAGGATTACAATGAAGTGTAATGTATTTCAAGGTGCGGGGGAGAAACAAACAACCTTGGCATATAGGTTGTGTATATAACAAAGAAAACAGAAAGGTTCCCTATTAGGGAACTCCCGTCTCCTGCACACTGTCTATGGCAAACACAGAGACACATTTTTATGAGAGGTGGCACAAGGTTCCCAATAAGGGACTTAAAAAGCTGCTTTAAATTTAACAATGATTTCTGCTAAGATGCTTTTACCAATTTACAAAGCATTCTACAGTATGTCAGTGCGACAAAGTTAATCCAACAAGTAATTCCAGTGACCATTCTATTGTTCATGAATTCAGGTGTTCATTGTTCATATATTACAATACATTTCGAGTAAACGGTTCATCAGGGGCGTGTGATCAAAACTTTCCTACAGAAAAATTCCAACAAAAAACTGCTAAGTCTATAATTAGTACCAATCACATTCATTCTAATAACCTATACACGTAAATCATTTCGTAATCATGTGCACTCTTGATGAGGCAGCTAATCTCTCCTGTCCAACACCATTGACACAAACTTTGATATGGGTACATGTTAAATATGTAAATATGAGTGATAGATGATTAGAATGTGAACTCACTTGAGACAGATAGCCCGAGCTCTGTGCCTAAATGAGGTGGACTCTCAACACGAAAGAGAATGTAAATGTAACTCCCTGTTAACAATTTTAAATATTATCCCCCACACGATACTGTAGATAGACACCCCCCCTCCCACCCCTCCTCCGGGGACATTGCAATTAGAAAAACCATGGGCAACACTTACAATACATTATACCATCCACACTAACTGTCAGTATGATCACTCCATTCTGTTAGCATGAACACTACATTCTGTTAGACAAAAATGGTGTCACACAAAAATGCTTTCTTTGAAAGGCATTTGTTTTCATTGTCAAACTCTCAAATGACACTATTTCTGTTTTAGGCTCAGCTACAAGGTCTTTTGGAGACATTTGAGTTCCTCCTTCTTACACACACATTTTTACATCTTCCTCTTACGGCCATGATTAGATCTGAACAAATACCTTCCATACTAATTGTTAGGATGATCACTGTACCATTCTGGTCGGATGAATACAACAGTCTGTTTGACATAATTTGTGTCATACAAAAATGCTCTCTCAGAAAGGCCATTTTTTATTCATTGTCAAACTCTTATGATATTACTTTTGCCATAAACTTAACTAGTAGGTGTAAAGGAAGACATACAGGTTCCTCGTACTGACACACCCATTTTATCATCTTCCCCTTAGGAACTCTTTTAGGTCTGGACAAAGGTTTTTTTAACTAAAGTGAGGGACATGTACCCCCACTTTTCGTTCTTCATCTTACTATTTAACCAACTGAAATCCCCCCATTTTATATCTTCATAACTGCTCAGTGGTTCGGTAAACCTAGTTTTCCCATATTAACATGCATTAGGGATAACCAGGCAAGCAGGCATCTCTGCGCATGCCCTTTTCTCCATGAGTTTAAATTACTAGTAATATTGACATTTATTATTTTGTATGTTTTTTTTTCATTCTTTGTATTCACATACCTTCCACTTCAAATCTATGACAAGACCGGAGGCGAGCATTATGCTCAACTTCTTTAATTACTGCTAACCACAGCTTTTTAAATCTTTCTTTTGTTTCAATGTATGTTTTTTTTATTTTATTTTTTGTAACTCGTATAAACAGAAAAAAATGAAACATCATAGCTTTAACGCGGCTAAACTACATCCCCCATGAGGCTCTTCAATATGGTAGCCCAATAGCCTCTCTCTCACTGTCCAGTCAGGCAATCCCTTCTACTATAAGTCACTACCTCTCTGGGTCCCTTCCTCTTCTTTTTTGCTGCACCACAGATAAGTGACACCAATTCTAGCAGTACCTTGCTATGCTGTGTTTTTATGATATTAAATTGTCAAAACATTAGGTTTATATATTTGTATAGCGCGTGCGTACCATTAGCGAAAGCGTATTAGCATTCGAGTTCGAAACGCATGCGTTCATTTCGCGGACAAGTTGGACTTTCAGGACGGCTGACTGTCGAGCCCGTGAGTGATTTCACTCACTTTAGGGCTCGGCCAGTCAGCCGCGAACGAACACCGACGGAGATAAAGAGTATTGCGGGCAATGCGTAGTACGTGGTAAGCCCCACTCCCTTTAGAAACAAGGGAAGCGCGTGCATGCGCATTACTGTATTCCTCTCACAGAGTTTTGTTCTCACACAGAGAAAGCCAACAGCAATTCTACGCTCCTGTTCTTTGCTCCCGAACGTGCGAAACTCGTTAATTTGTTAGTGGGTCGCCTGCGCACATCAGAGGCATTCAAGGGAAATAGAACATTTCACAAAAAAAAAAAAAGAAAACGAAAATATCTTTTTCTGTTGCCAGCAACAAAAGAAGTGCTACAGTTCTCAACCTGATAGCTATCCTCTGTGAGGCACACATAAGACCATGGCATACAGCATGGATAACAAGGCTTGGAGCGAGGGGAGTGACAGAGAACCAGAGCAAGAGGTGGAATACATAGGAGAAGATCTAGACCTCTCCTATAGCTTCAAGAAAGTGCTAGGCGACTCATTGGTTCAAGCCGTAGCACTAGGAGTCAAGCCTCTACAAGACAGGCTATTGGTCCTGGAAGAAATACTGGGCAAGAGAGCTGGCACGCTCGATGATCCGGGTGAGGGAACTTCCACACAAGAGCCTCTGAGACAAGGTGCGAAGGGTAAGAAAGTGGCCCGGAAGATGAAACGCTCTTCTACTCCCCTGGGCTCAGCTACAGGGAAGGATAAGTCCCTAGAGGTGGCTGATGCTTTGAATAGGCTAAAAATCGCCTTTCTTACAAAGACAGCCTTGCCCAATCTCGTACACCCTGCCCCAGGGGCGACAAATATAGGGGATACCTCATCATCCTCAGAGCATTCGGATCAGGAAAGGGGAGAGGATGATGATCAGAGCATAAGCGAAGTGAGCGTAGTCTCGCAGAAGAGTACAAGCGAGCCTAAAGCCAGCAGTGTGGAGGCCCCTCTGGATGAAGAAGACATGTCAGACATGTTTGAACCGGACACAATAAGGCACCCCAGATCAACGGACTGGACCCCATCACCAAGAGTAGCCCTGTATATGTCCCAGAAAATGAGAAAACCTATGGAGAAAGATATTAGATTCAGACTTAAAGCTGAGTGTCCGAGACCAGAGCTGACAGGGAAAGTAGCAGATACACCCGAGCTCGACACAAAAATGCTAACCTTCATAACGAAGGCAGGGAAGGACACCAGAAAAGGCATGGATAGGGCATGGAAGACGTGCCAGGATAAACTGTTAGACCTAGCTGGACCCATACCGAACATAATGGATTTAGCCGAGAGGGCTAAAGACACTGGGGAGCCAGTCGACCCACTTATATTAGCAGGATGGGCGCAAAGAGCAGTCTGCACGCTGGGCAACGCAAACTGCGCAATATCTTCATAGCGACGCAGATCGACTTTACTGAAGATTGATAACAAACTAGGAGACCTGGCGTCTTATGAAGCCGGGGAAAGCGCCCAAGGGCTCCTGTTCGGAGACACATTTGTGAAAGAGATGAACAGATTTGTCAGGACATACACAGCGCTGGAGGAAGCGCAAGCCTCCATTAGGAAGGTATTCCCGGGGAGAGTTTTTTCAGGGGCCGGTCGATATAGAGGCCGCTCGACCGGCCGATTCAATAACAGAAGATCACAAGGCCCCAGAGCCCAGTATTGGGAGACCCGACAACAAGACGCCTTTTTCCCGAACAGAGGACGAGGTTCTCGGGGACGCGGATATTACCGACACCAGAACAATAACACAGGTGAGAGAAAGCGCATCGACCTATCCTTCTGTGGGGGGCAGGACAATGCTTTATTTGCACAACTGGCGCGATCTATCGTCAGATGCATGGGTCATTCAGACCATGCAAGGCTTCTTTCTAGAGTTCCTAGATCATCCGGTGCAAGATCGCCCCCCTCAGAATTCAAATGACAAAGGCCGAAGATTTATTAGACGCAGAGATCCAGGATCTTGCATGCAAAAACGCGATAGAGAGGGCTACAGGGAGCGGTCAATCCTTCCTGAGCAATATGTTCCTAGTCCATCGCAAGGACAAAGTTTGTCCAGTAATCAATCTGAAAGACCTCAACAGCTGGTTAGTGTACAAGCACTTCAGGCTGGAGGGAATCCATCTTCTAGGAGACTTGCTCAGAAAGGGGAATTGGCTCGCGCGCCTAGATCTGAAAGACGCTTACCTCACAGTTCCGATAGCATCCCACTGTCGACCCTTTCCAATATTCAGGTGGAGAGACGAACTCTGACAATTCAGATGCCTAACGTTCGGTCTAGCGTCAGCACCATGGGCATTCACCAAGCTTATGAGGCCCATCGCGACAGCACTTCAGGAACAAGGGTGTCGGATGATTGTCTACCTGGACGACATCCTATTTATGGCCGAAAACAAAGAGCGCTTACAGAAGCAGATTCAATGGGTGATAGAGCTAATTTCCAGCCTAGGATTCCTAGTGAACAAAGACAAATCAGAGCTTACGCCGACCAATCGGCTAGAGTTCTTGGGTTTCACTATAGATACGAAGAAAGCTACCTTGGAGTTACCAACTCAAAAAATGAAAGCTATCAAGAAAGATCTGAGAACAGCACTCAAGAAACCGCTGATCTCTCTTCGTTATCTAGCCAGGATAGTAGGACTTTTAGCAGCATCCATAAAAGCAATATTTCCCGGCCCGTTACATTATCGAGCTCTTCAGAGGCTGAAGATCAAGTACCGAAGGAAAGGCTGGAGATACCATCGACTAGTTCCCCTAGACGAAGAAAGCAAATCAGAACTCACCTGGTGGCTCCACAATATGGAAGCCTGGAACGGCCGCGCCATCTTCGGAGACATACCAGGGTTAGTTATAGAGTCAGACTCCAGCAGGTCCGGCTGGGCAGCGCGATGCGGCGACATAGAAACAGGCGGAAAATGGTCAAAAGAAGAATTCAAACTACATATCAATTGTCTAGAATTACTAGCGGGGTCTTTCGCAGTAAAAGCGTTTACCAGAGACAAAGCGCACTGCAGCATCCTTCTGAAGATGGACAATAAATCTGCAGTAAGGTATATAAACAAGCTGGGAGGTACCAGGTCCAGGACGTTAGCAGAATTGGCTAAGGATTTCTGGCACGACTGCCTACAGAAGAAGATTACAGTCAAAGCAGAGTATATCCCAGGGGCCTTGAACTCAGTGGAGGACTGGAACTCCCGATACCTAGTAGATTACAGCGACTGTAAACTAAACAGAGACATATTCAAGAAGTTGGTGGCAAGATGGGGGCCCTTGCACATGGACCTGTTCACCTCGAGGCTAAACACACAGCTGCCGGATTACTTCAGTTGGAAGCTGGACCCGGGAGCCCAGGGGACAGATGCATTCATGCATCATTGGGGGTCGCAGAGACACTATGCCTTTCCCCCCTTTGCGATGCTGGCGAGGGTACTAGCAAAAGTGCGCAGAGACGAAGCTCAGATAGTGATAGTGATGCCAGAGTGGAAGTCGCAAGCCTGGTTTCCAGTTCTGATGGAACTTTCTACAGATTTTCCACAGAAGATTCCATACAGACAAGACCTGCTGACCGATCCAGCAGGAGCCCCTCACCCTCTGATAGAGGATCAATCCTTAACACTGATAGCGTGCAGATTTTCAGGCATAGATGGCACTTGCCAGGCCTTTCAGAAGACGCTACAAGGCTTATCAATCTATCATGGGCCCCATCTACGATCAGGAGCTATAATTCCGCGTGGCAAGCCTGGGATTTATGGTGCAGGGGGAGGAGTATATCTCCCATTTCAGCACCTGTAGTCCAAGTGGTGAATTTCCTAGCCAGCCTCCCGTCTACAGGGAGGGCGTTCAGGACTGTAGGAGTATATAGGTCAGCGATCTCTGCTGGACATGAGCTAGTGGACGGAGCACCAGTAGGGGAACACCCAGCGGTGCCCCGATTGCTAAAGGGTGTAAAGATGAGCAAACCTCCTACGCCCAAGTACTCATCGTTATGGGATGTCCAAAAAGTCATACATCTGTTCGAGCAGTGGCCGAGTAACAGCTTTCTGTCAGATAAACAACTTTCAGGCAAGCTAGCTACACTCCTTTGCTTAGTGTCCTGTAGAAGAGTTTCAGACGTTAAAGCCCTAGAGATAGACAGGAAGATGTATTACCCGGAAGGGATAGCCTTTACCATAGTGCAGCGTACAAAGACCGATTCTAAAGTGATCTCATACCCATACTGGCCGAATAACGAGAAATTGTGTGTGGTGAATTGTATAATGTGTTATGAAGCAGTGCCAGCAGCGGTTAGACCGAAGGGGGTTAGCCAGTTGCTCATAGCGCGTATAAAACCATACAAAGCAGTTACGTCAGCTACTATTGCTAGATGGGTGAAGGAAGTTATGGAATTGGCAGGGATAGACACGTCTAAATTTGGAGCGCACTCTACCAGAGGTGCCATGGCTTCCCAAGCTTTTGCAGTCAGAGTTCCGCTGCAAGAGATCATGAAAGCAGCAGACTGGTCGAGCGATTCAGTCTTTAAGACTTTTTACTTCAAACCAGTATCCAATATAGCAGCTGCTGTTGTAGAAAGCTTTGAACAAGCATAATGCTCGCCTCCGGTCTTGTCATAGAATAAAGATTGACCATGCGACTAGCGCAGGAAGTCTTGATTCTATTAAAGACACGGAGGCGAGCATTATCCTACCCTAAGGGAATACGGCTGTAAGGGGCATGGTATGAACTGTATTACATCTCACAGCAAATTTATGTAAATGCTTGATTATAACATGTGATGAATCGTATTCCCCTCCCTAACGTGCACATTTCTCTTTTTACATAGGAAGGAGCAAAAGAATCACTGAGATAAGAGTGTACCAAGGCAGCAGAGCTGCGGAGTTAGAACACGGAGAGCCTACCAAGAATAGAAAGGACAGATTCAGTTGGATTATGTGAGAGTGCAGTTGGATTTTAGACATTTGTTCAGTAAAAGTGAGCTGCAAAAGAAGAGGAAGGGACCCAGAGATGCAGTGACTTATAGTAGTATGATTGGACAGTCAGAGAGAGGCTACTGGACTCCCATATTGAAGAGCCTCATGGGGGATGTAGTTTATCCGCGTTAAGGCTATGATGTTTCATTTTTTTCTGTTGGTTATACAAGTTATGAAAAAAACATTGAAACAAAAGAAAGATTTAAAAAGCTGTGGTTAGCAGTAATTAAAGAAGTTAAGCATAATGCTCGCCTCCGTGTCTTTAATAGAATCAAGACTTCCTGCGCTAGTTGCATGGGCAATCTTTATTGTCCTATACCAAAAATGTAGTGTCCATATAGGACTATCCCATGTATTCATTACGCGGAATAGCAATACTAGAATTGGCTAGAAAGAAAAAATCTTTTGTTTACTATGACATCATGCACGTTGTACGTGCCGACGTCATAAGCCGACACTGCTATATAAGCAGCCATCTTTGATTTTTAACATTCCGCAGCATGGAGAGTTCCACTCAGTGTACTGCTGATGGCTTAACATCCTAAATAAATACTAAAATGAATTAGACACGCCATCAGGATGGTAGGACAAGACTGGCACCCTAACCATTTATGCTTTTTCTCCCAACCTACCCATGCCTATTGATGTACTACCTGGATTACTGAAATTCTATCTTCCGCTACATGTAACTAAATCACTGTTAACTACAAACCTAAAGTTGTAACCTACGCCGTGATACCTCAGGGTTTGGGCGCATATAAATAAATGAATAAATCCTTTTCTACTGAATTAGTAAGTTATTCTCCATTCTTTTGAGTAAGCCCTTTGTTTACTTCATCTTTGAATGTTACGCTAATTTTGCAAGTGGCTAACATCCACTAAGCATTCCTATGTGAGAAAACTGGTACATTGGATCGTTTGAAAGAAATCACAAACTGTGGAGCATTGTGGACAACCATAAAGGTCAGAATATAACCCCTATTACATTATACATGGCCAAATGTTGATGAGTTGCCAAGAGGTTGATCAGTCATGATATGATAGGTTATTTATAACGCGCTTAATACCCAGAGGTTTCTAAGCACAGACCTGGGGATCGAGCCTGTGTTGCTCCGTGTCATCTTGCTTCCAAGGCGAGAATGTTTCCGCTGAGCTATACTCCCGAGAACTCCTTTTATAACCAAGCCGTATCCTTCGGATTAGGATAATGGTGGAAGCTATTCTTTGGACAATCCATCATGGTGAATTTATTAAACCTGATTGAATGATATCTTTGTGATGTGAAAATATAATACTAGACCAACAAGGAAGAACAGAGCATGTATGAATCGCGAGGAGCATAATATTGCACATGATTACCAAATGATTTACATTTATAGATTATTAGAATTAATGTGATTGGTACTAATTATAGACTTACCAGTTTTTTATTTTAAAAAAAAATGTGTAAAAAAGATTTGTTCACACGCCCCTGATGAAGAGTTTACTCTAAACACGCTGGGCTATATGAACAATAAACGCTTGAATTCATGAACAATAGAAAGGTCACTGGAATTACTTGTTGGATTCACTTTGTTGTCGCACTAACATACTATTGAAAGCTTTGTAAATTGTTGAAAGCATCTTAGCAGAAATCACTATTAAATTTAGAAGCGGCTATTTAGGTCCCTTATTGGGAACCTTGTTTCACCTCTCATAAAATGTGGCTCTGTGTTTGCCATAGACCGTGTGCAGGGGATGTTGTTCCCTAATAGGGAACCTTTCTGTTTTCTTTGGCTTCTCAAGGCTAGCCATGTTCCTGGTCTCCATCAACCTAATTTCATCAGTTAGGGGAATAGAAATCCTACCTAAGGCACTCACAGACCATGCCCCGGTAAAACTAGGCTCGGAGTTGGGTCAGCGCAACACCCGGAAGAAACCTCCATGGAGATTTAACGATCAAATCCTAACCGATATAGCCGCTAGAGCCTCCATAGAAGAGGCGATAGCCCATTACTTTGAAGAAACTATAACAGAGGGCATAGACATGCGCACGGTATGTGACACCGGGAAGGCAATCTTCCGAGGGGTCATCATAGGACAATTGGTGGCCTGGTACAGAACTTAATGTATATGCACCGCGAAAGGCTAGAGGGGATAGTGCAAGAGAAAGAGAAGGAACACGCAGCGAAAGGCAACAGGAGAATCCTCTGAGACCTCAGAATAGCTAGGCAGGCCCTGGAAACCCACATGACTGGGAAAGTGGCGCAATCTATACTCAAGACAAAACAATATTATTATACCAGGGACAACAAGTTGACCAAACCACTGGCAGCGAAGTTAGGAAAGGGGCAAATCGCAACTACATCGGGGGCCTGTGGAGTGAAGAGGGAGGTCACGGAAGCAGGGAAATTGAAGATCATGGAAGAGTTCTTTAGCAGGGCTGCCACCCCCCATCAAGGGAACACTACACAGATCTGAGACTTTACAGAGCAGGCAAATCTCCCCCGAATCACTGAAGCCATGAGGGAAACTCTAGGGTACCCCTTATCAGCCCAAGAAGTTGCCCAAGCCATATGCTCCCTTCCAACCGGAAAGGCCCTCTGCCCAGACGGGTTCACCAATAGATTCTTCAAAGCTTTTGCAGGGCCGCTAATCACGCAACTCACCACACTGTTCAACGCTTTCTCCAAATCAGGGAAAATAACTGAATCCATGGCCGAATTCGTGACCACTAATATTAAAACCCGACAAAGACCCCAAAAATGGCACCTCTTATTGCCCCATAGCCCTCCTGAAAAGGGATGCAAACCTCTATAGTAAGATCCTAACCACCAGATTGGGCGAAGTACTCCCTCACAAAATCAACGAGGACCAGGCAGGGTTCATCAAAAATAGAGGGGCCCATGACAACATCAGGAGGGTGGTTGACATAACAGCATTGGCCCCAAAACTCCTGGGGGGACTCTCACTTCTTTCTCTTGATGCCCACCGGGCATTTAACACTATGTCATGGGACTTCCTCCAGGCTGTACTACCTTCACTAAATTAGTACTGGCGAACTTCCAAATTTCATCCACCATAGTTAATGTCAATGGAGTCAAGACGGTCCCAATCCCCCTGGGCAGAGGCACAAGACAAGGGTACTCGCTGTACCCCCTGGTCTTTGCGCTAGCGATGGAGCCTCTCTCACAAATGATAAGGAGCACCCTGTTCATCACGGGCCCGACATATGAAGGCAACATTCAAAGTGGCGCTATACGCGGACAACGTCATTTGTTTGCTCCAGAATCCCCTGCAGTCAACTCCCCCTCGCCCCCTCATGGCCCTCCTTGACAGATTCCCTTCAGTCTCGGGATTTAGGGTAAATCATCAGATATCAGTGGGGATGGTGTACAACGAATCACTGGAAAACCAGTTGGCAATGAAAGCAACTTTCCCATTTAAATGAGTAGACGAGTTCACATACCTGGGAGTGCAAATCACTAAATCATACAAGACCCTCATGGGAGCTAACATCCCCAAATTATGGAAGGAGACCAAAGCTACTCTGAAAAGCTGGGGAATACAGGAAATGTTCTGGCTGGGAAGAATCACAGCAATTAAAATGACGATCCTACCAAGACTCCTATTTATCTTCTAGACCTACTAGACTTACAAAAATCAATAGGACAATTCATCTGGAGAAAGAAGCCACCCAGAGACTCACGACACCTACTCCTGAGATCAAAGGGAATGGGTGGCCTGAGGGGCCTGTCAATACTGCGCTATCTTCGTGCAGTGAAGATCGCCCCAATGTTCGAGTGAGCTCTAAGAGATAAATGGTCCAAGTGGGAAGTGATAGAGCAAACTTGCACCCGTACTCCTTTGGCACATCGGCCATTCCTGCCAAAATCTGCCTGGGCCCCTCTGCTGGAGTCCACCCGAACCATCCTTGAAGCGTGGGACAAGACCTGCGCACATCTGGGAACAAGAACCAGACTGGGCCCATTGTCACTGATACTACAGAACACGGAATTCTCCCCAGGCATGATGAAGAGCACATTTGCACATTGGGAATTGATTGGGACCCTGAGGCTTAAAGACATGTACAAAGATGGACTCTCCCTCACATTCACTGTGTCCCCTCAAAGACTACACGCATATCACCAGAAAATTCAGACCATTGCTGACATGGGTGCGGCCAGCAGGGAAACTTCATACATATGTGGTGGCAGTACCCCACGATACAAACGTACTGGCAAGAAATCAAAGATCAAAGCCATCACCAGTGTTATTCTTCCTATGTGCCCGCATATCTTGCTACTGGGGGATGTGCCCGAGGATGGCATGTTCCCCGCATCAGACCCTACAGCAAAACACGCAACACAACTGCTACTGGCTGCAAAACCGAACCGAGCACGCTTCTGAAAAAACCGATGAGGGGCCAATCTTATCATACTGGTGGGTTAAGATTTGGGAAATCGTGGCCATGGAAAAACTGATGCACATACAAGGGGGAACATGACATGATTTCTGCATGTTTGGACCCCATTCTTCAAGTTTGTTCAGGAAAAGGAGCATATCTTTTGTTAGGCCTCAGACATTGAAACATTTATTACAGGGCTAGGCACTGGACAAGATTGGAGACACTTGGGGTAGAGGGGCACGTTAAAGAAGTATGCAGAAATGATCTATCGAGAGGAGGCAGTAAGCGGGCCAAGATATCTAATGGAACCAATATATATCATTTATTATGTTCATGTATTATGTTCATTTATTTGTTCATTTGATTTATAATTTAGTTGGGGGGATTATACGAGAAGAAAACATGAAACGAAATTTCAATGCTCTTACTGTAAACGATTGTTGATGTTGATTTAATGCCATGTTCATTGAGATGTCAATAAAAAACATTACTGAAACAAGTGATTTGTTTAAATAAAGGAGATCACCAGATGGCATCCAGGCAGGTTAAAGAGAATAACTCAGATGCAGTTATGGATAAGGTTAACTGGTCATGGCTGATTACTGCATTACACCCACGTTTGGTTAGCATGAGGAAGGAGTCCTAGTTTTGGTAGATCAAGTGACCTCTTGGAATGAGCGAAATCTGCCATGGTTGGAAAAATCAACCAAATTGTGGAAGGCAGATATCATCTTCATACAGACACAGGCATCTTGATACAGGAGACATACATGCTGAATGACATACATTGTGACAATGTTGTTTCCTACACTACTCCAGCCTCAATCTGTTAAAGTAAAACCCAAAAGGACTAGTGACAATTGTGAGTACAGCAAAATAAATAACGTAAATTAATTATACCTAATAATACAAATATGCAGATGATAGATCTTGCTTCCTCCACACAAGATTTCGATACATATGGATCTAAATGTAAGAAAGGAGAAGGTAATACTGCTAAATGTATGCATAATTAATCTTTTGTAACAAACTTAATACCAGAGACCAGTCCCTAAGCATGGGGCCGGGATTTAAACCTGTGATGCTCTGCGTTGTCTTTAATCCAAGACAAACAATTTGCCCTTGAGCTATCCTCCTGGCATACTTTCTGGGATAGAACATTACTCTTTATTATTGCATCAAAATTAACTCTTGATGGCAATGTTAGCTAGGCTATGAATTACAATGAATTCCAAAGGCTAGTGCTTTAAATGGATAAGCGTGACTGCAGCCTTTCCCTACATAATGCACTCTTATATAATGGTATACTTAAGTGGGAGAACTATGCAGGACATGCCAGGTAGCCCGATATATAGATCCCAAGATTGGAATTCACAGATGATTGACTATTGCATAATATCAATGAAATGTTATATGTGATAACTGTAATGACCATAATGTGCTACCATGTTCTCCGTTTTGAGAAAAGAACAAATTACTTATCTCTCGTTCTTTCCAATGGATGTTCCTCCAATGGATTCTCATCTATGATATCCCTATCCCAGTGTAGCTATTCTCTGGAAAGGTGTCCGCCGACAGGGGGTGCAGCACGGCTCTGCCAAACGCCTCGGATATGACATTGGGGTCAGTATACATAGCGCCGCCATGCTCCATGACCTCAGTTCCACCCATTTTCCCTAGCACTCTGAAACTCGGGGACTGTACAACCAATGGTGTACTAGCTTCCTGCAAGGAGGGGCTGGTAGTGGGGGCAATGAGAAATCGGTGGGAGGAACATCCATCAGAAGAACAAGTTACTTCTTACCTGGTAACGTTCTTTCAATGGGATGTTCCTCCGACGTATTCCTTATCTTGATAGATCACATCCAGCTTGCTGGCCTCGGAACATTTTTTTCAGTAGAGGGTGCTGCGCGTTGACGTCCCTCGAGTCGGTGTCCCTCGACAGCCTCCGTATCAGAGCCGACGTCATCATGCATATAAATACACTTGCGCAGAGTCCGTTGCTCAGTTCCATTTTGTAGCTTGGAATTAGCTGTTCATGAAATGGTTATTGACCTTGAAGGAGCGTAAGCTGCAACCACAAGGGAAGTTTTACTGAGGGGATGGATGGGAGGGGTGATAAGAAATACGTCGGAGGAACATCCCATCAAAAGAATGTTACCAGGTAAGAAGTAACTTGTTCTTCGAAGGGATTGTGTCCTCTGACGTATTCCTTATTTTGACAGACTCCCATAGCAGTGGTGTGTAAACGGAGGTGGGAGTAAAATCGTCATATTCCCTTTTAAGAGTGAACAGAGTGTAACACAGCTTTGCCAAATCTAGTCTCTTGACTAGAGGAGGAATCCAGATTTAGAGGGGGCTCTTTCCTTGCCAATTTGTTACATTCTAGAATGGCTAAAATAATCCATCTGGAGATGGTTTGTTTTGTGATTGGCAATCCTAATTTGTGCCCTGTGTGACCTATGAACAGTTGATCTGCTTGCCTGATCCTAGCCAGTCTGCTGATATAAAAACTCAAGGCTCGCCTTGGATCCAGCCTATGTAGCCTCTCTTCCTCTTTCCCTGGATGGGGAGGAGGATAGAATGAGGGTAAGGTTATTTTCTGAGTGATGTGGAATTCAGAAAACACCTTTGGGAGGAAATTAGGCTTCACTTGCAGGACAACTTTGTCCTTATGAAATATTGTATGAGGGGGTTTGCAAGATAGGGCTTGTAATTCGCTCACCCTCCTGGCAGATGTCAAAGCCACTAATAAGACAGTTTTAAGGGTGAGAAATCTTAACAAACAAGAGTGGAGTGGTTCGAAAGGATTACCCATCAGGAAATTCAAAACTAAATTTAAGTCCCATAAGGGAACTTGGAACGGTCTCGGGGGATAGACATTAGTTAATCCCTTCAGAAATTGTATTACTAATGGTAATTTGAAATATGTTGGCTCCTCTGCAGTGCGCTTGAAGATCGATAGCGCTGCAAGGTAGCCCTTGATTGTACCAACTTGAAGACCTGAATTCGCCAAATAGAGTAGAAAGGATATCACCATTGGTGTACCACATGAAAAGGGGTCAATATTCTTTTCTCTACACCAGCTGAAGAATTTGTTCCAACGGCAGCGGTATATAGTCTTTGTTGCTGGCCTTCTGGCAGAAAGCAACACCTCCATGACGTCATCTGGGAACTCCCAATCCTTGTATCTCATCCTTTCAAAAACCAAGCAAGAAGGTTGAGGGTTCTGATGTCTGGATGGAGAACCTGACCTCCCTTCTGTGAGAGAAGATCCTTCCTGTGTGGAAGACGAATCGGAGGGCAGATGGACATGTCCAGAAGGTCCGGGTACCACGTTCTCCTGGCCCAGTCTGGGGCAATTAGCATCATAGTCATCCAGAATCGTATCAACCTCCTGATCATCTGAGGAATGACAGGGACTGGAGGTAACGCGTACAGAAGTGGAAACTCCCAGTCCACTACGAACGCGTCCCCTAGAGCTCCTCTCGGGGGAAATTCCCTTGAACAAAACTGATTGCACTTCCTGTTGATACTGGTGGCGAACAGATCCACTTTAGGGGTTCCCCAAAGGGCGAATATCTCTTGAAGGACTTCCTGAGCTATCCCCCACTGGTGAGAGACTGTGCTCTGCCTGCTCTGAGCGTCCGCTGTCCAGTTCTTCTCACCGGCTAAGTGAACTGCCGATAGAGAGATTCCTTCTTGGATTGCCCAAAACCAGAGCTGCATCGCCTCTCTGCACAGCGGCAGGGATCCTACGCCTCCTCTTTTGTTGAGTGTCATGATCTCTGCTTCCAAAAGGTCAGGGTTTTCCCAACTCCCTTGGAAGCAGATCCATAACCCAGGTTCCGAGTGCCAACCAGTCCCAATTGGGACCTTTTGGACCCAGTCCTGGCGCCAGTGGCACCAGGCTCATAAATATGCCCAGTCCCAGCGCTGGAAGCGCCGGGCTCATAATGCTTGGGTGGACTTACCTGCAGCAGACCATGCTGCTTACTTGCCTGCCAGTTGAGTCTCTGATCCTCTTCTGTTTGGAACTACTTTTCCTGTTGGGTGGGGCAGGAGCCACTCCCTAGATTCAGAACACTGGAACTCTTCTGGAAAGCAGGAACTCTTTTCTTAGGCGTGGCTGTGGAAGGAGACACCTAAGCACTACAGGAGGCTATTTAAACCACACCCGATGGATGAATCTTGCTTTGCGTTATTCTGCATCCTCAGCAGCAGACCGCTCATCGTGTCTTCTGCATCTGATCCTGGGCCTAAGGAAAAAGGCTTACCATTCTGAATCCAGTCTTCAGCAACACCTATAAAGACAAGAAAGAACAGGTTAGCATTACGGTCTTCAGTGACAGCTCTTCACTTACCTGGTCCATCGGCTGTCACCAACGCCTCGCGCTGCATTCCGGCATCTGAAAGACAAAGGCTTACCTACTCTTCGTGCGCTCCGGAGGTCTTCACACTGCATTCCGGCATCTGAAAGACAAAAGCTTACCAACTCTTTGCACGCTCCGGAGGCCTCCGTGCTGCATCCCGCATCTGAAAGACAAAACAAGGTGCGTTTAAAGACATTGGGGAACTTTAATACTCACGTGCCATTACTCCTTTCCACATCTAACCCAGTGGGTATTCCGGCACCCTGCAGCCGCCCCGAACTTGTACCTGCAAAATAAAAAGACAGTTAGAGTGCATCGTGAAGCAGGCAACAAGCGCTTACTTACGTGCTTCCAGGCGCTTCTATTCATCACACGGGCTCCATCTTCAACTCACTTCAGCCCGCCATCCGCCATCGCCGGAACCCTGCAAAACAAGAGACATCATTACTAAAGACTTTCAAGACATTAGAATTACTCGAAACTTACCGTTCGTGCAGTAAACGACGGACAGCAGTCCTCTGAAGTCAAGAGGCCTGCTCCCCTTATCCAGTGAAGAAACTGGTTACAGCACCCTGCCTCGAGGCAGATGGAGAGCGCAGCGTTCACTTACCTAGGGTGAGAGCGTTAACCTTTGGGGTTCTACAGGAGAAGAGAAAGGGAAGAAGAGAGAGACATTCAATAACCCAGTTCATTAATCCCACATTTTCTATCTGCAGACATCTTACCCTTCGAGCCAGACATACAGTGCACAGAGGCCCAGCCCAAAGAGCCAGCCGTGTGTTACACATCACCTTTGAAGATACGGTATACGCCCAGTCAAGACCGGCGCCTCTACGGGAATCAGGTGAGCGTTACAGAACGCAAAGGCCACCACAAAACTCCCGTCCAGGCGCTATGGAAACCTCGGATACCGACCAGCTAGCCCAGTTACTTGGGGAACTAAGGGCAGAAGTGCATGCAGCCCGTCAGGAAACAAACGCTCTAAGAAGGGAACTGATTATTTCCAAGGAGCGAACAGATGATTTCGCTAGACAATTGCTACAGTCACAAGCCGGACAGACCCCGTTACCCGCATCTGGGGGAAATCTTCCTTCTACATCCTCTATGAATCCAGTGCAGATCAACCTACCTGGGAATGTACCTCTGGCTCTGCCCGAACGATTTTCTGGTGACCCAAAGAGGTTTGCAGTATTTATCAATCAGTGCCGGTTGCATTTCTTATGCCGGCCAGCAGCCTTTCCAACTGATCAAGCTAAAGTAGCTTTCGTGCTTTCGTACCTTAGTGGCAATGCGGCAGACTGGTCGATCCCTCTAGTAAATCAAGATGATCCGGTCCTCCATGATTTTCAAGCTTTTCAGCTCAGTGTGGAAAAACTCTTCGCAAGACATTCACAGGGGCAGGCCTTGGACAATGAGCTTCTTTCGTTGCGACAAGGTAATCAAGACCTTTTGGCTTATATTGCGTCTTTCAACAGACTGATAGTGGAAACTCACTGGCCTGAGGACAAAAGGATTACGCTGTTTTATAGAGGTCTACGCGGAGAGCTCAAAGATGTGTTAGCCCAAGTAGTGAATCCCCCACAAGATTGTTCGGACTATATAGACTTAGTCGTTCAAATAGATCACAGACTGCAGAACAAGAAGGCCGATCGTTCCAAGTTTGATGCTCGAGTATTTTCCAAACCGCCAACTCCTTCCAAAGGAGTAGACTCCGGGGAACCCATGCAAAAAGGGGGTCTGAAAGGTCCTCTAACACAAAAGGAGCGGGAAAGGAGAAAACAGTTGCAATTATGCCTCTATTGCGGAAACTCAGGGCACTTTCTTCGAGACTGTCCGGTGAAACCTGCCAAGAAGGCAGTAGGAGCTGCAGTTACCAAAGTTACAAACTCTGAGCAGGGAAACGACCTCGCCCGACAAGAATAGAGGTCCTCTTGCCGAGCGTGAAAAGCAGTTCCGTGACCTCGCATTTCGTGATACCTATGGTCCTCATTAGCCCTGATAATCCGGATCGATTACATGCAATTGAAGCTTACGTCGACAGCGGTGCCATCGGCAATTATGTGGATCATGGAATGGTTTTGAGGATGAATCTAACTCTTTGTCCCAAGGCTGTAAAGGACGTCATTACTACGGTGGATGGTACGGAGATAGCCTCCGGGCCAGTAACGCATACCACTCAAGAAGTGACGCTAGTAAGTCAAGATGGACACCATGAGAAGATCGTGTTCGATGTGATCAAGGCCCCTCAGTTTCAGATTATTCTAGGAATACCTTGGTTAGAGAAACACAATCCTCTGATCGATTGGCGAGCAAGAACGGTCCAGTTTCCAGAATGTGTCTCTACTTGTCACCCTCCACCTGGTGTTGCACTGGCAGCAATTTCTTCAGAGACTCCCCAGTTACCTCCCGAATAACTAGAATACCAAGATGTTTTCGGGAAGGATCAGGCTAACTCTCTACCTCCTCATAGGTCTTATGACTGCCAGATCGACCTGATGCCTGGATCTACTCCTCCTTGTAGTAGAATTTATGCCCTCACCGAGCCTGAGAACCTTCACCTTCGACAATACCTGGATCAATACCTGGCAAATGGGTTTATTCGTCCTTCCAAGTCCCCTGCTTCTTCAGCTTTGTTCTTCGTTCCAAAAAAGGAAGGCGACCTTAGAACTTGTATAGATTATCGCTCCCTGAACCAGATCACCGTTAAGAATAGATATCCGTTACCTTTGATCCCTGAACTCCTGGACCAAGTCAGAAAAGCATGCATATATACAAAGCTGGATCTTAGAGGAGCTTACCACTTGGTACGAGTAAAAGAGGGCGATGAATGGAAGACGGCCTTCCGCACCAAGTATGGGCTATTTGAATATCAGGTCATGCCCTTCGGACTTTGTAATGCCCCGGCCGCCTTTCAATATTTTATGAACTATGTCCTCAGAGAGCTCATAGATGTGTGTGTTGTTGTTTACATTGACGACATCCTCGTTTATTCTTCATCGGAATCTGAACATCGGAAACACGTGAAAATGGTCCTCGAAAGATTGCGTCAACACAAACTTTTCGCTAAATTGGAAAAATGTATTTTCAACGTGACTGAAGTTGAATTCTTGGGATTCATATTATCACCTCGCGGAGTGCGTATGGATTCAAAGAAGGTCGATGCAGTTCTCAAATGGCCATCACCATCCTCCGTAAAAGGTGTGCAAAGCATGTTAGGCTTCGCTAACTTTTACCGCAGGTTTATCCCCGAATTCTCTCGAATAGTCCAGCCCATCACTGCCTTGTTAAAGAAAAACAAACGTTTTGAATGGTCTACCGAGGCGGAAAAAGCTTTCCAGGATTTGAAGACTAAATTTATCTCTGCACCAATCTTAAAACACCCTCGCCCCGAACTCCC
Organism: Ambystoma mexicanum; assembly: GCF_040938575.1. Lineage (NCBI taxonomy): Eukaryota > Metazoa > Chordata > Amphibia > Caudata > Ambystomatidae > Ambystoma > Ambystoma mexicanum. Next base: position 977,777,647 of record NC_090924.1, read on the forward strand.
CTACATCGTGGAAACTGATTCTTCAAGCCTTGCCATGGGGGCAGTTCTATCACAAAAGGACCCGGTAACCAATCAGTTACATCCCGTGGCATTTTGGTCTCGCAAATTCTCGCCTCCTGAAATCAATTACACGATTACTGACAAGGAACTTCTGGCTATCAAGTCTGCCTTTAAGGCTTGGCGGCATTATCTGCTGGGGGCCCGACACACCGTTACTGTGATTACGGATCACCGAAACCTGCAATATTTGAAAACCGCAAAAGCCCAATCCTCTAGACAACTCCGTTGGGCATTATTCTTTGCCGAGTTTGACTTCATAATTACCTATCGACCTGGTACAAAAAACGGTAAAGCTGATGCCCTTTCTCGGATGGGAGTGGAAGAACACTTGATCAACCCTAAACCTGTACCAATCATTCCCGAACAAAGAATTCTGGGTGTAATCGCCACAGAATCCATAGAGGAAGTTAAGGATAAAGCCAGGCAACTTGTAACTCCAGCAGACATACAGAATTGGCATCTGCAGGGAAAGGACTTTGCAGTAAAGGACAACTTATTGTATTTCCAAGAACGATTATACCTACCCAGCACAGATTTACAGAAAAAAGTAATCTCTTGTTATCACGATTCTTTAATGGAAGGACATCCCGGTATAGCCAAGACCTCAGAAAAGATCAAGCGCTACTTCTGGTGGCCGTCTTGGAAAAAAGATATCAGAGACTTTATAATGTCCTGTGGAGTATGCGCCCAAAACAAGAGTCAAAAGGAAAGACCAGCAGGCCTCTTACGCCCTATTGACATCCCACCTCGCCCTTGGCATACGCTTTCTATGGACTTCATCACCGATCTACCTCCATGCTCTGGATACAATACGATTCTAGTAATCGTGGACTTATTCTCCAAGATGGCGCATTTCATTCCGCTCAAAGGCTTGCCAACAGCAGCAACTCTGGCCCGAGAATTTCTCGAAAACATTGTCCAACTGCACGGTTTTCCTTCGGTTCTAATTTCGGATCGAGGTAGTCAATTTATTTCTCATTTTTGGCAAAGTTGCTGTCGGTCGGCTCAAATTGATGTGAGACTATCGACCAGTCACCACCCTCAGACCGACGGACAAACCGAGAGGACCAATCAAACTCTGGAACAGTATTTACGCTGCATGCTGCAACAAACTGAAAAAACTTGGAAAGACATCCTTTGGATAGCCGAATATGCCTACAATAACTCTGTCCATTCGGGAACTGGGAAAACCCCGTTTTTTCTTTTGTACGGCAGTCACCCTCGAACCTCGGAGTTGGATCCCCTCCAAGTTCTTGAAACACCAGCAGTAGACAATCACCCAAGCCTTTAAGGAAGCTGTTTCTCACCTTCAAAGGGCTAAAGAACAATACAAGAAAGGAGCAGATCAACATCGGAAGGAAGCCCCTCAATATCAAGTAGGGGATCAAGTCTGGTTATCCACCAAATATCTACCTCTAAAAGGGCCACGCACATTCAACCCAAGATACCTTGGTCCCTATTCCATCACTACCATAGTAAACCCAGTAGCGGTCAAGTTGGACTTGCCCCCGCACATGAAGATACATCCGGTCTTCCACGTCTCTCTATTAAAACCCGTGCAACCTCAAACCCGACTAACCAAATCTCCAAAACCTATCCTAGTTGATGGAGAACTCGAGTTTGAAGTCAAAAGCATTCTGGACTCCAAGATCTCCAAATCTAAACTATTCTACCTAATTGACTGGAAAGGCTACGGCCCCCAAGAGAGATCCTGGGAACCTGTCACGCCCGATGTATTTTGAACACACCTCACAAAACGCACTCTCCCCTGAAGACTTGCCAGCAAGGATTGGGACAAGGTCAACGACGCAGAGTTTTGCCATCTCAACACTGGTTTCCATTCAATCGATGGCAGTTGCCATGGAGACGCGCTACGAGTATTCTACAGCGTCTCCGTTGCCGGCAACTAAAAGCTCCTCCTCAACACGCTCGATCACGTGACGGTTGACGGAGTCATGTGATCACCAGTCAGCGTTTAAAAGGGACGCGCTGACTACCTTCGACGCTTCACAGCTGATCCTGTTGGGCGTACTACGGATTTCGAACTAAATGTGCTACTGGACCTCGGATTGAACTTTGGACTCTGATTTGGCTTCTCCCTCTCGGTATAGTTGTTTTGGAACTTTGCCTCTACTGGATCTGACCATTTTTTCTGTCCCTGGATTGCTATCGGATTATCCCTTGTCATGAACTATGTTCTTGGACCACTCTGATTGATCTACGTTCCTGTCTTCCACGTCAGGTGGTGATTTAATCCATCCCGTCATCCTTGCTGGCTGCTTCTGACACATTTCCTTATTAAGTCCTGACCAACTTCGCAGGGTAAGCCTTGTTCCAGAATTATTATAGTCACCTGCAAACTTGGGGTTCTTTGTTTTGACCTAATCACGTGTTTTCCTTACAGCGGTCATCAGGGGCACCTTCCGGCATCTACAGGCATTCCTTGTTGCGACTGACGAAGATCACCACCTGTGGCCTCAAAGATCACTCGGTGCAGTAACTTTCCTATCTGCCCGAGTGGTACTTGGGGACGGAGGTCCCATCGGCTACACGACCATCAAGTCTTGACAGAACCTGCTGAATATGTCCACGCTCCTCGCCTAATCAAAAGATTTCACCGAACATTTCCTGACAAGCCAAAACCCCCGGAGAAGCCCGGTTTGGGAGGGGCCTTGAGGGGGGGTACTGTCATGATCTCTGCTTCCAAAAGGTCAGGGTTTTCCCAACTCCCTTGGAAGCAGATCCATAACCCAGGTTCCGAGTGCCAACCAGTCCCAATTGGGACCTTTTGGACCCAGTCCTGGCGCCAGTGGCACCAGGCTCATAAATATGCCCAGTCCCAGCGCTGGAAGCGCCGGGCTCATAATGCTTGGGTGGACTTACCTGCAGCAGACCATGCTGCTTACTTGCCTGCCAGTTGAGTCTCTGATCCTCTTCTGTTTGGAACTACTTTTCCTGTTGGGTGGGGCAGGAGCCACTCCCTAGATTCAGAACACTGGAACTCTTCTGGAAAGCAGGAACTCTTTTCTTAGGCGTGGCTGTGGAAGGAGACACCTAAGCACTACAGGAGGCTATTTAAACCACACCCGATGGATGAATCTTGCTTTGCGTTATTCTGCATCCTCAGCAGCAGAACGCTCATCGTGTCTTCTGCATCTGATCCTGGGCCTAAGGAAAAAGGCTTACCATTCTGAATCCAGTCTTCAGCAACACCTATAAAGACAAGAAAGAACAGGTTAGCATTACGGTCTTCAGTGACAGCTCTTCACTTACCTGGTCCATCGGCTGTCACCAACGCCTCGCGCTGCATTCCGGCATCTGAAAGACAAAGGCTTACCTACTCTTCGTGCGCTCCGGAGGTCTTCACACTGCATTCCGCCATCTGAAAGACAAAAGCTTACCAACTCTTCGCACGCTCCGGAGGCCTTCGGCGCTGCATCCCGCATCTGAAAGACAAAACAAGGTGTGTTTAAAGACATTGGGGAACTTTAATACTCACGTGCCATTACTCCTTTCCACATCTAACCCAGTGGGTATTCCGGCACCCTGCAGCCGCCCCGAACTTGTACCTGCAAAATAAAAAGACAGTTAGAGTGCATCGTGAAGCAGGCAACAAGCGCTTACTTACGTGCTTCCAGGCGCTTCTATTCATCACACGGGCTCCATCTTCAACTCACTTCAGCCCGCCATCCGCCATCGCCGGAACCCTGCAAAACAAGAGACATCATTACTAAAGACTTTAAAGACATTAGAATTACTCGAAACTTACCGTTCGTGCAGTAAACGACGGACAGCAGTCCTCTGAAGTCAAGAGGCCTGCTCCCCTTATCCAGTGAAGAAACTGGTTACAGCACCCTGCCTCGAGGCAGATGGAGAGCACGGCGTTCACTTACCTAAGGTGAGAGCGTTAACCTTTGGGGTTCTACAGGAGAAGAGAAAGGGAAGAAGAGAGAGACATTCAATAACCCAGTTCATTAATCCCACATTTTCTATCTGCAGACATTTTACCCTTCGAGCCAGACATACAGTGCACAGAGGTCCAGCCCAAAGAGCCAGCCGTGTGTTACACATCACCTTTGAAGATACGGTATACGCCCAGTCAAGACCGGCGCCTCTACAGGAATCAGGTGAGCGTTACATTGAGGTAGTGCATGGCCACTGTGTTGTCTGTCATTAACAGGAAATTTTTCCCTTGTACAGATGGCAGAAAAGCCTTCAGCGCTAGTCTGTTTGCTCTCAGCTCTAACAGGTTGATATGTAGTCTGGATTCCAATGGAGACCTTCGAGCGCTGATGGTCAAGTCGTTGGCATGGGCTCCCCACCCCGTGAGTGAGGCATCCGTGACTACCGTTATCTCCGGCCATGGTTGCCAAAACAGTTCTCCTTTCAGAATGTTCTCCTGACAGGCCCACCACTGAAGGTCTCGAGTCACCTTGTCCGGAACCTGAAGGAGATCTGTCATTCTCCCTGAGAATTGCGACCACTGAGTTCTTAGTGCCCACTGGAGAGATCTCATTCTCAGGCGAGCATCTGGCACAAGGAAAATGCAGGATGCCATGAGGCCTAGCAACCTCAAAAAGTCGAAGGCTGGGAGACGTTGGGCATTTTGAAACTTGGTGACCATCTGCAGAATATCTTGAGCCCTCACCTCTGGTGGCGAGGCTTTCCCCAGGGATGTGTTCAAGACCGCTCCAATGAACTGGAGTCTCTGTGATGGTATCATCTGTGACTTCTTTAAATTGAGGGAGAAGCCCAGTTTGTGAGGGAAGTGGCAGACAATCTAGTTGGATTTGAGCTTGTTCCGAAGATACTGCTCTGATCAACCAATCGTCTAGGTAGGGGTAGACGTGGATCCCTTCCCTCCTTAGACTTGCAGCCACTACTGACATTAGCTTGGTAAAGACCCTCAGGGCGGAGGTCAGCCCAAATGGCAGTACTCGAAATTGATAGTGAGAGTTGCCAATTGTGAACCTCAGGTATTTCCTGTGTTTGAGATGGATTGGCACATGGAAATAAGCATTCTGAAGGTCTAGAGATACCAGCCAGTCCTGAAGCTGGAGGGTCTGAACTTGTCCTTCCTGAGGAATTTGTTCAATTCTCTAAGTCCTCCGTCCTTCTTCGGTATCAAGAAGTAGGGGGAATACCAACCCTTGTTACTCTCCGCTACAGGTACCGGTTCTATGGCACCTTTCTCCAGCAGGTCTAGAATCTCCTGCAAAAGGAGCGGATCTAGAAACATCAAAGAGTTGTTACCCCGTGGATGACTCTGAGGGGTGCGTAGAAAAGGCAGGGAGTAACCTTGGGCAACTGTCTCCAATGCCCAAGCATGTGACGTAATAGCCTGCCATTCCGTCAGATGTTGAGTTAACCTGCCCCCTACTGGTGTTTTGTGAGGAGAGTCCTCAGAGCAGTTTAGAAGTGACTGATGCAGATGCCGAGGGTAAAGAGGCACCTGCTGCTGCTGCAGATTTTGTACTTTTAACCCGTCCACCTCGGGTGAATTTCTTGTGGCCTCTTTGAGCCAGCTGTCCCCTGCCTCTTCCGAATGCGGAATAGAAACGAAAGGACCTACCTCTCCAAGAGGTTCCTGAGGGGCGATAGGGAGTTTGACAGATTGCAGCTCCAAGGGATTTTGCTGCTGCCTTAGATGTTTGTAACTTCTCTAGACTGTCATCAGCCTTTTTACCAAATAAAGAAGAGCCGTCTAAGGGCATATTCAAAAGTCTGGACTGTACAACAGGAGCATAACCAGACTTTCGCAACCATGCAAATCTGCGAATTGTAGTACTTGCCGCCATGGCCCTGCTGATACTGTCAGCAGAATCAATGTCAGTTTGAAGGGATTTGCACACTGCGTCTTTACCATCTTTAATGATGTTCAGAAAAGCTTCCCTTTCTTCTCCTTCCGGGTGGCAGTCAGCCGCTGATGAAGCACACTCCCAAAATGTATGGCTGAATCTTGCCAGCGTACAAGTAGCATTAATGGATTTAAGTGCCATGCTACACGCAGAAAAGACCTTTTTTGACATAGCGTCAAATCTCTCATCATCCCTGTCTTGTGAAACAGTAGGGTATGCAGATCTACTATTCGATGAAGTTGCTGCTTGAACAACCAGACTCTCTGGAGTTGGATGTTTGGACAAATATTCAGGGTCAGAAGCAGATACCCTATATTTGGCAGATAGTTTCTCGTTAACTGCTGGGATAACCTCTGGAGTTTCCCAGTTGGTTGATATTTTCCTCTGCAGTGCAGTATGGAATGGAACCACAGGATGTTCCTGTGGGCTTTTAATTAAGATGTCTGTAAGATCATCTTGTTGAAAAGCAGGTAAAGGTGTAGACAAACCCATAAATTATATTATTCTGGCCATTAAAGTTCTATAAGGGGTCTCAGCATGTTCCCCTGGGTCTGGTTTGCAAATTCTACTTCTGGCGTAGTATCCAACCCACTTACATCATGCAAAGAATCTTGAAGGTCTTTCAACCTATTTTCTTCAGAGATAAATTCCTCTGGTACAGGTGTTTTAGTTCTCTGCAACCCAAAAGGTCTCTCCTGATCAGAATCCTCACCTTCATAAATGGGGGACAAAGCTCCGAAATAATCTGACCTTGGAAAAGGCTTAAAACCCATTTCTAAAGCAGAAGGGGCAAAGCTTGTAGTAACCGGTTGAGAAAACGTCGATGTTGTCGACGCAGAAGTCAAAGGCTTTGAAGAAACCAAAGGGCGCTGAAAAGATAAGAAGCGACCTCGAAGAACTCGAGAGGATCGGAATCCTACTCGGAGTCGTCGAGGTAATCGATGACATTCGAGGTCATGGTGGTAGCCCTCGGTATGACTATGGACTGCGAGGTAGTGACAGTCGTAGGTTTCTCTTGTATCGGCGTCGATTCGATTGATCTATGCGTCGATGGGCCCTTCGATAATGGCGTCGATGACGCAGATTTATGAGTCGAAGGGGCCTTCGACGAAGACGTCAATGACGCAGTCTTACTGCCTTTGCTCGAAGGTTCGGGACGCTCTCGAGCAGTTTCTTTTGCCGGGAGCAACGACTTGCGGTGTTTCGACTTTTCGGGTCTTTCACCCAGGGTATCACCTTTAGCCGTCTCCGAGGAGGTCGAAGACGCAAGCGTCTTCTTGCGAAATTCCTCCCACTTAGCTGGAGAGCTGTGTTTTGTGGGGCAGGTGACCCTTTCAGGGGAAGCAGAAGAAGACGAAGAAGAGTGAGATCTTCGACGCCTCTTTTTCGAATGTTTGGATCTCGAAGAGTGATGGGAACTGCGTCGAGACCTCAAACGAGAAGGTTTCCTGTGACGGCGAGGAGACGAATGTCTCGACTCTGCCGAGGAAACTTTCGATGGAGTAGAAATTTTAAGAGTCTTAAGAGTCTTACCTCTTTCGAGCTTCCCCTTACGCTCCGTCAAGGCTTTCGCCGTCATGGACATGCAGTCCTCGCATTCTGAGCAATGGTGCTCTGATCCCAGGCACCACAAACAGATCCTGTGAGGATCCGTCAACGACATTTTCTTTCCACAATCTTGACACTTTTTGAAGCCAGACCATGGAGTCGACGGTTCAGATGAGGAAGCCATCGAAAAGAGTAAGATATATTCGAGGAATAAGTATAATATATTTTGACTAACGAACTGAGCAACACGATTCCGAGGCCCACGAAGCATGGAAAAACGGAACTGAGCATCGGACGCTGCGCGAGTCTATTTATACGCATGATGACGTTGGCTCCGATACGGAGGCTGTCGAGGGACACCGACTCGAGGGACGTCGACACGCAGCACCCTCTACTGAAATTTTTTTCCGAGGCTAGCAAGCTGGAAGTGATCTATCAAGATAAGGAATACGTCGGAGGACACAATTCCTTCGAAAGAACATTACAAAGAGGGAACTAATTTGTTCTTCTAATGGATTCTTTCCTCCCACAGATTCCTCATCTATGATAGACTCCCAAAGTATGTAATCTGGAGGAAGGAGGAAGCAAGTACACCGTCAAAACCAGAAAACTCCTGAGGACTGCCCTACCAAAATGGGCAGCCTGGATCACAAGGTAATCCAAGAATCCAAGCAGTAATTTACTATTACTTTTTTTTATTGTGTTCCAGCCGAATTATCACCTTTTCACAAAACAAACAACAGTGTAAAAACAGAACAATATATCTTACTATAAAACACAAATACATACACAAGACACATCTATTATTATGCAAATATAACAATTTAAAATAAAAATACACCTAGCATTTCCACCTTCTTCATTACATTTAATTATTCAAAATGCACCCGATGAATAGCTTACAGTTCTCAATGCTTTACAATTGACTTCACACTCACAGCCCCATTACCCCTGACACCACCCTGCAGGCAGCCCCCTCCAGATGGGACACTACACCCACAGCCCAATTACCTGTGACAACACCCTGCAGGAAGTCCCCTCCAGAGGGGACACCACAGCCCCATCACCTGCTGCACCCCGCCTTGCAGGCAGCACCCCACCAGATGGGACACCCCCACCCACAGCCCCATTACCTGTGACACCACCCTGCAGGCAGTCCCCTCCAGATGGGACACCCCAGCCCCATCACCTGTTGTCCCCCCCTGCAGGAAGCCCCCTCCAGATGGGACACCACTGCCCCATCACCTGTTGCCCCTCCTGCAGGCAGCCCCCCACCAGATGGGACACCCCCACCCACAGCCCCATTACCCCTGACACCACCCAGCAGGCAGCCCCCTCCAGATGGGACACTCCACCCACAGCCCCATTACCCCTAACACCACCCTGTAGGCAGCCCCCTCCAGATCAGATGGAACAACACAGCCCCATCACCTGTTGCCCCCCCTGCAGGCAGCCCCCTCCAGATGGGACACCACAGCCCCATCACCTGTTGCCCCCCTGCAGGCAACCCCCTCCAGATGGGTCACCACAGCCCCATCACCTGTTGCGCTCCCTCCCAGCAGGCAGCCCCTACCAGACGGGACACCCCCACCCACAGCCCCATAACCTGTGACACCACCCTGCAGGCAGCCCCCTCCAGATGGGACATCCCACCCACAGCCCCATTACCCATGATTCCACCCTGCAGGCAGCCACTCCCGATGGGATACCCCACCCGCAGCCCCATTACCCCCGACACCACCCTGCAGGCAGCCCCCTCCAGATGGGTGACCCCACCCACAGCCCCATTACTCCTGACACCACCCTCTAAGCAGCCCCTCCAGATGGGACACCACAGCTCCATCACCTGTTGTCCCACCCCTGTAAGCAGCCCCCACCCACAGCCCCATTACCTGTGACACCACCCTGCAGGCAACCGCCTCCAGATGGGACACCCCAGCCCCATCACCAGTTGTCCCCCCTTGTAGGCAGCCCCCTCCAGATGGGACACCACAGCCCCATCACCTGTTGCCACCCCCTGCAGGCAGCCCCCTCCACAAGGTACATCACCTGCATGCTGTACCCTGACATTGTGACACATCATCACTGCAACAATTGTGTGTGGTGCACCTGCACCGCCGTGTTGTGACATCAGCCAGAACATCCTCAGGAACATCTATCCTGTAATCCAAAAGGGCCTGTCCTGGGTTAAGCTGTCCAAAGCAAAAATGTCCTGTGTCCGAAATCCTAACCTAGCCCTCGCATTCTAAAACTAACTCTAAGGTGTTAAGGGTATTGTCTCTGGCTTGAAAAGTGCACAAATGTTCAGGTTCAATAAAAATATATAATCCAACACAAGTTCCAAAAAGACAATGTTCACAGTTCCTGGGAATGGTTCCCTTGCCCAGGTTTCTCTCCACCAAAACAAAAGTTCCAAGTTCTTTAAGGAGCAAGAGGATGACTCCCGCCTCTTGGTGTTACAATTCTATCCAGGGTAAATAACTCCCTTCCCCAAGTCTTTTCCACAAACACTAATTCAAAACCCCAAGGGCATGACTCTTCCTTGGGATTCTCTTTTCAAATTAACACAATTTGTGTGCGGCTCCCAGACTCGGCAGGCACCTGGTATACTCTCTTGCCAGGCTCTCTCGTGTACTTCCTTTAGATAATTTGGGTGCGGGTCCCAGACTTGCCAAACACCTGGTATATTGTATTGCCAGATTCCCTTTCTATTCCTGTATTTCTTGTAGTCACACAGTTCCAATATTCTGTTTCACTATCAAAGTATCGGGTCTCAAACCCACTTTCATTCACTTTCTTAATTGTCCCAGTGACAACCTCCTTGCTCAGAGTCGCATGACTCATGTAACTGCCACTTATCGGTACTTGGTGGAGCTGCCCCGTTGTCTCAGCTCCCCTTCCTTTGGGCTCACTGGCTTTCTCTGGCGTTCTTCGGACCTCTCGTGGCAAACACACAGAAACACCACAGCGTCCCGCCTCCACTTCACGGGCTTACCGGCTACGTTTGGCGGCTTCCACATCCTTCCACATCCTTCGCGGCTTACGCTTCACTCCCGAGCCCTTCTCTGTATTCGGGCAGCATTGATACTGCTTCTCGGTTCCCGCTCGCCAGCAGGGCCCTCTTCACTTCCTGCTGCGATCCCAGCATGGCGAACCAGCTCCTGCAGTCCTTCCTCTTTCACCGTCTCCCTCGCTCACCTGTGGGCTTCTCAGTGTGGCTTCCCCGGCAATAACTAGGTGACTGCGTCTCTCTGCTTCTTTTTTGCTGATAGCCATGCTGACCACCGCAATTTGTTTTCCCAACGAGAAAGTCTTCTATGCCTGGTTTCAATGGTCCTTGTCCAATCCACTGTTGCCAAAAACAAGGACGCGCAATCCAGATCTTCTGAGTGTATTTTCTATATCTCATTCTCGTCTCACTACTCCTTAGTGTTTTCAATGGTGGACATATTGGAGTTCTTGTATTGGTTAATATTACTGGTGTAACTATGCAATATATCAGAGGGGATTAGGGCACAGCCTCGTGTGATATTACAATCTGCCATAGTGGCTTGAGATGTTAGAAGAGAGTAGTTGATGTGCAAGGGATGGATGTATACTAATTGACCTTTTCACAATTGATCGCGGAAGAATTGACCTTCTGCACAATTGATCGCGAAATGAAGGTCAATTAGGACATATATGCAGGGGAAAGGTTAACGGTTGGGGTCCTGCCTAGGTGCCTTCCCCTCCTCTGGGCCAGAACTAGCTCTGTACTGCTTTGTGGGGAGTCTCTCCCTCCCCATCTTGACAAGGCCTAGATTCTGGCCATGTCACAATAAGTGCACTTATGGCATAGTAAGTGAGGTTACAAATATACATGCAGACGCTGCAGAAAGCTAGTATTGGAGAAAATACTGCTTCAGTGTGCTAAGTTTCTTTTCTACATTCTGACAGCAAGCATATCATCCAAATTGGAGTCTCTCTAAGCTACACTAGGCCTGAGTGCTCAATAGAAGACCTAGTTCTCATGCATTTGTATACCTTTTCTCATTTACATCTGAGTTCACTTATATTTACATCTGCATTCTTTAGTCAATCAGTTGCATACAACTGTGTTTTCCTCCACAGTTGTATTCATAAGGTCATTTAATGAAGAAAATAGCAATAGAAACACTTGTGTATAGGCACGTTATGAATGCCATATCACATATCATATAATAATATAAAACGACTTGCGACAGGGCTGCATTTTAGCCTCTTTGCTATTTTCATTGTAATGAGCTGATCTGCCAGCCACATTGACTACTTTCAGATCTTTCGCACCTAAATAACTTACATCTATGCACATTTTAATGAATGCAGGCAGTACTATTATTCAAGACCTAACTCCAATCAGACTTCATAGCGCTTTGTCTGTTTTTTAAACATATGGCGCAGAAAATCATTGGCAAAGGAAATGTAACTTGATTTTGTTAAAAAAAAAAAAAAAAGAGTTAATGATTATAAACATTTAGGAGTTCTATTTCAAGCAAACTTAAGTTGACAAATACAGTATGTGGAAATATTAAAAAGAGCTATTCATAGGACTAATTAATTGAAACCGCTCATGCAAGCAAAGGGACGACAAGGTCACTTTTTACAATTCAAAAAGCCAAAACACCTCATTTACTATTATATGGAGTTGAGTGTATCCCATTGAAATTAATTATGAAGCCAGAGCAAAGTCTGGAAAGCCCTTTTCAGCCTGTGTCAATAAACCCTCATTCAATCAATAAGACTAGAACTTACTTAGCTATTAGAGTCCATAAAGTGATGGGGACGATTATAAAATACTGTCAACAATTGTATAGCTCCACTTTCGGGACTTTGAGATTCTTAGTTTATGATCTAATTTTGAACCAGAACACTGACTCAGAAATCCTAAACATATATTTTTGGGTTGTTGAAAGTTTCTATTTGTCTCTAACAGGATTAGAAGTGCTATCATTGTATACAGTGTGACGAATCCCAGGGTATTGTCACTGCCCTTAAGGGGGATGCCACTTTCCATGAGGCCAGGGAGGTGAGGCCGCTACCCGATAGTCCCCTTGGGGGTGGTACTCAGCGGGTGGATTTTGAGAAGGGAAATCCTCCATGGGACTAGTGACTATCTACTTGGGAGAATACAGAATCCCCTCTCCGCCCCTCCTTCAGTTCTGTCCCTTCCTTCCTTTAACACCACTCAGCATCCTGTAATTTCCCAAACCTCTATCTGTGTGGGGCTGAGAAAGACAAGTCTCAAGAAAATACTGAGGCGAAGAAGAGCACTACTCAACTCTATGAGGATCGTCTGTTCAGTACTGTTACGAGGAGGAAGGATGGAGTAAGGTGAAATACCTACAGGTACCGGGATGGGCAGTCTGGTTGCTGGAGACAGCCTATTGGTTATCCACGGTACAACATAGAAGAAGGACTAACCCAGTTGTCAAGCCTGCCCCGCAGGAACCGAGAATGAAGCTTGAATGCAGCAGACAGAGAGATTCCAGAAGAAGCTGAAGACCGGTAAGATAGCGGAGTGGAGACGCTGTCCAAAAGGGTGCTGCCAAGAACTAGCAGACCAAGAGAAACTGAAGAGAGCCTAAGTGCACAGGAGACTTGGGACGCCTACTGGAACGAAGTCACGCAGCCTGACCAGTGAAAAGCGAAGCAGGGACACAGACGACAGTGAGAATGGAGAGAAGAGAGTTGGAGGGTTGCCCAGAGAGTTGGTGAAGCCAGAGCAGGATGTCACGCAGCTGGAGCCCAGAAACAAAGTACGGGGGCTGCCTGGGTCCACGAGAGGGGCTCGGAACCAAACAAAGGTAATCTAGAAAGGGTCAGATACCCAATTCAAACTAAAGCTGGCGATAGAAGGATCAAAGGCCCCAAGAGAAAGATAAGGACATGGACATATGCCACATCAATAGACACTTGGCAGGAGAGTGAACCAAGGGTCCATGAAAGGCAATAGCGAGGGTTCTGAGACCTAAGTGAGTTACAGAAGGAAAACCAAAGTAAACGGGCTAGAACCACCAAAAGAAAATAAAGCAGAAACAAGCTACATAAAGTACCCTATGTGGAACAGTACTCGGCAGCAGAGTACACCTGGTCTGTTCAGTTGGACATTAACTAAAACGGCGGAGTGAACCCACAAAGACAAAACACCAGGGTCTGGGACCCATATGAAGTTGGGTGAAGTCCACAAAAACAGAACACAGGGGTCAGGGATCCACATGAGAGTAAGGAAACATATAATCAAGGGGATGAGACCCAGCGCAAGTCAGAAAGAGCACAAGAAGATATGAAGGGGTCGGGGACCCACACAAAAGAAAGAGCAGTTGCCAAACAAGTCAGGGAGATCCCGAGACACCCCAGAGGGATCTAGGACCCACGTGAAAGAGGAGTAGTAGTACAAGGAGTTGAAGGAAGGGGTTGAGGACCCATTGTGCAAGGAAAATACATTCTCTAGAATTCTGAGTTCAAGGGTCAAATTTGGCAGGATAGTACACCAAACTTGACGCTATAGTTTTGAGTTGAAGGAAGCCACAAAGGGGAAGAGGCTTCCCATCTGAGATAAGGAGAAAACGTTTTTGTGATAAAAGGCCACAGTTAAGTCTGGCAGGATAGTGAGCCAGACTCTACATTACGCTTTGGAGTGGAGAACAAGGAGCAAGGTGAGAGAGCCTTTCCCTACCCCCTAATGGATACTTGGGAACTGTGTTTAAGTCACCCATTGTGTTTTCATACAATGAATTGAACATTAAAAGGGCAATATTCAGAATGAGAGACGCCCCTTTCTGGATCGAAAAGACGCCCAAGTTTTCCTTAGTTTAGTGTAAGGGACGGAAATAGCTTTGGACACAGGACAGTGGGCACTTACTGTACGGACATCCTGACAGTCCTTAGTGTTTTTGCTGAGGTAGGGTAACCCCTCATAGAAATAGAGTAAAATAGGTTTTTCCTTTTCTTTACTTTTATAATACAAGTCTTTGTCAACAAGCATTCCCACCACTGTGTCAGACTTGTACTTCTGCACCCTTACAACAGCTATAAAGGCGTTGTTCAGAAGTATCTGTAATGATGCCAATTTTTGACCCGGTGTGTCTTAATGTCTTAAACATAAGCATCCGGAAGTTTTGTGCTATATCGCTAAGCCCAAGTTTCCGCAAAGATATTTCCTTGATTACTACGATGAAAGGATCCAATGATGTTATATGAAGTTTAAATTAGGCCAGCTGCAAATTGACTCAACATTTGGGGGAATGGGTTACTTTGTAATAGGACTTGGGTTAATTTTCTATATAATGATAATATGTGTCCAGATTGGCATTTCAAGATCCAACACACGTTCTGTGTATTTGCCCTGTCTTAAAGACTCTAAGAACATTTTTAAAACTGTTATTTCAAGCTGCTTTAAAACTTTTCTATTTGGCGCCTTGAAAAGCTATGGTTTTACATTTTGTAATGAATTGTAATAAATTGATGAATGAAGAATCTTTAAATAATCTGTAAGAGAAATGCATAATTCTATGGAATGTTAACGTAGCAGGTTGTAAGGTTTCTGTTGAAAATGTTTTGTCAACAAGATTAAACTCCACTGACAACCAGTGGTTTAAATTAGATTCTTGATTTCCTGAAGACGATCCTTGGACTTATCATAATTTCTTTTTTTTTTTTTAATTAATTTTATATCAATCTAACACCCAACAACCAACAACCAAACTTGCAGTACATATTACAATATGTCGAATTTTATACAACCTAATCATTGTTTACTGCTTCTCCCTTTCTCTCCACCCACACCCAGGCCTAGATCTCTTTGAGATCTACTTCTGCAGTTTGCAAAGGGGTTTCCTTTCCCATGTTCTCCGCCGGGTCCTGGTCGCTTGACCAATCTTGCATGGACCCAAACAGTGTAGCTATTAGGTGTCTCCAGTTTGTCAGGGTTTCTGCTTCTCCATCCCCCCCAATGTTTCTAGCATCCTGCCATACTACAGTTTCGGGGTCTGCCCATTTCTGGAGGTCTTTCCACCATATTTCAATCCTACGTCTGTGACATGCCTTCCATCCCATGGCACTCCTACGCTTCGCGAGTATATACGCCAAATCCATTACTTTACTTACATGTTTAAGTTTACGTGGTCTGGGGAAAGCCCCAAGCAGACATGTCCACGCTATCTCAACAGTTATCTTAATCCCCTTTTCCTCCAATCTATGGACTATTTCTCACCAAAATGTTTCAATTTCCGGGCACGCCCAGAACATGTGCGTCATGCCAAGTTTTCTTCGCCACATTTGGGGCATATATGCCTTTCTGCGTTTTTAAATTTAGCTATCCTCTGAGGTGTCATATAAGCCCTGTGGGTTATATGCAGCTGTATTTGCTGTAACCTCACATTTCTTGACACTTTTTTGTGGTACCCTTGGGTCCGCTCCCACATTCCATCACTCATCGGGGCACCCACCTCCTCTTCCCAGTCCTGTCGTAGGTGTACCACTTCCTTTCCCACTTTGGACATTATCAGCTAATATATCTTAGATACCTCGTGTACTCCCTCTGCTATATCATATATTATTTCTATGGCGGTGTCCGGTTGTTCTTCCAATACTATTTCTGACCATGTTTCTTTAATCCGCTGGACAACCCTATGATATGCAATATATTGTCCCGTATGTAACCGCGCTTCCTCCACAAGCATCCCAAATTCCTTTATCTTCCCCTCTTGCCATATATCTCCTATTGTCGCTATCCCCACCGGTTCCCAGTGTTTCCCAATTATCTTCCTTAACTGGTCCTCTTTCCCAGCCAGTGCAACCAGTGGCACCTGCGGGGAACACAGGGTCGGGTTTTCCATTATCTGACAGGTCTTGCGCCATATTTTCCACCCCAATGTCATCATCTCTGGGCACTCTTCGATGTCTGCTTTGGACAGCCATATAATTTTTTTACAAGAAGAATGGGGCACATTCCTGTCTAAACAACCGAGATTAAGAGATTGGGTCTTCTGATAGCCATTTTGCCACTTATTGTAGCTGGCTCGCTAGATAATAGATTTCGAAGTTTGGCAAGTTGATGCCCCCCTTATCATACGCATTTTGCAATTTCCAAAGGGCGACCCTGCTCCTCGTCCCATGCCAGAGGAACCCCCTACACATACTATGCATCTTATCAAAAAATCGTCTTGATATCAGATATGGTATTTTCCCAAAATAATGCAATAATCTAGGTAAGTCCACCATTTTCAGCATTGTCCATCTTCCCATCATCACCACAGGGAGCTTTACCCAAAACTTCATGCTATTTTCGATACCCTTGACCGCCTTCTCGGTATTGTGTTGGTGCTCTGCCTCCACCGTATGGTAGATGTCTATCCCAAGGTATCTAAATGTATTGACCTCCCACAGTATTTGTAGAAGGAACAAGTTACTTACCTGTAACTGTTGTTCTCCAGCATGGGTCTGGCATGGATTCACATGCTCATGAATATTCCCCGTCGTCAGGCTGGGAATCCTCGGTAAAGAAAAAATCAGTATCAGTTTCGTTTCTGATCTGTCTTTCGTAGTAGTAACCAATCACTGATCTCTGCGTCATACTGACCACAGCCAATGACTGCCCTCTACCTAAGCCCCGCTCTGGCAGCAATCTTCAGATTTGGTAGCACGTGAAGAGGCAGTATGACCAAGTGAAGTGCCGCAGAGGGGTAGGCAGGAGGGTTCGCATGTGAATCCATGCCAGACCCATGCTGGAGAACAACAGTAAAGGTAAGTTACTTGTTCCTTCTCCAGCATGGGGTCTGGCATGGATTCACATGCTCATGAATATTAGAATACATAGCAGTACACACATGCACAACCATGGGGGGTGTCAAAAGGCTCAACATGAAGCAATACAAAAAAAATTAAACATTAAGCATCTCTTACCTCCTCACCAGGCTCACCTTAAGCGAACAGGTTGCGCAGCACTGCTTGGCCGACCCTGGACTCCTCCCTGGAATCCCGATCGACGCAGTAGAATCTCGTGAAGGTGTGCGTCGACCTCCACGTAGCAGCCCTGCAGATGTCCAGCAGGGGCACACCAGATGAGAACGCCGTAGTAGCAGCGATCGCTCTGGTCGAATGGGCTCTCGGACGGCCTGGCAGCGGTCGGTTAGCCAACCGGTGGCAGTGCATGATGCAGCCGGAGAGCCATCTGGAAATAGAAGACTTCGAGAGAGCCTTCCCTTGATTCACAGGTCCAAAGTTCATGAACAGCTGTGATGTCCTCCGGAAACTCTTTGTGCGGTCCACGTAGAACTTCAGCGCTCTAGCCACATCCAGCGAGTGCAAAGTCCTCTCGGCCGGCGACGAAGGAGACGGGAAGAAAACAGGTAACACCAAGGGCTTGTTAAGATGGAAGTCCGACGGCACTTTGGGCATAAAGGAGGGGTGCGTCCTAAGCACCACCCTCGAGGCATGGAAAGTCAAGTACGGTGCTTAGCAGGATAGGGCCTGGATCTCTCCCACTCGTCGTGCGGAGGTAATGGCAACTAGGAATGCAGTCTTCCACGACACAAACTTCATCGGTGCGGAGTGCATCGGCTCGAATGGGGGCCCCATGAGCCTGGTCAGCACCACGTTAAGTTCCCACGCCGGGGCCGGGGCCTTCACCGGCGGGAACGACCGGAACAGTCCTTTCATAAACTCTTACCAGTCGATGGGACACAGGGACGTCCGTCCTGTGGTTCTGGTATATCTGGAGATCGCCGCCAGATGAATCTTAATGGAGGCATGGGCTAGCCCAGCCTTTGCCAGCGATAGCAGGTACGGCAGCACTTGAGGGGCCGTAATCCGTAGGGGGTTGATCTTCTGTGCTCGGCACCAGATAGAGAACCTCTTCCACTTATGACCGTAGCATTTGAGAGTCGAGGACGCCCTGGCCTTTGCAAGAACCTCTCTGCAATCGGCCGGTATATCGTAGCCTCCAAACTCTAGCGCTGCAGGAGCCAAGCCTGCAGGTTCAGCGACACCGGGTCGTGGTGGAAGATGGCGCCTCCTTCTCTGGAGAGAAGGTCCGCGTCCGCCGACAGCTTGATGGGAGGGGACGTTGACAAGTCCAGAAGCTCCGGGAACCAGATCTGCCTCGGCCATGCCGGTGCGACGAGGATCATCCTGCACCAGGACCTCTTGAGCTGGCTGATGAGTCGAAGCAGCAACGGCAACAGAGGGAACGCATACAGGTATAGGCCGTCCCAGGGGAACGAGAACGCATCGCCCATGCTTCTCGGCTGGGGAAACCTGCTGGCGAACCTCTTGCACTTCGAGTTCGTCGCTGTTGCGAACAGGTCGATTTGGGGTTTGCCCCATCGTCGGAAGAGTTGATCCACCTGATCCTGGCGCAGTTCCCACTCGTGACACGCGCGCAGCTCCCTGCTGAGCGAGTCGGCGATGGTGTTGCTTTCTCCTGCCAGATGGAAGGGAACCAGGAACAACCCCTGGGCGACCGCCCAGTGCCACAGATCCTGTGCCTCCTTGGATAGGGCTCGGGATCTGGTGCCTCCCTGCTTCCGTATGTAAAACATTGTCGTGGTGTTGTCCGTGAAGATCCACACCACCTTGCCCTTGAGCGACGGGAGGAACGATTTGAGAGCCCAGAACACGGCTCGGAGTTCCAGGACGTTGATGTGCAGGAGCTTCTCCTCCGGGAGCCAGAGGCCTCTTGCGTGGAGATCTCCGGTCTGGGCGCCCCAACCTTCCAGGGAGGCGTCCGTCGTCACCGTCTCCTGGTATGCCGGCGTCTGAAACTCCTTGCCCGCCGTGAGGTGTGCTTGAACGCCCCACAACTGAATCGCCCTCCGGAACACCTCGTTGAGGGGGACCCTGTCTTCGAAGGTGCCCGTCGCCTGCATCCAACGGGTGTCGAGAAATTCTTGAAGAGGGCGCATCCGTAGTCTGCAGAGGCGCACCAGGTAGATGCAAGAGGACATCATCCCCAGGAGGGACTTGATGGACCTCACCCTGGCCGCGTCCGTGGCTAGCAGGCGCTGCACTTTGCCTAGAATGGTCTTCGTCCGTTCTTCCGACGGGGCCGCCAGGCGCCTCACTGTATCGAGCTTCGCTCCCAGAAACAGGGCCACCTGCGACGGCACCAGGTGGGACTTTGGGTAGTTTATGGCGGATCCCAGGTCTGTGAGTAGCTGGACGGTCCTCGCAGTGTGTTCGACGGCGAGTTCCCTCGTCCTTGAGCGGATGAGCCAGTCGTCCAGGTAGGGGTAGGCGTGAATCCCCTGCAGGCGCAGCCGCGCCGCCACTGGTGCTAGGCACTTGGTAAAGACCCTGGGGGCCGACTTCAATCCGAACGGCAGTGCTCTGAATTGGTAGTGGCGTCCCTGGACGACGAACCTGAGGAACTTTCGGTGACTTTTGAGGATGGGAACGTGGAAGTATGCATCCTCCAGGTCCAACGACGATAGAAAGTCGCCTCCCAGTACGTGCTGGAGGGTGATCATCCTGAACTTTTGTGATCTGATGTATTTGTTCAAACGACGAAGGTCCAGGATGGGGCGCCAGCCGCCCGTCTTCTTCCTGACGAGGAAGTACCTTGAGTACACCCCAGAGCCTCTTCGGGACAAGCTCGATGTCGCCTTTCCTGAGCATCGCCCGTACTTCCAACAGCAGTTGCGGGACGTGATTTTCCTTCCTGGCCACAGGTGGAACGTGAGGGCACTTCAGGAATTCGATAGTGTGTCCTCTTGCCAGGGTATCCAGCACCCAACGGTCGGTGGATATGGACTTCCACACGCTGACGAAATTCGTCAGCCGGCCTCCCACCGGGGTGCTTCGGTGGTGGCCCGAGACCACGGCCGATTCAGTCCTGTTTGGAGGTGGTGGCTTTGCCGCCCTGGCCAAGTGCCGACGGCAGCGAGGCGGTCCCTGCTTGCCGCGACCCCTTAGGCCTCCTGAGACGAGGAGCGTGCCGCCTGGCGGTAGGACGACGAGCCACCGCTGGATCCCTTGGAGGCACCCTATCTGCCTCCAGAGCTCCGAAAGGGCCGTCGTTGCTGAAGGGCTCCTAGGGCGTGGGCCGGCTCCGTTTTTATGGCTTGGAGGGATTCGTCCACCGCCTTCCCGAACAAGTTGCTGCCGTCGAACGGCATGTCCAACACTCTGGTCTGGACGTCCTGACGGAAGTCAGTCGCCCGGAGCCAACCCCGTGGTCGTAGGCAAACACTGTTGCCCAGCTGGCGGAAACCGGTATCGGCAATATCGGTTGCCACCGTTATGGCGTGGTCCGACGCCACCTCGCCCTCTTGCAGTATTTCCAGGGCCTCGGACCTCTTGTCGTCCGGCAGGAAGTCCAATATGGGGGCCAGCTTAAACCAGAGCTCCCCGTCGTAACGGGCCACGATAGAATGGCAACAAAAAAAAGGAAGGGAGTAAGAAAGACAGCGTAAGGTAACCAGGCAAACATGCCTGTGATGATCTCAAAACTGTTATCACCTCCAGAAGAAATAACCAAAGAATAAGGCCTACATAAGGCACACTTTGAATAGAGCCGTCAATATGGTCTTGGTGCAGATTGAGTGTGCATGTATTGAACGTGAATAAGATGAACTGGTAAGCTTGTATCAGCGATTAATACAGGAAGCCACCTGTATTGCACAAAGAGCATTAAAAGCACGATTCCCCACAATGAATCCCTGTACATTACAAAAACTGCTTTGGAGTAAGTTAAACGTTAGATGAAGGGAAATGATGTTCAGCTTTCGTTATCTACTACTTTAACTGCAGAGGAAAATCACTAAATTGTTGGGATCTCCTTAAACTGACTGCTGCTAACTTTCTCAACACAGGCCATGTGAATTATCTGATTTGTTGGAGCGTGAAGTTTCTCAGAAAATGGGAAGCAAAAGTTGAAGTGTGCAGTGAACATAATTCCCACGTCAAACCTCATTAGTTAAGGAGTACATGAGCTCCTTAGCACAGATCCTAACTAAAACTTGCAACTCCTTCTTCTTGATAGGCATAATTCCTTAATCATTCAAAGCAGCCATTATCTCACTCTTAGCAAAACAAGTTCATTAGATTTCAAAATCACAGACAATTTCTGTCTGATTTCTAACATTCTGTTCATAACTAGAACACTGGAGAGGATTATTACCAGTCAGTTTTCGGAATTTAGTGAGCCATATGGCTTACTCCATGATAACTTCAACAATAAGGTTTGAGACCTTTTAGATGCAGTCACTGCATTATTACTTATGAGAAAAGAAATCCTAAAGTCAATTAATACTAACATCCATTCAGTCCTAACACTCGGACACCTCATGGTGGTTGCCAGTCATTTGGTCGAAAACAATTGGTCGACTGGACAACTGGTCGAATCAATTTGGTCGAAAACCAAATGGTCGAATTTTTATTTTTTTTATTTTTACCCCTTTTGTTTTTTTTGGGGGGGGGTCCCCCCAACCCCCTTTTTTTTCTCTCTTTTTTTTTTTTCTACACGAAAACCCACAAAACACATATATAAATAATAAAAAAAAAAGATTCGACCATTTGGTTTTCGACCAAATGACGTTGACCAAATTGCAGTCGACCAGTTTGTAGTCGACCAAATGACTGGTTGCATACAATACTGTGTAGAATTCCGCCGCTCCACACCCTTCTTCAATGAAGACTGCACGCTAGCATGGAAATCGGAGAGTAGGATCTGAGCTAGATAGACTTGTTTCTTGGAGAATACTATCCTCTAGTGAAAGTAGGGGAATGCACATAAAAACCTACAGCTCTTCATGAATGTATGCCACGGGTCTATGCTGTCTCCCTCGCTGCTCAACATCTATATTAAATGTTTAGCTTCCTGACTCAGTCAATTCTCAACAAAATGAAAACTCAATGCAGACACTACCCAAATTGTCTTGAACCTGGGCAGGAAATATTCTGGTCACAAAAGCGATAACGATTCCCTCTAAGAATACTCCACCTGCTTCGAAATGAAAAAATAATCCTTCTGAAAGTTATCCGCTTGACTCAATGTACCCTTCAGAGTAACAGCCATGAATACTTAATAGTTCTCAAATTCTACCATCCAAGTAGGCCTTCGGTCAGCAGTAGAGAAATTCCTGGTTCTCACAAAATTCAAGAGACTGCATCATGGCAGAATAACTTTCACAGTATTAACAACTAAGAGTTAGAGCATTCTACCAAAATTATTAATATCTGAACCTATATTTTGTCAGAATTAAGAGATGGCCGAATGCCTTCATGTACAAAAAAGCTGTCTCAGACTTAGGCAGGGGTACCTAACGGTTACATTATGCAGTGGCTAGTCTCTGCTGTAGGCCATTATGCCCAGTTGTTGTTCCTTGTACCAGCCCCCATCCAGATTGAAGGGCATCTGGACTATCCATCGAAAATTGACTCATCGAACTGAAATCCAACGAAATGTATTCATTGAAAGTCATTTCCATCAAAATGCACTTTCACTGAATATATTTAGTTGGATTTGGGTTAGGGTTGGGGGGATGCCCTTGGGAGTTGGGGGAGGAACCTCCCCAAATAAAGAAAAAGTTACATGAAGCTGCCCAGTGCCGAAATACTTTAAAGATTTCAGGACTGGACAGCACCAAGTAACATTTTAATGTTAAAAATAATTGCATCGAAATGATATCTTTTACATTTAAAAGTACATATCCATCGAAACTTGTCCATTCCTATATTCGATGGACAAGTTTCGATGGAACTGTACTTTTAAATGAAAAAGATAGCATTTTGGTGCATTTATTTTTGTTGGATTTGCTTTTCGATGGTTGGGATTTGATGGAAAGCCCATAACCGATTGAAGGCTTTCTAGTCCAGCTAAAAGATTTCCAAAGTATTTGGCTACTGTTAATGGTACGGTACACTGTATCATACAAATCATTTTGCTGCTTTTCCTTCTCCGGCTCCCATTCCTTGCATTAGCCTCCCTCCCCTTCATGTTTCCCCCACATCACCTCCGGGCACTTTGAAAAGGCTCTGATGTATTGAAGCAATTACTTTGCTCTTGCTAATGTTATTTCTGATGAATTGATCCTTCCACCCACAGATGCCTAATCTTAGCTATGTCTTCCCCAGTGCCAGCTTGCTTTAGAAACTTTTTCAGCAACCTGGGTTTGCAGCATGGCTCATGTTGGCGTCGCTCAGCAAAGCTGGGTGATCATGATGACAGACTTGACTTCAGTGGAGTACGTATAGACTGAGCCATGCCCAATGACCACAGTTCTGCCCTTTTGCCAAGCACTCAGCAGCTGAGGCACTTCAGAACAACAGGTGGTGTGCAAGATATTGACCAAGAGGGGCAGGTTGGGAGGGGATGAGGAATTGATGAGTTCTGGGTAACAATTAAGAGAACCATCGTTCAGCAATTGTGTGTGCAGAATTGCATCTAGCTGGTTTAACTCAATTATAATTGTTTTTTTCTGTTTTTTTTAAGATGCAGAGACATTTATATTTTATAAGATAAAGTCAAAATGCCCCTGTTACTTTTCACTGTCCAAGAACCTGTGCGAGGAATTTTTCTGTGCACAGAGAACTGCTATATTTACTTTGTTATCTGTGCAACCTTGTTCCTGGCACTGTGCATCTTTAAAATGTGAGCTCATTCCAAGTAAGGGACGGATGTTTATGTTTGTAATGTTAAATTGAAGCATGCAACGTCCTGGTACAAGGGTGGGGTTAGGGGGTAAAGATTTAAAGTACATTCATAGCCTTTCACAACCTGCAATAACTAATGTATGTAATTGTGATGACTTTGGGTAATGTACGTCCATGTACGTATCACTTATATGCAGCTGCATTCCGCTTAATAGATGAGAAGCTTCTTCTCAAACACTGGTTCACTGGAGTGATTTTTGAGTTTCTCCTGTCCCCTTGTCTTTGCAGGCACTGGACTACTGTTTAAAGTGGAGGCGTTTGCCTGTCCGGCCTTATCATAATCTGCAAGAGGAAGGACCAATTAATCAGAAAGAATATTACCGATAGGCATGTCATTTGGTCTTCCAAAGTATTTCTTCCTCACACACATTACTTATCTTAGATGGACTCCCATTGCTCGGCCCTGGTGAACAAGATATACATCCTCATTCAGGCATGGATGGCATCACATGGCCCCTGCCTGAATGACGACCAAACTGAGATACTGATCCTAGGCTCTGAAGCCAAGCTCAAAAAACTAAGTCCAAACTATACATCCTTCAACATTGATAACAATATTATCAAGATGATGCCCGTGGTTAAAACCCTAGGATTCTATTTGGATTCCTCTCTCACCCTTAAGAAGCAAGTCAATTCCCTTTCCTCCTCAACAGCCTACACCTGCAAACTAATCCGAGCCTCTAGACCGTATCTCTCTAGCGCTAGATGCATTACCCTGGCCAATGCTCTCATATTGTCCAGATTAGACTACTGTAATGCCATGTACTCAGAAGCCAACAAGTATGTCACAGATAAACTACAAAGACTGCAAAACAACGCCTTGAGAGCGGCGTAGAATATCCCTCACAGAGAGCACATTACCAAATTCAGAATAGAGGCTCACTGACTAAAAATAAAGGACAGAATCTTCCTCAAAACAGTTTCTCTCACTTCCAAGTGCCTGAACAACTTAGCATCCCCCTGCCTTTCGGAGAAAATCACTAGGAAAACAGCCACCCGCCCCACAAGATCTGCCAATACATCTATGCTCGAGATCCCAAGATTTAAACGCTCTACGGGTGGAGGAACCAGTTTCCCAGGCAAAGCTGCGCAATATTGGAATATGCTCCCACCTGACCTCAGACTGTAACTACCCTACCCTAAATTTAGTAATAATGTACTCAAATGGCTTCGCACTAATGACTCATAATCAGATCCTCCTTAGCCCTAAGTGCCACTCTCCCCTACCTGACACGACTACTGCACCTTCTGCATCTGCCTAGGCATCATTCAATACGTAAGCACCTGCCACCACCATGTTGTAACCACTGGCGTTAGTACTATATCCTGCCTGGATGCCTGGATGCCTATATGCACATGTATGTATATGCATACATATGCAATATGCACTGTAACTAAGCTAAGACTACTTGTACTGCTGCGCCCAGCTACGTAAGGGTGTGGTGCGCATTACCAAATGAATAAAGAAACAAACAAACAAACAAACAGAGACCTGGAGAAGGATGGAGAAGGGAAACTACCGCTACAACAGAAAATTGTGGAAGGCCACCCACCCAAAGCGAGCATTCTGACCAGACAAGGAATCCAGGCAGTACTGGCCTATGTTGATGCTGAAACAGCGTTGGTACATCAGCAGCAACTAATTTCTTAGTCTGGAATGGACATGCATTGTAAATTCCTCAGACTCCCACATCCATGTGGTGAAATGTTGGCTGAATACGCAGAACTGATTTTCTCTCATCTCCTAATAATTCATTGGTATGTCCATCAATGTCATCTAGTTGAATGTCACAGCTGAGTTGCCAAATTGGATCGGCAGAATAGCTTTTGGGAAAATGTGTAGTACTGTTCAGTGCATCCTGGAATGAGTAGCATTAGCACATCCGATGACCTTGCAAGATGGAATTTTACTAACAAAAGCACATTCTGGAATATAAAAAGACATATTTTAAAATAAATAATGCAGGATTCCAAGATGGCTGCCGACGTGTGAGGATGTGTTTGTAGTCCTCTGTCGGGCCCTACCATTACAGCGCATCCTTGGGCGCTCATAAGCAGCTTCAAGAGGTCAAGTGGGTAACCCGAGGCATACCCAGGAAGAGCTCCCCAACACTCTGAGAAGAGAAGGATGGACGCGCCCCCATGAAGGCAGGCGAGGGTGCCATGGACGACAGTGGGCGCGCTGAAGTCTGCGTCCCCACGGGCCCTGGGGAGGTGGAGTTGCAGAGATAAGCATTGCGCTTGCCGTATTCTGTGGAGTCACATATGAGGCTTGCGTGTCCCAGCCGGCGATAGAAGGTACGTCCAGGGAGGCAGCAGCAGTGAGGGGGAAAACAAAGCAGAGGGCCATAAGAGGACTCGGCCGGCATCACAGCAGGGAGATACGCCAGGACACGCAACAACAGAATGCAGACTCCATGACAACCTCCAGTTACCTAACTGTGTCCCCATCCCCCCCCCCCAATGGGTCAGGAAGGGAAAACAAAAGGTTGCCACGCAAGCGGGGGTGTACTGGAGGAGAGGCCCCTCACACACACAAAGTGACGAGAAGGGCCCTGGGGCCAAGAGGCAATCGATGGCAGAAGCAGGGACCCGGGGTAGGTGGCAGTGGCTAGCGAGCCCTAATCCAGGGTAGCTGAGGCTGGCTGAGCAAGAAAATAAAAGCCCCCAGCCCCTCAACTCGACAACAGGGGTAGCCCACAGAAGAGCGAGCGGCGAGCCCCCGGATCATACAAAGGGAACAGTGCGAGCAGAGGTCCCCTCAGGCACGTGTAGAGCCTAAAACTGCGGTGAAATATTCACTAGTCCCGGCAGCCCCCCACAGGATGCTGTAGTGACACGTGTAGTGCCAAATGAGCAGGGGAAGACACCAAAAGGCTCCACAACAGAAGCTGGGCAGAAGAATAGAGGATGAATATCCCAGATGCCAGGGCCCAAAGTGAAGAGCACACCGGGCAAACTAAAAGGATCAACTGACTGCCAGGGGGGTCAGCTGGAACCTGCTGGAGACAGCAACAGGGGGACAATCTAGGAAAAGCCACTGAACAACAAGCCACAGGGGGGACAAAAAGCGGGAAGCTCGCGATACACAGCACTAAATAAGGAAAACCTGCAGGAATGCCTTAAGGGGATGAGGACAGAATGGTGAATTCTTTTCAGGAACAACAGGGGGAGCTGAAAAACAAGCTTTGGGACTCGCTCCAGGAAGTGAGGCAGGAAATCACTGACCTCGGTTCTAGAGTGGACACAACGGAACAGGATATGTCCGAAGTGTCAGAAGAGGTCAAGGACAACAGTGTGCTACTGGAGCAAGTAGCCAAGGCGACCCAAACTTGGAACTCCAGCCAGAGGATCTGGAAAACCGATCCCAAAGGTCCAACATAAGGGTGAAAGGCTTGTGAGAGACTCCCCTGAACGCTGACCTGAAGGGCACTATGCAGCAGTGCTTTGGTAGTCTCTTGACGGACACCCTACCAGAGGAAGAGAAAATAGACCGGGTAGATAAAGTGGGCCCAAATAGCGTGAAACCGGGGCAAGGCCCAGAGATGTTCTGTTAGCTATGTTGGAATCCACAGTGAGGTGTAGCGCACCTCTATGGGGGAAATTCCCAGGGTTATACCAGGTCCAAGGCTCCAGGATAGTGTCTGGGTCAGTTCTAGGGAACTTAGGTCCTGACCGGGTTGGGTCCGGAGGGGGAGTTGGAAGGAGGGGCAGTGGAGTATGGAAAGGGGGAAGGGGTTGCTGGGGTAGTTTAAGGTGGGGGGAGAGGAAGGCGGGTCGAGAAGGGTAATGAAGGGAATCTCATGGCCAGGATAAAAAAGGGGCAAACTTACACAGCATTGGTGTCCATAGGAAGAGTTCACTGCAGTTACTATGTCAATTAAGAATACCTCATATAATGTAAGGGGATTGAATTCCCCAGCCAAACGAAACACAGTTGAAAGAATACTATACCGCAATAAACCAGACATAATCATGTTACAAGAGACCCATATAAAAAAAGCAGACAAAACAGTCCCCCGATTTCAACATTCCTTGATTCATTCTTTCTTCTCTCTTCACCTTGGAGCCTGTTTTCCCGCTCCTACGGCCATCACCCTGTCTGCAAAGCCTCCTTGGATCCCCCCACCTCATGCAGAGGTAAGCCACGCAATTGTGTTCAACATCGCCCTGTAGTGCTGATCACAGCAATTATTTCACAATAATTGTAGTTGGCTTGTAGACATCACAACGGTCCAGAGGGGATGTAGCCCTGATCTTTCCTAAGTGGATTCCTGCCGCTATCATTCCTACGCAGACCTACTGCTCTTTCGAATGCCTTCTCTGCAGGCTTTCGCTCTCTCCTAGCCACTCTCTTACTGTGACTACTCTCTACCGGCCCCCTGGTCAGATCACCTCATTTCTCTATGAGTGGGCGGCACCTCTCCTTGTCCCTTCTGGCCTCTACCACTCAACTCCTCCTTCTTGGTGACCACAATATCCATCTAGACTAATTGTTTCTCCTCTGTACTCTTCTGTGACTTCTGTGATTCCCTAACCCTTTCCATCATCCCCTTTGGTCTGACTCACTCTGCAGGACATACTCTTGATGCCTTGATCTCCTCTGATCGCCTCTAATCTCCCCCTCTCCATCCCTCTGACCACTTCTCTCTCCTGGAGCGATCACTCCCACCGCTCATCTCTCCCTTTCTACTGCCCAGGCCACGCCAACTACAACACTGCCACCTACCTTCTCGGTTACCCGACCCAGCGTGTGTCAGTTGTGGCTT
This sequence comes from Ambystoma mexicanum, assembly GCF_040938575.1. Taxonomy (NCBI): domain Eukaryota; kingdom Metazoa; phylum Chordata; class Amphibia; order Caudata; family Ambystomatidae; genus Ambystoma; species Ambystoma mexicanum. Next base: position 977,806,553 of record NC_090924.1, read on the forward strand.
TCGCCGCCACCTTCTTTCCCCCCCAGTCCCCACACCACTGGCTGACTCACATCCTAACACAGCCCTGTCTATGCTCTACTCTTACATTTCTGTTACTCTTGATGCTGTTGCTCCTGTCATGAGGATTCGCTTGAAGCCCAAAGCCAAGTGCAATTCTTGGTTTGACTCTGACCTAGCTACACTTAACCCTAAGTGTAGGGTGGTTGAGAGGAAATGGAGGGCTTCATGTTCATCCTCTGACAAACTGACCTTTCGCCTGCTCCAAAGGCATTACCGATTGTCCACACTAAGAAGAGAGCCCACATCCAAGCCTGTGTCTCTGCATCATCTAAGAAGTCTGATCTATTAAAGTCTCATTAAAACAGGTTCTTCGCTGTTCCTCCAAAACCATCAATGACCACATTGACACCCTTGCTCCTGCCCTGGCTGATTTCTGCAACCACTCATTTGCCTCAGGAGCCTTCCCCTCCCCACTGAAGCAGTCTCTTGTGCAATCTCTTCTAAATAAATCCACAGCTGACCCCTCTTGCCTGGCTAACTATCGCCCAATCTCCACCACTCCTTTTCCGGGAAAACGTCTGGAAAAGCTTGCCATCTCGCAGCTTAACCTTCACTCTGACTCTGTTGGTTGTCTCTATGACCATCAGTCTGGCTTTAGAGCAGCCAGATGCACGGAAACTGCTCTCCTGAACATCCGTGAAGATCTGCTCTCCAACCTTGCCGCTAACATCCCCTCTGTCCTCATCCTACTTGATCTCTCCTCTGCCTTCGACACCGTCAACCATACCATCCTGCTCAACCGTCTCAGTGACAACCTGGGTATCACTAATCAGGCTCTGGCCTGGCTGACCTCTTTCCTCTCTGATCGACCCTCCCAGGTCCAACTTGGGTCCTTCCTGTCATCTATCTCCCTTTCTACCTGTGGCGTTCCCAAGGGGTCTAACATCTCACCCTGGCTTTTCAACCAATACCTGGCAACTCTTGCCCACCGCATTGCCATTTTCTGCTCCAATTTCCAGTGCTATGCGGGTGACACAACTCATTTTCAGGCTTCCCTCGGTCACCTCCTCTCCTTCTCTCATCTCTGACTGCCTATCTGCCATTCAGGATTGGTGTGCCGCTAATTATCTCTACCTGAAAGCCATCAAGATGGAGATCCTCCTCATCGGCACACCTTTACCCTCCTTTCCTGTCACTCTTTGGCCGGCCTCCCTTGGCCCTCCTCCTACCCCCACCTGTGAGACTAAGATCTTTGACTCCACGCTTTCCTTCTCTGCCAACATCTCTGATGTCTAAAAAAAAAAAATCAAACTTCCTACTGCACCTACTCGGAGGTATTCTACCTTTCCTCTCCTTCCCCCAGAAGCTCACTGTCTCTCGAGCCCTGGTTCTCTCTAGGTTGGACTATTGCAACAGCCTGTTTATGTTTATTCATTTGTAATGCGCGCTAGACCAGAGGGTACAAGGGCGCAGGAGCAACAAGGTTATTCTCAGCTTGGTTACAGTGCTGTACAGTAATTTACAGTGTGTACATAGGTTAAAGCAGTTGCGATAGATGCAGAGATAAACAGTTTACAAGTATACATATTTACATAATTTACAAAGGCAAGGTAAGTTATCAGTCATTGTTCTTTATCCACTGAATGTAGTTGTGTCTAAAGTGGGGGTAGGTTTGAGGTGTCCTTAAGGAAGGTGACAGAGAGTTGCAGTGTTGGGCTGCTTTCACCTGGAAGCTGTTGCCACCCGTTTTGGTTCGTTTGAACTTGGGAACTGTGAGCAGGTTGGCATTAGCGGTTCTGGTGGGTCTGTTAGGGGTGTATCTTTTTATTCTGTCGGCTAAGTAGCGGCGGGCTGTATTGTTGAGGCATTTGTGTGTTAAGGAGCCTACTTTGAGCAGGATTTTGTCGGTAGTGGCTCTGGCTAGGGTAATGCAGCTCTGGGTGGATAGGGAAGGTTTGGCTGCTCTTATTAGCTTACACGGGTAGGCTGTAGAGGAGGCCATGGAGCTAAGCTGTTTGTGGAAGGAGAGTGAAAAGTCTAGGTAGATTCCTAAGGTTTTCACTTCCTTGGCTACCTTGATAGAGTTGCCATCTAGGATGAAGCTAATGTAGTTGTGATCCAGTTTATTTAGGTTTGGGGTGGATCCGAGGATGAGTTCAGTCTTGTCATCATTCAGGCATAGACTGTGAGAGGCCATCCATGCCTGGATGATTAGGTACACCCTGTTCACCAAGGCTAAATCCTTGTTGTAATCGCCCGTCAACGGGATGCGGATCTGGGTATCATCGGTGTAGTTAGTGTAGGTGATACCCAGAGCGTCAAGATCATCAAACAGGGGCTTCGTGAACACGTTGTACAGTGTGGGGGAGACGCATGATCCCTCAGGAACCCCGCAGGTGATGGGAATGGGGTCAGCAGATGCTTAGGTGGAGAAGACACGCATGGATCTGTTACTTAGCAACGACTCAATCCAACCGATGGCTTCTTGAGAGAAATGGGCTGCCGAGTCCAGGTGGTTACATAGCCTCTTTCTAAATCTACCAACTTCAACTCTCCGCCCTTTGCAACTTATCCAGAACAGGAGTGCAAGACTTGTCCTTGGCCGCAATTCATAGGATCGTATCTCTCCAGCACTGAAATCTCTCCATTGGCTCCCAGTGGCTGCAAGAATGAACTTCAAGCTGAAGGTATTGCTGGGCCCAGGGCCCAAAATACCTTCAGCTCTCCCCCCATTAATACCTTCCCCCCAGAGCTCTTCGCTCCTCCACCTCGAACTCCCTCAAGGTCAGTCGTTTTTCTAAGAAACAAGCTGAGGGTAGATCTATGTCTTCGGTTGAGGTCTCCCTCTGGAACAACCTCCCTGCCACTCTTAAACTTGGAGAACCATTTCCGGTTCCGAAAGCACCTCAATACCTTCCTCTTTGCATCTGCCTTCTCTCCTCCTCTCCTCTGCTGATCTGTTCTGTCTCGGCATCGTGCACCTGGTCACCTTCTGACTTTCGGGCCCAGGTACCTGCTCACCCTGCCACCCACCCGCACTCCCTCCTGGCTATCGCTTGCACTGGAGTCAGTGTCTATAACCCTACAGTCCCCCCCATCTGTTTTTTTCTGCACTTATCTGGCACACCCTCTCTACTGCCTTATACCTAGCACTTGCCACTTGCTGGCTGCCCTACCATGGTTTCCTGCTCTTATTTATTTATTTATGTTTTATTTATTTTCTCCTTGTTCATCACTTTTCCTCCTCCCGCCCACCTCCCATGCACTTTCCCCTTCTTCCTCTACCATGCACTTGCACGTTCTCAATGTCACTGGGCCTAGTAAAATCATTGTTTCTGTTCTCCCTTGTTCCCCTCCCTGCTTTGTTGCGCTCTGAAACACTTGGTACGAGCGTGATACAAATCAATATCAACATTTCACACACATATACCAAGAAAACGCTCCGGGAAGGACGGCAGGGGTATTGATAGGCCTTAGAACCACCCTCCAGGCAAAGGTACTACAATCACTGGATGACAAATTCGGGAGATATGTGTTTGTGCAAATACAATTGGGTCATAAACGCCTAACTCTGGGAACTGTATACGCACCAAACTCCAATCAGCCCAGATTCCTTCGCAGTGTGCTCCGAAAACTAGAAAAATTTGCTAGAGGAGAAATTATACTAGCGGGCAACTTCAATGTAGCTTGGGATACCCCCCAGGGGCCGTAGTTCACATGGGACTCAAAGTAGCATCTCCCCCCCTTAACAGCCTAAAAGCTGCCTTTAAGAATTTGGCTCTTAAGGACATCTGGCAGGAAACGAGGGGCAAGGATAGTGGGTTCACATGCTTCTCACACGTACAACAGACACTATCCAGAATAGGCTACATTTGGGTCTCGGTGGCCCTATGGGGGAGGTGGTGAAGATCGACCTGGGGAAATCGCTCTATCAAATCACACACCATCGTCCATCTCAATACGCAGATGGGAACCATGTAGAGGACTATGGGCATGGGCGCTCCCAAGGGAGATTCTGTCAGATGAAGGGGCCCTGAGCACCTTGGGGGACAAAGTTGACGAATATTTTGCTGAACATGAGAACTGCCGGGTAGCATTGAAAGGGGTCTGGGAGGCCTTCTAGGTGGTCCTTCGGGGGTAAATGATAAAAATACAGTCTAAAAAAAAAAGAGAGTCAGAGGGAAGTGGTAGAATGAGATATAGAGGCCCAGATACAGGAAACTGTGCATTCCCTAACAATCGACAAGAAGCGATCCACATACAGAAAATTGAAAGATCTTAATTCACAACTGGAACTATTCCGTTCTCGTAACGCGGAGAGGTCCTTACTGTACACTAGACAGAGATAATACGTTAATGCTAATAAAGCACACAGACTTCTGGCCAGGCAATTACAGCAAGAAGAGACAAAGCGTACCATAATAGCTGTGAGAATGGAAGACGGCTTGTTGGCAACGGAAACAGAGAAAATAACCAGTATCTTTGAATCCTATCACGCTACCTTATATAAATCAGACCACCCTGACCAACAAGAAGTGCAACCGTACATAAATCGAATGGGGATGCCACAAGTTGCAGACCCGGATAGGGGCCTCCTGGAAAGTGTGATAACTAGAGAGGAGGTAGAGGCGTTGAGTAGAGGACCGCCGAGAAACAAATCCCCAGTCCCTGATCGTTACCAGTCAGCCTTTTATCAAAAGTTCCGAACAAAGTTGAGCCCCATATTGGCAAGACTCTACAACACATTCATCAACAAAGGCAGAGTGACCCCCTCAATGTCAGAGGCTAAAGTTATTGTGCTGAGCAAACCTAATAAAGACCCGACGCTGTGCGTATCCTATCGCCCCATAGCGTTATTGAACCTAGACGCCAAGAATTATACGGGGGTGTTGGCGGCACGATTGGCCCCTCTCTTACCAGGGGTAGTGGGAACGGACCAGGGCGGTTTTATAAGGGGAAGAAACACATGGGATAACACTAGAAAGGTGGCCCACCTGATAGAGAAGGTTTAGCGCAAGGGGGTTCCAGCAGTATTAATAGCAATAGACACAGAGAAGGCGTTCGACCGAGTTGAGTGGCGTTTCTAATGGAGACATATTTCCGAAGTACACAGCTGTGGACATTACATGTCAAAGATGTGGAATACGTTGGAGGAACATCGAATCGAAACAATGTTACCAGTTGGTAAGTAACTTGTTCTTCGAATGGATTGTGTCCTCCAATGTATTCCACATCTTTGACAGACTCCCAAAGCAGTACCAGAAAATGGAGGAGGGAGAAGAATTTAGAATACCCAACCAGATGGCAGAATAAAGGACCGCTTTACCAAAGGCCATATCTTGACCATGGAGCGTATCCAGGGAGTAATGTTTGACAAAGGTGTGGATAGAAGTCCATGTAGCTGTGTCACAAATATTCCTAATAGGAACTCCCCGCTGCGGGGCAGTGGAAGTAGCCACTCTCCTAGTGGAGTGAGCCTGCACACTCTCAGGAGGGTCCTTGCCCGCCAATCTGTAACATTCATTAATTGTGAGGAAAATCCACCTGGACATGGTCTGTTTGGTAACGGCCTGGCCCAATCGGTGTCCAGCATACCCCACAAAGAGTTGATTGTCCACTCTGACCCTGGACATCCTAGAAATATAAAAGCTCAGAGCTCTCCTAGGGTCCAACCTATGGAGCCGCTCCTCTTCCTTACCAGGATGAGGAGGAGGATAGAAAGCAGGAAGTACCACTTTCTGGCTTAAATTAAATTCAGACACTACCTTAGGTAGAAAGGATGGATGTACCTCCAGTACAACCCTATCCTTGTGGAACACAGTAAAGGGTGGCTTAGATGAAAGTGCCTGCAATTCACTCACTCTGCAAGTGGATGTAACCGCAACCAAGAAAACCGTCTTGAAAGACAACAGTCTCAAAGGACAAGAGTGCAAGGGTTCAAACGGAGCACCCATTAGGAATTTGAAGACCAAATTCAAATCCCAAACCAGCACCTGAAAGGGGACGGTGGGAACACATTAGTGAGCCTTTAAGAAATTGGGAAATCAAAAGGAATCTTAAAATAAGAAACTTCTTCAGATGAGCGCTTGAAGATAGACAGCGCCGCCAGGTAACCTTTATTGGTACCTACTTGGAGACCCCTGTTGGCCCAAGAAAGCAAGAAATACAGAACCATGGGAATGGAGCACTGAAAAGGATCAACATTGTGTCCTCTGCACCAGTCACAAAACTTACAACAATGGTACAGGCCGCCTTGCCGAAAGCAACACTTCCATCACGTCATCCGGGAGGTCCCAATCCTTATACCTCAACCTTTCAGAAACCAAGCGTGAAGGCTAAGAGTCTTGACTTCTGGATGGAGAACCCGACCCCCCTTGCGCGAGAGAAGATCCTCTCGGTAGGGAAGACGGTGTGGAGGACAGATGGACAGCTCTAGAAGGTCCGGGTATCACGCTCTCCTGGCCCAATCCAGAACAATGAGGATCATGTGGGATCCGAACCTCCGCAACCTCCTTAGCACCTGAGGAATGACGGGGACCTGAGGAAACACGTACTGAAGTGGGAATGACCAATCCACGACAAATGCGTCCCCTAAGGCTCCTCTTTGAGGAAATTCCCTTGAGCAGAATCTCTGCCACTTCTGGTTGGCACTGGTCACAAACAGATCCACTTGTTGGGCTCCCCAAAAGGAAAGATCTCCAGAAGGACTTCCTGAGCCAACTCCCACTCGTGAGAGATCATGCTCTGCCTGCTCAGAGCGTCTACCGCTGCATTGTCCTCTCCGGCCAGATGAACTGCCGAGAGTGAAATTCCTTGCTGGATTGCCCAGAACCAGAGCTGCATTGCCTCTCGGCACAAGGATAGTGAACCTAACCCCCCCTTTTTTGTTGAGGTAATGCATGGCCACTGTGTCGTCCGTCATGATCAGGACACTCTTCCCCTGCACAGACGGCAGAAAAGCCTTCAGAGCCAGCCTGATGGCTCTCAGCTCCAACAGGTTGATGTGGAGTTTGGACTCTGACGGAGACCAATGACCGCTGGCGGTCAGATCTTCGGCATGAGCTCTCCATCCTGTGAGGGAAGTGTCCGTCACCATCGTCACCTCTGGCCAAGGTTGCCAAAATGGCTCTCCCTTCATCAGATTCCCTTCGCTGGCCCACCACAGAAGATCCTGCGAGGCTGAGAGTGGAACCTGAACGGGATCCGACATCTTGCCTGAGAATTGGGAACACTGCATCTTGAGGACCCACTGCAAGGATCTCATCCCCAGTCTGGCCTCTGGCACCAGAAAAATGGAGGATGCGCTGAGGCCCATCAACCTTAGGAATACGAAAGCCGGAAGAGACTGGGCATGTTGAAATTTGTCCACCATCTGTACAATGTGATGAGCCCTCACCTTGGGAGGCGAACACTTCCCCAAGGACGTGTCCAACACAGCCCCGATGTACTGGAGCCGTTGAGAAGGTGTCAGTTGCAACTTCTTGAAAATGAGGGAGAAGCCCAGCTTGTGGAGGGAGCGGGTGAGGTTAAGATGATCCACAGCTTGCTCGGGAGAACGTGCTCGGATCAGCCAGTCATCCAGGTAGGGGTAGACGTGAATGCCCCGCCCTCCCCCGCCCAAAATCGCTGCCGCCACCACCATTAGCTTGGTGAAGACCCTCAAGGTGGAGGTCAATCCGAATGGCAGGACCCGAAACTGAAAGTGCAAGCTGCCAGCCGCAAACCTCAGGTACTTTCTGTGCTTTGGATGAATCGGCACATGAAAGTAAGCATCCTGTAGGTCCAGAGACTCCAACCAAACTTGAAGTCGAAGGATCTGAGAAAGAGTAACCATCTTGAACTTGTCCTTCCGGAGGAACTTGTTCAACCAATGCAAGTCCAAGATGGGTCTCAGTCCCCCGTCTTTCTTTGGAATAAAAAATATGGGGAATACCATCCCTTGTTCCTCTCCGCTAAAGGCACTAGTTCTATAGCACCTTTCTCCAGCAAGGTTAAGATTTCCTGCACAAGGAGCGGATCCGGAAGCTTAAAAGAGAGACTCCCCGGTAAATTGGCATGAGGCTGCTTTAGGAAGAGCAGGCAGTAGCCGTGGGCTATTGTCTCAAGAACCCAGGCATCCGAAGAAATAGCTCGCCATACTTTCGAGATGCCGAGACAGTCTGCCCCCAACCGGCTAACAATGGAACATGGCCTCATAGTTGTTTTGGAGCGGCAAAGAGGCTTCTGCTTGAGCGACTTTGGCCCCTCCGTTTCCCCGACCACCAAGGGTACTTCTTCGTTGACATCTTTGATTGCCGGCTCCTCTCATCCTACCAAAAGAGGAGTAGTAACGAAAGGAACCTCCCCTCCACTGTTGTCCCCTAGGACGAAAAGGCGGTGTTTGACGCACTGCTGCACTCAAAGATTTAGCAGCAGCTTTGTAGGTCTGCAACCTCTCAAGGCTCATCAGCCTTGCTGCCAAACAAATGAAAGCCATCAAAGGGCATGTTCAGAAGACGGGCCTATAGTACATCTGGAGCAAAACCTGACTTCCGCAAACCACACAAACCTGCGTATAACGGTGCTCACAGCCATGGACCGGCTAACATGGTCGGCTGTGTCCAACCCAGACTGAAGGGATTCAAGCATGGCATCCTTGCCATCCTGAACGAGAGCAAGGAACCCATACCTTTCTTCCCCCTCGGGAATATGCTCAGCCGCTAGAGAGATGCAATTCCACAGAGTGTGTGAAAATCTTGGCAAGGTACAAGTGGAGTTGGCTGACTTCAGCACCATATTCCCCACAGAAAACACCTTGCGTGCCCAACCATCGAAGCGCTTGTCATCCCCATCAGGATGGATGGTAGGGTAGGCCGCCTGCCTTGAGTTGGCCGTAGCCGCCTGAACCACCAAACTCTCGGGAGTGGGGTGAGTGGATAGGTAGCTGGGGTCGCTAATGGAAGGGTGGTATTTTTTAGTCAACGACTTGTTAACCGCTGGAAGAGACTCCAGGGTTTGCCAAGCAGCCGTCACCCTTTTTTTGCAAAGTCAAATGAAAATGCAACACTGGGTCAGTGGACGGACCTTGATCCAAAATATCAGTCAAGTCATCCTGAACAAATGCATCGGAGGACTAGACCAACCAAGATACTCAGTAACCCTTGCTATCAGTCTCCTATAAGAAGACTCAGCATGAGCCCCAGACTCAGACCTGCCAAGCTCCACCTCAGGATATGTTTCCAAGCCACTGGCATCATGGAGTGATTGACGCAACTCTTGCAACTGACTGTACCCAGAAAAGACAGGAGCCACATCAGGCTCAACAGGGTCAAATTCCAATTCTGACCTCTCCACATCGATATCATCCAGAGGAAAGAAGAACTCCTGCCTAGGGACAGAAGTGGGTCTGGATCCCTTAACAGGCTTCACAGACCTGGATTTAGCCTTCCTTGGAGGATCCACAGTACCAGGGACCTCCATCAGCAAATTCTGACCAAAAGGCCCCGAAGGCGTCGAGAGCGCAGACGACAATTCAGCGTCGACAATAGCACTGAGGGCTGGTGTGAAGGCAAAGCTTCGACATCCGTATCCGACAGACACAGCGCTGACGGAGTCGACGCCGACCTCGAGCCCTTACCAGATTTCTGCGGTTTCGCCGGGGACGAAGACCGAGACCAGTATCTAGCAAGTCTCTGGCGATCAACCTGAACCTTGTCCGAACGTGACCGCAACGGTTCCCGATGAGTATTACGCCGAGGACCCAGGCCCGAAGATGTGCGAACATCGGACCGAGACCGCTCCCTGCCGGCTTCTTCCGAAGGCGCGGACATAACTGTGCCCTGGGATTGAAAAATCACCAGCATCTGCTCCCTGAAGGCCTCCAATTCCTCCGGAGTCGAGGACTTAGTGGGACAAGCCACGTTCCTCGCGGTGCCATCATCCGACGAGGACGGGGAAGGCGACCGGTGACGCCGCTTCTGGGAGTGCCTAGACGAGGACGAGTGGCGGGACCCACTCCGGGATCGAGATCCCCGGGACTCCTTCTGACGAGGAGAGTCACCCCTCGAATCGTCAGTGGACATCCCTTTCGCAGATTTACAGGACTTACTGGGTTTAGTACCCCGACCTATCTGTAATTTCCCCTTACGCTCCCGCAAGGCCTTAGCAGTTAGCGACTGGCATTTCGAACAGTCGTCGGTGTCATGACTCTTGCCCAGACACCACAAACAAATGTGGTGCAGGTCCGTAATCGACATCTTAGACTTACAGTCCCGGCAAGTCTTAAAGCCAGACCGCAGAGTCGGAGGGGTAGATGAAGAAGACATATTCACGAAGAATACACGAGACGCGCCTAAGTTCTCGAAGCAAACACGTTTGCGGAATAAACGGAACTCAGGTTACGGGCGCCGTGCATCCTATTTATAACATCCGGTGACGTCGCCCTCGACAGAGGCTTTCGAGGGACATCGACCCGTCGCAGGATGCCCTCTTCCGAAAAATTTCTGCAGTAGCACAGCTATTGACATTACATGTCAAAGACGTGGAATACGTTGGAGGACACAATCCATTCGAAACATCGATTCCGGCATTAATACAGGAACTGGCAGAAATGGAGAAGGTCTCTAGTCTAATAGTTAAAATGGCCAAATCGGGAATCTTAAATGTATGGCTCACGGGGAACCAGATAGCAACAAACTAAATCCCTTACTTAGGAGTGAAATGAACAAGGTCATTCTCAACAATATATGAAGCAAATTTCCCAATTCTATAATTAAAGCGGATTTAAATAGATGTACACCACTACGTAGATCCTGGCTAGGAAAGATAGCCTCAATAAAAATGGTGTTTCTCCCCAAGTTGTTATACCTCTTTCAAGCGCTTCCTGTTAGGAACCCACACACATTTTTCAAGACCCTGAATAAAATGATCTTACGGTACATCTGGAAGAGGAAAGCCCTGAGAATAGCGATGGGTACCTTGAGGGCTCCTAGAGAGAAGGGGGTGCAGGGTTTGACTAGCTCTCCAGATAAGGTGCGTACAGGCCTTTTTATGCACAGAAATCTTATCAATACAGCGCTTATAATTCTACCTTGCGTACAGTTTATACAGGCTATTTATTTTAACAGCATCCCCATAAATCTTCAAGGTCACTGGAGACAGGCTGGCCAGCAGGATCTTGCAAACCCACTCTTTACTTTAGCAATCAACACAGTTGCTTGAAAGAAGCAACTGGGATGAGTCCTGGTCTATTTTCTTTTAACATTCTCTGTTAATAATTCTAACAAGATAAAACTTTGAGTAATGAAGAAGGGAATTTGTGTTTTGTTCACTTTGTTTAACTGCCTGCATTTTATAGGTTACACTGTTATTGAAGCATTTTGAACCATGATCATGCTTTAGGACATGTAGTATTGTGTAAAATGAAAATGGTCTTAAACTAGCGCTGCATCTTTGCTTCATTTTCCTCTATTTTGATCAACTTTAATAGAGGCAGCGCAGTTGCAGCATCATGGGCATTTCATACTTTGTTTTCTTTTCATCACAGAAGCACATCAATTGGGTTTGATATCTAAACGTTTTAGAAGAGCCTCCCAGCAAGCAGTTGGCATTTCTGAGAATGGTGTTCTATACGAAGATGTGTTTTATTTAGTCTTAAGATTGCATGTGTCCGCGTGCATGCATCAAAGGGTAGTGTACATAGTTTGTTGTCTTGGAGAGCAAGAAATAGCTGGGCATGTAGTCTGAACTTTCCTTTAATGCCCTTTCTGACCACCCACCCACCGCAAGCGGGTATAATGGATATAGGTAGAAGCAGTGCTGTATATATTTTCAGTGGCACAAATTGTACAGGTAACTCGGAACAGGAATGCTATATACTCAGGCATGTCATGGCACAGTGCCAGTTATTCACAGCAGGTGCAGAAAGAAGTGAGCTGCATGGACAGAGTTGATTTGCTTACTCCAAAGGTTCGTACAACTACCAATCAAATAAATTGAGACTTATCACTAGACAAAATGCAGATAGTCACAAAATCTATACTGTGGTCAAGAGACACTGGCACCTACTACAATTAGACAAAGATTTACTCAAGTGGCTGGACACAACTCCCAGTATTATATACAGTAAAGCACGCACATTGAAGAATATATTATGTCCATCCTTTATGTGTAATCCAAAGGTCAGTGAAACTTGGTTACATCGATTACAAGGCAAAGGGTTTCACAAATGCGGTGGTTGTTCTATGTGCCCACATGCTTTGGAAACCAGAATTGTGAATTTTGGATTGTTGGGCAACTATTATGTTGACTCATTTATCAATTGTAATTCGAAATACGTGGTGTACTGCATTATTTATGTCTGTGGTGCTTTCTACATAGGGAGTACTATCAGGCTCCTGAAAATTAGGATTCGTGAACATTTATCTACCATAGCTAATCAAGAATCAAAATATCCGCTAGCCATTCACTGGCAAAATATCCATCAAATGGAAAACAAAAAGGATATACGGGTTGTAGGAATGGCCAAGGTAACATTACCACAGAAGCACTTTTGATTTGCCAATATAGAACAGTATCTATCGGTATCTATCGGTTTAAATACCGACCACAAATTGTCTGTATTCTTAGGATAGGCATCTTAATTTCTGCATACAAACTTGGGGAGCTTTTCTAACCGCACTCTTAAACCTCCGCGACTATTATCCTTAAATAACAGCTTAAACGTGTCGCAATGATGTGTGTAGAAAACGAAGACCCAGAGTTCCCCCACTTCGTTTGTTGAAAATGAAACTAGAAAATTCCACACGCATCCATTACTGCGCCACAAGAAATATTGTTCGAGACCAGTTTAGTTTGATTTTTTTATATAAAGCATTGTTTCGTATGCTTTTTTATTTTTGGTTGTAGCCCATGTTGATGACACGTGTTTCGGCACTCATTTGCCTTTCTCAAATCTGGGCAATAACTTTCTATACAAAAATAATAATATCCACATTCATCAAGAAAAACCAATTTACATGATTATTTAAAAGAATAATAAAAAACAAAAATTAATAAGTTTCAATGACATTATTTTGAAACATATCATAATGCAAAGCAAAAATACCACATACCATAGTATTGTCCAGTTGCAGGGTTGATACATACTTAATAGTTTAGTATTCCGAAGGAGATGGAAGGAAAGAGAAAGAGGGGGGGCCTGAGTGGGGGATAATAAAATGAAAGGAAAAAGAAACAATAAATAGCACGAGAGGAGAGAAAAACAACAAAATATAACAATGGAATTAGTGCTATTTGTCTTCTAAGGTTCCATTTGTCTATTAGGTGCAAGTGTTGTTTAAAATGGAGTTTACCAATCTTTGGTGTTCATGATCTCACTAATAACGTGTGTAGAGCATAAGGAGTCCCGTCAGACTCATGGACGATGTACGTCCTAGTCGGATAAAGAAAGATAGTATTGGGAATAGATTAGTTCCCTCATCTTGGCGCTCACAACATTGCTTTTTTCCTATAGATCGAAATTTGAAACTAGGCGATAGATGCATTTGCTTTGTTTTACGATTCTATATAAAATAGAATGCAACATTGAATTTAATCTGGTCTTTTCATTTCATTTTACTATATATTCTACATGCCTAATGCATCTTGTAAGAAAAATAGGGGCCTGCTATGGCCGCCTCCTTCTTTCACACATAAACCCTTGTGCTTCCTAACAGCGGTTCATTTCACAAATAACTTGTCATTCAAGAAACAATGCTGCCCGTTCTGACCGTCTCGTCTTTTTTTGCGGATCCAATCCGGATAGGAAATGGCAATGGGTGGTCTCATGCTCTGTTAGGGCTTACCTGCAAAGTCACAGTACCGGCATCAAGCGTCGTGTCCTACTAGGCATCCGCCTCATTCGAAATGGGGAGTATGTATTCTGTGGCTAAGGCAATCCTGTTTGTCCTACTTCGCTTTCCATATTCTTCCTGCCGTCCGCCATACTTTGGGTACTTTGACTTTACATATCTGTATCGTGTTGTTTAGAAAGTTCCATTCTCATTTTCTAATGCATTTTTACGGACACATTTTTTCCTATTTCGTTTGAACATGTATTTGGGAAACGGGTGCTCTTGTTTTTGCACATGTGGAAATAAAACATTTTGGTTTTATATAGCGATGTCACATATGTTTAATTCTCACAAAGCCTCATGGGAGCTGTAATTCCTACTGTATTCAATAAATATTTGAGGCAATCTATTAGCTATGTATGTGTTGCTTTTCGATATTGCGGTTTGAACATGTGTTTGAAAAACAGGTACTCCTGTTCTCACTTATGTGGAAATAAAACATATCTTTTGTTTTAATATATAGCGATGTCATGTGTGTCTGCTTCTCGCAAAGCCTTATGGGAGCTGTAGTTCCTATTGTGTTCAAGAAATATTTAAGTCAATCAATTGGCTATATATGTGTTGGTTTTACATTTAGTTACCAAATATAAGTTGAAAGTTACCATTTTTCTTCCGAACCTTCCTGATATCATGGAAATCTAAACAATTATCAAATTTCATGCGAGGAGTAGATACATGAAATAATTACCTATATATAGAAACAATAATGACATATGATTCAATAGTTACATTAGTTTTGAGGATACATAAAATATATCAAATGCATGCCAAAATATCATATATAGTCATATTGCGGCATAGGTCCATTTTGGTGCAAAGAATTTTTTCCTTACAAAAAACTGGACATCTCATTGTCTGTGTTTAAACCTGTTTCAATACATCTAAAATACTTGATTAATTTCGCTTCTTCTTGTCTCAATCTGAGTTCTTGATTTCCACCTCGGCATCCCAAGGACACCTTTCTTACACCAATGAATTTAATGTCTTGTTTGCAGTCCATCTGATGATGTCTCTGCCAGTGTTCCGCCAATGGTAGATTTTTGTCTTGACTTCCTATCACTGCCAAGTGCTCACGAATTCTTGTGCTTATTTCTCGGATCGTGCTTCCTATGTAGATTTTGCTGCAAGTGCATATAATCGCATAGATCACGTACTTTGTACGGCAGTTAATCTGCTCACGTATTTTCATTTTGATGCCATCTTTGTTCTCAAAATGGTCAGTCATGGAAACTGCATGCCTACACATGGTGCATGTTCCACATTTTCTGAACCCTAATTTGGGTTGTAACCAGTTCTCTTTTGTTTCCTCCTTATCGTCAGGTAATAGTGATGGGCTAAGGCTCAGTTTTAATGATCTCGCCCGTCGATACACTATCGAAGGGTAATCTTGTATTTGTGGTCCAATATGTGGGTCCAATTTAAGCAGGCCCCAGTGTCTTCTGAGGGTTTTTTTCATCAACTGGTTATTAGTACAGAAGGTGGTAATAAATGGTACCTCCTAGCCTTGAACTGGTTTGTTACGTTGTGTGAGTGTTTGAAGTCTTGTCATTTGATGCGCTTTTTTGTAAGCAGTTTTGATGCTTGTTCTCTGATAGCCCCTAGCTTTGAATCTAGTGGACAGGATTTCACATTCCTTCTCAAAGTCTGTTTGTTCACAGCAGTTCCTTCTAGCTCTAATATATTCGCCCTTTGGAATGTTACGAATAACAGGTGCATAATGACAGCTGGTGGCATGTAATGTAGAATTTACCTCTGTGCTCTTGCGATATTTTCGAGTGTGCAGACTGTTGCCTGATACATAGATTGTTAAGTCTAAGAAGTTAATTTCAGTATTACTATGTTCTCCTGTAAACTCAATACCCAAATCATTGGCATTTATTTCCTGCCGAAAAAGCTCTGTTCCTTGCCATATTAGAAAAATGTCGTCAATATACCTGGTCCATTTTACAACATGTTGGCTGAATGTCTCGGTTGTGTAAATCCTAAGATCTTGAAACATGCCCATTACTAGGTTCGCTAGGGCCGGTGCGTATTTTACTCTCATAGCTACACCGCGTTTTTGTTTGTAAAAACTATAGTCGAACATAAAGATGCTGTTGTCTAGAGTAGCCATAAGCATTTCTTTGAGCATGCAGACAAATGGCAGATAGGATGCTGATTCATTTTTAAAGGTATGGTCAATTGCATCTAATGCAAGGTCGTGGCTTATAGACGTGTAAAGCGCCTTCACATCCCAGGTTGCCAGCAAATAAGTCGGATGCCATGGAATAGTCTCAATAATGTTTATTGCTGAGGTTGAATCCTTCAAGTAAGCTTGTACATTTGTAACTTTCGGTCTTAATAGCTTGTGTAACGCTCACCTGATTCCCGCAGAGGCGCCGGTCTTGACTGGGTGAATGCCGTATCTTCAAAGGTGATGTGTAACACACGGTTGGCTCTTTGGGCTGGACCTCTGTGCACTGTATGTCTGACTCGAAGAGTAAGATGTCTGCAGATAGAAAATATGGGATTAATGAACTGGGGTTATTGGGTGCCTCTCTCCTCTTCCCTTTCTCTTCTCCTGTAGAACCCCAAAGGTTAACACCCTCACCTTAGGTAAGTGAACGCCGAGCTCTCCATCTGCCTCGGGGCAGGGTGCCGTAACCAGTTTCTTCACTGGATAAGGGTGCAGGCCTCTTGACCTCAGAGGACTGCTGTCCGTCGTTAACTACACGAACGGTAAGTTCTGGGCACTTCAAATGTCTTAAAAGTCTTTTGTAATGATATCTCTTGTTTTGCAGGGTTCCGGTGATGGCGGATGGCGGGCTGATGAGAGTTGAGGATCGAACCCGCGTGAGGAATAGAAGCACCTGGAAGCACGTAAGTAAGCGCTTGTAGCCTGCTTCACGATGCGCACTAACTGTCCCTTTTATCTTGCAGGTACAAGTTCGGAGCTTTAGAGAAGCTGAAGGGTGCTGGAATACCCACTGGATTCGGCGTGGGAAGGAGTAATGGCACGTGAGTAATAAAGTTGCCCAATGTCTTTAAACGCACCTTCTTTTGTCTCTCAGATGCGGGATGCAGCGCCGAAGGCCTCCGGAGCGTGCGAAGAGCTGGTAAGCTTTTGTCTTTCAGATGCCGGAATGCAGTGCGAAGACCTCCGGAGCATGCGAAGAGTAGGTAAGCCTTTGTCTTTCAGATGCCGGAATGCAGAGCGAGGCGTTGGTGACAGCCGATGGACCAGGTAAGAGATGCGCTGCCACTGAAGACCGTAGTGCTAACCTGTTCTTTCTTTGTCTTTACAGGTGCTGCTGAAGACTGGATTCCAGGATGGTAAGCCTTTGTTCCCTTAGGCCCAGGATCAGAAGCAGAAGACACGATGAGCGTTCTGCTGCAGAGAATGCAGAATAACGCAAAGCAAGATTCATCCATCGGGTGTGGTTTAAATAGCCTCCTGTAGTGCTTAGGTGTCTCCTTCCACAGCCACGCCTAGGTAAGAAAAGAGTTCCTGCTTTCCAGAAGAGTTCCAGTGTTCTGAACCTAGGGAGTGGCTCCTGCCCCACCCAACAGGAAAAGTAGTCCCAAACAGAAGAGGATCAGGGGTTCAACTGGCAGGTAAGTAAGCAGCATGGTCTGCTGCAGGTAAGTCCACCCAAGCATTATGAGCCCGGCGCTTCCAGCGCTGGGACTGGGCATCTTTATGAGCCTGGTGCCACTGGCGCCAGGACAGGGTCCAAAAGGTCCCAATTGGGACTGGCTGGCACTCGGAACCGGGGTTATGGGTCTGCTTCAAAGGGAGTCGGGCAAGTCCTGATCTTTTGGAAGCAGAGATCATGACAGCTTGTCAATATATTCCGAAATGTGTTCCGTGGCCCAGCCTATTCCGCTCAGTATTGGTCTGCCTTCTGGAATTGTTGAAAATGGTTTGTGTATTTTCGGGAGAAAATAAATAGTTGGTTGAATCGGTTTTGGAATGAAGTGATATTTTTTCTCCTCATCAGTTATGAGGCCTTGCCTGTACCATCCATCTATTGCATTTCCAAGATCCTGAATAATTTCCTCCTTAGGATTCTTTAATAGTCTATCATAGCAATTGGGAGTATTAAGATGGTTAAGAGCCATCTTAATGTAGTCAGGACGGTTCATAATCACTATATTTCCGCCCTTATCCGCCTCCTTGATAACAATTGCACGATTTCTTTCCAGTTTGTTAAGAGCATTCTTCTCAAGATTTGTCAGATTTTCCGGTTTTCTCATTATCCCCAGTTTTCTCTGTCGGTCTTCTATTTCATATAGGTCTTTCGTTACTAATTTGTAAAAAGCGTCAATCATGTTGTCTGTAGGAAATTGGGGTAAAAATTTAGAGGTTGGTCTCAATTCCTTCTTGGTTAAGCTGATCGGTGTAATTGTTAGTTCTTGCATGGTTTGATGAATTGGAAAGGATTCTGGTTCTTGCAATGATCTTATGAGATGAATATTTCCTAGTTCCTCTATTGTAACTTCACTTTCTGTTGCTGGGTATACTTTTTGTTTGGCAGTTGTGATCTGGGTAGCAAAAATGTTTTTAAGTTTAAGCTTACGTATAAACTTGAAAAGATCTGTGTGTGTTTGCATGGGTTCCATGTATGACGTAGGAGCAAATGATAATCCTTTATTTAGCAAACTGATTTCATCCTGATTTAATTCAACATCTGAGAGATTCATCACAAGGTTTGTTACTGGCTCTTCTTGGCCACTTCTCTGGTCCCTGCTCTTGTCAATCTGCAAAAGTCTTCTAGGCACTTGGGTCGCCGGAGTCTACCCGACCCCCTCCCTCCTCTTCTCCGAGCAAAGGTTGTTTTTTGGTAGGTTGGCTCGTTAGTTGAAAACGGACTTGCTTGGGTGTTTGTGTTCTATTCCCTTTTTTGTACACTTTTATTTGATTGAGGAAGCCTTTGCCTGTTCTATTCTGATTTTCAGTAGCATCTGATTCTCCTTCTGTTTGTTCTTCTGCATCTGAGCTTTGTGCTGAACTGGCTGGTGATGTATTTGGTGTACTTTCTCTTGATTCTTGTTTGGTGACTTTATTATACTTTTCTTGAAATGTATAAACTCGGTCTTCATTGTAATCCCTTTCGTCCCTGAAAAACTTTCTTAATTTCCGTAATTTTATGTCATCTTGATATTCTTTCAAAACTTCGTACATTTTCAAATAGTTCTTCTCTTTTGTTGCTTCCAAAGCTTTGGCCTCCGTAATTTCTTTTTTAATAACTTCTATCTGTTCACTAGCTCTCTTTTGTTATCTAGTTGCGTGTTCTACCAACATCTCTAGCATTCGTGTGGAACAGGACTCTAAATTCTTCTCCCAGTCCTCTGCAAGGTCTTTATCTTCGTCCTTGTTAAGATCACGGAAGACCAAAATTCGCAGGCCCCTAGGTATTTGCTTCTTGCTGAGGTAGTTATTGAGTGAGACAATCTCCCAATATTTATCTATCTCTTTTCTGGAAATTCTTTCTAACTTAATAAACTTATATCTCAAATCTTCTCGTTTTGGTGTGCTAGTCCCAAATGCATGTGCATTGCTCCCTTCAAGTGTGAACAGGTTATTTGCTTCCTCTTCTCGGTTCTCAAGGTATTCAGCCATCTTCTGCTAAGCGTATATCAGTAGTCAGCGCGGTGAATGCTGCAATTAATGTATACAAACTTGGGGAGCTTTTCTAACCGCACTCTTAAACTTTCTTGACTATTATCCTTAAATAACAGCTTAAACGTGTCGCAATGATGTGTGTAGAAAACAAAGACCCAGAGTTCCCCCACTTTGTTTGTTGAAAGTGAAACTAATAAATCCCATCACTATTACCTGACGATAAGGAGGAAACAAAAGAGAACTGGTTACAAACCAAATTAGGGTTCAGAAAATGTGGAACATGCACCATGTGTAGGCATGCGGTTTCCATGACTGACCATTTTGAGAACAAAGATGGCATCAAAATGAAAATAAGTGAGCAGATTAACTGCCGTACAAAGTACGTGATCTATGCGATTAAATGCACTTGCAGCAATATCTACATAGGAAGCACGATCCGAGAAATACGCACGAGAATTCGTGAGCACTTGCCAGTGATTGGAAGTCAGGACAAAAATCTACCATTGGCGGAACACTGGCAGAGACATCATCAGATGGATTGCAAACAAGACATTAAATTCATTGGTGTAAGAAAGGTGTCTTTGGGATGCCGAGGTGGAAATCAAGAACTCAGATTGAGACAAGAAGAATCGAAATTAATCAAGTATTTTAGATGTATTGAAACAGTTTTAAACACAGACAATGAGATGTCTAGTTTTTTGTAAGGAAAAAATTGTGCGCACCAAAATGGACCTATGCCGCAATATGACTATATATGATATTTTGACATGCATTTGATATATTTTATGTATCCTCAAAACTAATGTAACTATTGAATCATATGTCATTATTGTGTCTATATATAGGTAATTATTTTATGTATCTACTCCTCGCATGAAATTTGATAATTGTTTAGATTTCCATGATATCAGGAATATTCGGAAGAAAAATGGTAACTTTCAACTTATATTTGGTAACTAAATGTAAAACCAACACATATATAGCCAATTGATTGACTTAAATATTTCTTGAACACAATAGGAACTACCGCTCCCATAAGGCTTTGCGAGAAGCAGACACAAATGACATTGCTATATATTAAAACAAAAGATATGTTTTATTTCCACATAAGTGAGAACAGGAGTACCTGTTTTTCAAACACATGTTCAAACCACAATATCGAAAAGCAACACACACATAGCTAATAGATTGCCTCAAATATTTCTTGAATACAGTAGGAACTACAGCTCCCATGAGGCTTTGTGAGAATTAGACATACGTGACATCGCTATATAAAAAACAAAATATGTTTTATTTCCACACGTGCAAAAACAAGAGCACCCGTTTCCCAAATACATGTTCAAACCGAAATAGGAAAAAATGTGTCCGTATAAATGCATTAGAAAATGAGAATAGAACTTTGTAAACAACACGATACAGATCTGTAAAGTCAAAGTATCCCAAAGTATGGCGGACGGCAGGAAGAATATGGAAAGCGAAGTAGGACAAACAGGATTGCCTTAGCAACAGAATACATACTCCCCATTTCGAATGAGGCGGATGCCTAGTAGGACACGACGCTTGATGCCGGTACTGTGACTTTGCAGGTAAGCCCTAACAGAGCATGAGACCACCCATTGCCATTTCCTATCCGGATTGGATCCGCAATAAAAGACGAAACGGTCAGAACGGGCAGCATTGTTTCTTGAATGACAAGTTATTTGTGAAATGAACCGCTGTTAGGAAGCACAAGGGTTTATGTGTGAAAGAAGGAGGCGTCCATAGCAGGCCCCTATTTTTCTTACAAGATGCATTAGGCATGTAGAATATATAGTAAAATTAAATGAAGACTAGATTAAATTCAATGTTGCATTCTATTTTATATAGAATCGTAAAACAAAGCAAATGCATCTATCGCCTAGTTTCAAATTTCGATCTATAGGAAAAAAGCAATGTTGTGAGCGCCAAGATGAGGGAACTAATCTATTCCCAATACTATCTTTCTTTATCTGACTAGGACGTACATCGTCCATGAGTCTGACGGGACTCCTTATGCTCTACACACATTATTAGTGAGATCATGAACACCAAAGATTGGTAAGCTCCATTTTAAACAACACTTGCACCTAATAGACAAATGGAACCTTAGAAGACAAATAGCACTAATTCCATTGTTATATTTTGTTGTTTTTCTCTCCTCTCGTGCTATTTATTATTTCTTTTTCCTTTCATTTTATTACCCACCCCCCCGGTTTCTCTCTCCTTCCATCTCCTTCGGAATACTAAACTATTACGTATGTATCAACCCTGCAACTGGACAATACTATGGTATGTGGTATTTTTGCTTTGCATTATGATATGTTTCAAGATCTTAATTTCTGCAACAACATAATTTAAGCGAGGTTGCTGATATACATTGGAGATGGGTCAACTCCTAAATAAGTGAAGTTAATTAAGTTGTTAGATCTCAGTTACTAACTAATGAGTAATGACATTAGGAGACTTAGATACTCTAATATATGGACCAAGAGTGCTGTTTGGGATACACTATCATGGTATATTTCTCAGTGTCTTTTATATCATAAAAAAGGTTATTAATACATTTGTAATGAACTGTATGATGTCCAATCAATGGAGGGTAATTCAATGATTGTAACTTAAGGTACACAGAATGTAATGTGTGACACCAAATCTATGGAGTGGTTATTTGGTTGAGAGGGTATGGCCAGGCAACATGAGATATTCAGGGGTAATATGTCTCAGCCCAGGCGGACTTGCATTAGGCGGAACGGCAAATATATTGGGTTGCCAAAAGATATGAGGGGACCGGTTACGTAGGTTATTCACTTAAGAGATTTCAGCCATATCTATTGTTGCGAATGTTATCAATATTAAACGAGCATTAGCAACTTCGGATTTAGCAAGGCTAAAGCGTTGTTTCACAGTTACAACGGCATGTTTAGATTACGAGCAGCGCGAAGGTGCAATGACTGTTCTAGCATAATTACAGACGTAAGGGTACAGTTTGAGAATATCAATCTAATTCCTGTCATCAATATGGTGAGAGCATTAGCAAGGTTAGAGAGCTACATCGCCAAGACAATGGCAATGTTATGTTTGCATTAATAATTACATAAGTAGCAAGGTTAAGCGCTATATCGCTATGACGACGGCATTAGCAACCTTGTAACTAGTAAGGCTACAAGTATTGCATCGCTATAACAACGGCATTCTTAGATCAGAAGCAGCGCGTTGGTGAACGACCAGGCAAGCATGTTTTAAGTAATAATATAAGGAACAGACATTTGCAAAGCTATCCATTGCAACGCGTAAGGTATCGTGTATCCTTTATATATGAGGGATCAAGCACAACGTTACATGGTTTACAGTAGTAAGAATAACAATTCCATCCAAGATGGCGGACAGCCAGGCATACTGACCTGGCTGAGCAGTAACGGGCAAGACCTGTCAAAGCTTATATTACCTTGGCGAGAGAGTGAAGCGGTTCTGAACTTTGCAGCACATTGCTGAAAGGCTCTTTGTTCAGGTAAGATCGATTGGAAGAGTGCTCCTGTTGTGAATTACACGATTTAGCGGTTGTCCAGTAACTTATAAAGGCAATTTGAGGTGACTATGGAAGTGTTGGTGTGAGCCAATTACTTTATCAGGGTGTTTTGTGTCTCTCTTCATTCACCTGGCTTTTACCTCTCGACGTGCGTTACAATGTTCGTGCGGAATCAGGTTGGAATTATATTTGGTATGGACAACTTGTTCAACAGATATTTGTCTCACTGCAACTGCAAATATATATATAGATATAAGAAATGCGGGGCGTGGCCAGCACGCATGCCGTGAAGACAGGTTCCTTCGGAGCTCCGTCCCGTGATCCTTGAAACACGGATAAATATCGCTGAAAACCACGCTGTGAAGGGCTATAAACATATCTTCTGGAATGTAAACAGATTGCCGGCGCTCGCAGGAGTCTTCGAGTAAAATCGGAAGACGGAAGCGTCGAAACGAGAGGCTTAATCTTGCGCCCCTCGGACCAACAAGATGGCGGCGCCCGCGATCGAGTGAAGCCAACTGAGACCGGACGCCCCGCAGCTTGCTGCGACGTTGCGACGGGGCGACTTCTCTGGCCCTGACGCCCGGAGGCAGCCCACAGGGTGAAAGCGCTGAAGGAGGGAGTGTGACCGGAGCCTTTCGGCGCCGGCGGAGACGACGTACAGCGGAAGCTCCGTTGGGCGGAGACAGAGCGGAGCGGAGCCAACCCGGACGAACAAGGAGAAGCCGGGAACAAACCCACGCTGACGCGGGGATGCGCCAGTGACTCGAGGTGAGCGACTTGGCCCGCGCGTCCTGGACCCGCTACATCCGAGAAAGGTCGAGGCTGGAGTCCGATCGCGTCCCTGGGACCTTTCTTTCCTGCGAGCCGCTGTCGCGGAGTCCTCCCCTTGGCCTCGTTCGGGCTCCCACAGCCGGGAGACTGACCGACCCCCCCTGCTGCAACAGCGACCGCGACACTCGGAGGAAGATCGAGGGCTGACGGTCGTCTCGACGACGCCCACACACAGGTGAGCCGAACCATAATCTCACAACTGGGAAGGTGGTGGTTTGCAGCGCGATGCATTAATAAGAGAGGGACACCGAGGAGGCATTCACAACGGAGCCCCACGACTGCTGCCCTGCCCGGGGGAGGGAACGTGCCTCGTCAGACTAGCAATAACCCTGTCGCTGAGGCAGCCAGAAGCATATCACAGCGACCTGGGATCCTTCCGAAACCTGGCGCCCGCCTTACCATACACCCAGCCCCATTGCCTGGCGGAGGAACTCCTAGAGCATTGCAAAACAACATAATAAGCGCAGCTATAATGCCAACAACTGACGGATAAACCCGGGAGCCCCCACCCATTGGGGCTAGCATCAAGAACTTAAAACACCTGCGGTTGGGACACCACGAAAAGCGGAACCCAATTAAAATAGCTGGAAGCCGTCTTGGACTGTACCTCACCCGCTTGATTCGCGATCAGGGCAATTGAACTACGGGGATCCGCACCTATAGCCATTTGAACAGTCCAGATAGAAGGCCCCATCTGAGAAACTTTACTGGACACCCTCAATCCTGAGACAAGATTTAAGGGCCGCAGACTACCATACAGCAAGAAATAGAACTAAAGCTTTACGGCCTGACGAGGGTGATGTCCCCCCCCAAAGGCAAACTGAAGTTGGTCACGATGGACTCCTTTACGACGACCAAGCCCCAAAGACTGCCGCAACAGGCCCAGGAAACGGTAGCGGAACCCTCCCAACAGGGAGAAGATCTTAAGCACGCGCAGGTCCTGCAGGCAATAGCAGCCCTCCGCACGTCAGTAGAAGGGAAAATTGAAGAGATGAGAACAGACATGCAGCTTATGCGACAAGACGCCCGCAACCTCACGGAAAGAGTGACGACAGCTGAAAACACTCTACAAGTGAATGTGGAAGACACCCAGGAGCTGAAGTCGAAAGTCCAGGACCTAGAGCAAAAGGTGTCGAGACTCGAAGCGCGCTCGGAGGATGCTGAGGGCCGAGCCCGCCGCAACAACATTCGCCTGCTGGGGGTTCCCGAAGACTTGGAAGGCTCAGACCCGACTGAATTCGTAGAGACACTCCTACTACAGGAAATTGGCCCAGGGAAGCTCTCGCAGGGCTTCTCTGTGGAAAGAGCCCATAGGTCCCTCCAGAAGCGTCCACCTCCGGGATCACACCCTCGCCCAATCATAGCTAAAATCCTGAACTTCCGAGACCGTGAAATAATACTGCGACACTCCAGAGAAGGAGGTGACATCAAACAGAAGGACTCGACAATAGTCATATACCCGGACTACACCCCCACTGTCCAACGGGCAAGGAACTCCTTTATCCCAATTAAAGCACAATTAAGGAAGCTCAACCTGAAATACATGCTGCTTTACCCATCACGCCTCAAAATCCTCTACAAAGGAAGAGCCATGTTTCTGGAGACACCAGCCGCAGCAAACATGTGGCTAGAACATAACAATCTGGCTGACGACAAGGAAGACCCTCCGGGATCGGAAATGAGATGATCGCCCTCACACTGACTTAAAAGATATACCTGCACTTCCACCAGTGGGCCTAAACGAGCAGACGCCTATGTTACACCAGAGTTCTACTGTAACGATTGCCAGATCGGGCAGGAACTCCAGAAACCACACGTGCATTTGCAGAATGACCCACCCCTCCGGACACTGTGTGGGCAATCTACCCACACACCTCCCGACCCGGAAGACCAAAAGTGGCCTGGAAGGCTCGGGACCCCTGAGCGTTGCAAGTTTGAAGCAACTGCTGGGGGCATTTCAAGGTTTTGTTCTCCTGTTTAATATGGTTTGTTCATCTTCCCCATTCCAAGAAATGGGAGTTACTCAAATCACAAAATCTTCCATGAATGTGATTGAAGCTGCAAGAAGGGACGGACGGGTGGGAGGAGGGCGAGGAACGGGAGCCTTTTCGGAAGGAACTGATGGTTCCTGGACCGAACTGAACTCAATCGAAGTGACCCGACATGTCATCTAACGTCACAATAAAGATAATGACGTGGAATGTGAGGGGATTGGGAACCTACTTACGCCGGAACAGAGTCAAGTCATACCTGAACAGGAAAAAAGTACAAATAGCAATGCTACAGGAGACACACTGTACGGCGGATGCCCTGGCCAAACTGGGGGAACACTGGGGAGGACAGGGAGTGGGCACTACATACTCTAAATATGCACGCGGGGTATACACCTGGATCCACCCCCAGCTCCCACTTCACCTAGTTGAGTCAGTCATAGATCCTGAGGGCAGGTTTGTCATTCTCTGGGGCCGGCTGGAACAAAAAGAAGTATGCATAGTGAACTCTTATCTCCCCAATACTAACATCCCAGCACACTTGAACTCCATGTACACTAAGGTCGCACCCTATAGACATGGCATTTTTCTCTGGGGGGGAGATTTTAATTGTGTTCATGATGTGAACCGAGATCGATCCCAGCCTCGCCCGAAAGGCTCCGCACCGGCAACCACGGCCCTGTCTTTGTTGACAGATAGGTTGAACCTGGCCGACATTTGGAGAGAACGCCATCCTGACTCCCAGGGGTATTCATACTTCTCCTCCCCGCACGACCTTTACACGAGGATAGATTACGTCTTCATAGGCAGAGAACACCTATCACAAATAGTGGAAGCGCGTTATTTGGGTAGAACCATCTCCGACCATTCCCCACTCCTAGTAGAATGGAATCAAACTGGTCCTAGGCCCCCTATCCCTGTGTGGAGGATGCCAATAGACGCTCTTGGTGACCCTGTGTTCAGGGAAGAACTACATGAGTTCATAGATAACTTTGTTGGAAGAAACAAAGGAAGCGTAGATAGCCTGAGTACGGTATGGGATGCTCTCAAAGTAGTAACGAGAGGCGAAATCATCACAAAAGCAGGGGGCATCAGAAGACAATTGAGGGGAGAATTGGTTCAATGGGAACAACAGGTTGAGCAGCTGGAAGCCGCTCCAGTAAGCACTCACCCAAGGGAAGACAGCCTGAAGGAACTTAGAGCTAAATGTGCCCTCGCATGGGAAAGACTAGCCAAGTTTGATTATGCCGCTAAAACAAACAGAACACACAGAGAGGCTGACAGACCTGGTAAAATGCTGGCTTGGTTATGCAGGAAGGAACACCCCGAACACACTATCACCAAGCTACAGACCGGAGCAGGGGAAATAGTACAGACCCAGCAAGATATAAACGACACCTTTAGGGGCTTCTACGAACTCCTCTATTCTCATAGCGACCAGGTCCCCCGGGAACAAATTTTAGACACCCTGGAGGAAATAGGTCTCCCCAAAATCTCCCCGGAACAGGCAGCAGCACTAGATGCAGATATCACACCAGAAGATATAACTGAGGCTATCAAGTCATTAGCCACGGGTAAAACCCCGGGGAGCGACGGACTGCCCACAGAATTCTACAAGGCCTATGAGACCTCCTTAACACCCTTGCTGTGCGAGGTTTTCCAAGAAGCACAGGAGAGGGGGATACTCCCCGATAGTATGAGGGAGACCCTGTTGATTCCAATTATCAAACCCAACAAGCCGGCTGACAGATGTGACTCCTACCGCCCGATAGCCATGCTTAATTATGATGTTAAGATATTGACGACCGTGTTAGCAAACAGACTGGCCAAAATCATAGGGGAGGTGGTACATGAGGATCAGTGTGGCTTCATACCAGTTCGGAACACATCCATGAACCTAAGAAGGGTACAACAGATTATTGCTCAGACAGAGGCCAGCGCGGAGACGTATGCATTACTGTCCCTCGATGCCATCAAGGCGTTCGATTCGATATACTGGGAGTGGCTAGTGGCGGTCCTAGTTGACTTTGGCTTTGGCCCAGGCTTCATCAGCTGGATCAAGATCCTTTATACCAAACCTAAAGCCAGAGTAAAAACAGGAAAGCACATATCAGAGGCCTGGGATATATGCAGGGGCACCAGGCAGGGATGCCCGCTCTCCCCCATGCTTTACGTGTTGGGGCTGGAACCTATTGCTGTTTACTTCCGTAGACAATTTTTCGATGCTGGGATACAACTAGGGGGAGTTGACCATATAATCTCCCTTTACGCTGATGACGTACTGCTGTATGTCAGGGATCCACTGAACAACGTACCCACGATGTTAAATGTCCTAGACAACTTTGCAAAGTACTCTGGCATTCAGTTTAGCAGGGCGAAATCTTGCTTATTCCCCCTAGCAGGCCTAAGAGGGAGAGACATAACAGATCTCCCGGAGGTAGGAATACAATGGGAATTGACCTCATTCAAGTATTTAGGGATACACATACTGCACACCCCCATACTAATGCATGAGCATAACACGAAGACTGTGGTCCCAGCCCTAAAAAAATCTATGCAATTCTGGGCGAAGCTTCCCCTGTCCATGATGGGCAGAGCGGCAATAATAAAAATGATCGTCCTTCCTAGATTCCTCTACGGGTTTCAGAATATTCATTTTTATATTAAAGTGCCCTTTTTCCGCCTGTTAGAAAGAATGATCCGGGACTTTTTGTGGGGTACAGGAAGGCGCAAAATAGCACTCTCCACCTTAATGCTGCCATACGCCCAGGGGGGAATCCAACTCCCAAACCTTGAAAAGTATTACTTGGCGGCGCAACTTAGTTTCGTCACCAAATGGCTAGCGGACGAGGTCACAACTGAGACCCCCCTACTACAGACCCTGGTCTCCCCGTTATACTTAAAAGAACTCATCTGGGCCCCCTCCCACTTGATGCGCAGTGCCCCCTTCTTAGCCGCACTGGGACAAAAAATCTGGCGCAGAACGGAGACCCTTACATGCACCAAATATCAGTATGCCCCAGACATACCGCTAATTTCTGACCTGTGTGGATCCACCATTGATCTGCAACACCTCAGACACTGGGAAAGAAATGGGATATACTCGTGGGGGGACCTGTTTATGGACGGAGCCTTCAAAGACTTTGAAACACTCCGGGAAAATGATGGAATCCACACGGGCCAGTTTCTGTGGTACCAGAGGTTGAGAACCACAGCACGCTTCAAATGGTCGTCATGGCCGGAGGAACCGGAACCGAACCCCCTAATCACGCTTCTTTATACTCTAGGGGAAGGATGGAAACCGGTGTCCCAGATATATGCCCAACTGAGCGACATCCCCAACCCACGGAGTGCCAATTTGAGAGATAAATGGGAAACTGACATAGGCAGAGAATTGTCTGACGAGGAATGGGAAAGGGCCTTGTCATTTCCTAAATCGGTCTCTAGAAACCACAGGTTCAGACAAATCCAACTTAACCTCCTACATCGAACATACCTGACGCCATCCAGGCTAACAAAACTGAACAACAAATTACCCTCTAACTGCACATGGTGCGGACAGAATAATGCAGACTTGATCCATGTGTTCTGGCAATGCACTAAGACGCAACTCCTGTGGACCACTATTCAGCAGACAAGCAACAACATGGGAGCGACTAGATACAAGTGGACCCCGGAGGAATGCCTACTGGGCACGTATGCCAGGCCGGCCAAACTCAAGCATTTTACCAAACTAATGGACATCATGTGCATACTGGCAAAAAGGACTGTGGCAATGTCCTGGAAGAAGGCAGCAGGGCCCCAACAGAAACACTGGCACTCCGAGTTGAAACGCTGGGTGCGAGCAGAAACTTCAGCGTGGGAGGAAAGCATAACTAGATCGACGGATGAATCCAGCTCGTCCCTGGAGGCTTGGAGGGAACTTACAGACTCCCTGTTTTATCCCTCTGATGACAAGCCCCTGTGAATTAACAAGAGCCAACCGCACAATGGACCTGAGACCATAGTTCGCCAGTTATTAAGATGTCTCCCTCCTTCTCATTCCCCCTCACTCCAAACCACCTGGAACTCTTCCCTCCTGACCCACTTGGTGACACCGACCCAACTCAGCACACAGAATCACTGGGAGAAAATTAATGTTTTATGGTTTGTTTTGTTGTTGTTGTTTTTTCCTCATTAACTTTCAACATCCTTATACCTTGGCATATGTTTTCCTGCAAGCGTGTTAATTAATAAATGCCAATAAACAAATTTGAAAATAAATAGATATAAGAAATGCAACTCTACACCCACCTTGAATATGAATAGGTGAGTGACCTTTGACTTATATGGCCATAGTAGTATTGGAAGGCTTAAATTGATAGGTCCTTTTGTCATTTTTTTCCCTTCGGTGTGCAGGGATGCAATTGGGATAATCCCTGTGTATTAGCAGTTTGGATTGATGTATGGGACACTTAGTATCCGATTTGTTCTTTGCTGCAGGTTCGAAGTTGTATTCAAGAGTGCATAAGGTATACTACGCTTTACATTTGGTAGATATGGTGTGATACATCCCATAACTATGATTAAATATTGTATAATTATGATACAACTAATTCTCTATTTTTATTTTATCTTTCTTGTCTGTGTTCATTATTTCGATTTATTAATTGTTGTTGGGTTTTTGATTCCTCATGTGTAATGCTTTTGTTCTTTGGATATATTGTGCAATGAACTATCAACATGATATTGTAATGTGTTTTCCAAATAATTGATTAATCAATGGAAAATGTTAATATTTGGCATCCAACCCTGATGTCACATGATTTGTTTTGGCCTGGTGTCCCCCACCCGTTTTTTTGTGTACAATTGTTTTTTGGATGTCACATGATATACAAAAATACAGCCTTCGAAGAAGAGCAGCAGCTCGAAACACGTGTCAGGCTGACTCAGAATCCAATTGAATATATGCGACTGAGCATTAAACAAGACTTTGGACATGTGCGCAGTGTGAATGTATCATTGTTTGTATTGATCACATATATCCTCTCTCACCAGGCCTGCTATACCTGCAATGGCTCGGACAAAATCCATCTAATCAGGGTTGCTAAACTTGCAATGGCTCAGAGCACAAGTGACCACACACACACAAACACACACACACACACCCCCCCCATGAGGGCTGCTATACTTGTAATGGCTCAAAACACACATCTCATCTGGGCTCTTATACTTGTAATGGCATGGTAAAGCATCTGCATTCAAGCAAGTACTGCATCTGGTGAGACACACCTCTAACTCTATAAAAAAGGAGCACCCAATGGTAAAGTTAAACTGGATTTCTAAATGGAAAAGGCATTTTCCGCTTTTTAAATATTTATTGGTGCTATTTCAAAAGGCAAAAAGGAGAGAAAGAGCAAGTCTGAACATAAGCAATACATGAGAACAAAGTAAGGGGTGAGGAGAGAGGCCGCAAGAACAAAGAACGTATTCGTATTAGACAATCCAAAACAGGAATTCGAGCAACAGGAAGAGAGAGACCAATGAGCTACATAAGAGAGCAACAAAGAAAGTGAGAAGGGAAACAGAGGTAAATAATAGTTTACACACACAATAGGTGTGAGGGAGAGAAGCAGAGCAAAAGAGATATATAGAGAAAGTAAAATAAGCAAACACAGATCAACAGCAGACCGGGGGATCTGGAAATAGAAAATCCAGATTAGAGAAAGGCAGGCCAACAACATAAGAGGAAGTGCAAGAAAGATAATCAAAAGGAGTAGCAACCACAACAGAGAAAATGAAATTACAGATATAGTAATGATATGAGAGAGGCAGAGTAGTTATATCAACCGATACAGAACAATGTAGGAGGGAAACGTCAATAATAGAATGCAGAGATGGGAGAGGAAGTGTCAGTCTAGAAAAACTAAACACGAGCGGAAGGCAATGCATGATAATTGGTTGGCCGAAGACCAACCGCCTCATTTAAAGTGTTAAGAATATATGCTCATTAGTCATTACGTAGCTATTAGCTCAACTAGAGTGCGGCCATTTTAAGATGACCAGAATCGCCATTTTGTTTTCTCTCTGCTCTCTCTAACGTTGTCACTTTGTAAAACTGCTTTGCTGTAGATATTATTTCGCTTCAATGGTCCAAGGTTACTAAAAGACATGTTGAAATATTACGCTGGAGAGCCAGACAGAAATGCCCGGTTCCCTCCCTCACATATCCTTGAAGTCAAGGAGCAAGGCATTTTAATCAGTACATGGATGCCAGCGAGTCTCCTAAAAAGAATAGCAACATACAAAAATAATATTAAAAGGGTTGAATTTTGTCCTTCTTTACGGCCCCCCTCTCTGTGAGCACTGTGAGGCCCCAGAGAGCAAGCTGACCTCTAGAGCGTGAATAGAAACCAGAAGATAGTGAGGCCTGGAATGTGCCAGTCCCCTATGCGCAGCTTGCCCATGAAAACAGAAGTGCTGTGTTCTCTCAAATAAAGAATGGGGTCTGTAAATTCGAGATTGCAAAGTGTTACTAAATATGGTGGTCTAGGGTGTCATATTCATTACCATGGTCAATCATCGCCTCCAATTCAAAGGGAATGAATTAGGGGCGGTATCGAATGTGTCATTACTGATAGTATGATGCTCATTTTGTATAAATGTAACTGATGTACAATTTTCACTCTCTTGCGTCCCCCGAGGTCTGTTAGACGCACGTCGCGGGGCGTGGGACCATTTGGCCAACTGGGACTATTTGTGTTGCAATAAACCCTAGATTTTGGGAATACAACCTCATGTCTGGCGTATCAGTTCGTGTGTGACGATTGTGCCTTGTTTCCCCTTCAAGATGGCGCCCGATTAGGGACCCTCCCCCACTTGTTCCATCGTGTACGTTGCAAAATTAGGAAGGCGGTAAGAACGGCAAGGACGGGAGCGATAAAGCCGGGATCAAGAGGTGTTCGGGGCGCCCTGCGTAAGTGATGAGATTCCTTGCTGCAGATCTGCACACAGCTGATCCCTGATCGACGTCCCGGCCAGCGAACAAGGAGGCGAGGGTCCCGAAATGAGGCCGAGCCAAGATACGCAGACACGACATCATTGGTTGCGTCAGTATACGGACGAATTGTGTCTTGAAAAGACAAATTGATTAATCAGGCGAGTCGTGCCCCAATTCGTAAGTGATCCTGATATTGGTTGAGAGTTCATTTTGCAAAATCAAACACCCAGAGTAAGTTTGATTAGCCAAGGGTAAGGTTAAAACATGCCTGGGGCATTGTCCACCTTAGCGGGGTTTTTCCGCTGCAGCGAACAATCTTTGGAAACTGGCTAGGTCGCGCCTCCGGGGGGGAACGCCGGCTTATGATATGCATGTGAAGTATGTTGTGGGAGCAATAATGTTTTGTGAAATTTGGCATAAGCAACAGGGGAGTTGCTAGGTCTGGAAAAGACCCGGGGCTAAACTGATGTCGGAACTGTTGGGACTGGGGGCTAGCTAGTCTTTTGGCTGTAGCTCCTGAGATTCTATCCGGGGCTACAACCAAAAGATCAGGGGCTATAGCCCCCTCAGCCCCCCCTAGCAACGCCCCTGATAAGCAAACCAGAAAGCAGGAAGATCATCAGTGGCCGAATAATGGTAGTTTTGAGATGGATCGGATAGATAACCTGGAAAAGGTTTTGATAAGCAAGAAAGCACGCCCTGCGGCACTTGATATCCTTAGGGACTGGAGAAGGGAAGCAATGCTCCGATTTAGAAGTGGAGAGAAACATGCGCGCAGGCATAAATCAAAAGCGGAGAAAGCCGAGGAAAAGGAGGAGGAGAAGTGGAGTAATAGTTTGAGGAAGGCAAATAGACGCGACCAATTAAATATTGAAAAAATATATCCACAAAGGGAGTTACACTCGTCAGACTAATGAATAAACAAAATATTAACTGAAACAAAAGAAGGCCAGAAGAGTGAGACTAAAAAAACTACGTCAGTAGCTGCCGCTCAACCCCCTCCCGTTGCTCAGCCCCTCCCAACCCCAGCACAGCCACAGGCTGCATCAGTAACTACACTGCCCACTAGCCAACCAGCCCGAGTGTTTTGCAATTACCACAGCCTCAACAGATATCTCCCACTCTCACTGCCTCCTGTGCACCACCCGGTCAAGAGGGTGCCTCTGTCCCTACTGCCCCCCCAATGAGCGAATTTGAACAAAGTGAATGTATGAGAGTGACTCACAGCGCGATCAGCAAAGAGAGAAAGCGTGAGCTGCAAGAACAGGCGGAAATGTATATAGATGAGAATTATGGGGCATCCACGCTAGCGTCACTGTATGACTTCATAAGGAACAATGAAAGACAGGTATTGTTGGAATGCATGGGGGAATATTTGTCGGCACAATGGAAAAAGTTAATGGGAAAGTTACCACTGAAACGATTGTTGGAATTGAATGGATTAGCCTGTTGTAAAGGGAGAGATGAAGAAATAAAAGAACATGTGAGCAGATTGTTTGAACTTAAGAATGAACTTGATGAGGAATATTCCGAAGTACTTGCTACACCGGGGTATAGGAGGAAGGATAGTGAGAGGAGTAGGAAGAAAGCGGCGGGACCTTATATGCAGAAATCTTTGCCGCCACCAGGTCAGGTTAGTGGTGCACTAAAAGTATGCACAAGTGAAGCGCTAAAGTGGATTTCAGATCCTAGTATTCCCGCAATGGAAATACATGGAATATTTGATGAATATTCTTTACCGATGAAAAGAAAAGCACTGCAGACAATGGTTGAATATCTAATAAACAGAGATATAAGAGAGGAGAAAGCCAGCCCCCTCACCCCCAAGACAATGGCAGTATATAAAAGGGCAATGGAACGAGGGACGGGAGAAACAGCCTTATCCCTCGATCTGGGGATATTGTTGCATATGAGAGAAGGGGGAGGAACAGTGAGTGTGGCATTCCCTATGAGAGAAGTGCCGCCTACCTTTGTACCAAAGGTAGAGACTCCCGTGGTAGGCGCTACGCCAGCTCAGGTAATTCCAGCACATTACACAGCCCAATATGTGCACGTCCCCTTCTCTAGACAGGAAGTGAATAATATAAAACAAACGATCCCCGACATACGAAAAAATCCATCGGGTTTCTATAAAGAAGTAGCGTCTTTATTGCAATCCTCAGTGTTCGCTATGAGTGATATAGATCTGATATTCCCCGTAATTCTGCCAGCGGACATGTGGAAACGAATAAGGAAGGTAGATGATGAGACAGCCTATGGCGCCACTTGGGAAAATTTAATACAGGAGGATGAAGATAAAGATGTGGGTGCAAAGCCAGGACAGAATATGATAGCATTGCCGGCACGAATAGTACAAAAATTAAAAGAAATTGTCCCAGAGAAAAGAATTCAATGGGACATATTGACTGCGTGTGTTCAAGGTAAGGACGAGCTGGCCACAGATTATTTTAATAGATTCGAAGAAGTATTTACAGATTTCAGTGGGCAGGACGTGAGCACGGAAGCAGGAAAAAGGTTATTTGTTGATAAATATGTGACAGGATTAATACTCCCGATTCAAAATTTAATAATGACCTCAGAAAGTGCATGGCAAGCAAAAACATTAGAAGTATTACACACGGCCCAATATTACGAGAATCGAGTAAATACTGAAAAACAAAGAGAAGCAAAGGATAGAACAAATTTGAAAACAAAGGTGTTACTCCAGCAAATATCGGGACACAACAGGGGAAGGGGAAATGCACAGGGCAGGAATAATTCGAACATGCATCGAGGGCCTTTGGGATTAAATCAATGTGCGTATTGCAGAGAGGAAGGACATTGGAGAACGCAACGTCCACATCTGCCAAAATAGAGGCAGGTATGGTCAGAGAAGGCAGCACAGAGGGCACCCAGGAACAAATGGCCACAACAGAAACCACATATGCAGCAGCACCAGAATAATCAAGGGAATGGTGCACAAAATCAAGGCCAAGCTCTGAATCAAACTACCTTTACCCAGAGTCAAAATCAGCAGGGTATACAAAATGGAAATAGAGGAAGCGGTGGGAACTTTTTTGATACTCAATCGGGTGCATATTACAATAATAGCAGTGACTACACTTCGGATGATGTGTTGTTACCACAATAGGACAGCCCACGGCAGGGGTCGGAACCAGTGTCTATTCCCGTGAATCAAAAAGGACCCTACGTAGAGATGAAAGTCAGGAATGAAGAGCAGAGATTCCTCATAGATGCGGGGGCACAGAAGTGCTAGATAGACCATCACTTGGTTCCAGATATACCTCTGTCAGGGCTGGAAAATATCTCAGTAGGGTTCGCAGGCACCCCAGTAATAAATCCCGAGTCCAAATCAGTAGCAGTGACAATAGGCCCTTTTACTGAACATTGTCCATTTCTTTTAACAGAAAATTGTGGGGAAAATCTCCTGGGATTGAATTTATTGAAAAAACTAAGCACAGTTATCCACTGTACACCAGATGGGATATTCTTGACTATTTCTCCTCAGAATATGCCAACATCTGAATTTGTGACTAAAACTTTAACAGGGGAATTGAGTAAGGTGCCAACTTGTATTTGGGCAATGAATGACAATGATGTGGGATGCTTGAAGATAGAGCCAGCGAAAATTGTTTTAAAAGAAGGAATAACGTTACCGCGTATCCCGCAGTATAAAATTTCAACAGAAGGAGAGAAAGGATTGAAAAGTATTGTTTCTGATTTGGTGAAATTGGGAGTGATTGAAGAGATTACAGGCAGCACGTGCAACAGCCCCATTCTTCCAGTGTATAAGAAAGGGGGTAATGAGGTACCGTACCATTTCATAATTGATTTGCGTGCATTAAACAAAGTAGTAGATCCCCAATTCCCGTTAGTTCCAGATGTTACCACAATTTTGACAATGATTCCAGCTACAGCAGAATACTTTAGTGTTATTGATTTGAAGAATGCTTTCTTCAGCATTCCAGTACACAAGGAAAGCAGATATTTGTTAGCCTTCACATTAGGAGGGCGATCATTCACACTTACACGCATTCCACAAGTTTACACTGAAAGTCCGAGTATATACAGTAGAGCATTGAAAGAACAGCTAGACATGTTAGAACTACCGACAGGTTGTGTATTGCTCCAGTACATTGACGATTTATTAATTGTTGCTGACACTTAAGAGATTTGTAAAAAATGTACTGTCTTTTTATTGACTCATCTAGCTGCGCATGGCCATAAAGCGAGCTTAAAGAAATTTCAGTATTGTCAGAAGGAGGTAGCTTATTTGGGTTACCTACTTTCAAAAGAAGGGAGAAGACTAACGCCGGAGAGAATAGAGAGCATTTCTGTTATGCCTATTCCAAAGACAAAGAAAGGAGTTAGATCTATATTTGGCATGGCTTCTTATTGTCGTCAGTGGATTGTGAATTTTGCATTAATTGTGAAGCCAATGGTGGAGTTGACAAAGAAGGATGTAGTGATGCCTTTGTAGTGGAATGAAGAATGTCAGAAAGCATTTGATTTGCTTAAAACTGGGCTGTGCTCTGCTCCAGTTTTGGGCACGCCAAATTATAAAAAAGTTTTTAGGTTGTTTGTGCATGAGAATGAAGGCTCCGTGTTATCTGTTTTAATGCAGGAACAAGGTGGAAGAAATAGGCCGTGCGGCTATTTTTCTTCCGCCCTGGACCCTGTAGCGCGCACTGCCACGATGTTTGCGAGCTGTTGCAGCGACTGCTGCATCAGTGAAACAAACAGAAGGGATGGTATTGGGGCACACTTTAATTTTGATGGTGCCACATGCCATAGACATTCTACTCAATAGAACGCAGACGCAACACCTCACCTCTGCTAGATTAACTAAATATGAATAGTGTTGTTCGCACCCCACATTCAAATTATGAGGTGTAGCGCTTTGAATCCAGCAAAATTGATGCCAATGCCCGAGGAAGACATTGGAGGAAATGAATCATCCCCCCATGATTGTTTAATGGTTACTGAGGAAGAAACAAAAGGCAGAATTGATTTAAGTGATACTCCACTAAAAGAACCAGATGGAGAACGGCTTTGTGACGGTTCCTGCTTTAAATTACCTGATGGCACATCAACTGCCGCATATGTTTTCACCACGTTAAAAAGCATTGTAGAGAGTAAAAGAATTCCTTACAACTCCGCCCAAGCCGCGAAAATACTTGCCTTAACGAGAGCCTGTGAAATTTCTCAAAATCTAAGCGTGAATATTTATAGTGATAGCCAGTACGCCTTTGGCGTGGTTCATAATTTTGGCCGACTGTGGGCCGAGAGAGGTTTTCTAACATCACATGGGGCTAGAATTCAACATGGCCCTTTGATTGTACGATTGCTGTCTGCACTTACGTGTCCAAAGCACTTGGCGATAGTAAAGCGTGAAGCACATAAAAAGGTGACATGCAAGGTGGGAGAGGGAAACGCATTTGCAGACAGAATTGCGAAACAAACTGCCACTGATTTGAACACGAGAATGTTAACAGTACAATCAGAGGAAGTACCCTGTATCATAGAGAATGGAATTGTCACTGTCAAAGAGATGCAGGCGGATGCCACTGTCTTTGAAATACAAGGGTGGGCTGAGGGCTCTGCAGAATTGGATTTGGAGGGTTGTTGGGTGGACAAGAAGAGCGGGAATTGGATGTTGTCAAATGCCTATGTAAATGCAATGGTTACAATGGCTCACAGTCCCACCCATATTTGTGCAAAGAAAATGGTGCAACACCTAGCCACAGTCTGGGAAAATCCACTCATAAAAAAGAATGCCGAGAGGCTGGTACAGAACTGTATCACGTGCCTACAACACAATGTGGGGAAGGGAACGGTGACTCCAACAGGCAGTTTTGGCCCTCCCTCTATGCCATTTGAGGTGATCCATTTTGATTTCATAGAAATGGAGAGATGCCAAAACTTGAAGTACGTTCTGGTGGTCATATGTGCGTTCAGCAAGTGGGTGGAAGCATATCCATTGAAAGACTGCACTGCCATGAGCACAGCTAAAGTAATGCTGAAGGAGTATTTCTCTCGCTTTGGTCTGCCCCGTGTCATATGGTCGGATAATGGTCAGCATTTTGTAGGTGCAGTAATGCTGCAGATTTATGCAGGTTTACAGATTGATAAGCGATTCCATTGTTCGAGACATCAGATGTCGGCCGGTCTTATTGAGCGCCACAACGGAATCTTGAAGTCCAAGATTAGCAAGATCCGTGCAGGTAGCAAGCTAAGTTGGGTAGATGCATTGCCAATAGCGTTACTGTGTATGCGAACATCTGTGCAAGCGAGAACTGGGCTCTCCCCGTACGAAATTATAATGGGGAGACCAGCGAATGTTTGGTGTGCACCTCAGCCGAAAAGGCTTAGCGAAGAGGAACATCCTGTACTCAGCATTTATTGTGACCTGTTAATGCAAAATCTGCGTTTGATTCATCAGCAGGTGCAGGAGGCGCTGCCTATACGATACACTGCCCCAGGACATGCATTGGAGCCAGGAAACTGGGTGCTAGTGAACATTTTTGAAAGGAAAAACATAGTTAGCGCCCAGGTGGTGTGGGCCCTACCAGATCCTCCTGACTAAGCAGACGGCGATACGAGTGGATGGACGAAAGGCATGGATACATGCCACGCATGCCAAGAAAGTTCCACCACCACTTTACACTTTGACTGATGGGGAAAACGACCAAAAAGAGACCGCGGTTCCAGAAACGAAAAATACAATTGCCAGTTCTTTGCCACAGAAACTGCCTGATCCTGAAACAAAGCCTGATGAGATTGCCATAAAAGAGGAAGGGCAAAGAATGCCCCAACGTTGTCCAGCATCACTGCTGGCTGACATCAAGCGTATACCTCTGTGGCGCCCACCATCTTCTGTTGCGCCACAGCCTGCATCGTCGCTGGGGCACTCGTCATCTGCCATTGTGCCCCAGGCTGACTCCAAGCTTGAGACCGAAGTGCACCCGCACTATTTGTCAACCACACGATACCGGGAGCAAATCGGTATAACCTGCGGAGCAGAAAAAAGGAGTGATTACATCTTCATCTTTTTGTGATTTTATTGCCTCCGTTTCCTATTCTCGGATGAAGTAGGAACCGGAGGCCTAGAGGAGAGTGGCGTGAGTGTTGTGCAAGCCAAAGAGCTCAACAAACGCAACTCCTCGATGCTAAATCCATGTGTCCGGAACCCAAGCGGACAAGCGGGGCGCACATGGTACAAAGGCATCTGCTCTGAAACTCCAGAGCAATGTGCGAATGCACAGAGATTTCGCCAAGCGAGTAAGCAATTCAGGCAGATAAGAACTGGCATAGAAAGACTGTAGACATTTATTGAACTCTCTAACATTCCAAGAGGCACGTCGACAGGAGATATTCACGACGAGCACGGCAGAAGAAGGACGAGAGAAGATCCCAGAACCAGCAAACGTCCCCTCCTGCACCAATGCTGATAATGAGTTAAATGCAGTACATAGAAAGGTGAAAAAAGGACATGGTCGGAGGAATTGTATGCTGGGTCTAACAATAATAATGTGTATAATGAATATACTAGCCCCAATATTGATCGTATCAGTATTATGGTACCTGGAGGAAATGCACCCTTTAGAGGTACTCTTGCCTATTGTGAACATTTCCATGACAGAAAGCCCAGTTCATGAGATTTCCTATACCTTGTCCCCAATGGAAGAAAGACATAGGGAAGGGTATGGGAACAACACATTGCTATTGATTATGAACATGACACACTCAATACTAAGAAAAAACAACTGCTGGGTTTGTGCCCACTTGCCCCAGAATGGTGGTAAGGGAATAGGATGGTATGTAGAGCCCCTGCCATTGACTTATGCATGCTATGCCTCTATGAGTGCCTTATATTATGGGAAATGGAACGAAAGTGAAACTGGTCAACTAGACAAAACAAACATGAATGAATTCAAGGAAGTGATGATGAAACCGGTGGGTTGCTCACTTTTCCATAAAACACGATTAATTACACCAGTAATAATGCCACAGGATAGATTGTCTGTGCCCTATAAATCATCTGTGATCATGTTTCATATGAACCCCGGACGGGAACAAGGATGTGGAGCGCCCTTCCTATACAGTGAATTATAATCCACGTTCTGTCCTTTTGTTTACAGAAAAAGGGCTCCTTTCAGGTGGGGACATTCACTACATGTAAAAATATAGCATTCCTTGATAAAGAAGTGGAACCAATATATGTGGGAGATCCTGTGTACTTTATATGTGGCGAAAAAGCATATCCTTGGTTACCTAGAAACTGGGGAGGCACTTGTTATTTAGGCTTTCTGTTTCCTGGGGTGTTTCTTTCAGAAACAGCAGACATAGCCAAATTGACCAGGTCACGACCTTGCCAGAATATTGAAGACAGGTTGATTGTAGGAGATATAGCAAAATCATTTATACCATTTTGGGGCCAAGCAATACAATCTTATAATAATATAAGACGACTGTCCAGAATACTAGAAGAAACACTAAATGGAACAACCGACATATTATATAACATGACTCTTGAGGAAAAAGGAATTAGATTGATGTCACTACAGAATAGAATGGCCCTTGATATAATCTTAGTTGATCGCAGCGGTGTTTGCAAAATTGTGGGATCAGCGTGTTGCGTATTTGTAAGTGACTCCTCCCCCACGATTTTCGAAGCGATAAGAAAATTGCATGTATTAAGCTCTGATCTTCACCCCCCCCCGAAGGAGGCTGGGAATTGAACAAAAGCTCCTGGTTC
Organism: Ambystoma mexicanum; assembly: GCF_040938575.1. NCBI lineage: Eukaryota > Metazoa > Chordata > Amphibia > Caudata > Ambystomatidae > Ambystoma > Ambystoma mexicanum. The sequence continues at coordinate 977,848,135 of NC_090924.1, forward strand.
TGGGAAGTGTTGCGGTCCTGGGGATGGAAGCCATTTGCAATCGTAGTAGCAATTCTAGGAATATTCATGGCATGTTGTTGTTGCATACATTGTCTCTCCATAGTATGCACTGAAATTAGTGAGTAATGTGTACAAATGGTGGAACGAAAAAACATTACTAAATCAAACACTCACAATAGTAATGAATCCAAAACCATTAAAGAATTCATGGCAATCGACATTGATAATAAGGAGGAGACAACAAGTGTATATGAGTCAGAATTCGAATCAGATTCCGAATCTGATCTAAACACTTGGTCGGAGGAGGACGCAATGTATGGATGAGGCGTTTGGCATACGGCCAAGAGGAGGGTTTGTCAGTCTAAAAAAACTAAACACCCCTCGAGCGGAAGGCAATGCATGATAATTGGTTGGCGGAAGACCAACCACCTCTTTTAAAGTGTTAAGAATATATGCTCATTAGTCATTACGTAGCTATATAACTAGAGTGCGGCCATTTTAAGATGACCAGAATCGCCATTTTGTTTTCTCTCTGCTCGCTCTAACGTTGCCACTTTGCCTCATGTAAAACTGCTTTGCTGTAGATATTATTTCGCTTCAATGGTCCAAGGTTACTAAAAGACATGTTGAAACATTACGCTGGAGAGCCAGACAGAAATGCCCGGTTCCCTCCCTCACATATCCTTGAAGGCAAGGAGCAAGGCATTTTAATCAGTACACGGGTGCCAGCAAGTCTCCTAAAAAGAATAGCAACATACAAAACTAACATTAAAAGGTTTGAATTATTTTATTCTTTACGGCCCCCATCTCTGTGACCACTGTGAGGCCCCAGAGAGCAAGCTGACCTCTAGAGCGTGAATAGAAACCAGGAGATAGTGAGGCCTGGAATGTGCCAGTCCCCTACATGCAGCTTGCCCAGGAAAACAGAAGCGCTGTGTTCTCTGAAGTAAAGAATGGTGTCTGTAAATTTGAGATTGCAAACTGTTATTAAATATGGTGGTCAAAGGTGTCATATTCGTCACCATGGTCAATCATCGCCTCCAATTCAAAGGGAATGAATTAGGGGGGGGGTATCGAATGTGTCATTACTGATTGTAAGATGCTCATTTTGTATATATGTAACTGATGTACAACTTTCGCTCTCTTGCGTCCCCAGAGGTCTGTTAGACACACGTAGCGGGGCGTGGGACCATTTGGCCAACTGGGACTATTTGTATTGCAAAAAACCCTAGATTTTGGGAATACAACCTTGTGTCTGGTGTATGAGTTCGTGTGTGGTGATTGTGCCTTGTTTCCACATCCGAGGGTCCCTCAGGGGCCCCTTCAGAAGAGCGATAGAGCAACAGACCTCAAAACGTTGCATAGCAAGAGTGAGAGGCAGAACATCAGAAAGTGAGAGACCGGGAAAACAGAGTAACAAAGGGAAGGAGGGATGGAGCAAAAACATGGAGTGGCTTTCAAGCAGGTATTGCCAGGCACCAACAGTAAATCCGAGAGTCAGAGAAGCGATGCTGGTAGAGTGAGGGACTTGATTTATGATGTAACTAGCTGGCATCTGTAGTAGTTCCTAACAGAGTTTTGGTGCCCAAGAATAATAAAGTTGAAACTGGGTAGTATGCATCGACAAGCTCTTGTTTTCGAACACAGTTTTAATTTTACGTACAAATTCGATAGTTGTCAGACACTTTTTTACTCTCTAGCGAAGCATGAAACACATTTTTACTCTCGAAATTTGATTTATTCTCCAATTCGAAAAACTGGAAGTAAAATACTCTCACGCAAAAATCCTATCTGGAGCACTGGGTTCGACCTTCCGAATTTTGAAAACTACTATACGGCGGCCCAGCTGAGGGTCCCTAAGGGAATGGTTCGCTAAGGGGGACCCCAAGCCATGGGTTAGAATGGACCAAGCAGTGGCGGGGCTCCCCCTTGTGGGTTTGCTATGGCTGGACAAGGTAGATAGGCCTAGAAATGTAGGTTTGAGCCACATACTGATGGTGGTGTGTGATATCTGGTATAGGTTGATTAGGAAAGGACGCCTCTCCATGATTCCATCACCATTCACCCCTTTATTCAGCAACCCACAATTCTCTCTGGGATTGAGCTATAACTCCTTTACAGCGTGGAAAGCTGAGGGATGCGAGAAAGTGGGGTACATGATATCGCAGGGGGAAGTTAGATCCTTTGAGGAATGAAAGAAGCAGTTGGGGGTATCAGAAAAAGAAAGAATGGAATACTACCAATTAAGACATTGGCTAAAGCAACCTACCATGAGGCAGACAACAAAAAGAGAACTCACAAGGTTCGAGAAGTTTATAACCACGCGATCACAGGGGACAGATATTTAATGTCAAACATATAAGCAATTATAAAAGGGGAGAGTCCAGATCAGACCTGGCCAGACATGTTGAAATGGCAGACCACGTTAGGCGAAGACATACCAATGCAGCAATGGGAATGTCTATGGGAGCAGATTCCGAAACGTACCCGCACCATACAAGTTAGAGAGGCATGGTACAAAATGGTAGTCCAATGGCACTACACCCCGGAAAGGCTTCATGCCATGTACCCAGTCATATCCCAGGAATGCTGGAGAGGGTGTTCAGGGAGGGGGGGATTGGAGACATATCTGGTGGGAATGCCCATCGGTACTGAAGTTTTGGGGGGAGGTTAAATCACAAATACAAGACATCGTGCAAGGTCCCCCATCTTACTCATTGAGGGAGTGGATGTGCGGCCTCTTTGACCCAGAGTTCCAAATCCCACTAAAATCCCAAAGCAAAGAATTTGCTATACTACTGATAGCCGCATGGGTGGTGTTGGCAAGAAAGTGGAAACAGAAAATACCCCCCACTAATGTTGAATAGTTACACAAGGTATGGGATATACTTGCCATGTAGTGGATCACTTATAAAATACAAGGCGAGAGAGTCCAAAGTGATTGGGGGCTGATACTGGACTACATGAAGGGAGATTACAAGATACAATGGTGCCCCCGGAACTTGAAAATAATAGACATAATGCAACGTCAGTTGAACATGTGAAAGATGATCACAAAAGGATCAAGCCCGAATGTGATGCAGACTATGACACAAATTGGTGGTGGGGGGTGGGAGGAGTATGGGGGGAAGTTGGGGCAGGTGGGGGTTTAAAGTTGGGAGAAAACTATTACTACAATGCAATGGTATGTCACACTTATTTCGAAATGTTAATAAAAAGAAATTTTAAATAAATAATGCAATTGTCAAGAGACCATGGGCCAGATTACAGAAACTTTGCACCATTGCAAGGACAAAGTTTGCACGGTATTAGCACTAGAGCAAAGGCTGCCCTATTTTTAAAAACACTGGGACACATTAACAAATCATTGCTCATCAACAAGTGCAGTTTGGCATATTAAAAGACCCAGTGCTAAAATTGCTGTAGTGCAAAAAAGATGCATTTTCACTACGCTTTTGCACAATGGCCAAGTTTGCCCTAGTGCTGATACGGAATGGTATTAGCACCAGGGCAAACTTTGCCCTGATGCAAACATGCAGTGAAAAGACATCTTTTTTGCACTAGGGCAATTTTGGCCCAAGTGCCTATACCAGGCCAAACTTCACTTGTCATGGTACAATAGTTCTCTAATATGTTACAGTGTTTTTAGAAATAGGGCAAACTTTGCCCTAGTGCTTATACCGTGCAACTTTGCACCAGTGCAAAGTTTCTGTAATCTGGCCCCACATGATTTGAAAATAGTATTCATACATTTTTGTGAAGTCTGAATAATCAATATCATGATTCTAAATACAATTAACTCCACATCTGAAAATAATTTGTATGTTTTTGAATTTACAAGGATGGATGAAGAAGAATCTAAAAGTCTTTAACTTTAAACCATTAATAAATGAGTGAAATAGTTGCTTACCTATAGTGGTTGTTGTGGTGGAAAAATGCTGGCATCGCTAGCAATGTGCCCAATTGAATCGGCAGTAATGATGGAAGTTGCCATTTCATACCCTGGGCTTTTGACTTTGTTATTGTACATGTGCCGGATCATAGACTAGCTGCCATTTGGTTTTTCTGTATTTGACTTGTCTGCATTTGCTCTGCAAAGCATGCAATGTGTACCGCTCTGGGATGCTGTATTGTAGAGGGTTGTTGAACCCATTATAGCTTTTGTTTAAAAGAAAATGGGTCCTAGTGCTCAATGGCAGGAAATACGTAAATAACAGGATCACAATAAGATGCTGACACGAGGAGTGATGGGCCGATTTCAAAGACTTGTACCACCCCTACCACAAAAACTGCCTTGCAAAGGTGGACGCATGGATCACAGGAAACTGGCAAACTGAACCCTAGCAAAACAGAGCTAATGCACTGTAATCCTACAGGTTCTAACTTCACCACAATGCCTTGGCCTGACGAGATGGGCCTCTGCCCAAACGTGTCAACCATAGTAAGAAATCTTGGAATGAAAATGGACAACACCCTCGCCCTTGATTCACAGGTTAAAGACATTTGTCAGAAGCTGTTTCTCCCAGCTGCCTGTGGTACGCTGCATCTTACCTCACTTAACATTCACCCACATGGCCATGGCCATAATTTCTCTTATATTATCCAAACTGTGCAAAAAGCCTCTGGCCGGAATCCCAGATTACCTAATGTGGAAACTTCAAAGAGCTCAAGACTACATCTCAGAATGAAGCGATTTGAAAATATCACACCATCATTCCGTACACTCCACTGACTTCTATTGCGGGTCAGAAGAAGGAGTTGGACACGTTAAGGACATTCTGACTTGCTTTTAATAAACGTATAAGGTAGCGGCCTATCTTTCCCTACTGCTAGAGGGATTTCCCGGCCTAACTACAGGTGCTCATCTGTCATCAGGAAGTCCCAAAGAAAATGTCTTCCCTCCAAATCTAATTCTGCTTGACCCTACCGCAAACACAACCAACTTAAAGGAGGCCAGGAGAATGGCTTCATTCCCCTGGTATTCTGTTATCTTCTGGTAGTCTTTTTATAGCAAGGTCTCTCTTTCCTGTGCTTGTTTCCTAACACGATGTTCTATAATATTATTCTTCGGTCTTGTACTCTCTTTAGTGATGCGTCTGACACCTTTCTTTGTGATTTCCCATACTCTTGTTTGAACTTTCAGACCTCTCACAGTCTGCTAATCCAGGCTTTCTCAGTGTGGATGTGGTTGTATCTCTCCCCTCCTGAGTTCTCTCTTTGTAACTTTATGATTCACTTGAAAGTCTTATCGCCTCAAGCTCTGAAACACTTGTGTATGAGCGCGATATAAATAAAATATCATTTAATTTCACCTTTATTACAGGATTTTATGCAATACTTTCGCCATTCCGTTCTTTCACTGGTCTTTCTTCCCAGTATTTATCTTCTTCCCACACATGTTTATTCACTGTTCTCTTTATATGTTTTGCACAGTTCCAGTTCAACACTTTTATATTTATTATCTTGTCGTAATTACTGGGATAAGTTTCTCCCTCAGTAAAATGTTGCACCGGCAGCTTCCGCTTCTCCCCGTTACATCTCTGTATGCAGTGGAGCATTGCAAGGCCTAGCATATGGTGTTCCTCTGCGCAATTTGCCTTCTCATTCCTCTGTTTCGCTGGTCTCGGCTTCCCTTCTGGCTGCTGCCATATACAGGAGCTTGCGCTCCCTTCTCTGATGTTCTCGGTGTGGGTCGTTGGGTGTCCTGCCCACCACCTGCCACAGGATTCCACTCCTGCTACAAAACAGTTTCTCCAATCCTGGATGTGCCAGAGCTCCAGCTTATCAGAAAGGTGTTCTTTTCTTTCTCGAAAACCATAGGCTCTGTGGCTCGCCTCATGTCTGCCTCTCCAAGGCGTGATCACTTCGGGGGCTTCCCCTGCATACGATACTGCTTCTCCTTGGTACTCCACTTGTCGCTGTTAAGAAAACCGCTCTTCTTAAAGAGGCATCTTAGTTTCCTTTTTCCAGCTGGTTTGTTACAGAAACTGCACAGAGCAGCCTCCTTTTCAGTTCTGACCATGAAACTGTGGGACACCTACCCAAACCTCTCTGCCTGGAGGAGAACCACCTGACTTTCCGGAAACAGCTCAGGAGTTGGCTTTTCAACCACCACTTTGAAAGAATGAAAAAAAATAGCAACCGACTAAAATCTGTGCACTTTGGCTAATTTACGACAAGCATCTTCCAAAACTCTTGGCCCTACCATCTGCGGGAAACCAACCGGACTCATGGAACATCTTCTGCTTAACACTGAGCTGCACCTTTAATCTCAGTGACATCTGGCACCAACAGCCTGGATGTGACAATGCCCTCACCCCTTCTCCATCCCTCTGACCTTCCCAACCAACTATTAAAATATAGTATCCTTACACCTCCCAAACTCCTAAAGTCAATCTCCTAGCTCTAGTGTACTTAACAGATTCAGACCCTATCCCGCTTCCTTCAAAAACCATTCTGTTAATGTTTGCAATACACAATCCGGGGGCTGCCCATATGGTACTGTGATGACTCCTGGGGAGTCATCACTGATTCAGCGCTGGTGGACACCCCCCACATTGCCAGGGAACGGCAGCCGGTACCTGATCCTGACCATAGGGTTGGTATTATTAGGGAGGATCATGTGGGAGGAGATGAGCACCGGGAGGATGTGGTGACTCCATTAGGAGAGACACGTACACTCCCCACTCTTTCTGAACAAAACACTAACATCTAAAGTGCTGATGACATACTGTCAATCTGAGCAAAGAAACAGTACATATAATGCTCACTTAACCTCTTCTGCCTCTGATGTTTTTGATTTAAACAAAAACCCAAAACAATGTAACTTTAAAAGATCCAAAAGACTCCACCTCCGATAAAGCCTCAAGTACTGAGACGAAGTAGAGGAAAAAGGAGTCAATGTGGATTGAAGGTAACCCAAGCTAAACGTGCAGACTAGTTGTTATAGTGGAAATCAACTACGTGGGACATTTAAAATTTCGGACACCTGCAAATAAGGAGTGAAGGGGAAGGAGAGAGAGAGAGAGAGAGATGCAGAGTGCATAAAGCGGGAAGCAGCACTGGAGGCAGAAGCAGACGCTGCAAAATGCAACGCGCTGAGAAAGGCAAGCGCTTCCAAGCAACCGTAAGCAACTTACCAGAGAGGCGCGAGACCGGGAGAGGCACAGCACGTGCCTTGGAGGGACCACTGGTAGACCAGCAGCAGCAGCGGGGCTGTTGGAGACGTGGTTTCAGGTGAGAGAAGGGTCGGCAACGCAGAGGAAGCTTTCCAAAGTAAAACCTTTGCTGCATCAACATACTGCAATTTGGAAATGCCATCAAACACTGGTGAGTCTGCCCATTGGTGTTGGGGACCCCGGGTCGTGTCGAAAAGCATATGAACAATTGAACACTTATTTTGAATACTGACCAAGTAACGTAGAAAGCCAGCATTTATACAAGTCCTCATACAAGGGAAGTCAAAATGGGAAAAGCTGGAGTAAATGTTATCAACATAAAATGAACATGTATGAAGAAGTTGAAAGGCGACATTTGTACAAGTCTCTATACATGAGATGTCAATTTGGAGAAAGTTGGAACAAGCATTATATAAGCAAATGAATATCTGTGAAGAAGTTAACAGAATGAACTTGTCAATGAGGTATTTTTATTTATTTGTTTATTTATTTATTCAGATTTGTAGAGCACACAACAGCCCGGGGGCATCGTGGCGCTTGTTACAGACATTTCTTAGTTACAGATAAATGAACATTTGCAATTTACAGTATGGTTGCTAGTGTTACAGACAATTTAAAGTTACAGTTAAAATAAGAACAGTTGCAATTTATAGTACAGAAAGTGAGGTTTTGAGTTTTCTTCGGAGGTCAAGGAGCGCGTTTTCTGCTGTAATGTCTGTGGGTAGTGCGTTCAAGGATTTGGCAACAATGTATCGGAAGCCAAGGCCACCTGCTTTGGCCCTATTGATTCGTGGGATGTGAAGTTGGTTGGTGTATTGTGTCCTGGTGGATTGTGTAGAGGAGGATTTGGTAATTGTCTCTGATAGGTATGATGGTGCACAGAGAGTGAAGCATTTATGTGTGAGGGTGAGAATTTTGAAAATGATTTGCTTTTTGACTGGGAGCCATTGAGCCGATTGTCTGGCCTGGGAAATATGCTCCCTTTTTGGGATGCTTAAAGCTGCACGAAGTGCATTGTTCTGCATGACTTGTAATCTGTTTAGGTTTTTTTCAGATGTACCTGCTAGTAAAGCATTGCAATAGTCTAATTTTGCACCAATAGTTGCTCTAGCTATTGATAGACAATTGGGTTTGGATAGGTATGGTTTTATGGCGTTATGAGCTTGGTGGTGTGTGCGGATGAGGATGTGATAGCGCTAACCTTTCTAGGCATGGATAGTGTGGAGTCTAAGTAGACCCACAAGGTCTTGACAGAAGTGGACACAGGGATGATAGTATTATCAATGGTAAAGTTGGCGTACAGTTTATCAAATTTGACTAGGGTATTTTTTTGACCTAGTATAATTATTTCGCTCTTATCCCCATTGAGGCAGAGGCCATTGACCACCATCAGGGCCTGGATGGTGGAGTAAATTGTGTGAGTAAATTGGGTGAATTGCCTCAGCATCTTTGTGGTATGAGCCAGAGAGAGGTAAGAGTACCCTAGTATCGTCAGCATAATTCGTGTACGCGATACCAAGTGAGTCGAGTATGTCGAAGAGAGGCTTTGTGAACAAGTTGTATAGTGTGGGTGCTGTGCAAGAGCCCTTTGGGATTCTGCAGTGGATGGTGGTGGGGGTAGCGCTTGCTATGTTTGAGAATACCTTCATTGCTCTGCCTTGTTTAGAGAAGTTAGCTGAGTGTATAAGGTGAGATGTGAAGGTCTTGTGGTCCACAAGATCAAAAGCAGCCGAGAGGTCTAGGAGTAACAATAGGGCTGGCTTGCCTTTGTCCATGATTTGGGTGATCTGATTCTTTAAATCCACCAGGGCTGTTTCAGTGCCGTGTCCTTTTCGTTTAGTGGCGTTAGATGAGGTGGGAGTTGAATTGGTTTGCTTAGATCCAAGATGAAGAGGTAGGGCTTTGCAGTGACCCTGGATAATTTTTTGGAGGAGATTGATTTTATTTAGCATGATAGATTGAATACTGGCACACCAGGCTTCATCTTTGACAATTTCATCTGGTGTGTTGGGTGGCGAAATGAGCACGTTGAAGATAGTAAAGATTTCCTTTGAGTGCGATTTGGCATTAGAAATGCGTGCATTAAATGCGTTGGCTTTGGTGATGGCTGCTCTTTATTGGTGGGAGATTAAGTTAAATCTGTTTTTGGCACTGTCACTTGGGTTGATTTGCCAGTTTTTTTGTGCCTCTCTATTGCAGGAGCTCAAGGACTGTAGTTCTTCAGTGAACTAGGAATTGGAGTGTAACGATTTCTTTTCTTTTTTGCATTCAAGTGGTGCAATTGCATTAATGGGTTTGGTGAGAGTATCCTTGTAAATGTCTGCTAAGGTATTAGGATCATTGGAGAAAGGGGGGGGCTGGGCTCAGGGATAATTAAGGCATGGGCAAAGGTTATCCTCATTGAGCTTCTTGGAGCTTCTCACTTGAGCTGCGAGGGAAGGGGTGAGAGTTTTGTGGCTTTCGGTGATGGGTAGAGTGAATTCAATACAGTTGTGATCTGTCCATGGCATAGCTGTATTGGATGTAATAGAGGTGAGGCAATTATGGTCTGAGACCCAGTCTAGGGTGCGGCCTCTGGAATGCGTGGGATTCAGTACTTTTTGTGTGAATCCAAAGTCAATAAGTTCCTCAGTGAGGGTATCAGCAGCTTTATCTTTAGAATCATTGAATACTAAGTTTAGGTCTCTAAATAGAAAGGTCTTGGTAGAGCTTTTGATGTTGTTGCTGAGTAGGTGGATGTGTCCCTGAAAGTCTAAGGGGAGACCTTGGGAGCGGTATAGCACATGAATGTTGATGGTGCTGTTGGGGGACAGTGCAAGCTTAGCAGACCGAATGTCTGAGTTGCTAGTCGAGGGGTGACTGATAAGTCAAAGTGGGAGGTTCTCTTTGAAAATGAGGGCTATGCCGCCTCCCAAGCGGGCTGGTCTATCTTATCTGAGGATGGTAAAGCCAAGTGGGAGTGCAAGATCGACGGCGGGGCAGGAGGCTTCATGTAACCAAGTTTCTGTGATGGCAAGTAGGTCAATGTTATTGTTGGTTATGAGGTCGTAAATTTCTAATGCATGAGCTGGGAGGGAGCGAACATGAAGGAGGGCACATTTGATATGTGGTGTGGGTGTGTTTTTGATGTTAGTAATGGTGGGGTGGAGGCTGAGTATGGTGTGGCAGGTGTAGTTGAAGGTATAAACAGTGAAAGAGTACAACTGTGTTATACTGAAATAGAATATTATGGGAAGTCTTGGTGAAAGATGCACATCAGACAGTGAGCCTTTGGGAGAAAGAGACCTGGCAGGGTAGTATACCAGGGGATCTGCAAAACCCAGAGTGGGATTCCTGGCAGGAGAGTATACTAGGTAATCCATATAAAAAGGAAAAGACATTTTGAAAAGATACCTGGCAGGAGAGGCAAATGCCCATCCAATATGCTGTCCCAATCCATTCATACCCTCTGACTCTGAACTTAGCGGCTTGGCACCTGAAGTAATAGAGTTTGGGCATTTAAATCTTCCAAAAGGGTGTATGGACATCCTCAAAGCCTAACACAAGACACTTATTTTAACAAGTGGAAAAGACTTGTCATTTGGAGCAAGTCACTCAAAATAAGTCCAATTGACTGTTCTCCATCACAGATTCTTCAATACATGCTTTAGCTCTTAGACTCCGGTTTAGTCTTCAATTCTATCAAAGTACACCTAACAGCTCTGTCTGCTTACACTACATCTCAAAACAAAATATCACGGTGGAAAGTACCAGTTATCAAAGCATTAATGGAAGATGTAAAAAAGGTTATACCCTCCCATTTCTAATCCACCACCAGGTTGGGACCTCCCAAAACTCATGGGTCCACCATTTGAACCTATGCACAAGGCCAGTCTGAAGCATTTTACTTAGAAGATGGCTTTTCTAGTGGCTATCACTCCTATAAAATGAGTCAGTGAACTGCAAGCATTTTCAGTAAGGGACCCTTTCATTATCATCCACAAAGACAAGGTGGTTCTTAGAACACATCCTAGTTTTTCACCAAAATCAATATAAAAGTTTCATGTGTATCTATTGAACTTCCTACTTTTTCCCAACATCCTTCTAATTCAGCAGAAATAAACAACCTCCATACTCTAGATCTAAGGAGAGCAGTCTTGTACTACATAAATAAAACTAAACCACTAAGGAAAACAGACCAGCCCTTTCTTTCCATAGCAATTGTCAGAGAAGAAGATCATGTTCCCAAAAACACAATCTCAAGATGGATAGTCAAAAGCATCCAGCTTTGCTTCTCACTGTCAACAAAGACTTTACCTTTTACACCAAGAGCCCACTCTCGCGATGAACAGGGGCTACTTTATCTTTTATTGCAAATGTCCTTTAGAGGCAATTTGCAAGGCTGTTACTTGGTGTTCCATCCATATCTTTACCTTGCATTGTGACGCACAATCTAAAGCAGATTCTCAGGGGGGACAAGCGGTACTAAAATATCTATTTGCCACTGTACCTTCTCAAAGCCCACCTCCTTCTCCAGATATTGCTTGCTAATCTATGCATAGCATGTGATCTAAGCAGAGCTTCAGAAGGTATACATTACTCATCATAATTGTATTACTGATGCTTGTAACTGCTTAGATTGACATGCGCTCTCTGGAGTAGAAGGTGCAAAGATGTTTTCAATCTTTACTTATTACTTATCTTTCTTGTACTCAAGAAAACACTTCATGAACCCTCATGTCAGAAACAAAACAATATGAGGGACCTCAACACGTGAAGGACCATGGGTACAGTAGATGTCCCACTAGGGATAGTATTACAAACACGCCCAGTCAATGTCCCTTTTCGAGTTTCAAAAACAAATCATGCAATACTGTGCGACTACCACTAGGTGGCAGTGTATGCATAGCATGGATACCTATAGAGATACAAGCCAGAGCAGGATGTTTTGGAGCGACCCTTTGGGCGTCGGACATTCTGACGCAGCTGTTTTGCCGCAGATACCCTTTCGGGGTGCAGACCGCATGCATTAAAGAATAATGCAGCAGACCATTTGCATGCTGAAGAAGTGATGCAGAGCCACCTGCAGGAGGAAAGAGTTAAGGAATTCACAAACCACAGATGTGTCCAGCCTAGGTAAATGATATCTATGAAAAGCAAAATAAAAGTGGCATGTTATTGTTAACAGGTTTTAACTATGTAAGAAGGCGTGATAGGCCACTAATCTGGTAGGCAACAAATGGATATTCACCCTCTTGTATAAAGAGATGGATTTACAATTTGATTGGGATGGTTCCTTCTCTACATAGAACAGGTTAGTTGGATATACTCATGCCCCGTAGAGTGTATTTCACACTTTTACAAATGTTGAAATATAACTTTGTTTTTTATGGATATATATTTCTGACCATGCACACTAGCTTAGGGCTGAGAATGAGGATTTCTAAAGGAAGGTCACATTTCTGCCAGAGGTTGTCAGTCCACAGCGGGAAGGCCCAGCCTTGCACTGGCATCATCTGTGTGAGGTGCGTGCAGACACTTCTATGGAGGTAGTTCAGTGGTGAATAGACTACGTGAATTTAGTGCAAAGGAAAGGGATATATACTAAAGGCTGTGGGCCTAGCTGCCTCCTGTCTTTCCCCTGCCTGTCTCTATCGGCTATGATGTGGGAAAACAGTAAGCAATATTTTAGCCTTTCCAAGTAACAAATCAATTTAATGACCTTTAAAGTATGCACATTTAACCATACCTCTATTTCAAAAACTAAAATTCTAGCAAGAATGAGACGGTTAACGCAAATGCACTTTATGAGAGAATCAGCGCGCTCCTTGATCGCGTGTGCTTCTCGCCCCTTGCACCATTGGCTCGCTAGCACATACGAGTCCCCTGTTCTCCTGCAAGTCCCTTCCCCCACTCTCCCACCTGCCCTCCCTGACCCTGTTCTACGCTGTGTTGCATTGTGTTCTTCTTCTTTTAGGCCCCCTTTGCTTGACCACACTATTCCAGTACCTGCTATCTTTGACTGCTACACTGTTCCTTTATCCACTATCTTTGACTGCTGTTATTGTACTGACTACATCCGTTTTTTCACTTTCTCTGTAGGTTTCCTCTGATCATTGTTCATTTACTTAGCCCTTGCTCTGCATGGTTGTTCCCTGTTGTGTCCTTTTTGTTTCTTTCAGGTTCCCTCATTCTTGCTGTATACTTGTAACTGCCTGCTTCCGTATGTTCTTCACTCGTCTCCTTAGGTTCCAGTGATCTTTGTTCTGTTCTTGCCCCCGCTCTGCCTGGTTGCTCCCTGCTCTGTCCTTTTTCTTTCATGTTCCATTGTTCTATGTTAACTGGTTTTAGTTTTATTCACATCTATTTGACTGCTCTTCTTATTTGTCTCTTTGAGCCCATTGTGTTTTTTACTTAATTGTTCCTGTCTCGTTTGTGTATAGTCTGCTTGCACCCCTCGTCTTGTGCCTGTCTGTAGTATCTCCTCCCCACCTACCGTGCTCCACCAACCCTCAACTCCACCTCCACCTCTTTCTCCTTTTACCTCTGGATCCTATATGGTGCACTACGTCTCTCCTATCTTCTCTAACTGCTTTTCTATTGACTATCTTAACCTTCTAACTAGGTCTGGTAGGAAGAAGCTCAAAAAGGACCTTGTGGTCTCCAACCCAGCCCTACCAGTGCTTCCTCCAGACAGACCCTCACTGATAACCTCTGTCGTTCCTTCGCCAGACCAATGGACTCCACATATGGTCTCTCCTTTTTCCTCCTCTCCCATTAATGGTGGCACCCGCTGGGAGGCCCTCTTGGCCCCCTTCCACTCCTCTAAGATCATCATTAATGTTTACCTATGGCACCGTCTTGGTCCAAGGTCCTCAGGCCAACCTCGTCCTCTTCGATAGACACTTCCATCGCCACATCAACTTCCATCCCTCTCCTGCTGTCCCTTCTCCGGCTTCCTTGCCACCTCTCTGGCACCTTCCTCCTTCTCCTTGGCTACCTTGCCCTCTCCTCCTCCCTCCTCTGTGTAGACAGAAACCTGTGCAGTTCCCTTAGGGACCACTGCAAAAGATTTAAGACTACAGGTGTTGGCAGTAAACCCACTTGGTAGCAGTCTGTACAACCCAGATTTACCTGGTAGCTGTGGTTGAGCAGTCAGACTTCCCTCAATAAGAGTTAGGCAGTATGCAAAGTATACTCAATAGGCACTCAAATACAATAATACAAGCAAACACTGACCAGAGCTTTGGTATCAAAGTATATAATTATTTATTTAAAAACACACAGTTGAAACACTCCAGCACTCTTATTGTAAAATATTCTAAACACAGTTACTATTATGATATATACATCCCTTTTTCCCTATTAGAAAATCACAGTAAAACACCACTTATTTTCATACAGAGGTGAGCGCTTAACTAGATTGCACTCTAATAAGTTTGTGAAAAAGGGAGGGAAATAGACAGGATAAGAAGAGGTACACCACTCTACGATTCCAGAACACTGTTAGCAAGACAGAGAGCAAAAAGTCACTGGTGAGCCAAAGTCCAAAGGCTGGGCCCACTCTTAGAGAGAGCAGGGCACAAATGCACCCAAGATCACACAGTTACACTAGGCTTAGAAAGTCTTGCCGAGGGTTCAGAAAAGCGTTTAGAGAGGCTTAGAAAAGTTTAGCCAGGGTGTCCCAGGCTAACCCAGGTCCGAAAGCCGGGGGCTAAATCTACCCCGTACAGTCGGTAGCAAGGGAAGCCAGGCGGGACACGGTACCTTAAGTGGGAAGGATCCTCCAGCGGTGGCAGTTGTTCCTGGTAGTGGGTGCAAGTTGCGTCGTCGTCCAGGGGAAGAGAAGATCTCGAATTGGAGGAAAGATGAAGGACGTTGCACTACCAGGGCAGAAACCAGCCGCAGAGTTTTCCGGTTAAAGGTGGTACCTTGGTTTCGCGGTTGTGGTAAAACGTGGTATCCCGGTTGCCGGGTGCTTGGCACGGGCAAGGCGGCCACGAGATACGTCGGGAAGCTAAAAGACGGTGAAACTGGTTATCCCCACCAGTTAAAAGAAGATCTGGCTGGAGATCTCCTCTGTCGTTGGGAAAAAGTGGTGAGACGGTCCAGCAGGGCTCCACCGTCTTGGTGTCGTGGCAGGTCGGCTCAGCTTCTCCCTCGTCGGATTCTTAGGTCCTGTGGCAACTTCTGAAGTTCCAGACCCCAAAGCCCTGCTTTTATGCAGCAAACCCCCATTCACTCAGCCTAGCTGTCACTCAAACATGCTAAGTGGTGAGCCGGTCGGCTCACCACTTGGGCCAATCAGGATGGAGTGCAACTTGAGTTGCCTAGGCAACTCAGTCCAGGGTGCCTAATAAATTTCCCTCCACCCCTCCTAAGTACCCCAGACAGAGTGGCACCACTTTGGAGGGCTTCTGTGGAGAAGCCCGCCAAAAGGTGGAACAAAGGGCTCGACTTGGGTTGGAGTCACAGAAGAGAACACAAACGCCATTTTAGAATCAAGTTTTGGCAAAAAATACCAACCGGAGAATTAATATTAATTAAATAAACCGGCGGTATGTTTGAGGCTACCGTAAATAATTAAATAAAGATAGTAGCCTAAAACAATGGGAAATCCCATAGGAAAATATTCGCGGTTGAATATAAAAAGTAGTATCCACTGCCACCAGCCAAAACTCGATCAGGGGGGACGGAGACGTGTCCCCTCGACTAACAGACCCCGGGGCAATTGAATTGCCCCAGCCAGTACGTCCACAATATGATGGTTTGTACTGGTTCTGTTCAGAATTTAAGACTAGTAAAGTCAATGGTGACTTTACATGCCCTGGGAGACAGTAGTCAGTCCCAGGGTATGGAGTCTATACTGGGGGGTCACTATGACACCCCTGTGTCACTGCACCGAGGGTGCTGGGTAACACACATCACAAAAACACATGAAGCCCTATGGAGTAAAAGACCCCATAGGCCATTAAACACATCTAGATTCAAAGAAACACACTCAAATTATGCCCAAGAGTGAGGGTAAAAGAGTCTCACTCTTGGCAGGAGAAAAAAATAAACCCCAAAAATCCAGCAAAGCTGCTGGGGGACTCACTAGGTTAGGAAATTCAGCCTAAACAGAGAATTCTCCCTAACACTCTGCCCACCCTCGGCCTCCTTCTACATTTCCGCAGGGAGTACCTCTGATCTGTACCCTTCCCGGAAGTCTTTCAAGGGTGGCGACCCTCTTCACATTGCCACTTTAAACTCTCGATCAGCTGTCAAACACTGCTCTGACATCTGCAGCCTCCTGGAAGAACTCAACCTTGATGTCCTCAGTCTTACCGAGACATGGTTCACGGCCCGATCAGTCACAAGTTTTGACACTCTCCTCCCTGATGGCTACAAGTCCCTCTCCGTGCCCAGATCCAACTGTCCCTGTGGGGGTGTAGCCTTGATCTTCCCGGAGTGGATTCCTGCCTCCATCATTCCTATGCAGGCCTACTCCTCCTCTGAATGCCTGGTCTGTAGGCTCGCTCCATCTCCTGGCCGCTGTCTCACTGTGGCTACTATCTACCGGCCACCTGGTCAGGTAACCTCCTTCTCCGAATGGGCGGACCTTTCCTCCTCCCTTCTGGCCTCGTCCACTCAACTCCTCCTCCTCCTCTGAGACCTAAACATCCAACTGGATGTTTCCTGTCCCTCCTCTGGACTCTTTCGCAACCTCTGCGACTCTCTTTCTCTCTCTATTCTTCAGTCTGGCCCGACTCACTCAGCAGGGCACACTCTGGATGTTCTGATCTCCACAGACCTCCCCCCTTTCTAACCTTCTCACCACTCCTCTCTCCTGGAGTGACCACTTTCTCCTCATCTCTCTCTACCCCTCAGGCCGAGCCAACCCCCAAACTGCCACCACCTTCTTGGTCATCATTCTTGGTCATCCGACTTTCGCCGCAACTTTCTCCCCCCCCCCCGCACCTCTGGCGGACTCATATCCTGACACAGCCCTTTCTAACATCCACTCATCTGTCTCTGACACTCTTGATATACTTGCCCCGGTAATGAGGATCTGCTTAAAGCTCAAAGCCAAGTGCAACTCTCGGTACGACTCAGACCTCGTCGCCCTTAAAGGCAAGTGTGGGGTGGCTGAGAGAAAATGGTTGGCATCTTGTGCATCCTCTGACAAAGTGGCCTGCCACCTGCTCCAAAGTCGGTACTGACTTTGGAGCAGGTGGCAAGCCAGGTGGCAAGCCAGTTTGAAGAGAGATCAAATCCAAGCCCGCGTCTCAGCAGCATCTAACTCAGCCAAACTCGTTAAAATCTGCAAGGAGCTGGCCAATCCTGCTGCAGTCTCTACCTCTCCTGTCCCCTCCCAGGCCCTCTTCGTGGTCTTTGCTTCACATTTCATCTAAAAAACCCAAGACATCCTGTCCACCCTCTCTTCCTCTCCTCCTTCCACCTCCACATTCTCTTCTATCTCTGGCCTTCCTGCGGCCACCTCTCCTCCTCCCTTCTCTTCCTTTCCTTTGTTCACCGCTGACAAGGTTTCTAGACAAGTCCGATCTATGAAAGTCTTGTCAAAACAGGTTCTTCCCTGTTCATCCAAAACCATCAAAGACCACCTTGACAGCCTTGCTCCAGCCTTGGCAGATTTCTGCAACCACTCTTTCGCCACTGGAAGCTTCCCTTCCCCCTGAAGCACTCTCTTGTGCACCTCTTCTCAAGAAACCCTCAGTTGACCACTCCTGACCGGCTAACGCCCGATATCCATTACTCCTTTCCTAGGCAAACTCTTGGAAAGGCTGACCATCTCCCAGCTTAATCTTCACACTGAATCTGTTGGTTACCTTCATGACGATCACTCTGGCTTCAGAGCGGCCAGAAGCACGGAAACTGCTCTCCTGAACATCCGTGAAGACCTGCTCTCTAACATGGATGCAAACCACCCCTCTGTCCTCATACTACTCAATCTCTCCTCTGCCTTTGATAAGCTCAATCATGCCTTGATAACCTGGGTATCACTGATCAGGCCCTGGCCTGCCTGACCTCTTTCCTCTCTGGCCAACCCTCCCACGTCCAACTTGGGACCTTCCTCTCCTCTATCTCAATCTCTACCTGTGGTGTACCCCAGGGATCTAATTTTTCTCCCTGGCTGTTCAACCAATACCTGGCACCTCTTGCCCAAAGCATAGCTGCACTCTGCTACAACTTTCAGTGCTATGACACTCAGCTTGCTTTCAGGCTCACCTCAGCCACCTCCTCGCCCCTCCCTCATCCCAGATTATCCATCTGCAATCCAGGAGAGGTGTGCCGCCAATGATCTCTGCCTTAATGCCAGTAAGACAGAGATACCCCTCATCGGCTCACCTGCACCTTCCTTTCCTGTCACTCTCTGGCCGCCCACCCTGGGCCTTCTTCCTGCTCCCATTCTCCTTCTCTTCTCACATCTCTGATGTCTCTAGGAAGTCAAACTACCACCTACACCTCGTCAGAGGTATTCTTCCTTTCCTCACCTTCACCCAGAAGCTCCCTGTCTCCAGAGCTCTGGTTCTCTCTAGGCTGGACTACTGCAAAAGCCTCTTTCTAAAACTACCTGCCTCTACTCTCTGTCCTCTACAACTCATACTGAACAGGACTGTAAGAATTGTCCTTGGCCTCAAGCCCAGGGCTTGTATCTCTACAGCCCTGAAATCTCTCCACTGGCTCCCAGTGGCGGCAAGGATCAAGTTAAAGACCCTCTGCATTGTCCACAAGGTCTTCTGGGGCCTGGGACAATACCTCCAACTCTCTAATATCTTCCCACAAGTGCTCTTCGCTCCTCCACCTCCAACTCCATGAGGGTCAGTCGTTTCTCCAAGCAACGAGTTAGGGGCAGATTTCTTTCTTCGTTAGGCGCCTCCCTCTGGAACAGCCTCCCTGCCTGTATGAAACTTGAGCAGAACCATCTACGGTTCTGGAAGCATCTCAAGACCTTCCTCTTTGCTTCTGCCTTCTCTCTTCCTCTACCCTACTGATCTCCTGGATACGGCACTGGTCACCAGGCTACCCTCTGAACTTGGGCCCGGACCCTGCCCATCCACTTGCACATCTGCACTTCCTCCTGGCATCCCCTGCACTGTGGTCTGTATCTGTAACCCTACAATCCCTTTCCTGCACTTATTGACACCTGCTGTCTGCACTTTTAACACTCGTACTTACCACCCGTTGGCTACACTACTTGTATTGATTCCATGACCTGCACTTGCCTATCCTTCCTCCCACCTCACCCCGCCGGGCACTTCTCCCCTCCCCGATCCCCTGCACTTGCACAATCTCAATGTCACTGGGCCTAGTAAGATCGCTGTTTTTTGTCCTTCCTCTGTTCCCGTTCCCCTTGCCTTGCTGCGCCTTGAAACACTTTTGTATAGGTGCGTCATAAATGCCATATCATATATCATAACATGGGGTTGAAGGATTACTCGGACGTTAATTAACCGACACTCACACCATATTGTGACTGCAATAATTTGGCATTATGCACAGCAAAAAAGATGTATGGAAACATCCCTTAACAGCTCATTCTTGTATTTGCCCTATTTATTCTTGCTGGCAAGGGACAGCTCCTAGATTGGTAAATTGCATTGCTACTGTTGAAAGGCTGGTAATATTCCACAGGTTTTTTTCATGTGTGATGTGAAAAGGGATCTTAACTTCATAAAAGAGGTAGAAGCATTGGAGGTAAGTATACATGTTTAAATAACAGCAGTGGACTGATGCCAAAATCTCCAATGGTGAATACAACGGGGAGCAGGACAGAAAGAACGTGTGTGTGCATGCGCCCTCACGTTCTTAGGGGTGGTTTGTGTGTGGGTGCGTAGTCATTCCTGTGTCTGTATTGGGTTTTGTGAACCGAAAAATGCAGAGCCGGGTCAAGAGAGGTTTGTAGATAATTCACATTCTCCATTTTCAAGACCCTTTTCCAAGACTGGAGAGGCGCATTCAGCTTGCCATTACAAGTGTCAAAGAAAAGAAAATACAATTACTGTCCTGTGTTTGCTGCCGGTCCCGGAGTAGCTGGTATTTTAATATTCGTATGCACATCAGCTACGTATGTGATGAGGTCGCATATGCTATTAAGGAAAATGAATATACCTTGCGTGTGTCAGCGTAAATGTCTTAATATTTGAGTAACGGATATGTTCTTAATTGTGAAATGCGTCGCAGTCCTTACAAGGAAGTGTGGTGTCAACATGTCTTCAAATCTGAAAACAATCAAGCATTTGACAGTCTCACTGTGTCAGTCAAAGAGAGGCGAACTACTCCTGCATGGCAACATAATTGAATTCGGAAGATTTTTTTTATTCCAGGAAAGGTTGGAGCAAATTCCATTTATTATTATTATTAGATGGCCATATGGTGCCACACAGAATGTGCTGCTACAGGGATATAAACTCGGTACTGTGCGGTCCTGTCTCTGTGCCGGAGCAGGACGTTTTGGCTATTATTAGGTATAAAACCCTTTTCTTTTACTAGCATGACAGAGTTAGAGGTCCTAGCGATTATTGAAGGCCTTAAACATACATCATGCAAAGGAGATATTTTTCCTACCACACTTTTTAAGGAATTCGCTAACACCCTTACTCCGTGGTTAACAGAACTTGTTAACCGCTCTTTTGAGGAGGCTGTTGTTCCCATCAGCATAAAGGAGGCATGGATTACCCCTCTACTAAAGAAGGACAACCTTGATCCTCTGATACCTGAGAATTATCGTCCTATCACAAATGTTCCTAGCGATTATTGAAGGCCTTAAACCTACATCATGCAAAGGAGATATTTTTCCTACCACACTTTTTAAGGAATTCGCTAACACCCTTACTCCGTGGTTAACAGAACTTGTTAACCGCTCTTTTGAGGAGGCTGTTGTTCCCATCAGCATAAAGGAGGCATGGATTGCCCCTCTACTAAAGAAGGACAACCTTGATCCTCTGATACCTGAGAATTACCGTCCTATCACAAATGTTCCCTTTATACTTAAAATATTGGACAAGATAGCTTATATACAGCTAGAGAAATGTGTCGAAAAAAAATAACATTCTGGCCAGGGAACAGTCCGGTTTCAGAGCCAATCATGGAACAGAGACGGCATTATTAGATCTTAAGGGCAATATAACAGAAATACTTGAGGAAGGCAATTCTGCTCTCTTGCTTCTGCTGGATCTTTCCTCTGCGTTCGACTTGGTCGACCACGAATTACTAGCTGAAAGACCGCAAAAAATTGGTTTATGCTGTCCTGAAGCAGTACTCTGGCTTAAATCATTATTGGGCCCCAGAAATGACTGTGTTGCGAAGGGATCTTTTAAGTCTTTGAAAATTCCCGTTACATGTGGTGTCCCTCAGGGATCCTGCTTATCCCCACTACTTTTTAACATTTACATTAAATGCCTATGTGATTTGTTAAAATCAATGGGCATACAATTTGCTAATTACGCCGACGACACACAGATAGTGATCAAACTATCTGGGGTTTAGTAGGACGATCTGGCTACCATAAATGAAATCTATGATACAATTCAAAAATGGATGGCTCTCAACTCTCTTGCCTTAAATGACAAAAAAAAACAGAGTTGCTGGTCATCAGTACACATTATAGGCAAAAAAACATTGATACAGATCACAAAGCCTTTGTAATTGGTGGTAATAACATTCCCGTATCTGAATATGTAAAGACTTTGGAAGTTTACTTTGTTACCCATCTGACATTTCAGAAACATGTATCCGATCTTAAGTCATCATGCAGTTTCTTCAGTCATCTTCTATGGCAAATACGGCCGTACCTGTCCGAAGCTAATGGATCATCCATTGCAGCAGCCATAGTTAATACCAAGTTAGACTACTGCAATAGTCTCCTGATAGGCACCTCTAAGAGGAATATCAGGAGTCTCCAAACTATATAGAATGGAGCAGTCCAAGCTGTAGGCGGCTTAAGTCGTCAAACTCATATCACAGAGCATCGAAAAAAGTTACACTGGCTCTCTATAGAGCAGCGGCTTAAATTCAAAGGCTTAGTAATAGTCTTTAAATGCGTTTCAGACAAAGCCCCGGAATATTTAAAATCCAGGCTTCATATAGTGGTACCTAAGCGTACGTTACGTTCATATAGCCTTTTGCTACTGGTACAACCAGGCACCCTTTTGAAGAAATTAGGTGAAGCAAGTTTTGCTGCATGGGGCCCGAAAAGCTGGAATATGATCCCACGCCATCTCAAACAGTCCACCACACTGCAACAATTCAGAAAACGCCTCAAGTCTTTTCTTTTTGATGTCTAATCTACATACACTAGTCTAGGACAACTGGCTACTCCTCACGGCTTTGCTAGTCGCCATGATCCATGGCCTCTATCTCTTTTGCTCCATCTCAGAACTTATGTGTTATGTGTTTGTACATGTCTATGTAAGCACCCTCAGACCTTTGGGTGAGTAAATGCGCTATATAAGAAATCTTTTAGTTAGTTACTTAGTTTTTAAATAATACATGACACGTTATGCTCTCATTTGGTGCAAGGGCCGTTTACACATAGGCTGCAATGTTACCCACTTCTAAACAACCTCCACACCAAATAACCAGTGCTGAATTGGCATTCGTGCCACTCTGCGTGCCAAAACGGCTGGCGCCGAAACAATAGCGCCAAAACAAGGGTGTACCGGATACAAGCATCAGAAATACGATTACGGTGAGTAATGAATGCCATATTATATTATATATATATATATATGAATAGAATGTTGATCCAAAAAAACAAGTTAATACCTTAAATAAATGACTGTTAGCCTAATTCTCTTATTTGTGAGCTTTGGAAAAAGTTTTGGAAATAAACAGTTACAAAAAAAGTTACAAGCAATATTTAGAGTGGCCTGGTCACTGGGCATGGCCAAAGGACATGGCTAGTGGGACCGGAACAAATCTACTGAGGACACATATATAGGGGTCACGGCCGAAGACCATGGCTAGTGAGTGGGAAAGAAAGTTAGTGTTTTTAAAGATACTGTTGGCCCACAGGCCCTGGCTAGTTGGCCGAGAGACATGTATAGTGGCCACAGCCAATTCCTGTGGCCACCAAGGGGGTCCAAAAGAAAGATATTAGGGGAACATGTGCAGGAGCCGCAGCTGAAGGCCATGGATGGTGGCCCATAAAAAGAATGATGGTATAACAAAACCCTTGAAATTCACTGAAAAAAAGTTAAAGTGTAGTTTAGTAGATGTAACGCAACAAAACCCTTGAAATTCAGTGAATATGGGAAGTAGTGACCAGCTTAACTCAGCACGTTCCCATTGAAGTCCCCCATGATGCTACATCCTTCTAATGCCATTTTGTATGTCATTGTGAATCCCTTTTCTGTAATATGTATGTTCTCATGGCCTTTGCAATGGGAACGTGCCGAGTTAAGCTGGTCACGACTTTCCACATCTACTGAATTTCAAGTGTTTTGTTGCGTTAAATCTGCTCAACTTAACTACACTTCAACTTAAGTTTTTCAGTGAATATATCTACACACATATATAAAAATATTATGCCTTCGTGCTAGCGCAAGGCATAGTTAAGGTAAGACCCAAGTCTCTATGGGGTTTTAGAAAATAACTTCTGAATACCTTTCGAACCCTTGGATGAAAACATCTGAACGTAATATTTCAAGGAAGCCACCTCTGTTAATGTACAATTCTGAAATTTTACATGCAGCTTCTTAGTTCAAAATATTGTTACTTTGATTGTGCTTTGAATATCTTTTAGCATGGCTTTTCCAAAAAGGAAAAAAAAATGTCAGCCCAAATATCTCCAAATTGGCTGGTTTGATTTTCGAAATGTTTAGCATGTATCTAGATTTCATCAGATATTGGTGCACGGAAAAAATAATTTGAAAATCGACTTGGCGAATTTCGAGTTATTAACATTTTAAATGTATCTATGTATTGCGCATGCCCAGAATGAACTCACATGCCTATGAGTTTCACAGTTCATATATTATGCCAATGCATCTACTGAAAACACACGAAAGTCAGGGTTGACTATCATGTCAGTTCTCAGATGTAATTGCGTAATGTATGAACTGTAAAACTAATAAGCCTCTTTCTACAGTTTGTGGACATCAATTCAAGTATTAATTGAATCTTTCATACAAACTGTGCTAAGAACGTTTGAGTTTCACGGTTCATGCATTGCACCTTCTGAAAACTCACATAAAAGTCAGGTCTGAATTTGATGTCAGTTTTCACAACCAATTAATGTGCACGAACTGTACAAACAGGCATGAGTTTTACAGTTCTTACATTAAGCAATTGCAATCTCCTGAAAACTCACATAAAGTCAGGGCTAAACTTGATGTCACTTTTCAGGAGATTTAAATTGCATAAATGTATGAAATGTAAAACTCCTACGCCTATTTGAACAGTTCATGCACATTAATTCAAGTGCAAACTGTCATAATGCCTCTTGTATGTATTGAAAATGCACATCAAAATTAGGTTTTACGTTAATGTGAGCTTTCCTACGTATAGGAGGGATACAATTCATGAGCAGAATAAACATACATTTTATATTAAAAACTGAATTCCTATGTTTTCCTCACTATTCAGTAATCACTAGTCCTACTTGCTCCTTATCATGAGTCGTATGTATTAAGTTATCCTCCCATTGAAGTTATAGTCTTTCTGGGCCCCTGTTTGATCAACGGGGTTCGTGGTTTTCGCTGACATTTCAGGTGGCATTTCTAATCTTTGTGAGTATTGTCTTTAAGTTAGCTTATACAATACCATCAAGGGTGTTAGCTCATAGATCATGTAATTTCTTGCCCTGCACGTGGGCTTAGCGCTGTCAGTACCTGTAACTGAAATTGTGAGTTAGGAGCTTGCTGACTTTCTTTGTAATCATAAGGAGCTTCTAAGTGCTTGCCCAACATCCCATTTCATATATTTGTATGATCATTTGTAGTTGTTTTGTTATTTATTTATATAGTGTGCCTGGCCCAAAGGCATCTGGGCGCATTTCTTGAAGTTACAGTTACATAGTATGCATCAAACGAAATAATTTCAAAAAAATACTTACAAGATAATGATAAAGTAATTACAAGATGATTCGTCCAAGCGGCAAAGCCTAGAAACGTACAGTAGCAGAAAGCAGTGTAGGTTAATAAGGTCATTGAGACAGGTGGAGGTTTTGAGTGTCCTGCGCTATGAGCCACATTTTAGCTTTACTCTTGAAGGCGTGGAAGGAGGATTCATATCTGAGTGGATTGGGGAGCGGGTTCCACGATTTAGTGGCAAGGACCGGGAAACTAGCCCCCACAGCTTTCTGAAACTTGAACCTCAGTAGACAAAGACAGTGAGCTTGGGCTGCTCTATGTGGGCAGCTGGAGGGATGGTGCGTGAACCGGTTTGCCCGGTATATTGGAGCCTGGTTAGCCAAGCATTTGTGCGCGAGTGTGAGGGTTTTGAGGGAGATTCTTTGTGAGACCGAAAGCAAGTGTAGGCTACGTCTAGTGTCAGAGATATGCTGGTTCCTAGGAATATTTAGTGCTGCCCTGATAGCGTTGTTTTGGGATACATGTAACTTGCTAAGGTTCCGTTGACTAGTCCCTAAATAAAGCGCATTGCAAAAGTCGAGTTTCGACATGATGACGGTTCTAGCAAGGATGGTGCAGTTGGACATGGTAAGGAATGGTCGACATGCTGTAATGAATTTACATGTGTAGACTGATGCTGAGATTACAGCATTGTTTTGTCTCGTAAGGGATAGGGTCAAGTCGAGATAAATGCCTAGGGTTTTTGTGTCATTGGATACCTTGATGGTATTGCCATCAATGATAAAAGATTTGAATGCTGTATCTAATCTGTTGAGTCTGTGGTGGGAGCCTAGGATGAGTAGCTCTGTCTTATCATCGTTAAGACAGAGCCCATGTTGTGCCATCCATGCCTGGATGACCTGATAGACATCGTTTAAGGCTTTGGTGTCAACAGTATGGTCCCCAGTGATAGGGATGAGTATTTAGGTGTTCTCTGCGTAATTAGTGTAGGCAACACCCAAATAGTCAAGAATATTGAAGAGCGGTTTCGTGAACACGTTACAAAGTGTAGGCGAAACACAAGATCCTTGCGGGACCCCGCACAGAACTGGCGAGGGTTCAGTGGAGGCTGAGGGGGAGAAGACCCTCCTAGAGCTAGTTGCCAGGAAGGATCTAATCCATGTAGTGGCTTTGTCGGAAAAATGGGCTGCAGACTTGAGATGATGGCAAAGGATTTGATGGTCAACCAGATCAAATGCTGCGGATAAGTCTAGATAAAAGGGCCAGCTTGCCATTATCTTTGAGGTCCTCAATTTGAGTTTTTAAATCGATAAGGGCTGTTTCTGTTCCGTACCTCGGCCTGAAACCAGATTGTCTAAGGGCCAAGGAGTTTATTGGATTCAAGGTACTCCTGGATCTGCAGATAGGCAGCTCGGTCCAAAATTTTAAGTAAGAAGGGGACGGTGGTGATGTGCCTGTAATTAGTAGGGGTGCTCCGGTCTAAGGAGGGTTTTTTGAGGAGGGGAATGACCCAGGCGTCCTTCAGGTTGTCTGGGATGGTGCCCGTGTTGAATGAAGAGTTTATGAGGGCAGTGATGAAAGGTGTTAATTCGTGGGTAGCCTCCTTGATGATGGGGGCTGGACACGTGTCACCCTGGCAATTCGATGATTTGAGTTTACTGATGATGTTTTCCCGACAGGAATGCTGTACTGCGAGTCAGTCAGTAAACTGCTTTTTTGGCATTGATTTTAGTTTGTAATGTGGAGATTTTGTTGAGGAGTGCTTTTTGTATATTGGAGCACCATGTATCGTCTTTAATACAGGTGTCAGGTGGGGCTGATGGTGATTATAGTTCTTAAAGTATGTTAAAGAGCTCTTGGGTGTTATATTCCGCTTGCAGAATACGCTTGTTATAAGTGTCTTTTTTAGCTGGGAAAATTGCCTCTTTGTAATTGAGGGAAGCTATGATAAGGCTGTCCTTATTCGCAGTAGAAGGGTGGCTTTTCCAACGGGCCTCACCGTTTCTTTTTTCCTTGCAAAGTGCTCTCAGGTGTGATATGAACCACGTGTTGAGATGTGCACAAGGTTTGGGATTCTGTAAATTAATTGGGGCAATGGTATTCATGGCTGTAAGTATAGTTTGAATGAAAGTATCGACTAGGACTGTGGAGTATGTGCATGACACTGAAGCATTATTTAATATAGGTAGGATAAGGGGGAGCAGTTTCTCCCTTGTTATTTCCCTTTTGTTTCTCGTGCTGATGGATGGTGCAATATTCTGTTTAGAGCATTGGTTATTGGCTTTGATGTTAAAGGTTATTGTATGATGATCTGACCAAGCGCAAGGTGCATTAGACACTATGTTGATGCTGCAATTTAAATCGACCAGCCAATCAAGGGTTCTCCCCTTGTTGTGAGTAGGTTCCTGAATGCGATGGGAAAAGCCCAGATCAATTAATGTACTAGCAAAGTCCAAAGCTTTAAGGTCGTTGGGATCTTGGAAACCAAGATTGAGATCCCCTAGTAGGATAATTTGTGAATTAGGCTTGGTGTTAGCTGCTAGGAGGGTGGTGATGTCATCTGCAAAGGTGGAAATAGGTCCTGGAGGCCTGTAGATAAGGTTCAGGGTGGCGGTTTGGTTAGGTGAGATAGGTAATGTGACAGATAGTATCTCTGCTGAAGGAATATGCTGATTAGGGATGAGTCTAAGACCAAAGGAACTTCTGTAGATGAAGGCGACGCCTCAGCCTTTGGATTGATTAGTATTGCGGTCGCATCGAATGATGGAATAGCCATTGGGAATGGCTAAGGAGAGTAATGGACCAGCTGCTGCCTGTAACCAGGTCTCTGTAGTGGCTAGGAAATCTAGGTCTTGGGCTACAATGAAGTCTGTAATATCCAGCGCATGCACAAGGAGGAACCTGGCATTGACGAGGGCACCCTTGATCAAGGTATCTTTGGTAGTGGAAGAATTAATAATGTTATTGTTGGAAGGAATATTGGGGGGGTGTTCTTGAGTGAGATTGGCAAGAGTATTGGGCGATTTCGCAATAGTAGTGATAAGGTGTGATTGATGGTCTGCACGGGCTATGGGAGGGAATCTGAAACCTAGTGTGAGGTTCCTGAGAAGCAGAGCGCAAGGTTGGTTAGGAATAGGTTTGGCTGCAAAATGTTCCAGCCATAATGCAGGTGAGTTCAGATATGGGTTAGGGAGTGACGCAGTGGAAGTGGGCATGATGCTGATGGTGTGCTAAAGGCACAGGGGCAGGAAGGCGGACTGAGGAGTGCACTCTAACGGTGGAGGATTGGAGCTAGTGGTGCGTGCTAAGCACATTATAGTGAACCTAAATGTCACAATAGTGGTGGGCTGGATTTATAAAACACTGATAATGTTGGGGAATGACCAGGCCAGATACAGTGACGTGTAGAGTATCAGAAGTGTACAACATATTAGATAAGGCCTGTACATAATTAAATATTGTATTGGCAGGTGGGCAAGTCAGCACTGTTCAGATGGGAAGTGCCAAGGCAAACAGCATAACATCAGATTAATGGAAGTGCATAGATACATAGGAGTCAGTCTATTAGGTGTCCAATGGGTCTACAGCGCAAACATAGCTTATATAGGTGTCCAATGGGTCTACAACACAAACATAGATCGTATAGGATACAACAAAGAAGTGGCTGGGGAACAGTATAGTTGAACTCGGATACAAAACAGCAGTTAGCAGATTTCAAATTAAGTCAGGTGAAGCTCGATAACAGATATCACGCTCTACTTGCACATCCTGGGATTTAGTGTACATGTGTCTTGGTTCCTGTCTGCATGTTGTTTGACTCAATGCTATTCACTGTGTGATCTTGTGCACATTTCCCTTGCTATATTCACTGCCTTTGTCCTCTCATGACATCTATGACACGCACTCGTAGGAAACATGCTCTATATATATTTGGTGCATGCACACAATTAATGCACATCTTTCATACAAAATGTGCTAGGAACATATTCAACATGCACTCCTACGACACAGGCTCTTACGACAAGTGCACCTACAACATGTCAACCTATGACAAACTCTCCTGCAACACTCTTACAACACACATTCTTATGGAACGCTTAGTAGACAAGCACCTACGACATATGCTTCTATGACATACGCCGCGACATGTGCTCTTAAGAAATGTGCTCCTACAACACCCTCTTACCACACACTCCTAAGACATGCGTTGCTACGACACATGATCCTACAACACCAATACCCTGTTACAACACACACTTCCACAAGTGCTCTTTCGACACAGACTGCTATGAAATGCACTCCTCTGACAAACATTCCTATGACACACGATTTTGAGAAGCATGCTCCATATATATTTTGGTTCATGCCCACAATTAATGTGCATCTTTCAAGTGAACTGTGCTCAGAGCCTATAAGTTTCACAGTTCATAAATGATTCCATTCAATCTTCTCAAAACTCACATGAAAGAGAGCTCACTTTGATGTTGATGTCCGATTTAAATTGAGTTATGTACAAACTGCAAAACTTGCACGCCTCTTTGTACAGTTTGTGCACATTAATTCAAGTTCAAACTGTAAACGTTATATGTGACTCTTGTACATATAGAAAATGCATATCAAAGTTAGAATGAATGTACAAATTCTACCTACAATGTACATGGACATGTAGAGTATGTACATTAGGCAAGCTCAGAATGAATCCACTGCTTGTATCCAAAATGTACACGGACATGTAGAATATGTTCTTTACAAAAGCTCAGAATGCACAGCTTGAATACAAAATGTACAGACATGTAAAGTATGAATATTACACCCGCTGAGAATGAATATACACCTTCTATTTAAAATATACACTGACTTTTCAAGTATCTACGTTATGCACACTTATAATGAATATACTGCTGCGATACAAACAGTACACAATCAGTACAGTATGTAAATTACACTCAGAATGAATGTACAGCAGTTATACAACATGTGCACGGATATGGGGAGTTGGTACATCAAAAACAATCCCATAACTGTAAAAAAAAAAAATAATAAACAAAAAAAAAGTAGGAATTATTTGAATTTTTTCAAACAAATAGTTACGGTTAAGCCCACAGAAACAGTCTACAAACATTAGAAATTATAACCTTAAGATAACATAATAAAGTGTATCAATGAATTAAAAAATATATCATATTAAAATCAAATATCAAGGTACCCTTAACTCACCCAGAAACTTGCAAGTACACAATAGTGTCAAGAAATTATTAGACACATACAAATACGTTATTGTATAATAATGTAAAATTATCAACATGTAGAATATACACTTATAGTAACTGTTAAAGTATGAAATATTTTTGTAATACAACATTACGTTATTCTATCAAACTAAAATTATAATATAAACAAGCAGGATTCCTCGAAAAAATAAAAAGCAGAGAACTTATTGTTAAATAATAAAAGTAAATGAACCATAAATTTAAAATGACAAACTATACATAATGTCAATATCATACATTACACTAAAATAGCAATTTACAAAGTACATGTAATGATTGCAAATATATAATATAGTAAACAATTAATATAGCATAAAAATCAAAATAAATGTACTAAATAAGAATATGTAAACACTAACATACAGAACAAATGTAATACACAATAAGAACATAAACAAAAACAGCTTTAACATTTTTGTTAAACAGAAAAATATTCACACAACACATTACTTTTACTGTAAACATTTTATAGCAAAAGCAAAACATTGCAAACCAGGAACATGTCGAGTTAAGGGTACCATAATATTTATTTAAATATATTTTTTGATGAACTTTTAAAGTTTATTACGTTATTACCGTAACGTTATTTTTTTGTTCCTATCTTCCATTTAAACAAGGCACTAGAAATAAGTTGTTGCCTTAAGTGCCAAGGACGAGGTATCTCGTCCTTGGGATTACCTCCCTGTTGCCAAGGACGAGATAGCTTTTCCTTGGCACTTAAGGGGTTAATGAAGGAGAAAACATTAGAAGGCATTGAATGGCGAAATACCGAAATCACCAAAAAAGGCCTTGGCACTGGGGGGGAAAACCCATTGCAGTTAAAAGGTTAAAAAAAAGGAACACATGTCACATTGCCGGTGACAAACGTAAATGGTGTGAAACCGCCACACACTTTATCTCGATGACACATACGTAAAACCGCTCTGCACCTCAGTGATGAATTAGAAGTGTTTTTTACAGAGAATCACTTACATTTCGATGAACTTATCAAAGGTGAGTTGAATAGGAAAGCTCTGTTAGCACAAACTGGGGTATCTACCCCTGCTAGTAACGCCTGCAGCTGCCAGAGCACAACAATCTCAAAGGATTTATGTAATCATTAGTCGCCATGAGAAATGTGCATGACACTTTCACCTACAAGGCAGTTCAACACTACCTTTCTCCATTTTTGCTTTATAATGCACGTTTGTGTCTCATAGTTTGTTCGGTTTGGAAGAACAAGTTACTCTCTTACCTGGTAACGTTCTTTCGATGGGATGGTCCAACGACGTATTCCATATCTTTGACAGTAATCACCACAGCTGTGCTGCTTTGGAAAATTTTCAGCGTCTGCGTCCTACGTCGATGACGTCAATGCGCCGTCCCCTAAGGACCTCCACCGACGGCCGACGTCACCCGATGTGATAAGTAGGACGCACGACGCCCGTAGCCTCAGTTGTAGTTTTTTTCCGCCTGAACGTGTGACACCAGTCTTCTGCCAGTCAGACACACAAGGCCTTGCGGAAACGTAAGCTCCAATCGCATAAGAAATTCTGCAGCGGGGAAGGTAGGGAGGGAGCGATATGGAATACGTCGTCGGACCATCCCAACGAAAGAACGTTAACAGGTAAGAGAGTAACTTGTTCTTCGAGGGGATTGGGTCCTCCGACGTATTCCATATCTTTGACAGACTCCCAAAGCAGTACCAAAGCAAGGAGGTGGGAAAAGAATTTAGAACACAAATTTAGCATACCCAATCAAATTGCGGAATAAAGGACCTTGCCAAAGGCCAGATCCTGTCCTCGGATGTAATCGAGGGAGTAGTGTTGTACAAAAGTATGTACAGAAGCCCAAGAGGCTGCATCACAGATGTTACGAATAGGAACACCACTCTGTAGGGCAGTAGATGCAGCCATACCCCTGGTGGAATGGGCCCGCAAGCCAGCCGGTGGGTCCTTACCCACCAAGCGGTAACACTCGGAGATAGCCAAAATAATCCAACGAGACAAAGTCTGTTTCGTCACAGCTTGTCCCAAACGCTTTCCAGCGTAACCAATGAAGAGTTGATCGTCCACTCTGACCCGGGACATGCATGAAATATAAAAGCTCAACGCTCTCCTAGGATCAACCCTGTGGAGCCTCTCCTCTTCCTTACCAGGATGCGAGGAGGATAGAATGCCGGAACAACAACCTTCTGGCCCAAATGAAATTCCGAAACCACCTTCGGAAGAAAGGAAGGACGAACTCGAAGGACAACCCTGTCCTTATGAAACACAGTGAAGGGTGGCTTAACTGAAAGTGCCTGTAACTCACTCATTCTGCGAGCGGAAGTAACCGCAACCAAAAACACAGTTTTAAGAGTTAACAGTCTCAAAGGGCAAGAATGCAAAGGCTCAACGGAGCACCCATAAGAAACTTAAGAACAAGGTTCAAATCCCAACCGGGCACCAGAAAAGGTGACGGAGGGAACATATTAGTGAGCCCTTTCAAAAACTGAGAAATTAAAGAAATCTTAAAAAGGAACATTCTTCAGACGAGCGCTTAAATATGGACAGCGCCGCCAGGTAACCTTTAATGGTACCCACTTGCAAGCCCCTGTGGGCCAAAGAAAGCAAAAAAGACAGAACCATGGGAATGTCACATTCAAAAGGATCCACATTCTTAACTCTGCACCAGTCACAGAATTTACGCCAATGGAAACGGTACAGAGACTTTGTTGCCGGCAGCCTGGCCGAGAGCAACACCTCCAACACGTCTTCAGGGAGGTCCCAATCCTTATACCTCAACCTTTCAGAAGCCAAGCGTGAAGGTTGAGGGATCTGACCTCTAGATGGAGAACCTGACCCCCCTCCCGTGAGAGCAGATCGTCTCGGTAGGGAAGACGACGTGGAGGGCAGATGGAAAAGTCGAGAAGGTCTGGGTACCACGTCCTTCGGGCCCACGCCGAAGCAATGAGGATCATCCGGGAACCGAACCTCCGTAACCTCCGCAGTACTTGCGGGATGACGGGGACAGGAGGAAACACGTACAGCAGTGGGAATGACCACTCCACCACGAACGCGTCTCCTAAGGCTCCGTTTGGAGGAAATTCCCGCAAACAGAACATTTCGCACTTCCGGTTGACACTGGAGGCGAAGGGATCCACTTGAGGGGTCCCCCCAAAGGGCAAAGATCTCCAGGAGAATCTCCTGAGCTAGCTCCCACTCGTGAGAGATCGTGCTCTGCCCGCTCAGAGCGTCCCCCGTCTCGTTGTCTTCTCCAGCCAGATGAACAGCCGAGATAGAAACTTCCTGCTGGATGGCCCAGAACTCGAGCTGCATCGCCTCCCTGCACAGAGGAAGTGACCCTGCCCCCCCCCTTTTTGTTGAGGTAGTGCATGGCCACCATGTTGTCCGTCAGGATCAGGACATTCTTTCCTCGCACAATCGGCAGAAAAGCCTTCAGGGCTAGCCTGACGGCCTTCAGCTCCAATAGATTGATATGGGGTCTGGACTCTGACGAAGACCAAGGACCGCTGACTGTCAACTCGTTGGCATGAGCTCCGTTTCCCGTGAGGGATGCGTCCGTCACGATCGTCACCTCCGGCCAGGGAAGCCAAAACAGAGCCCCCTTCATCAGATTGCCTTCGACGGCCCACCACAGAAGGTCCTGGGCGACCGAGGGCGGCACCTGAACAGGGTCCGACATCCTGCCGGAAGATTGCGACCACTGCATCTTGAGTGCCCACTGCAAAGATCTTATCCGCAGACGAGCCTCTGGCACGAGAAGAATGCAGGATGCCATGAGGCCGAGCAACCTCAAGAACTCGAAGGCCGGGAGCGTCTGGGCAAGTTGAAACTTGTGCACCATCTGCTGAATGTGAAGAGCCCTCACCTGGGGAGGAAAACACAGCCCCACGGATGCGTCAAGCACTGCTCTGATGTACTGGAGCTGCTGTGTTGGCGTCAAATGGGACTTCTTTAAATTGAGGGAGAAGCCCAGCTTGTGAAGGGAGTGGCAGGTGACGGACAGATGATCCAGGACTTGCTCGGGAGAGCTCCCCTGATCAACCAATCGTCCAGGTAGGGGTAGACGTGAATTCCCCCTTGCCTGAGATGCGCTGCCACCACCACCATGAGCTTGGTGAAAACCCTCGGGGCGGAGGTCAATCCGAACGGCAGGAACCGAAACTGAAAGTGCGAGTCGCCAACCGCGAACCTCAGGTACTTCTTGTGCTTGGGATGGATCGGCACATGGAAGTAAGCGTCCTTGAGGTCGAGAGACATCAACCAGTCCTGAAGTTGAAGGGCCTGGAGGACTTGAGAGAGAGTAACCATCTTGAACTTGTCCTTCCGGAGGAGTTTGTTCAAACCGCGCAAGTCCATGATGGGTCTCAATCCCCCGTCTTTCTTCGAAATCAAAAAGTAAGGGGAATACCATCCCTTGTTCCTCTCCGCTACAGGCACCAGTTCTATGGCGCCTTTCTCCAGCAGGGCTTGAATTTCCTGCGCAAGGAGCGGATCCAGACTCTTCAAAGAGAGGTTCCCAGGTGGATTGTCATGAGGCCTCTGCCGAAAGGGAAGACAGTAGCCGGGGGTTATTATCTCCAGAACCCACACATCTGAAGTAATGGCACGCCACTCTACAAGATGCTGCGCAAGCTTTCCCCCAACCGGCGAACCATGGAACATGGCCTCATGACTGAGTGGTAGCGGCTGCAGCGTTGCCTGAGGGCAAAGAGGCAACTGTCCGAGCGGCTTTGGCACCTCGAGTACCCTGTTTTCCACCTCTGGTACTCCTACGGTGGCCTCTTTGACTGACAGCTCCTCTCGCTTTACTGAAGGATGAGTAATAACGAAAGGAACCTCCCCTCCATTGTTGTCCCCTAGGACGAAAAGGCTGAGGTTGTCGAACTGCAGCTCCCAACAACTTCGCTGCAGCTTTGGAGGTCTGCAACCTCTCAAGGCTCACGTCAGCCTTGCTGCCAAAAAGATGCTCACCGTCAAAGGGCATGTTGAGGAGCCGGGACTGCACATCAGGAGCGAACCCCGACTTCCGCAACCACACAAACCCGACTGAACGGCCTCACACATGGCATCCTTGCCATCCTGGACCATAGCAAGGAAACCATCCCGTTCGTCCCCTTCGGGAATATGTTCAGCCGCTAATGCAACACAGTTCCACAGTGTGTGTGTGAAACGAGACAAGGCACATACGGAGTTGGCCGCCTGAAGCGCCATACCCGCTGAAGAAAACACTTTCTTCGCCCAGCCATCAAAACATTTGTCGTCCCTATCCGGAGGGATGGTAGGATACGACGCCTACTTTGCCAGGCCGTAGCCGCCTGCACCACCAAACTCTCCGGATTTGGGTGCCTGGACAATTAGCAGGGGTCGCTACTGGCTGGACGGTATTTTCGCGACAAAGACTTGCCCACTGCCGGGAGACTCTCCGGAGCAGTCCAAGCCGCCGCCACCCTTCTCTGTAGAGCCATTTGAAACAGCAGTACCGGGTCAGTGGGGGGACCAAGATCGAGGATGTCCGTAAGATCATCCTGAACAAACTCCCCTGTGGGAGCCGACCATCCCAAGTACTCAGTGACCCGAGACATAAGGCGCCAGTACGAAGAATCAGCATGAGTGCCAGGCTGAGACCTACAAAACTCCACCTCCGGAGAGGTGTCCAGTCCACTGGCATCATGCAGTGACTGCCTCAGGTCTTCAAATTGGCTATGGCCCGAGAGAAGCTGATCTGGCACCGTAACCGGAACCAAGCCCTGATCAGAGCCCTCATCAACCTCTGAAATGTACTCCAGGCGGTGAGAGGAAGACACCTGGGGACCAAAGCTATGCCTGACCTTAGCCAGAGCCTTTCTAGGGGCTTCCCCCGTGCCACGGGGCCCCTCCGACACCACCGCCTCGAAAGGCGGCGAGGGCGCCGAACGAATCAGCGTCAACGTCAGCCGCAGCGCAGCCAGCATCAACGGCGTCGACACAGGCCTCGAAGCCAGAGCTCCGAGCGTGTCCTTTGACGACCTATGCGCCGACGACCCCCTCAGAGGTGGAGCCTCGAGAGATGCCGTCAACGACCTCGGCGCCACAGGCGTCGACATCTTCCTCGAAGACTGCACAGGATCACACAGTCTCGAGCGCGTCGAGGACCGGGACCTGGAACGGGCATGGCGAGAACGGTTACCCTTATCCGAGCGGGACCTCTCCCGCGAACCATGCCGACCACCCGAGCCCAAAGGTGTGCGAGCGGTGTCTCTCGACCGATCACGACCAACCCCACTCGGAGGCGCGGACGGACCGGTGCCCTGCGATTCGAGAATCGCTAACATCTTCTTCCCGAAGGAAGCCCATTCCTCCGGTGTCGCTTGCATGGTGGGATAAGCGACCCGCCGACGGGCGGATTCCTCGGAAGAGGACGGGGAAGGCGACCGATGCCGGCGCTTCCGGGAATGCCTCGAAGAGGCAGAGGAGTGGTGAGACAGACTCCTGGAAGGAGACCCACTGGACCTCCGACGATGACGCGGAGAGTCGCCTCTCAAATCATCCATCGAAAGCCCCGCAGACCTCGACTTCCGGGGCTTAGACACCCTACCTACCGACAACTTCTTCTTGCGCTCCAGCAAGGCCTTGGCCGTCAGCGACTGGCAGTCGACACAGTCGTCCGTGTCGTGGGCCTCCCCGAGGCACCAGAGGCAGGCGTTGTGCGAGTCCGTTACTGACAACTTGGACCCACAGTCCCTGCATTTTTTGCAGCCCGGACGCGGGGTTGAAGACGAGGTAGACATCGTCACGAACAGGCTTTTTCACAAAACCAAACAGGTTCAAAGAACAAGAACATTACAACAGAAACTCCAAAGAGTCGAGGCGTACCGAGATTCATGAAGCGAACACGTTCGTGGAAAAAACAGAACTGAGGCTACGGGCGTCGTGCGTCCTACTTATCACATCGGGTGACGTCGGCCGTCGGAGGAGGTCCTCGGGGATGGAGCATCGACATCATCGATGTAGGACGCCGAAAATTTTCCGAAGCAGCACAGCTTTGGTGACTACTGTCAAAGATATGGAATACGTCGGAGGACCCAATCCCCTCGAAACGACACTTTGAGGAAAATATAACCTACTTGGTCATCTTCTACATCAATCACAGTAAGTGTTTAATGCTATGTTACCAAAAGGAATATTTATTGGCAGAGGAATACATGTGCATATCAATAGAATTTTATTTGAAATGTTTTCCACTAGGAAAGGATCTGCCACTGTCTGCATTTCACTAAGCATTCTCTGATGATGTGATGTTTCTTAGTTTTGGCTATTAGGTGGCTGGAAGAATCAAATGAGAGAGTACAAAACATGCTATTTCAAGTACCTCACTACATTGCCTTGCACCAGTTTCATTTGAGTGACCACTTCCAAATCTTTTGGGACAACCTGGACCGACTTGGAGAGTGTGTCCCGCCCTGTCTGTTTAGATAAACCTACTAGGTGTTGTTGAAAAGCTTGCAGGGCAATGAGGATTGCTAGCAATTCTAGTATATTTATGTGTTTTTTTTGCTGTTTGTGTCCAGACACCATGTGCCGTATGATGAAGGTAATGAGCTCCCCATCCTGAGAGTGAGGCGTCTGCTGTGAGAGTGGCTTGAACTGGTGGGTTGCAAAAAGGTTTCCCTTTTAACACGTCTTTTGTCCACCAGCGTAGAACTTGCATTAAGGTTAGCAAAAACACCACTCAATCGTCCCACTGACCGCTTGGCCCAGACCATTGTTTTGCTAGCCACTCTTGCATCGGGCAAATGCGCTAGTTGCGCGTGTGGAACAAGCTGAATACATGAAGCAATCATACCAAGTAGTCACATAGCCGGTCGTCAGATGCATGTGCAAGGCAATGTATTGAGGTACTTGAAATAGCCAGTTAGTCAGTCAACACACTTTTCTTTTTTTTTTTTAAGCTGCTTTGGCAAGGACAGAGTCGATGGCTGCCACACCCCTACCTGTGGTCGGCCAGAAATCCTTCTCAAAGTCTGTGGATTAACGTCCTCATCACCACTGAAGTAAGGGGAAATAACAGATAAATCTCAGTGTCATGCAGGAACCTGGTCATTTGGATTTAGTACTAGCTACAATATTGCTGGCTACTGCGTGTGAAAAAATGGCTCATGATACTAGGGCTAAGTGCCTATTGGGACAACCCGGCATTGGTATCCGCAAATGCTAAGCTTTTTCTACACGAGCAGCTGCAACATTATGGTCCTGTTACTTATTGCCCTGATGAAGGCGGAACATTCTCTCCAACTGTGAAGATTCTACTTTCTCCACTCAGTTATCACCGCCGAAACGCATTTTTTTGATCAGAGGACACTGGAGGTCTTCCACTAATACACCTCACCCAGCCTGGGTTTAGAACCCTGCCTTTAGTGTTTTATTTACAAAGGACACTGATCTCTGGCAAAGACATTTTGGGTTCTTACTTTCCCTCTGATGCGTTGGCAGACCCAATCCCAGCTTTTCAATATTTCCAACCTGGGATTTTACTTTCAACTAATAAGACTTCTTTCTTTTGGTATACTTGATGTTCACAATTTGATGGAATAACGCAGTTAGAAAAAATATGTTATTGATTTCCAGAGTAATTTCACTCTGTATTGCTCTATTCTTATGTGTATAAGAAAAATTGAAAGCCTAAAATGACTAGGAACTTTTGTTTATGTCCGGAATTGGTCCGGTTTTTTTCTTTTGCTTTTCGGTTTATGTCTTGATCTTGTTTCAACCCTTTAATACATGGTTTCAATGATTTTATCCACTGTTAAAGTATGTGAATTACATGTTTGACTTAATTGTATGTACAAATTTCCCACATTAAATGTGTTTTCAATTGCAAAAAATCCAATTGTCATGAAAGGTTATGACTCTGTTATATACAAGTGGGTGTAGTGCTATACATAACCAATGAGCTTATATTGGGTATTGGACCGATATGGTATTAAATTCATTTACACCATTTAGGGGCCTTTCCCTGCCGTACTAGTACTCTTTTTTTGTGGATATAACACACTTTTATTCGACACAAAAATCTTCAAGTCAATACATAAAACACATCGGTCCATAAAAGTTGGGTCCCCTATGTCCTTTTCTCAGTTCTCCTTGTATGGAAGTTTGTCGTCCATTTGCACATTATACAACAACTTATATAGCATGGTTATCCCGCTCACAGTTGAGCCCTCCTGCATAGTCAATTCGAGCCCGGTCGGGCTCTTGTTGCCAGCCCTTTCCACAGATGGGTGAGAGATAGGGTGCCTGAGTTGTGTGTGTTTGCATTTGTCTTTTTCCCCCGATTCCAAATTTCTGTTTACAGTCCATAAAAGACAACGGGGCTCCCTCTTGGTACATATCTTTTAGGGTCAGTGCTTGTGCCGCTGTCCACCCCTCCCAGAGGTTCTGTTGTAGGCCCAGAGTGAGTTCTGTGTTATTTACTAAGGGAGAGAACGGACCCAACCCATGTCAAATGTTCTTCATACTCAGGGCTTTGTCCCAGCTGCGTAGTGACACTCTGGTGGCCTCTAGTAGGGTACCCCCCCTCTCTCAGGCACAGGTGCTAAGGGACCGTAGTGCCTTACCTGCAGCGGAATAGTAGTTGCTGCCTGTTCTATCCCACACCAACCCCTCTGGTTTTCACAAGTCGCCCAGTTGGTTGAACATCGGAGCCAATTGGGCCGCCAGAATGTATCTCCCAATGTACGGGAACCCCAGATCCCCAAGAAGCGGCAGGCGCGTCATTATTCGTCTTTGGATCCTGGGTGTCTTATTTTGCCAGATGAACTTGAATATAGCTTTTTGTAGCTCCTTAATTAAGCAGGGAGGTATATCTCTGGGCACTGAGCTGACTACATATAGTACATGGGGGAGGAGGGTCATTTTTACAGCTGTGATTCTTGCGAACCAGGACAGTTCCTGGGTTTCCCACCTGTGTAAGTCGTCCTGTAGCTGTTTCCAAAGGGGTTGTATATTCTTTCTAAACAGATCCGCTATGTCCTTTCAGTTTTATTCCCAAATATTCTACTGTGTTTTCCACCCAGATTAGGGGGCATGTATTCGCCAGGACCGTAATCTCCTCTCCTTCTTCCATTATATTTATTGCTTTGGACTTGGAATAATTTATCGCAAAGCCTGATATGTAAGCGAACTCCTAGTCGTGGATTTGCCTATGTCAGGTGTGACCGATCCTTTCTCTCTAATGACGCTAAAGAGGCGTGTGAGTGGGGCCAACAGTGGGATGCGGAAAGTTTCATAGTAGCCGTTTCCCAGACCGTCTGGGCCTGGGTTTTTATTTGCTGGTAGTGTTATTGCGTCACTAATTTCTTGGGCCGTTGTTGGTCGCCCTAATATGTTCCTATTGTGTTCTGTGATATGGGGTAGGAGTGTTGCCGGCATGTAGGATTTCTGTTTTTCGGGTTCAAGGTTTCCCCCCCGTAGCAGTTCCTTGCCATTATTTCTAGTTTCTCCTTTTCTGCAGTACGTAATTCCCCCTGCGTGTTTCTGAGGCATACAATGTAGTTGCATGTTTTTTGTTTCTTCAGTTTGGCTGCAATACATTTGTTTGCCTTCCCCCGTGTATATAATACGATTGTTTAGTGCTCAATAGTGTTTGCGCCACGCGGTCCGCAGTGTGGCTTTCTAGTTGGGCTCAGACCTTTCTCAATTCCTGCAGCGATTTTTGTGTTTGTCGGGTCTTGTTTTGTTTCTCAGCTTCATGTAATATCCCTTCCAGCTTTTGCGTTAATAGGGCCCTCTCCCTGTTATATGCTGACGCCTGTGAGATAAATTCCCCACGTACTACCGCTTTACTCGCGTCCCAGACCACCCTCCAGTCCACCTCCGCATTGTCGTTTTCTCTAAAGTATTTATTTATGGTATCCTCCAGGTGTGTCCGGAGTGCTATGTCTATGTCTCTTAATATTATCTTGTTTAATCTCCAATAGGGTCGGCGTCTACTCTCCGCCCCCACTACCTCTATATTGATCAACACTGGTGCATGGTCTGAGAGATATTTAGTCCCTATTTCCAGCTTAGTTACTTGGGGGTTGAGGGAGGCAGAGGAGTATCCTTTATGTACTGCTGAGTAATGTGTGTACTCTCAATTTTCTTCTTGGAAGAATCGCCACGTTTTGATCACCCCCAACTCTCTAAAGAGTTTGCCCAGTGCTTGTCTATTTCTCTGGTCGGCTGTCGTGGGCGGTAGTGTTTAGTCAAGTATCGGGTCTATAACACAGTTCAAATCTCAGCCTATTATTTGTTGGCCTTCACACCAACCCCCAAACTTCTGCAGTATCCCCATAATATATCGGTCTTGTTTTTCGTTGGGGACGTATAGTGCTAGTATCATGTACATGTGACCCTTTACTGTGCCCTTGATCCCCAGATACCTCCCTTCAGTATCTCTGAGTTACAGGGCAATTATTAGTGGCTTACTCCATGATTGCAGGACTGCACCTTCCCCAATGATTGCACTAAAAACACTACACAGGACCGGGGCCCAGATAACCAACTCATCTTTGAATAAGTCTGCTGGAATAAGATCTGGGCCGGCTGCTTTACTCCCTTTTTGGGTGGAGATTGCATGTATTACATCCTATACTGCCCCTTCTCCCAATAAATCTCCTTCGATGTACATTACATCTGTAATGTCAGCACCCACCGTTCCTCCATATAGGCTCTCGAAGTGGGAACGCCACTTTTCTGCCCCTGTGCAGCATTTGAGTGTCTGCTCTCCTTTCAAGTCCTTATAATTTATGAGCTGCCAAAAGAGCACATTATTTTCATTTTGTAGTGGTTCAGACATATTTCTCCACTTTTCCTGTACAAAGTAATTTCTTTTGGAATCTACCAACTTTTTATAATGTGAGCGGGCACATCACAGTTTGTTTTTGTCTACAGATCCCTTTGTATCTATGTATCCCAAGATTATCTTTTTCGCCTCTCAGCAATCCTCATCGTACCACTCATTTTTACAAACTGTTTTCTTTCTAATAGTCCCCGTGGGCTTAGAAATATGGGGGAGCATATTTTTTTTCAAGCTTTCAAATGCCTTAAATATAAGAAGGTCATTGATCTCTGGGTCGTAGATAGTTTCGGTCCATCACCTTCACCCACCTCAATGATT
This sequence comes from Ambystoma mexicanum, assembly GCF_040938575.1. Lineage (NCBI taxonomy): Eukaryota > Metazoa > Chordata > Amphibia > Caudata > Ambystomatidae > Ambystoma > Ambystoma mexicanum. The sequence continues at coordinate 977,890,720 of NC_090924.1, forward strand.
TAAGAGCATAATCTTCCACAGTCAGTAGGTGGGCATGTCTAGTTTCCATAGATTTAGATTCTTTTTGACCCGCTCCTCTTAATTCGTTGAAACAGTGGATAGTGATCGCTCTCTGTTCTTACTTGTATCTCAAAGTCCTCAACCTTGGCCCAAGCAACCCCTGATACAAAAATGTAATCTATGAGCGATGAACCATTGTGGCCCTTAAATGTGATTTAAGCAGGCTGATCTTTAGAGAAGCGCCAATTACACGCTCTTAGATTGAATTTATATTGCAGGCAAGTTGATTCTACTGCTGCACGATGTAGCCTCACTGCCGGTGATGCATCACATCGAGGATGTCACAAGCTAGATCTTGATCTTCCCATAGATCATTAAATAGTCCCACAGGTTCAATTTGGAGGTTAAAATCTCCAGGTACAAGAGATTAAAGCCCCCAGGCTTTTCCTCCTTTGGATAGAATTTAGGCTTTCCCTTAAACAGGACAAAGTCTCCATACAAGATTTAAAAACGTGCCTTTTATAGATATTAAATTAGTATATTAGTCAATTATCCCCAGTTGAAATGGATAGCCATTGCAAGTCCGTGGAACCTGTTTGCTGGCCTCCACCATCCAGTCCAGACCAACCTCCACCCATATCAACAGACCACCACTCTGTCTTCCATTCTTCTCTTTTGTGGCTGGCTCGAAAAATGTTTGGTATCCGTGAAGGGGGATCGGGACGGAGGACCATGTTTCCCTGAAAAAGCATGTTTTCTACTCTCTCGTTTGAGGGAAAGACCAATTCTTCTTGTGTTTTTATAATTGCTCCCAGGAATTGTTTGATTTGACTGGGGACTAGACTTGCTTTTTTCTCGTTGATGGAGTACCCCAATTCGAACCACAGGTTGATTTTCCTTTGGGTGTTGTGTTTGCAAATTTGTGGCATCTCACCTGTTACGAGCCAGTCATCTAGATAAGGGAATACTGGGATTGATTCTCTGCTGAAGTGCACTGCTACTACAGCTAATACCTTTGTGAATACCCTTGGCACTGATGAAAAGCCAAAGGGGAGGACTTTCAATTGGTAATGATCGTTTGCGATCTTGAAGCACAGGTATTTTCTGTGTGCTAGCAGTATTGAAATATGAAAGCAAGCATCTTTCCTATCCAAATATCGTCATGAAATCCTTGTTTAAACATAGAGATTTCCTTTTGTAGCATTGTCATGGGAAGCTTTTGAGGTTTGACATATGTGTTTGCTGGGTACAAATCTAGTACAGGGTGCATAGTTAAGTCTTTTTTTGGTGCAAGGAAGTATGCTGAATAGATACCCTTGTTTACCTGGTTTGCTGGAACTCGATTGCGCATTTTTGTGGCAGGGTCTTTATTTTATCTTGAAGAATTATCTTCTCTTGTGGCAACATTTTCTGATGTTTTGGAGGATGATTTTGGGGTCTTTCAAGGAACTCGATGCAGTACTCCCAACCCCTGTGGATAACACCCGCTGCTCGGATGTGATCCCCTCCCATGCGTGGGTGAATTGGCAAATGCAGCATTCAACTGGAGATACATGGGAGGGAATCTGTATCGGGGTGTCATTGGTTAGAGGCAGGGGAGCCTCTGTTGGAGGAGGCTCTACCTCTAGTTATAGTTCTTTCATACCATCTTTGAAAATTGGGCTGGTAACCCGTCGACTGACCCTGTGTATTGCCCCAGGATGAGGATTGTCCTCGGTTATAACCCATAGATTGTGGGTAATCTTGCCCACGAAAGGAGCGTCGGGAAAGGAGCCCGTTTTCTGGCCTAAAGAGTTTAGTCTCATGCTCTTCCTTTGCACTCCTTAGTGCATCAGCAATGGCCCTGTCAAATAGTACGTTTGGTTCAATAGGCATATTTAACAGTGTGGCCTTGCTTTCTAGCTTGAAACCTGACTGTGGTAGCCAGCCGAGCCATTTGACCAGGGTGCCTGCTGCTATAATGCGTCCCGCCTTATCCACTGCATCAAAATTATTTTTTAGGATACAGCTGGCAACTTGTTTCCCCTCTGAGATGGTCTTAATGAGCTGAGATTTTAAGGGCTCAGGGACAGTGTCAATTTGCTGTTGGATTGTATCCCAGACATGGCAGTTAGAACTGGCAAACAGGGTGGGGCTATTGGCAATTCGGGTTTGGTATGCTGCAGAGGTCGCTACCTTCCTGACCAGAGTATACATCTTTTTACTCTCCTTGTCTGGAGGCGCCTCAGCGGAAGTCAGTGGTGTGCCTGCCCTTTTTCTGGCAGTAGTCAATACTTAAGAATCAGGTTTTAACTGACCTCTCATATAAAAGGGGGTCAGTTGGGCCTGGTTAAAATATTTTTCAATGCAGGGGTTAACCGTTCTTTTTAGGGGAATTGTACCATAATGTCGCCACCATTGTGGCGACATTACTACAAATGCGCCGGAGCACGGTACAAAAATCCTGACCCCCATCACTGTGACCAAGCATAGCGGGGGTTGCGAGGGTGTCCCACGCTCTCTTTGGGCTCAGTAACGGGAGCCGGGGTTGCTGGGGTGTGCCCCGCTCACCATTACGGTAAGCAGGTATAAGATATTTATTTTAAAAGGGACCCTGCGGCGTCAGTCCCGGCCCACATAAGTGGGAGGAGCTGATGCCGCAGGGGTAAAAGGATGCCAGTGGCACACACAGGAGGGCGTTGCAGTAAAGGTTAATGGTGGGGAGCTAGAGGGTTGTGGTTTTAGGGATTGCGGGTCAGGGCAGGCGGGCAGAAATGATCTATCTGATCAATGCAGAATTACGGCCGGTGCAGTGAACACATAGATCCCTTTTTAGGGTGGGTATAAGCGCAGATGGCTGAATGTGTCTCTGAAATGACTGAAGAATTGGGATAAATTAGGTTACAGATTCTTTATCCCTAGGATGTCGTCCACAAAGTCTGTGTCATGTTGAGCCTCTTGTGTGTATCTTGAAATCTTGTGCAGCTTAATGAGTAGCTCATTGCATTGGAGCTATTTGTCAATAGGGGAGTCAACAATAGACTGAACTTGGTCCTCTGGGGACTGCCTAATGTAAATGTCTGGATCATCGTCGTCATAGAATTGATCCTGATTCTTGTTAAATTGGTCATTCTCCGAAAAGTGATCACCTTGGGAAGGGTCAACAATATACAGGTCATCTGAGGTGTCCTGACTGAGACTAGCAAATAGTTGCTGTGTGGAAGTGCTGGGCTCGGATCTGTCCAGTCTTTGTACGTTTGCTGGGGGTCCCCCACTGGTTTCCCCACTACCCTGTACAGTACCCTGAGCGAACTCTTCTGGATGCCTGCAGGGACATCATTTAGGGGTCGCCCCCCTTTTTATTTTTTACAAATTGAACTCTTGGGTTGTGGCCAATGCCATGTGGCCCTTTGTTTCTAGAGTGTCTGGCTTTCTTGTTCAGGCTTCTTAAAAAAAAAAAAAAACAGGGTGTTCCACAAGTTAACACGTTGAGCAGTTGTTAGGCAGAATTGCATGCAGTACCCTCTGGGACCACCACATACAATTAGGACGACAGGTGTAAGCAAAACCAACCTTTGGTATAAGTCTGTACTACACAGTTTGTAGTAGCGAGCTGAGCAGCCAGGCTTATCTCAAGAGGGAATGTGAGCAGTACAATAGGTTACACAGAGGTCTTAAAATCACATTGGTTCAAGTAGACACTTACACTCCAGATTTCTTGGTAAAACACTTATTAATTTATTACACAATCATTTAGAAATCATTCGCTAGAAGAAGGCAACTTAATATCATACACAAATACACTCCAATACCAAACCAATAAGTTTGAGTAAATTAGGCTCCCCTGAAATAGGAGCAAAATAGCATTTCAGTCACTTTAAATAGGAGGGCAAAGGGACAGGTTAATAGAAGAGATCACAAATACTTTCTTAGGCAGTGCAAGTAGTTTCAGTTCACTATATAGAGGAATTTTTGTGGGACGGCTTGATCGCTCGACATTGGAATGACCTGACAATTGCGGTAGTACAAGTCCTAGAAAGGTATAACATTGTGACTTCTAAAAAGATGCCATAAGAGGGCATCAGAGATTCTTTGCTTCAACTCAATTGAGATCTTTCTTTGGTTATTGTCTCTGATTCTAAGTGATTTTACATCAACCCATTTAATGGATAGCTGTTCTTCTTCTCCTTCTCTCTCTGTCTGTTTTTTCCTTTTTTTTTTTTTCCTCGCACATCTTTGTTCCTTTTTTATTTTTATTGAATGGTGTTTTTTTAGTTTAAAAGGCGAAAGTTTTATTTTTTGATTTTCTTTTCTTCCGATGTTGGTTGGTTTTATTGAATGAGTGTATTAGAAGTAAAAAGTACTTTGTATAAGGATTTTTCTAGAACCAAATACAAATAAAAAAAAAAGTTTCAGTTCACTAGAGTACTCAAATCAGTTCAATAGGAATAGGCCAAAGTCAATGGACTAGTGTTCTTGTAGTAAACGGTAAAGTCTTTGCAAAAGTTCTCAGAAGTAGTTTGTACGAAAAAAGATCATATGTTGGGTCACAAGCTGATTAGGCTTGCAAGTTGGGAAAGTTCCACGAACTTTCACTGCGAGAGGTTAAGTTCTCTCAATCGGGTTGGCACAGTACCTTAATATGAAGAAAAGATGCAGCTGAAGACGTTGGTTCCTGGCAGTTCCTGCAGATCTCGCTGTTCCTGAGCCTCAGTCGTGGGGACAAGAGGGAGGACGGTGGGGGTCAAACAAGCTGGCAAAATGGAAGATCTTCCGTTCGAGTAGCTGTCGTCAAGCACACAAGCTGGTGTCCTTCCCCTTGGTTAATCCTAACCAGCTTGGAGAATGGTATCCAGGTGGCTTATGAGTTGATTGGTCCCACCAACTCAAAGGAAGAAGTCGTCCTTGAAGGGGCTTCTCTGTCGAGATGAACTTGGCAATTCGGACCTGCAGAAGGCTTTCACCGGGCAAACCAACGGTCCAGGAGTTGCAGCAGCCGTCCTCTTCCAGCTTGTCTTCAGTTCTTTCGTTCCAGTGGTCGACTCTGCTTTCCAGTCCAAGAAACTTGCCTTTTAAACAGCTTTCTCCCCTTCATTTCAGCCTAGCTGCCACTCACCCAGCAGGGCGGCTGTCCATTCCGGAGAGTCAGTCAGCCAATCAAGCCAGAGTGCATTTGGGTCTCCTAGGAGACTAAGCACAGGGAGTTTCGGGCACCTCCCTCACTTCCTGCCCACCCCAGACATTCAGACGCCAGAGGCAGTCTTCAATCCTGAAGCCCGCCAAAGGCATAGAAACAAAGGGACCAAACCTGGTTTGGCGTGCAGAGACAAACGCTAGAAGGAACTTTCCAAAAAGAAATGTCGAAACAAGAAGACCGGGACCCGTTTAAACAAAGGGGTTTAAGGCGCCACCTTGAAAAACATGGCTCCCGCGATTTTTAGCTACCAGTGTTCGCGGTCGGGAAAAATCATGGTAGTTTGTTTTAAAACCACTGCCACCAGCCATTTCGATAGAAAAGGGTAGCATTTGACTGCTACGTGGGTTTCTAGACATAGGGGATACTGGGTTGTTAGGCAGAATCCTGTGCAGTTCCCTTGGGGACCACTGCAAAAAGATTAAGATACAGGATTAGGCAGTAAACCCAATTGTTAGCAGTCTGTACCAGCCAGATTTACCTGGTAGCTGTGGCTGAGCAGTCAGACTTCTCTCAAGAAGAGTAGGGCAGTATACAGAGGATACACAATAGGGCTAAAAACACAGTAGAGCAAACAAACACTGACCAGAACTTTGTATAAAAAGTATATAATTATTTATTTAACACACACTTTAAGAAATACACTAGCACTATATGGCAAAGCAAGTTCAAAACACAATCAGAAAAGTATACACAACTCCCTTAGTAATTATTTAGACAAGTCTAAGTCAAAACACCACTATTTGTCAAAACAGATGTGAGCGCGTAACTTAGATGGCACTCCAGTAATTCAGTTTAAAGGGAGAGAAAAAGGCAGGTCATGAAAATAAACAGTTCCCAAAACTTTTATAAGACCACAGCAAGTCAGTGAAGGCAGAGTCTACTGTAGAGCCAAAGTTTATAGGCTAGGCCCACTTTAAATGGAGCAAAGCGAAATGTGCCCAAGATCACACAGTTTAAAAAGCACTCAAGTATTTGTGAAAATGTTCAAAAGAGGTTGGGTTGAAGCAAAAGGTAAAGTTAGAAGGTCTGGGGGCCAACCCAGTTGGAAGGCCAAGGATTTAAGGGTCACCTTTAGCAAACCGTAGAAAGGGAGGCCAGGTGGAACACAGTACCTTTAAAGTTGAGGAAGCTCCAGCGGTGGCAGTTGTTCCTGGCAGCGGGTGGAGTTTGTGGTTTCGACCAGGGGAAGAGAAGATCTCGTCGAGGAGGAAACTTGGAGTCGTTGCACTGCCCAGGGATGAAACCAGGTTGTAGGTCAATTGGTCGAATCTAAATGGTCGACAGGACCAATGGTCGACAGGTCAAATGATCGAATTTTTTTGTTTTGTTTTTTCACATTTTTTTGGGGGGGTCCCCCTCAACCCACTTTTTTTTTGCTAAAAACCCCTTTTTTTCCCTAAACGAAAACCTACAAAATATGTATATAAAAAAAAAAAATCAATCATTTGTCCTTTCGACCAAATTGTGTCGACCGTTTGTCTGTCGACCATTTGACTAGACACCATGAAACCAGCCGTGGAGTTTGTCAGTTAAAAGGTGCGTTCCTTTTATTTGCGGTCAAAGTGGTGAAGCTTGGCTATCCGGCCGCCGGGGTGCTTGGCACGGGCGATTCGACCATGAGACGTCTTTGGAAGGCGAAATGGCGAACTGGTTGATCCCACCAGCTCAGAGGGAGAAGACTCTTCCAGCAGAAGATCTCCTCTTGTCGTCGGGAAAGTGGTGAGGTCTTTGCAGCAGGCCTCCACCGGTGGTGTCGTCGTTGCAGATGGCTTCAGCTTCTCCCCTCTTCGGATTCTTAGGTCCTGTGCTTTTATGCAGAAAAACCCCCATTCAACAGCCTAGCTGTCACTCACACATGCTAAGTGGTGAGCAGGGCGGCTCACCACTGGGCCAATCAGAATAGAGTGCAACTTGGGTTGCTAAGGCAACACAGTCCAGGGTGCCAATGCCCCTCTCCACACATCCTGTGAAACCCAGACAGAGTGGCACCAGTTGGAGAGCTTCTGTGGAGAAGCCCGCCAAAAAGTGGAACAAAGGACTCGACCTTGGTTGGAGTTACAGAGACGGACACGAACACCATTTTAGAAAAGAGTTCTGGCGAAAAGACCCAACCGGGGATTTAATATTAAATAAATAAACCGGCGGTATCTTTAACATTGCACCAAAAAATGGTGCGTTTAAAACCAATGGGAAAATCCCATAGGAAATATTCTGGTGGAATATTTCGCATGGTAACCACTGCCACCAGCCAGAAACTCGACAAGGGGGACTGGACAGTGCCCCCTTGGAAAACAGACCCAGGGGCAATCTAATTACCCCTTCCAGTACTTCCACAATATGATGGTTTGTACTGGTTCTGTTCACAATTTTGGACTAGTAAAGTCAATGGTGACTTTACATGCCCTGGGAGACAGTAGTCAGTCCCAGGGTATGGAGTCTATGTTTGGGGGTCACTATGACACCCCTGTGTTACTGCACTGAGGGTGCTGTGTAACACACATACTAAAACAGATGATACCCTATAGAGTAAAAAGGATACCCCATAGCCCATAAACACATACTAAGTCAAAGACATACCTCAAATCATGCCTACGAGTAGGAGGAGAAAAAAACAAACCCCAAAAAATAAGCTGGGGGACTTACTATGTTTGGGAAATTAACCTTATAAGAGAATTCTCCCTCACATAGGTAACCCCTCAAGCACCTTATAGGAAGATAGTGTGTGCTGGGTCAGGAATTTAAAAAGACTAGTAAAGTCAATTTAACCTTATATTCTCTGGGAAACAATAGTTTATCCCAGGGAAGGTGTTTAAATCTAAAAAGACATCCCTGTGTCACTGCACTGAGGGTGCGGTGTAACACGCATGAAAAAATGCCGATGGAGTTATCTTAAAGCTCCATAATCAAAGAACACAAGAGTAAAACATGCATCAAAATACATGAAAGAGTGGTAACAAAATCAAGTCCTCAAAATCCAGCAAAGTGGCTGGGGGTCTCTAAAGTGAAGGGAATTAGCACATTTATGAGAATTCTCCCTAACAGCAGTGACCATAAATAAGAAAGTATAGGAATAACAAATAATTTGTCTTTCTGGAATTCTATCCAATAATTGCTAGACTCATTAAAGGTTTATTTCAGGTACACTTCAGGGGTGAGTCACTGATTTAGTCTGTTCTTGAACACCTCAAATTCACAATGCAGAGAAAATACTCCAAAAAGCATTTAGAGTAGAATAAGCATCCATTTTGGACTATGTATTTTCGCAAGTTGAAGTCATAGCATGTTTTTTTCTGCCATACATATAGTAATCCATTCTTGTATGAAATGTTTATCATGTTACAGTGATATTGTAACCATATTTTCCATAGTGTACTTAGGAACAATGCTATGTGATGCCACTTCCTGTTTTGTCAAGGGGTAAAAGGTTGTGTTCCATCGCGGTGGGATCAAATGTCATTATAGGTCAAGGGTTATGTGATTTCACTTCGGTTACCCCTGGCATTTTGGTGAAATGACATCCCTGGATGCCTGTCCATAAAGTCGACAAATCAAGAAATCCTTTTCATTACTTTTTTAAATAAGAATTCTATGGTCCACTCTGTGGACTTTGAGAAAGTGTTAGGTCCAGATGGAGAGGGTTCCTGGAGAGAACCCTGTCTCTTGTGGTGTAAAGCCTGTGAGAAGGTGTCTTCAGCGGGTGTGTAGTCTTTTTCTTGTGATTCTGGTTTATGTGTCAAAATTCTAGAGGCTTGACGTTTTGCCCATAAGCAGCATCTCGGGGACATGTTGTTGGATACGTTGCTGCATTTTTGACATGCCTGAAGAGTGTGTCGAAGATTTCTCTTTTGTTGTGAACTCTTCTGCGCCTGAAAGAAGGGTCTTTTTAGGCATGGTGTCAGAAACGGGCATACTCTGCGAAAAGTTTTGGAGACGTGTCGTGTGGAGATCGCGAGGGCCCAGAGGACAGCGGGCGCTTAGATTTTTCCTTCTCCTTCGACACTGCGTGGCTGTGTTTGGCTGATGACGTGGTCGGCGTTCAGCTCAGGGTTGTGTCTTTAGTGTGTTTGTAAAAGCCGGTGCTTTTGCCTCCGGATGTCTTCTCCATGACTGGAGTCAGGGGCTAGCACTTGTAGCTCAGTCGAACCCTGATCGTCCTCGGCGTTAATATGAGCGCCGTCGCTGCCTTCGTCAGATAAACCCACCACGTCGATGGAGGCTTTGGCTTGCATGACACGGTCAGTCGAACGTTTCGTGTGTCGATCTTTTGGGGTCCTGGGTTTGAAAAGCTTGCAAGATTTGCAATGGTTTTCATCGTGATTCCATGGAAGACAATGGTTGCACACCATTGCGTGTCTTTCCAGGGATATTTTGGACTACAAGTAGGCCAAAATGTAAAAAATGTAAAAGGAGTGTTTTCCATAATGGAAGTGAAAGGCAGCATGACGACAAACGGGAAGTGATGTGAGGAAAATAGGCATTCTCTAGACAAAGTATATATTCCCCCCCACTCTCCCTACTGTAAAGGGCCAGAGCCCAATGAGGGCCTGTCTAGACTGCAGTCAGTCCGTCAAACGAAGATTTCCTTTTGACGGAGGTAACTGGAGTCATCAGTCGAGCGTCGCCGAAGATTGCTTGGAAGCGGGAAGTGAAAGAGCGATGGAACGATCAATATAATATCAAACTTTGGACTAATAAAGGAATCTCCACAACATGTGACCAACTATAGTGGCAGGAAAAAACAATCTGAGGGACCTCGGCGTGTGAAGGACCATGGGTACAGTCGACGGCACGCTAGGGATAATATTACAAACATGCCCAGTTGACGTCCCTTTGAGTTTCGAAAACAAGTCATGCAATACCCCGCGACTACCACTAGTTGTCAGCCTATGCATAGCATGTGATCTAAGCAAATGCACAAGCCTCAGAAATATGTGTGTGTGTGTGTATGTGGGACACATTCTATAATAGGTGTTATATTTCTAAGAACACACTTACGGTGTAACCCGATTTTGCCCACAGATCAGCGTTGCGTAATGTAACCCTCCAATGCTTGAAGAGCTACTCTTACATTATAGACCACTAGAAAGAAACTAATGGCTTCTAGTTTCTTAAGAATTAAATCTGATTTGTACTGACACTACATTCTCTAGTTCCGTGGTCTGTGATGAAAGAGAATCTCCAAACAGATATTATCATCACAAGTCTGTCACTGCCCTATTTTCGGCAGTGCATGTTATCTGAACCACTTAATTGCCTTGAATTATTTCTTACCAATTGTGAGTTCAGTAACCTGGTTGCTACCTCCTTGTGGCAAACCACTGTGCACAGATAGCAGAGCAAATTCAGCTTAGCTCGAGGCGTTCCAGTTGTCTTCTCTGTGGAATCAATCAGGGAACACACTTGCAGTAAAAAGCCATTCCAATCTGGTGCTTTCATTGATGCCAACTTCTCAGCTAAAAATATGAAGAAACAGCAGGATGTAAGGTCAAACACAATCACACTTCTAGCACAGTTAATGAAAAAAACACCACAGGGTGATTTTGCTAGAATTGTATAATAAAACAGTGGGTTTAAGGACACTGGGGAAGTGAGGGATGGAGTAGCTTCCTGCTAACTGGGCCTGCTATTGTAGGCGAAGCCAATGAAGAGTGGCAGTCCCCAAAGACTCCACCATGGTGGATGAAGCTGCCACTGCTACAACACTCCCATTCCGACTGTCACTGAACAAGCTTACTGAATAAGACACTGACATTACATTTGCAGTACATGTAAGGCAACGCGCAGCTGACGGACCGAAAACTAAACAGCAAACTATATCTCAGTGAGAAAGCATGGTACACAAAAAAAGGTGTGACATCCTAGTTAAAGAAGTGGATGACGTCCACAGTCCCTAGGCAACAGATTCGGCCCGGTATCTTCGCAGCTAAAGGAGCAAGGGTATCACAGAAGCAGGTGTGAAAGGTGGCACACAGTAGAACAAGTTACTTACCCCTGGTAACGTTCTTTCAATTGGATGTTCCTCCCACGTTTTCCTCATCTTATGATAATTATCCTTCCAGCTTCAGCTGTTTTGGATTTTTTTTTCCAACAGGGGGCGCTGTATGCCGTCTCGTCGAGCCACTTGGCTTCTGTTCTGTTCTTCCCCTCTTGAAGAGAAATTACCAGGCATACCATAGACCGTAAACTCCAAGAAAGCATAAAGTGTAAGAGCACGTACATTCTACGGCAGGGTAGCTGGGAGGGGTGATGAGGAATACGTGGGAGGAACATCCTTTCGAAAGAACGTAACCAGGGGTAAGTAACTTGTTCTTCGAATGAATTGTGTCCTCCCACGCATTCCTCATTTTATGATAAGACTCCCAAAGCAGTAATAATTTGATAGTGGGAGTACGAATTATATTTTGTTTTAAATGTTATGGACTGAATGAAGGACCGCTTTTGCAAATTGTCCTTCCTAACTGGAAGATGAATCCAGGCAGTAATGTTTCACAAACGTGTGAATGGACGACAAAGTGGCCACTGAACAAATATCTTTGATTGGGACACTTCACTGAAGAGCAGAAGAGGTTGCCATGCCCCTTATGGAATGTGCTCTCAAACCTTCTAGCTAATCTGCAACATTCCCCAGGATGATCCATCTGGATAGGGTCTGTTTGTAACAGCTAAACCCAATCTAGGGCCAGTATAGCCAATGAATAGTTGGTCATTTTGACGAAATTTAGCCATTCTTGATATATAAAAACTGAGAGCCCTTTTTGGGTCCCGTCTATGTAATCTTTCCTCCTCCTTTCCAGGATGATGAGGTGGATAGAAAGTTGGCAAAATAATCTTTTGCGACGAGTGGAAGTATGAGACTACTTTTGTTGAAAAGAAGGTTTCACTATGAGAACAACCTTGTCCTTATAGAAAACTGTATGTGGGGGTTTACAGGAAAGTGCCTGCAACTCTTACCCTGCGGGCTGATATTATTGCGATTAGCAAAACAGTTTTCAAGGTTATGTTAGAAATGTTAACACCAGTTTAAGATCCCATACAAGGACTTTCAACTGAACTGGTGGAAATACATTAATAAGACCCTTTAGAAATTGAACAATCAAAGGGATTTTAATATATTAATTATTTTAAGAGCGCTTGAAAATATATTGTGCCGCCAGATAACCTTTAATTGTTCCAATCTGGAGCCCTAGATTTGCCAAATGTAAAATAATAAAAGAAAGCACCATAGATGTGTCACATAGAAAAGGATCATCTAAAAACACAAGGGTGTTCCTGATCGAACTAAGTTGAAAACATCATTTATATAGCTGTCAGTAATTATTCAACTGGTAGCCTAAACAGCAGTATATATCAGATTGTCAGTATTACATTTATTGGTATCTCACCAGTCAAAGTAACCTTATGAGAGTAGAATGGGTACACTAGTATAGAAAAATAAACTTTATTTTATTTTTTTGTTTATAGCAAAGAAAATGACAATTCAATGAGTACATAATATAACAGAAAACATACATAAACACAGTTTATACTAACAAAGAAAGAACACTGGTTGACCAATTCCGTCAATAAAAGTAAAATGTATACAAAAATTAGCGAAAGTAGGGGTACAACCCCATAATAAACTATATATATGCAAATAGCATATGCATGCTGCCGAAAAAATGGTTTAATGTTGGCAGAAAAAAATAATACATGCCAAGATAGTTAATAGAGATGGAACTAACCCTGCTGACCCTTACTTGTTTTAGGGGTAAAGTGAATCAAAATAAATGACACAGATCATGCACTAGGCAATGAATGTTGTGTGTAGGGCCTAATTTTGGCTGAAAAGAACACCAACATAAACATTAACACACAAAGTGTTGTGTATTGGGCCTAATTTAAATCAATGGCATAGGTCATGCACCAAACAATGAATGCTATGTATAGAGCAATATAATACTTTTTGGTTAGAAATCACAACAATATTGACAGTGTCGCACAAAAATATACATTTGTGAAATTGAAATGTACACTTACTTTTACAAAAAGTTATATAGTGGTTTACATAAGCTGGCATGAATCATGACACAGGCTGTCGCTATAACGCATGCATGGCCACAGTGATAAAAAGCAGGGGAAAACAGGGCCTGCAGTTATCACTTGTGACTAGTTGGTGTTTCAGTGGTATATAAATAGATGGAGACCACCTTCATCAGGTACACGGATCTTGACAGTCAGCCTTTATTCGTACAGTAGAAAAAGAGGTGCCCCTGAAATAATAATTAGAGGGGATATTTAGAGCTCAAAGGTTATACTAAAGAGTGGGAGATAAACCAGAGCTCATGACAATATATGGTGAACGCATCAGGCCTCAAACGCCCAACCACTGGGAGGCTGTAGCCCCATAAGTGAATAAAAAGATAGAGAGGTGAGTATAAAGGGTAGCCCTGGTAGTGTGGAGTAGGAAACACCCACGTGGAAAAATACAGAATGAATGCTATTATGAAGAAGGAAGTATATAGTGAGGCAAAAGGATGCCCAAACCGAAGGGATAGCACAATAGACAAGTAATGCCAAATCGTATCTTAGATGGCACATACTACGCTTGCCATGAAAAAATTGTCATGCAGTCAGAGCATTGTGATGACATACTAGGGAACGTTGAATCTCAATATCAGACTAAGCTGGTGAAAGAAAAAACGTTGTAGCTATAAGTATGAAAAAGCAGGGGGGCGTGGCTTGGACGGCCATGTAAGGGGTCGCACTCTGGAGGTGCTCCGCTGATCCTGTTTTGATCCTGATGGAGGGGTGCGTCCACGGGGGCCGGCCGACGCTGGAAATCGATGTCCAGGTGTGGGAATGCCACCGCTACACCCGGTGAAAGTTTGTGATGTCTGGGAGACCCAGGAACCGAAATAAATGCGATTGACTGGGACGAGCCCTGAGCAGGCGGACAAGACAAAATGGCGGCGACACACTGCGAACACCGAGGATCGTGAAGTCAGTGTCGCGATCACGAGTGCAGGACCCATGGGTCCCTTCGCTTGGGGACTAGTACACGTGAGCGCCGCCTAGGACGCCTGGTGGCCCAGCGAGCTGGAGGGCCGAACGGATGCAGCTGTGACGACGGGACCGTGGGCCCGGTGGTGGGGGTGCTCCGGGCGTGTTGGATGCCCCATGGTGTGGTGGGCCAGGCTTTGAGCATTGAGTGGCGTGACTCCCCTTCGGTGCCTGGCGGGACGGGCCCCCGCCCGACTCATACAACAACATGACCACGAGAGGTGTGAAACCCAAGGCCAAACAGCCCACAATGGAGGCTTACGCCAAGTCCCCCTCAGGGGCGGAAGGAGACAAGAACAAAGAGACCCCCGTGACGGCCGCGGAGTCACCGGGCACGATACAGGAGGTGCTGGCGGCGATTGCGGACTTAAAAGTGTCATGGGAGACCAAGTTGGGCCTCGCCATGAAAGAGCTACAGGAAGGCTTAAACCTTAAGATCGGTGCCGTCCAGGAGGAGGTGAATCTGCTTAGACTGGATGTGAGGGCGATCTCGGAGCGCACGGGGACCATCGAGAAGGAGACGGCCACGAACACGGCAGACTGCACTGCTCATAAAAAGGAACTACACGCCCTTGTGCAACGGGTGGGCAACCTGGAGGACAGAGCGGAGCAGGCGGAGGGACGTGCCAGGCGCAACAATATTCGCATCGTGGGCCTACCTGAAGGAACGGAAGGGCCAGACCCCACGGAATTTGTGGAATCCATGTTTTTGCAGGAGATTACCGGCAGGGTACTGACCCAGGGGTTTGCAGTCGAGAGGGCGCATAGGGCCCTAACCAGGAGGCCACCTCCTGGGGCCCCCCCGCGGCCGGTGATCGCGAAAATTCTGAACTACCGAGATCGCGGAAAGATTCTTGAATTCTTTCAAAAAGGGGGAACGATTGACAGAGGATCGGCCAAGATCACGGCCTACCCTGACTACACGCTACAAGTACAGCGGAGTCGGATGCACTTCGGGCGGTGAAAAGGAGACTTCGTGAAGCTGGCCATCGCTTCATGCTACTCTACCCGGCCAAATTGAAAGTTTTCTACAGAAGCAGATCCCTGTTTTTTGAAACACCGACTGAAGCGATGGACTGGCTAGACGCGCTGGGCAGTCCTCAAGAACCGGGCATCCAGGCAGAGACTACGGAAGATAAGTAGCTTACGGCTGGGTCGCCTAGGGCAATGGGGCCGAGACATTGGGACTTGAATATAGTCATTTATACGGTATATGATGCGTATGATGTGGTGCTGACTGGCTGGCCCATTGGGCGTGCCTACGCGTGGTTACTTGGTTGGGAGCTCCAAGAGGCTTCCTTTGTCCCCAGTAGTAACATATCTAGTTAGTTAGGTCGCTGGTAGATCGGCGACGCCCCGCGGGGTCCTACTCCTTGAATACGGGATAAGACCAGACGCGGGTGGGCCTGAGATCCAGGGATGGAGCTGGGCTTTTGTTGGGATGGGAGGGGTTGTTTGCTGTGGTGTGTAGTTGGGAAACAGGGAGGGGGGACGGGGATCAAGGGCGGAAGAGCCGGCAGAGTGTTAGACCAAGGGGGTATTGTGGGGAGGGCGGGGCTGAATACAGACCAAACTGATGGCATCGGATAGTCTTCGCATAGTTACCTGGAATGTCCGAGGCCTCAATAGTTACCTCAAGCGGAACAAGGTAATGCTATACCTGAAGAGGATGCGGATAGATATAGCCCTGCTACAAGAGACCCACCTCACTAGGGAGAAATTGGAGGTGGTCAAGAGGAAGTGGAAGGGCAAGGTGGTGGGTGCCACGTACTCGGCGTATGCTAGAGGGGTCATCACCTGGGTGGCGCCGCACGTGCCGTTCCGGGTGCTTGGCTCGATAGTGGACCCGGAGGGTAGAATGGTGGCGATAACAGGACTCCTGGAGAACAGGGAAGTACACATCCTCAACCTGTATGCCCCCAATTATGATACTGCAGCCTACTTTAGATCCCTCTATGGCAAACTTGGCCCCTTGGTAGGGGGTGCGATGGTGTGGGGTGGGGACTTCAATTGCGTCTTAGATCCCAAAATCGACCGGTCCGCTGATACCAAAAGGAAAATGTCGCCAGCGGCCAAGGCACTCGGGACATTACTGGGAGACCTGGGACTGGTAGATGTGTGGAGGAAACTCCACCCCACAGATAGGCAGTATTCGCACTATGCGGCGCCATACGATTCATACACGAGATTGGATTATGTGTTTGGAACGGCCGAGATAGCGAGCGAAATAGTGGGGGCGGAATACAAGGCCCGAGTATTGTCGGACCATTCGCCCCTGGTGGTAGAGTGGCGACACCAACCCCCTAGGCCTCGGGTCCCCACATGGAGGCTCCGGTCAGAGGCACTGCAGGATGAGGGATTCCGGGAAGACCTGAGGGTTGCCATCGGGGAATATTTTGAGATAAACACGGGTAGCGTGCGCTCTGCGGGAACTCTGTGGGAGGCCTTTAAGGTAGTGGTGCGCGGAGTGGCCATCTCTAAATCCAAGGGACTTCAAGGGGGTATCGGGAGGGAGCTTCAGGACACCGAAAGGGAACTGGAGAGCCTGGCTCGTCTCGAGAACGCCACTCAGGAAGACAAGACTAGGATGAGGGACCTTCAGGTGGCGTGCAGCGCTCTTTGGGATCGACTATGTAGATTGAACCATAGGAAATACACCGAGCGGCTGGACGCGGGGGGCGACAAGCCAGGCAGACTGCAGGCCTGGCTGTACAAGAACGAGTCCCCCTGAGTGGTTATTCATGAGATCCGTGGTGAAGACGGTTGTCTTCGCAGCACTCGGGATGGGGTGAACAAGGAATTCCTCAGGTTCTACAAACGTTTATATGAGGACACTGGGGAGGACAGGAGCCAGGACATCCTGAACACACTGGAAGACATTGGCTTGCCCACCCTAGACGACCTGGAGCGGGAGGAACTGGACGCCCCTAGCACTTCGGATGAGCTGGAGGTGGTGATCCGGGGCCTCCCCACGTGTAAGGCACCTGGAGCGGATGGACTGCCTAGTGAGTTTTACAAGGTGTACGTGCAGGAGCTGCTCCAGCCACTGCTGGCCTTGTTTAACGAGGCATACGAACAGGGAGAACTCCCGCTGTCCCTCCGTGAGGCCATGATTGTCCCATTACTGAAACCAGGCAAGCCGGCTGTTGAGTGTGGATCTTATAGACCTCTGTCCATGCTAAACCAGGACAGCAAAATACTCACGGCGGTGCTGGCCAACAGGTTGAAGAAGGTGATTGGCAAGCTGATCCACCCGGATCAAACGGGATATGTCCCAGGCAGGAATATCAGCGATAATCATAGGAGGCTGCACCATGTTATCGACCATACTAAGGATGACACGGGCAAGATGGCGGTAGTGTCGGTGGATGCGGTCAAGGCCTTTGATTCAGTGAGATGGCCTTGGCTGAAAGCGGCCCTGCAGGGATACGGCGTGGGCCCTGGGTATATCAGATGGGTCCAGTTGTTATATAGCAGCCCGGTGGCAAGGGTCAAGACTGGGGCCACAGTCTCGGATGCCTGGCAACTCAGCAGGGGGACCAGGCAGGGATGCCCTTGGTCACCCATGTTATATATACTCGCGCTGGAGCCGCTGGCGATATGCCTGCGGCAACAATACGGAGAGGTGGGCATTAATACCGCCAGCAGCAGCCACTTAATATCTCTCTATGCGGACGATATGCTGCTTTACTTACGCTACCCGGAGGAAAACCTGCAGTACGTACTGGAAGTACTGGATCATTATGCTGTCCTCTCGGGCATATCAGTGAACCCCAGGAAATCTAGCCTGTTCCCTCTGGGCGGGTACAGGGACGACCCGCTGGAGAGGCTGCCGGTGTTGCCAATACCATGGCGGACCGACACGTTTAGGTACCTGGGGGTAAATATTTACCACCGGATTGAAGCGGTACACAAGCATAACACAGAGAGAGCCATAGAGGGGGTCAGGAATAGCATGACATTCTGGTCCAGATTGCCCCTGTCCATGATGGGGAGGGCGGCTTTGCTGAAAATGGTGGTCCTTCCCAGACTCCTGCATTTCTTCGTGAACGTCCCGCATTTGATCCCCAAGAGCCTATTTGTACGACTTCATAGTATGTGTAGGGGCTTCGTGTGGGGTAACTCCAGAAATAGGGTGGCCCTGTGGAAGCTCCAAAACCCGTACGAGAAGGGGGGTATAGGCTTGCCCAACTTCGAACTATATTATCTGGCGGGGCAGCTGTTGTATGTGGCCAGGTGGTTGTCTGATGAAGATTCGGCGGAATCTAGGTTGCTGCGGGAGGATGCGGCCCCATACTTCCTGCGAGAGGTGGTGTGGCTACAAAGGAATAAACTGACGGGAAGAGGGCGGCTACTGAGGTTGGGATGGGAGGTCTGGCACAGAACGTGGAAACTGATGGGGGAGCCAGAACCGCTATCTTGGCAGGTCCCGCTGGTGGCCCTGTGCGAAAACGACTCCCAATTGTTTCAGTCTGTCCATAGGCACTGAGAGCCGGTGGGCCTGGCCACGCTCGGGGACATATGGCGGGAGGGGAAGGCGTTGGACTTCCAAAAGTTGCAGGATGAGACGGGGTGCACAGAGGCCAGTACATCATCTATGCCAGGCTAGTGCAACGAGTAAGAGAGAGATGGCCGGTGACGGCACTGGCAGATGATCCCGATGCCACCCTTGAAACTATGTATGATGTCTCAGAGGGCGAGCATGAAATATCGCGGATATACAAACTCCTCAGAACGAAGGCTGGGAAAGAGTTGCCCCAACTGAGGCATGAATGGGAGGAGGAGATGGGTGAACTCATGACGGAGGGTCAGTGGAAGAGGGTCCTGGGGTATCATAAAAAGGTGTCCCGAAATGCACGGCTCCAACAACTCCAGTTCTACATTACTCACAGGGCCTACCTGACTCCCCAGAAGATCGCACGGTTCGGAGGCTTGATCACTCAAAAATGCCCCAGGTGTGGGGAGGTGGACGCTGGGTTGCTACACATGTTTTGGGCCTGCCCGGAAGTGTATAGATTTTGGGAGGAGGTTAAGATGAAGCTCGCAGGTGGGGGAGTGGTGTTGGACGTGGGATCTGCCTGGTCGTGTATGCTTGGGATCTTCCCCAGGCCCAGACACTTTAGGCACCTGAGCAAGCTGAGGGACCTGGCATATGTTCTGGCCAAACGCAGGATTGCCATGAACTGGAAATCGGCTTGCAGGCCGAGAGTGGAACTTTGGTGGGCGGACCTTATGAGGTGGGCGGAGGCTGAATCCGTGGTATGGTTTGAAGCGGTCACTAGAGGGGGCGAGGAGGAGATAGGGCCCTTGCTGGCCTGGCGACAATTGGTGGCCTCTATGACCAACCCACAACAGGGTTTGGACGAATCTGAGAATTCGGAAGATGGGCCTACGGACAATGTTCCACCTGACTGTGCCCCGACTGAGGATACAAGGGAGCCGGCTCTGGCTTGATGGGGGGTTGGGGGAGTTTTTTCGTATTTTCTTTTGTGTTTCTGTAAATAATTAACAGTTTTATTGTGTTGTGTGTTGTTTGTTTTTCTAAAATATAAAATCAATAAAATATTTAAAAAAAAAAAGTATGAAAAAGCAACGTAGTTAGCATACTGTGTGTTAATCACACTAAAAGTAGAGGGACTCACCGTGTTTATAAAGGGAAAGCACTTTGCACACTTAAGGTGCACAGGAGCATGGAAATTCAAAACCTGTGGCTGTTTGCATCAAGCCATCATGCAAAAAAGATACAAGGGACCGGAACGTGGCTGAAACAACAGACACGAACTGTTTAGAAAAGGTATTATTTTGGAAAAACAGACATGCTAGTAAAGCATATACAGGAACGTATGCAGCACTAAACTTACTGGTAAGACCTCATCCGAGTGCATACATCCAAGCAGATACAGCGCTGAGCTAGCTGCTATGGGCTCCTACCGATGTCAGCTGGTTGCCGGCAGTGTAGGAGTGAAGCGCCAGTAAACACACATAGCGCTCTTCCGGCGGCGTGAACCGCATTGGGAAGAGAAAGTGTGAACAAAAAAAGAGGACTGAAACTCAGAGTATTAAGATGGAGACCGTGGTCCATATAGAAGGATTGAAGGGCAGAGAAAGAGGACTAACGCTAGCACTGCTATACCAAGAAATGTGCATTGTTGAGCAAATCTTGTTTTATTGGAAGGAGCTAATGTCATGCAGAGAGAAATAACATAGAATGTGTACAATAACTAAATAGGAAAAATACTAGACAATTAGTGAGGGGATGAATAAAATTGAAATTAAAAGCGCTATATACCCAATATACAGAATAAATAAATAGGAGAAAATTAAAAGAAAAAAAGAAAAAATAAATGATAAAAATGTAAATATAAGGCGCTTTATTGCCACAATGGAGATGTCTCATTTAAGCCATTGGAGATTGTGTCCAATTGGAAAATCCATCGGGCCTCTTTGTTAGAGAGGGCTTGAGAGGGATTGGTAGAATTTTTTACAATATCAATCACCCACCAGCGAAAATCCTCTGTGGTATGGCCATATTCCATAAAATGGCTCACTAATGGCGAGTTGATTGATTTGCAACGAATCCTGGAACGGTGTTCCGTGATTCTAGTATGGACTGGCCGTGTAGTTTTGCCTATGTATTTGAGCCCACATGGGCACTCAATGCAGTTTATCGCCCAGGCAGTCTTGCAATTTGAATGATGTCGTAACTCCCAGGGTTTGCCGCGTACAGAGAATGTTTTGGTTCTAACTGCAAATTTACAGATGGAGCAGGACCCACAGGGGAAATGACCCGTAAGTGGGCGAAGATCCCAACTTGTTGTGGTGGATCTTGAACTTTTATGTGAGGAGGATGCATGGACAAGTTGGTCCTTGAGATTCGTTTGTCTCTTCATTGCAAAAATCGGGGGTGGTTCTGCTGGTAAGACTAGTTGGGCCACTGACCAGTGTTTCTTAATTACTTTTTTAATGAGAAAAGTGTGGGGGCTATATGTGAGGGCACATACTAATTTGTCGTGTGGCTCACTATCTTTAGGTAATAGTAAAGTGTCCCTAGGAGTGAATCGTGCTCGTTTATAAGAATTGGTGATCAATTTTTTGGGGTAGCCTCGCTGCTGAAACTTAATGGTCAAATTAGTGGCATGGTGGTCATAGTCGGCTATAGATGTGCAGTTTCGTCTTATGCGCAAAAATTGGGAGTAGGGTAAATTTTCTTTGAGAGTGCGTGGGTGGTAACTGTCAAAGTGCAATAAAGTATTGCGATCTGTGGGTTTAGTGAAGAGAGAGCAGACAAGTTGATTAGCCTGATGTTGAATAAGTAAATCAAAAAAGGGGATTTCGATGTTACTCATTGCATGAGTAAATTTGATCGTCTGGTGGCAGGAGTTCAACCAAAGTAAAAAGGAGTCAAGTTCAAGGGAGGAGCTTTGCCAGATGAATATAATGTCATCTATATAGCGTCTCCAACTCTCAATATATTGGCGATTTGGATTGATGTCTGAAAAAATAAATTTGGACTCAAAATCAGCCATAAAAATGGTAGCGAGACTGGGAGCAAAGGCCGCTCCCATTGCGGTGCCTTGGGTTTGCTCATAGGATAGGTTTTGGTAAGTGAAATAGTTCTTGGTAAGAGCCAAGGACAATAATTCCATGATAAATTCAGTAGGGGCTTTAAATCTCTGTGTAGAATGGGTCAAATTATTTCTAACACAGTCCATGGCCTCGTCATGTGGAATATTGGTGTACAGTGACGTAATGTCAAGTGTTACCAGTAAACTAGTAGACGGGTCAAAGGCCTTGCCTTCAAACAGAGAGATCACTGCGGTACTGTCTCTAAGGTATGTCTCTGTTTGTTGGCTAATGGGCTGAAGGTACTTGTCAATAAATTGACAGACTGGTTCCAAAACGGTACCACAGCCTGTCAATATTGGTCTTCCCGGTGGTTTTTCCAAATCTTTGTGAATTTTTGGGATCGCATAAAATTTGGGAGTGGAACAATCAGGTTTGTTTAGGAATTGCGCTTCTTTAGAGGTGATCCAGGAGTGTTGTAAGACGTAGTCTGTGATTTCCGAAATAGTCTTCTGAATGTCTTTTATAGGGTCTTTATGGAGAGGACGGTAACTACCTGGTACATTGAGAAGGTCTAGAACCATAGTATGGTATTGGGACTGGTTCAGGATTACTATACCTCCACCTTTATCTGCCGGTTTGATGACTATTTGAGGGTTATTACTGAGAGATTTTAAAGCTTGTTTCTCTGTGTGTGACAGATTGTACCGGGTAGACCTATGATGTTTTTGTAGGTCGCTAAGGTCTCTTAGAATACATTTCTCAAATGTAAGAAGTTCAGCCGGCATGGTGTTGTCCTCCGGAGTGAATGTGGATGCAAACCCGTTTCACTTCCATCCAGTGCATCGTGTTTATTTAAGAAGAAGATCTTGAGTGTAACTGACCTGAAGAATCTTCGAATCTCAGAGTGCACAGTGAACCAATCAGTGGGATGTGTAGGAATAAATGAAAGCCCTTTAGAAAGGATTTGTAATTCCGTCTCTGTAAGTGGAATTTGGGATAAGTTGAATACAGGTAAGGTTACTGACTCTGTGCTGGTCGAGTGTTCCTCCTGCGGTATCGTGGCCGTCTCTGAGTTCGACCCCTGAGTTGAAATTGCGGAGGGAACCAGCCAGGACCGGGTCCTCGCGACGGGCCTGTCCCTAAAAAAGGTTGGGGGAGGCCTTGGAAGGGGTTGTAGAACTGGAGATAATAGAAATCGCTATCTGACCTAGATGAACTGCTACTGCCTGAGAATGTTACTCGGCGTCTGCGTTGTGCAGCGCCAGTTTGACTTCTTTGGCTTGTAGTAATAGACGTAAAGTTAGGGTCAAGAAAAGGATCGACATTCTTATCCCTGCACCAAATGCTGAACTTGTTCCAACGGCAGCGGTACAAAGATTTTGTTGCTGACCTTCTGGCCGAAAGTAAGATATCCATTACAAAACCATGTGTGAAGGTTGAGTCTTGACCTCTGGATGGAGAACCCGACCCTCCTCTCATGAGAGAAGGCCTTCTCTTTATGGAAGACGTATTGGAGGGCAGATGGACATGCAGAAGGTCCGGTTACCACGTCCTCCTGGCCCAATCCGAGACAATAAGGCTCATGGATTTCCCAAACTTTCTCAACTTCCTGATCACATGAGGAATGACGGCGACTGGAGGAAATTTGTACAGGAGTGGAAATTCCCAGTCCACTACAAACGCATCCCGTAGAGGTCCTCTTGGGGGAAATTCCCTGGAGCAAAACATTTCGCAATTCCGGTTGACACTGGTCGCAAAAAGATCCACTTGAGGGGATCCCCAAAGGGTGAAGATCTCGAAGGACTTTCTGAGCTAGTTCCCACTCGTGGGAGACTGAGCTCTGCCTGCTCAGAGCGTCCGCGGCTGTGTTCTCCTCTCAGGCTATGTGAACTGCCGATAGGGAGATTTCTTCTTTAATTGCCCAGTCTTATAGCTGTATTGCCTCTCTGCTCTGCACAGTGATAGTGACCCTACCCCTCCTCTCCAGTTGAGGTAGTACATGTCCACTGTGTTGTCCGTCATTATCAGGGCATTCTTTCCCCATACAGAGGGCAGAAGGCCTTCAAGCGCTATTCTGATTGCCCTCAGTTCTCCGGTGGAGACCAACGACCGCTGATTGCCATGGCTGCCAAAAAGATTTTCCTTTGGGAATGTTGTCCTTGCAAGCCCACCACAGAAGGTCCTGAGAGACTCTGCCTGGAACTTTCAGGTGGTCCGACATTCTGCCTGAGAAATGGGACCATTGAGTCCGGAGAGCGCATTGGAGGGATCTCATTGTGAGGCGAGCCTCTGGCACCAGAAAAATGCAGGATGCCATGAGACCGAGCAACATCAGAAAATCAAAGGCCGCTAAATGCTAGGCCAATTTGGTGACGATCTGCAGAATATGTTGAGCTCTCACTTCAGGTGGTGAGGCTTTTCCTGAGGAAGCATCAGGACTGCTCCAATAAATTGGAGTCTTTGAGATGGTATCAAGTGGGACTTCGTGTAATTGAGGGAGAAGTCCAGTCTGTGGAGAGAGTGGCAGGTTACACTGAGATGTTCCCGGGTTTGTTTGGGCGAATGTGCCCTGATCAGCCAATCGTCCAGGAAGGGGTAGACGTGAATCCCCCCCTCTCCTGAGACTCGCTGCCACCACCGCCATCAACTTGGTGAAAATCCTTGTGCGGAGGTCAGCCCGAATGGCACAACTCGAAACTGCTAATGAGAACTTTGGATAGGCACATGGATAGCCACATGAAAGTAAGCATCCTGAAGGTCCAATGACACCATCCAGTCGTGGAGTTAGAGAGCATGAAGAAATTGGGAAAGGGTAACCATCTTGAATGTGTCCTTCCTGAGGAACTTGTTCAAGTTTCTAAAGTCCAAGATAGGTCTCAATCCTCCGTCCTTTTTGGGAATGACAAAGTATGGGGAGTTTCAACCCTCGTTCCTTTCTGCCACAGGTACTGGTTCTATAGCACCTTTCTCTAGCAGGGTCAACATTTCCTGCACAATGAGCGGATCGGGAACTTTGAAAGAGTTGTCCCTGGTGGACGGTCCTGAGGCCTTTTTTGAAATGGAAGGCAGTAACTGCCCAAGCATATGAATTAATGCCCCACCATTCTTTTAGATGCTGAGTAAATCTGCCTCCCACCGAGGTGTTGTGAGTCAAGGCCTCAGAGTAGTTTTGAGGTGGCTGAAGCAGCGGCTGAGGCTAAAACTGCTGCTGCTTATGTTGGCTTACCACCTCTCCCTTGTCCACCACAAGGGAATCTTTTCTGACCTCTTTGGCTGGCTTGTCCTCTTCCTCTTCCTCTTCCAATTGACGAGTAGAATCGAAAGGACTTACCCCTCCAAGAAGATGAACCAGAGTAGGCGTGTTGAAGCTATCTAATGGCAGCGCTAAGGGATTTAGTTGCTGCTTTTGTGGTCTGCAGTTTTTACAAACTGTCATAAGCCTTGCTGCCAAACAGCCTCGAGCCGTCAAAGGGCATATTGAGGAGTCAAGACTGTACAGCTGTGCAAATCCAGAATTCCTCAACCATACAAATATGCGTAACACTGTGCTAGTTGCCATGGATCTGCTGATGCTGTCGGCAGTATCCAGACCTGACTGGAGGCTTTCACCCTTTGCCATTTTAGCATCCTTGATGATTGCACGGAACCACTCTCTTTCTTCACCTTCCAGGATGTGGTCAGCCACCATAGCTATGCAGAGATTTTTCTCGATGCTGTACCGGCTTATGGCTCGGTTTCAAAGACTTCGTCTTCGACTTCCCTTTGTCGTCTTGTTGCAGATCGACAGGGGCATGGGCTTTCTGCTTGTCCTTCGAGGGGGTCGAGCCGCATTCTCAAAGATCTTAAGCATTTAATTACGAAATGCACCCCATTTTGCTGGGGAATCCGACTTAGTTGGACATTTCATTACCTCGGCCAAGGAATCTCTAGCGGTCGAAGGTGACCTATTGTCAGGAAACTGAAGTAGTGGGATCCTGCAGGAGTGAAGCTGGCCCACCTAGCCCCCTAAGCCTGCCTGCTCAACAATCCTGCTTCTTTAAAACTATTGGCCAGGCAAACCCAAGGGGAAAGGGGAATGGAGAAAATAACAAAAGACAAGAACTCCCACTGCAGGTACTTCAGACCGTCTTCTCGGAAAGTTTTGACTCAGATGGGATGTTCCTAAAAAGGAAATACAACTTTAAATAAATCAATCTTCTAATCACTACTGACTACTCTCTAGATTATAATTTCTCCATTTACATTTACCTGTTGCCTAAGCTTGATTTGCCAATAAGCTGCTTCAGGAAGATGTATGTTGACTGTAGACACCCTTAGCGATATCCCTTCTATTTGTCTTTCTGCTCTCTTGATCTCTTAATAAAATATACCCAAAGAATATTGTTGTTACTATTGTCTATTATACCTTTTGCCGTATTCTCTAGGAATCATATACTCTATAAATATGTGTAGGTAATTACCTTTTGTATTCTGAAGAATCTTTGTAAAATATTCATCTGTAAACTTTTTATACCCACATTCACACACGGAGTGCTTTTCAATAAATGTCTCTTGCTACACATGTATTTCTTCTGCGTACTCTCTTAATCAAGGAGAAAAACAATTGCTCGCAAAACGCTGCGTAATCAGGCTGCAAAACGCTGTCCTTAAATAGATTTCTCTTCCGTTACCAGCAACGAATAAAAAATGAGGAAAACAATGAAAATCCAAAATGGCCGCGACCTCGTTAGGTCCTTTCCTCTAAAGCGCGCTTGCAAATCCACTGAAATACGCGACGCAGGCTCGAAAACAAAACAAACCTGAAG
Organism: Ambystoma mexicanum; assembly: GCF_040938575.1. NCBI lineage: Eukaryota > Metazoa > Chordata > Amphibia > Caudata > Ambystomatidae > Ambystoma > Ambystoma mexicanum. Next base: position 977,917,306 of record NC_090924.1, read on the forward strand.
TTAGTTAAATATATATTAAGAATTAGGTTAAATGTCTTAAACACGACGATACGAACCGCGCGCCTTATTAGCATTAAAGAAAAGATAAAATGTACACAAAAATGAATTGCTGAACCTTCTTAATATATTGTTCATTAAAGATTCCTTGACTATTTCTTAATAAATAATATAAGGATTCTATTGTTCAAAAAAGGAAATGCTCAATTGAAAGTCTTTAAATAATTAACATTTCAAAATGATTTGAGTCTTCACTTAAAAATTCAGAAGTCCACTTAGCTTATCAATGTTCATGGAAATTGACTCTTCTCTGGCTCAGCAACTGAATCTCACTGGAATTCTTCTTCTGAAGACTTCTTCTCCTGTTACTTAACTAAAATTACTACTATATTATTGGAACTCTTAAAAGGATATTACTCTCCTTAAAAATGAAACTTTAAATGAATTTTACTGGAGTAACTAATATGTGACCTACTCTGAAGCATACTTTAATGAAAGGCAGTTGAGAATTGTTATTAACATTCTAATGACATCACAATGCTGCATGCCGTGAACTGAACCAATCACTGTTGTGAAAATGTTCCACCATCTTGGCTTGGGGGCATTTCATCTTTTGAAAGTTAGTTAAAGGAAATAAAACAAACTAAAAGAAATGCTCTATTCACAAAACAGAATTTATTTAATATTTCAACCACCTTCCCTTTCTAACTTTCCTGGAATGGTATTTGACATACCCTATTCTCCTAAGAACCTTGTCAAAGTGAGGTACACAATGTGAGAACCTGACACCTATGATGCTGTTTCTTGGCCTTCTTCGAAGATGAAGAATGGCGCATTCAACTTCTCGATCGAGATCTTTTAGATCTTTTCCGTCGAGGAGAATCTCTCAACTCGTCTAACTTCCTTTATCAGATCTTCGAAGGCAACCTCCCCACTGCCAATTTACCTTTACGCTCCCTCAGAGCCTTTTCAGTCATCGCCTGATAGAAGTTACAGTCGAAGGTATGGCGGCTTGTACCAAGACACCACAGACATATGCGTTGGGGGTCGGTGATCGACATCTTCGATCCACAGTCTTTGCACTTCAAGCCTGTCTTAGGCATTGATGGAGCCGATGGGGAAGACATGTTCGCTGATCAAAAATAGCTGACAAAGTTCAGTGAAGAACTGAAGTGCACCGTAACTCTTCAAAGCATTACTTATACTGATGATGATGTCGACAGTCAAACGGAGGCCCTTGAGGGACATCGACTCGACGAGATAGCAAACAGCGCACCCTGTAAAAAAAAAATCCAAAGCATCTGAAGCTGGAAGGATAATTATCATAAGATGAGGAATGCGTGGGAGGACACAATCCACTCAAAATAGTGTCCATTATACAATGGCCCAGTGTCCAACCGTTGGATGTGTTATAAGAAAAACCTACTCACCTTCGGTAATATTCTATCTGGTGGACAGTATTTCTCTGAGAGGTTCCTTTTATTTGTATTTATTTAAGAACAGGGTATCCTTTAGAAAAGAAATTATTTTCAAAGTAGGCAATAACAGAAAGTAGAGGCAGTCCTGCAGCAAGATGCCTTTTCACAAGAGCATTGTTTGATTGAATGACAAACCATTAGGTGAAGGGGAAAGAAACCATGGACAGGACGTAACATTTTTAACAATGAAAGCATGAGGATAGAATTTGCATATTTACAAATTACACAGAGTAGTTCTGAGGGCAGAATGCAGGATGAGTGGTTTGGGTGTTAGTTTGCATAGTGGGTGAGGGGGCTCCTTCCATTGATGATAGAATAATTTTGAGTCGAATTTGGAAGAGTACCACCAGATAGGTGGCTTTGATTGCCAGGGAAGAGCTTTCTAGTGGAGTGAGGCAAGTAGTGAAAAGGAGCAAAATGGGAGCAGGGAAGGGATGGGAGTTGAGTTGCAGGAATGAGAGGTTGTGTAGAGTGCAGATTTTGAGAGGGTGAGTACAGTGGCATTCTGATGCGGTAGTGGGGGATAAGACCATGGATGGATTATAGATAAAAAAGTACCAATTTAAAGAGAGCATGATTTTGCATGAAGAGCCATTCAGCGTGATGAAGGTGGGTAGAGATGGTGGCGGCATCCGAATAGGTAGTAAACGGTGTGTCACAAAGTAGAGGACTTTGTTGAGGGGAACAAAAGAGATGAGGAGTAGATCAAGAAGCAGGGCAGAGCCGTTTGCTACAGTAAGGTGAAGGGTTTGGGTTGAGTGGTGATTATTTTTCAAATGTTTAGAAAGTTGAGCCTGGATGCAGTTGCAGTGGCATGATAAACTGGTAGAGTTTCAGGTTGCAGTCAAAGAGACCCTCAAGGATGCAAGCCATGGCTGAGGAGGGTGGAGAGGCGAGAATGTGGTTGGTGTTGGAGACAGAGAGAAAGATGACTTTTGCCTTTTAATAATTTAGAATGAGACAGCTGAGAGCAATCCATTGGTGGTAAGCAATTAGGAAGTTGGTTATGCTTTCGGAGCTTGCAGGGCCTAAGGACGAGATAGAGAAGAATATCGGAGGATCATCAGAGAAGAGGTGAAAGTTAAAGTCAAAGGAGGAAATTAGTCTGCCGAGGGTGGGGGCATATAGAGTGAAGAGAAGTGAGCCTAAGACTGATTCTTCCGGAACACCTATAGGAAGTGGTGTTAAGGAGGAGGTCCTGGAGTCGCATGAGACAGAGAAGGAGGTGTTAGAGAGGCATGTGGATACTGTGGTGGGTCAGAAGGACAGAGACGAGGTTCAACCATGTTACTGATTTTATATAACTTAAAAAGGAAGGTAAAGTAACTCTTTGCTGTTCCTAATCTAGGTGTTTTCCCTACCTATCCAAAACTAACTTGGGTGCTCATCAGCGAGTCTCCAAACTTACTGTCCTCTGTCCAACTCTAATCTGCTCTGGCCCTACTATGATTAAAAAAGGAAAAAAGGTGCAGGAGAAGAACAAGATACTTACCATATCTCGTAACGTTTGTTCGATGGGATGTTCCTCCGACATATTCCATATCTATGACAGTAATGTCCACAGCTGTGCTGCTTCGGAAAATTTTCGGTAGAGGGCGTCTTGCGTCGGTCCCATGTCTATATTGATATAATCATATCAATATAGAAACAGCCACAGTGGCAAGTAACAGGGATGTGGGTGGTTTAAGTAGTGAAACTGACAGGAATACCAACATAAGTGATTTTAAAGAATATCCAAAGCTGAATAGAATGGCTCAAAGAAAGGAGACAGGTCTGAAAATCAAAGACAGTTTGAAGAGTGATGGTGACAATGAGGTAAGTGTGAATGAAGCCACAAAGGAGATAATGATTTTGGTCCCAGAGGTTGGGAAGCAAGAGATAATTTGCAGTGGGGGAGTAGAAAGGAAAGAGGGGAGAGCGCAGGACCAAATGTCGGAGTTGGACATAAGAATGATTGTAGAGGAGATATTAAGTAAGAAAAAACACTCTTCGGGGCAAAAGTTTTTAAAAGAGTAATGGTAAGGACAATAAGGGAATGAGAGGGAGTGAAAATCCAGTAATGGAATCTAATTATGAAGAGAGAATACATATTAACTAAAACTTGGAGAACAGAAGTGGGGAAGTACACGGAACAGAGGCATCTGATGGAAAGATTAAGTAAAATCCTAGATTTGAGGAAACTAGGACACACCTAAGAAAAGCGATGTTCCCACAAGACCATAGTCTAATCATGTACAATATATTTGAAGAGACTATATATCAACCACTAAATATACCATTTATTCTAAATGTATTTGCTGAAATTCCTTAATTGAACCTTATTTCCTCGGCTGATATAAAACTTGTTTGATTTTATACATGTATACAGGTTTGACTATTTTCGGTTGGTGATATGGTGAGAGCTCTGATACTGAAAGAAACAGGGACATTTCAGAAAAAAGGGTTTGACATCTATGAATACCAGCCGAGAATTGAGAGAGAGTGCTTGGGAATTTACACAATTGATAATGGGAATGTGCAATCTCAGATGAGGGCTGATGTACGTGAAAACAAAGGACCTGAAACAGATCTGATAAAGGAAATGTATGAAAGGCGAGAGCTTGCAATGTCGTTGAAAGAATCGATTTCCCAATTAAAAACAAAGGGACAGCCTCGTTAGTACAGGGGCGAGCTATGGTTTTGCAACATGGAATACAAGGGGTTGGTCTCATCTGGTATCTAATAAGAAATTATGTAAGTCTATGGAAAACTACAACTTCATATTATTGCAGGAAACATGGGTGATTGGATCCATTCTTTGGGATGGTTATGAGATTATATGTGCAAAAGCGATGATTGGCAAGAAGGGTGGTATTGCGACAGCAATAAAAAAAAAGATAACTGGGTAAAAAGGATATCGGAAGTCCAGATTGATGAATTGTTAGGAAAGATTTCATGATTGATTGTAATTTTCCCTCCATGTGGCAACCCCCAAACTTTTTGCTGCTGTTTTACACCCGGATCTAGACTTTGCCAGAGAAGCACAGCCTTCCGCCGCACTTCTCTGGGCTTCCGCTCAATTCCTATGGGGAAACTGACATGCCCTTAAGACAATCAGTACTGGGAGACTCCGTTTCCCTTAGTCCTTTCCTCATGTTGCAGCTTTTTGTGCAACATGAAACAAAAGTGCACTGTAACTTACTTTACCGCGCTCTTGGGTCTCTAGTCATTCCAAAGGCCCTAGAAACTCTCGCTGGACTCATTATGAACTGTGCAAGTGAATCACGGACGGGACTGGTGGCAGCTATCGTTTCTCTTGTGTTTTGAACCCTTTCTTGCCATGTTATCCGCGCTTACCGTGTTTGGCACGAATAGGTGGCCTGGCTCCAAAATGGCCATTCCACGAGGTTCTTTGTCCTGACCGCTGACCGCCTTGCCCCTTCACCTTCCACAGGTCGAGCCGACCCGGGTCTGTCCTTATTTGGTCATGCACTTTCCCGCGAAACCCAAATCTTTCGCGGGCGTCTGCATGCCTTGTGTGTGCCTCCAGGATGTGGGCTGGGATGTCTGTTCCCAATACACATCCTGGGTGCCAGAGAGTCTGGAGTGTCCTGAATGCCTGGGACCACCGTGGTCCGTGATAGGTCCACGTATGGTGTGAGTGTTTGTGAGCCGATCTCCCATTGGGTCCTCTCCGTTTTGGCGCAAAGGGAACTTTGGATAAGAGGAGGCTGGAAACACCACTACCATGTCGATCTCCTGAGTTCTCACCGAACAAGGGATAAGGAGCCAAGTATCCTGCAACAATAAGCTGAGTCGAGGAACCGCTGGTGACCCGCTGAAGGTTTTGTCGTCCTGCGAGACCCCTCTGCATCTGATCGTCCTAGAAGGTCTACGAAGGCGCTTCGACCCATTGGAATAGTGGGATCAACTATTCTCGGCACCTTCATCAAACCCTGCAAGTAAGCCTCTTCGGAAGTGTCCCTGGGCCAACCAGTGGGGTGACCAGTTTAGGCAGGACGCTTTTGCTCTGTTACCACCGCCGTTTCGGGGAAGCCCTCGAAACTTGGTCTACTGCTTGCTCTGCGTCCACGTCACCCTCACACCAAATTTCGTACACTTGGCATTCCTAGGTCTGAAGTGAGACGAGTGCGCCCAGACCAGAGTAAACGCGGTTGCCGTGTTGCCCTGCTGTGGTAACAACCTGTGCATGTTTGCTGCATTTGGGACACCCTCGACCCTGCATCCCGCTACACGGAATCTACCCGGTGTCGAGACGTCCTGATTATCGCATCCGAACCTGCCAGCAACGTGAACTGAACTGGAGAAGTCTGGGCCTGCCTGCGTCGGGGACCGGTGAGTAGTCCATACCCCAACCGGTGGACCCTCGCGCAGGAGCCTGTTTCTTTTCTACCGCTGTTGCGAAATAGCAACTCTATCCCGCACTCTCACCCTGCCTCTGCCCACAAGCGGAGGCCTTGCATGAGTAGTGGGGGACTGGTTCTTTATCGCTTCATTCACCTTCCTGAACTGCCTGAGATCCTTGAAGAGACCCTCTTTTGTCCATTGGCACCAGCGCGTGCAGGTACTTTTGAGCATAAGGCTCCTCTCTTCGTAGGGCTCAGACGTCCTCCTAGTTAGGTGTATTTCTGATGTCGAACTGGGTCTAATAATTACTTGCACTGCCTGTTTTCCTCCCCATCTAGGTGGTCTACATATTACGTGCTCATAACTCCTTAGACCTCTCGTTCTTGTATATATATTGTATTGATTGTGATGTGTTGGTTTACTTTAGTATTATTGTGATTCTTTGCTATGGTCGATGTTACAAAGGCCTTGTAATTAATGTATCTATATTTTTAATATAACACCTGCCTGGAGTAATTTGTAAGTGTCCTTGCTTTGTGTGCTCATTGAGGTCTTTCAGTCACCCTCACCCCACTTGAGACTTAGTCTTGACCGCCGCCATCGCTACCCTGATTGGTCTGACTTGTCCAGATGTTACCCTGTTCTAAGAAACTAGGCTGGCCTTCTGAACCTCTGCCCCTCCAGGTCAGAGCTCAGAAATCCATCTTAACAGATGAATCAATCCTGATGGTATCACTTGAGTGACTTTTCAATGAGGGAGTAGTTGACATAATCCTGATAAAAATATACTGGAATGTTCAAGATAACTCCGATAAAGATCTGGAAGAACTCTTGTTGAAGCTAGATGGTATACTGGGTGAATGGATGGAACAAAACCTAGGTGGTGTAATTGCAATGGCTGGTGACCTAAATGCTAATTGTACATTAAATGAAAGTGACATGTCATGTGCATTGAATTGGGAGGGGGGGGGTGTACAGGTCTAGAGAAAAGTAAAAAGAACCGTGGTAGATTATGGTTAAGATTTGCTGAGAGTTGGGGTCTGTAAATTATGCATAAGGCGGCTTCAACCTGGCATGCAAGAGGGTTAGAGTCCATTATTGATTACATATTTATAAGCACAGCCACTTACCTAAGCATGGGTAACCCTGTAGTTACACAGATGGAGTCTAGCGATCATTCAATGTTATCATGCGTTGTACCCTGGCCAAAGAAAAAAATTACAGGGGATACTCCAATTGTTTCCAGCATGAATATACAGATAAATGTTAAAGGGTCAAGGATAAAATGGAACCAAGGGAAAACTGAAAAGCTTAATAAAACGCTGTTATCTGACTATGACTTCATGAATTATGAGAATAAAATGAATACCTATGCTGCAGTTAATTTTGATTTATCTATTGAGAAAGTATTAGAGGATTTTAGTAGGAACGGTAGGAGGAAAGAAGTAAATTGTAAATATCAGAAGCATAAATATGACATAGAAATCAGATCAGGTAAAAATGCTTTGATTTGATTTGATCTGTTTATTTGTAGTGCGTCGACAGCCCGCGGGCATCAGGGCGCAGAGAGACAGATTCAAGTTAGGCCGTAGGTGTAAGATCAGCGGGGAGATGGCACATTATTTAAAAAGATAAGTCTTCATATTTTTTCTGAAGGTTAGCAGATTTGGCTCTGCCCTCATGGAAGCTGGGAGGTTGTTCCACTGCTGAGCAGCATGAGTCGGGAAAGATTTCCCCGCACCAGTCGCTCGGGATGCCTGAGGTATCTGCAGCTTGCTTTGTGTTTGAGATCTCGGAGCCCGGCTAGGGATATATCTGATGAATTTGGCTCTGAGATAGGATGGGGCCACTCCATATAGACACCTGTGAACCAGAGTCATGGACTTAAAAAGGTTTCCGTCTTCTACTCTGAGCCAATGGAGAGATATTCTGGCCTCTGTCACGTGGCTTCTTTTATCGATCTTTTTTATGATCCGAACTGCATTATTCTCCATTATCTCGCATTTGTTTATGCACTTTTTAGAAGCTCCCAGTAGTAATGAGTTGCCATAATCAAGGCGTGCCAGTATAATGGCCCTGGCGATTGTGGCCGCATTATCTTCTGTAAGTAGTGGACGTATGGCTTTTAGTAGCCTAATATAGTAGGGGTTATTTTTATGGAGATAATTGGTTTGGGATTCAGATCCCAGGGACGCCTCCAGCATCATCCCGAGTGTTTTCACATGGGGGACCACCTTGATGCTTGAGTCTTTGATCGGGAATTCTTCAAACTCTCTACCAAGCTTGCCCCTTGCTTGACTGGAGCCGAAAATCATTAGTTCGTTTTTTTTACAGTTCAAACACATCCAATTGTCTTCCATCCATCTGTCTATCAAGTTGTATATGGTTGTGATCTTTTCCTTATCCATTTGAAACTCTCCTTCCAACTCTATCACTAGCTGTGTATCATCGGCGTAGTTGGTAAAGTGGACGCCGATGGATTCTAACAGTACACAGAGATATTTCATGAATAGATTGAAGAGGAGGGGAGAGATGCTGGCTCCCTGCGGTACACCTGCACCTATGGGGAAGGGTGTTGAAAACCTTTCCTCCCAGTGAACTCTAGCTACACGGTATGTGAGAAAAGAAGTTAGCCATGCCAGAGCTGCCTTATAGCACCACGCTGTTTTCTCAAGAACTTGTTGTAAAAGTGTATGGTCGACGAGGTCGAAAGCAGCACTTAGATCTAAAAGCATTAAGATCCCTGATTTGCCCTTGTCTATTATGGAGAGCATACGTGTTTGCAGGTCCAGCATAACGGTTTCCGTGCTGTGAGCCGCACGAAAACCCGACTGTTGCCCATGCAGAATGTTGTTGGCTTCCACATGTGCCTGCAATTGTCCTGTAGCAATTTTGTCCATAATTTTCAGTACAAAATTGGTATTAGTGATAGGGCACATACTGGTGGGATCTTTAGGATCCAGGCCTGGGTTTTTTTTTTTAACAGCGGTGTGATGGTCACCTTTTTTATAGCTTTGGGGATCTTACCATCAAGGAAAGATGCGTTAATTATCTTGGATAGCACTGGTGCGAACAGTTCTTTGTGTTCCACAATGATTTTAGGGGGGATTAGGTTTTCTGCGCAAGAGGATGCTTTCATCTTGGCGAGCACTGTCACCATTTCAGCCTCTGAAGTTGGTTGAAAATTAAAGTTATCTAGTTCATATGGCTGTACATTAGCCGCCATCGATGGGAGGGATTCTTTGGACGTTTCACACTCTTCCTCTGTAGGCATGTATGGGGGAGACATGGATTGAGGTTTTTCGTAAGATTTGAGAATATCAAAAAGTTTGCTAGTTGCATTTGGTGCGGCCTCAATCTGCTTATTATAGTATTCCGCCTTAGCATTTATGATGCAGTGTCTATACTTGACGTTCGCCTGATTCCATTCCTCCTTTGAGTTAGGAGTAAGATCTTTTCGCCATATTCTTTCTAATTGCTGTTTCTCAATCTTGCGATCCCGGAGTGTACTATTAAACCAGCTTTGATGATTACTGGTTTTCCTGACCATTTTAGATTTGAGGGGGGCGTATTGGTTAACCATCTCTGAGATATGGTTAGTGTAGATTTGTAGGAGTTGCTCGCAGGTGTCCCCGGTTTGAAAACATTCCCTAATTTGGCTGAGACATGGTTCTAATTGTTCTGGACCTATACCTTTAAAGTTTCGGCTCATGGTTGTGATGTGTGGACTGTGTTTGTAGCTAGGGGCAGCTGGTACATAGATCTCAAAGAGAACTTTAAAATGGTCTGACCAGATGCACGGCTGGGTGGATATATTCTGGGTAACAAGATTATGTGCCACAACCCAATCTAACTGATTTCCCTTCATGGTAGTGGGGTCGTTGTTTTGGACAGTAAAGTCAATATTTTTTAATGATTTTTCGAGACTAATGGCTTCTTTATTTAAGGGGTTTTGGTACCATCTATTGAGGTCGCCGACCAAAATTTAAGAGGAGTTAGTGGATTTCAGAGCATTTAGCTGCTGAGTGATCTCACATCCAAAGTCTGATACCAAAGAAGGGGGTCTATACAATACAATAAAATTAATGCATGCTCTAGGGGTTGGGGAATATTTGAGGTGTAATGTTTCACAGCCATTACAGGCTATTGAGGCTTTGAAAAGACTATATGCTTCTTTTACAATTAAGGCCACTCCACCTCCTACCCCTTTTTCCCTGTTTTGGTGGTATACAGTTTGAATAGAGCAATTCATCAGCTAAAGAAGAAAAAGTTGAATGGTGAAGAATTTAGAAGCAAGGTGAAATATTGTAAACAGAAGTACAGGAACTGGCTAAACAGTCATCAAGTAGCTATAAAACAGAACGATTCAGAACTCATGTTTCAATCCATGAGGAGCTCTACTCCAAGATCCTTTTGGGCTCTGGTTTATGGTACTGAAACACACAATTACAGCTGGCCTTGAACCCAATAGCCGCCCAGGATTGGAAAGCTTATTTTGAGAATGTATACAGAGCATCTAATTCAGAGGCGGTTATATGGGAAGTACATGATCAGAATAAATGGAATCTAGATGTGTCTCCCACGAATATAGAGATATATATTGAAAGCAAAAGCTTCAAATACTCCAGGGCCAAATCATTTATCGTTCATGACACTAAAAAAATAATAAGGAACTTTGGGCAAAGATGCTGCACGTCCTATTTACTGATGTCATTAAACATATATATATATATATATATATGTTACCGAAATCATGGCTACTATCTTATGTTCTACCGATATTCAAGAAAGGTAATCGAATGTGTCCTATAAACTATCGGCCGATTTCATTAATGAATGTTGAGGCGAAAATATTTTCATCAATAGTGCTGGATAGATTATTAGGTTGGATAGAGGAAAAGAGCATAATGGATATAAGGCAGATTGGGTTTAGGAAGGGCATAAGTACGGATGCGGGTGGAATGTTAATGATGTAACTACAAGGAATAGCTAGAGTTAAAATGAGGATGCCATTGTATGTTGCATCCATGGACATCTCTGCGGCCTTTGATAGGGTTGATAGGCCAACACTGTGGAGGAGACTGATCCAGCTACACATTGATAATGATCTGTTAAAAATACTGGTCAGTTTATATTCAGATACGAGGATATGTTTAAGACTGAGTAATGAAGGAGAGATGTCTAAAGACATAAATGTTGCTAATGGACTGAAACAGGGATGTGCTTTGGTGGCAATTCTATTCAATTTATACATATCTTCCGCTGGTAGTGAACAAGAAGGGAAAGGTCTTGTTCCCCCGAAACTCGGTAAAATTCATATACAATGGTGCGCCTATGTGGATGACTTTTTGCTATTTGATACAACTAAAATAGGCCTGCAACGATTAATAGGGGCATTTGAGGTCTTTATTACTAAATTGAAACTCCAAATAAATGCAAAAAAAACAGCAATCCTAAACATAGGTAGAAGTACTAAGGTTACTCGGGGCTATTCTTGGCATTGTGGAGGAATTAAAATTAAAGCACAGAAAACTTTGAAATATCTTGGCTTTATATGTTCAAGCATGCCATCAAATAACTTTATAAAAACATGTTTAAAACAAAAGGCCATGGATGCAGCAAAGCAGTTAAGGGTAGTAGAAAGGAAGTACGGAAAGTATACCTTACTTCCATGCTTGGAATATTACAGTAAAAAAAATTATTCCTACACTGTGCTATGGCCTGGAATTTATACCTGATGTATTATCGCCTTATTTAAAGGTAATAGAAGGAATGATTTGGAGGAATGTATTATTCTTTTTACCCAAATGTTTGCTTTTTGAAGCAGTTCATTATGAACTTGGTTTATATTCCTCAGAAAGCTATATGATGTGGAAAAAGGCGGGACTATTAAGGAAATGTCTGTTAAGTAATTAAAATGTATTATATGATGATTAATGATGAAATTGGAAATTATTCAAGAGAACTTAGGGCATCGGTTGAGGGATCAATGTGCAGTTTGGGTAGATCGGTAAATATCTTGATAGAGAAGTGGCTAAAACAAAGAAGTTAATAAAAGCATATGATTGGCATTCCAATAATGCCTCATTATTAAATTCTAAATTATATATGAATTCAGTATCCTTTTGGAAATGGGAACCGAAAGCGGAATCTTACATATTGAAATATCTATCTCGTAAGATCCGAAACTGAACAATGAGATATTGAACCAATATGCTAAATACTCAGGAGATAAGAAATATACGGTTTCCTGATGAAGAGGAATTTAAATATTCTAACTATTGTCGGGTCCAAGGAGAATGTGGAACGTTATACCATTTAATAGTTAAATGCCCGAAACTCCTGCAGAAGCAATTGGAACATTTTGAACAATTTGTCTCTGATACATCACGAGTAAACAGTGATTTGCTGCGGTATGAAATTCTACATGGTAAATCAATAGCGCTGAAAATAAGAACAATCTCCTTCTTAAAAAATGTATGTGGCTTGGAATAGGAGTAATTGAATATTAGTCACGGTAAAATGAGTTTTTTTTTCCTTGTCATGAAATGGAATTGTAAATAGTTTGTAAATAATTGAAATGAAATGTTATAATTATGAGGTATATACTAATGTTTTAACTTGAAATAGTGATTCTAGATAATAGTAAAGAAATAAAACAAATTGTAAAATGTAATGCTTTTAAAAGCATTGGCTTTAAAATGGTATAAGTCAATTTTTGTAAAGGTTTGAATAAACCAAGACAAATAAAAAAAAAATAATAAAAAAAGAAATTCTTTCTGATGGATGTTACTTCCATGTATTCCTTATCTATGATATTCTATCTGCAGTGCAGCTGATCTTCGAAAACATTTCCACTAGCAGGGGGCACAGCACAGATCTGCGTTGGCTGTGCCCGATGGCTCTACGCACCACGCATGATGTTGGGCCAGTATATATTATGGCTCCATGCACCATGGCCTCAGTTCTGCCTTTTCCCCCAGCCTTTGGTTTCTGGAGGGACACAGAACTCATGAATGTCCATCTGCCAAGAGGTGCAGGATGGGAGGGCGATGAGTCATCTGTGGAATGAACATCCATTAGAAATAACATTACTGAGTAATTTGTTCATCTAATTGATCCCTTCCTCCCACTGATTACTCATCTATGATAGACTGCTATAGCGGTATGTGGATCTTGAGGAGATAGGAGAGCAAAAGGAGACCACCTAAACCAGACTACTCTGGAGGACAGTTCAGCCAAAGTGGGAGTCCTGTGCCGAAAGGGAATCCAAGCAATAATGTCTGGAAAAGCCCTCGTATCTGCCTGGCAAATGTCCAAGACAGGAACTCCCCTCTGAAGGGCAGAGGTGACAGCGAGGTCTCTGGGAGAATGAGCCCCGACACCTTCAGGCACATTGTTCCCAGGCAGATCATAGCATTCTGAGATGTAGCGAATTATTCACTTTGACAGTGTCTGTTTGGTCACAGCCCTGCCAGCACAAGCACCAGCATAACTCACAAAAAGCGGCTAATCTTTCCTGACTGACATCCCTCATCCAAGAGACATAGTACCCGAGAGCCCACGCCAGGTCCAGCTAAAGGATACACTCCTCTGCCTTGGAAGGATGAGGGGGAGGAAAAAACACTTCAAGATGGATCTTTTGAGAGAGAGACGAGTCCTGAGACCACATTCAGGAGGAAAGCAGATCTCACTCAACCTCAGCTTCTCTTTAAAGAAAGCCAAATAGCGATGTATTACAGAGAAGGCCTGGAGGTCACTGAGCCACCAACTAGGAAAATAACCTTAACGGTGAGAGAGAACATGAATGCAAGGGATCAAACAGAGCACTCAAAGAATGTCACCACTAAATTAAAATCCCACACCGGAACCACTAACTGGCGTGGTGGAAACAGATTACACAATCCCTGCTAAAATTGGATGTTAGTGGGAATTGTGAAGAAAGAGCTGCCTTGTGCAGGGTCCCTTTTGAAAACCAAGATACCGGCGAGGTACCCCTTAACAGTGCCAATTTGTAGGCTGGAAAGCAAAAATCCTTAACGGAGGATATGGGGTAGGTGAACGTATCCAGATCCTTCTCCCAGCACCAAGCTGAGAGTCCACATCATCCGGAGGCATAAATAGACTTAATGGTAGACCTTGGAGCTAAGGGAACCATCGAGGACGCTGTCTCACAAGTTCCACTCTTTGTATCTCAGCCTCTCAGCAGCCTGAAGGTTCAAGCAGGTGAGGTTTGGGTGAAGGACCCGCCACTCCGACTGGGACAGCAAATCTACTCTCTTTGGCAGGTGACAGGGAGGGCAGATGGACATGTGCAGGCACTAAGGGTACATTCTAAGAGCCGATTCCAGAGCGATCAAAAGCAACAAGAACCTAAACGGGTGCAGTCTCTTCAGAACAAGAGGAATGACAGGGATTGACACAGCATATCGTGGAGGTTGTACTTCCAGTCAATCGTCAGTGTGTCGCCCAGAGATCCTTGCCGAGAAAATTCCCTGGAAAATAACAACTTCCCCTTCCTGTTCACACTATAAGTGAAGATTCCCCCAGTGGGACAAGATCTCCTACAGAACCTCCTGGCAGAGTTATGATATGATTGGTTATTTATAACACGCTTAATAACCAGAGGTTTCTAGGTGCGTACCCAGGGTTCGAACCTGTGTTGCTCTGTGTCGTCTTGCTTCCAAGACGAGCACGTTGCCCCTGAGCTATCCTCCCCAAGACTATTCCTACTCGCAGCAGGCCGAAGTCAGTCTGCTCAGGGTATCTGCTATGACAGTCTTTGTTCCGGCAAGATCAACCGCCATCAGACGTCATTCTTCAGAACCAGTTTCATTGCTTCTCTGCACAGAGGCAAGGACCCCCACACCATCTCCTTTGTTGAGGAAGTTCATGGCTACTGTGTTGTCTGTTAGGAAAAGTACACACTTGCCCTTCACAGACAGGAGGAAGGCAACCTGTGCCTGCCTTATCACCTTTAATTCCAGCAAGTTGATGAAGTCTTGAGACTCAGAGGGAGACCGTACCCTGCTCACCATCAGATCCACCTGGTGAGTGACCAAACCTTAAAAGACGTGTTGGTGACCACTGCTAGATGAGGCCAGGGATGCTGAAGTAACACCACCTTTAACAGATTGTCTTACAGAGATCACCACGCAATGTCTGTGCTTGAGACTTGCAAAAGGTTTGACATGTTCCCCTGAAACTAAGACGCATGGCAACGGAGCATCCACTGAAGTGACCTCATGCGCAGTTGGGCAACATATGAAATACAAGCGCAAGTGTGTAAGAGCATGACAGAAAGGTGGGGAATAAATAAGACCACTGCAAAGAGAACTTTGTGAACAAATAAAGTGCGGCAAGGAGTAAGACTGGCATAGGATGTGTGAGACATTGTGGCAAAGCCAAAAGGATAATCAGGAGAAGCCAGGAAAGAGTAAAACTGCACATAAGGCCAAGAGGACGATAAGGAGAATCTAAGTGAATGCATATCTGTATAGAGGGGCAAGTGCAGACAAACCTGTGTGGGCTGAAGAGCCTAAGGTTCCTGACTTTGCGACCGGTGATGGGTGGAGCGTGTGGTCTGACAACTGCGCCTAGACCAGGGTACCCTCCATTTTGAAAACCGAAGACATTTTGAAACAAACTAAGAAGGAGCACTGTGAGTGAACTACTGTTAATGCAATCCAGAAGGAGTGTCAAGTTGACCTGGAGTGATGTTGAACATTGAAAGGCTGAAACAAGTATACATTGCTACGTTGAAGTCTTGGGGAACGGAACCCCAGGGCTTGCCGAACTGCAATGCTGTCTTGAGGACAGAGCCTCAAAATCTTTTTTCTTTTGAACTGTTTTACCTTGAAGTTGGGGAAGGGAACGTCGCAGATTGTGTGGAAATGTATTGCTTTGAACTTGGGAAAGAGAACCCAGAGGATTGTGTGGAACTGTATTGCTTTGAACTTGGGGAAGGGAACCTCAAGGATGTGTGGAACTGTATTGAACTTGGGGAAGGGGAGCTGAAGAGGAAGCTATGAGCTGGAAGAAGCTCAGAACTTTGTGTTGACCACCCTTTCTTTTATTAGTGACATCCCTACACATTGTTTAGCTTTAGTTGTGAGGGCACGGATAGGTTTTGGAAACAGACAGGCTTGTAAGTTGAACTTTCTGACTCTGACTTTCCTTTGTTTCATTCAGGTTGGGAAATCACACCTTAGGATAGGGCAAGTTAGGCCTTTAACCATCCTGACATTTGATTTAATAAACCATTTTATTTTGAACTTGAAGTCTGTTGTCGGCGTCTTACTTCATGATGCATTCACAGTAGGCATTGGGACTGGTTTAGTCATATTCACGTGAAGGCCCATTCTGTTTATAAGACAACACAGCATGTTGAAATCAAGCAACACTGTCTGGAAAGTGCTTGGCTTCATCAGCCATTCACTCAGATATAAACAAAGCTTTTCAAGACATAAGACTTGCCATGAAATTCCGTAAAACCCTTGGAGCAGATTTAAGTCACAAGGCAAGGACTTTGCACTGATAATAAAGCCTATTTATTATGAAGCTCGCAAATTTGCAATCGCAATTTCCTGGAAATTGATATGCGGTAGTATACTCTGACATGCGGCACATCTGGTTGGTCAGTATAAGGTGGGGAAAGATGTGATTTAGAGAAGGAATCATAATTGCTTCTTTCCCCATAGGTGTTTGAGGTTTTGAGGTCCAATAATGGCCTGAGTTAGTCTAAGCCTTTGTTCTCCATCAGAAAGAAAAATTAATAAATGCAATTTCCTCGCTTAGGCTTGGCTTACTGCTCCCATCTGAATCAGCATCTTTACCTTGTGGATCAGAAGATCTTTGTTTCAAGGTATTTTCTAGGAGTATTGCATGGAGGAGCATGGAGGAGTGGAAAGGAAAAAAGGAGCATACCCATTCTGTAAAATACTTTATGCTGGAAATGGATCTGTTCCCTCTCATCTGTGAAAACTATGAAAGGGGCAACATCAAAGGATCAGTGTGGGGGACGGGCTTTGCATGTGCTGTGGGAGCCTGCTTTCCTCCACTAGATCTCATTTTCTGGTAATGTGGTCTCTTTCCTATTACTGCTATGGATGCTGTTGATATTGCTACCCACAGGTAGACTGTACTTTGTGGGAGCAGCACCTCTTCACAGATGTTTGAATGTTCCAATGCAAAAGGAGGTGCTGGAAAAAGGCTATCATTTTCTGTGCCCCCTGCTTTCCTTGTATAGTGGGCAGTCAATGTCGAGTACCTCTTTCACACTTTTACTGCAAAGAGAGTCTGCCAGAGGATTATTTTCAGAAATATGCAATCTGATTCTGGGGCCTGCTACCTTATTTCACAACTGGATTTATGAGACAAAGATGAAGGTGGCTGGAACCCATGGAATCAGTAAATGAGGTGGTATCTTAAATCTGGAAATAGATGTTGAAATATTGAGTTTTATGATGTCTGAAAAGGTGAGTTAATTATCAGTTGTGAAGAATCACAGTGGTATAGTATCCGGGGATCTCCTGCAGACTCCCTAATCAGGATAAAAGGCTTCGGAAGGGACTCAGTCTTTAAGTGATCCTTGTTGCTAACTCCCAATGGCATTAGTTCTGGCCTTACTGAAAATATTATATCGCAATCTCTAGAACATATATCTGGCATCAGAACAAAAAACATTGACCAGTATCTGGACATCTTGCAAAAGTCATAACATTGTTCTACTAAAATACTAAGTATTGAAATGAATATGTTAACTAAAAAACATTTCTATATGAAATGTAGATATAATAGGTTTACCTGAATGTGCTGGCAAAGCAAGTGTTTTGGAATCAAACCGAACTGGCGCTTGCTTCATAATCTAAAAAGAAAATGGACAAACAATAACAATGCATTACTGTTACATTTTATTTTAATGGTGTACATCTTGCTTACAAAATGGGTAACTGGAATATAGGATGCAGAAAATAAACCAGAAACGTGCCAATATATGAATTCAATGCATGTTTATTTTTCTTTTCTCAATGGTGGTGTTGTGATATCAAGTAGTAAATCAACCCCACATTTCCTGTATATTCAGTATTTGCATCTATTGACCCATTCTTTATCCCTTTTGGGGCTGGTTCCATAATTGAAACATTATCGGTTATCCACTGTACTCTTATAGAACGGTTATTGAATATCCATGCAGTGATGAAAAACATATTTGTTAATAATGAGTTATCAGCAGTAAAGGTGATCACAACTACCAAGTTAATTAAGGCTGAGGGTTGTACCAGAGAACCATAGCTGCCCACTGTTTTTCACCAGACGTGCCGAAAGAAATACTTATGAAATATAAGGGAGTCGGGTAGGCTAGCTGTATCAAAGCAATAGACAAAAAATGTTGAAATGCATATGTGAATGCTGATCTACTCTGAAAAACAAGGCTATCAATCATAGGAAGAGATGGGAAATGGGGGAGCAACTAAGAGAAATATGTAATCATAAAATACATTTATAAAATCACAAAAGTTACATAGTACTATCTTTTGCAGTTATCATTAAATTGCATATTAAATAATCAACATGTAATGTGCATAAGGAAATCATTCTGTAATAATGTCAGAGCTCTGACGTCATTACATTGCATGTTACTGTTAGGCCCTTCCCTACCCTTTCCTCCTCAGCAGAAGACAATCCCCCACTCTTCACTGGCGACCAACTTGCTCAACACTCTGGTTCCATCCATCCTCCTTACCAGAGGCTGATCCATGCACCTTACCGTAAGGCCATTACCTTATCTTTAATAAAGGACGAGATGCCCCGGTTCTCCATTTGAGGCCCATCCCGACTTCTCACCCAATGCATATTCTCTATGTCACTTGGGCCAGAATGTGGAAATTATGTGCTATCCAGCTTCACCTAAAACTTCCCAATGAAAATCATTGCTACTTTGCTACGTTCGATAAGAACAACAGAAAAGATTTGAATTGAATGTTAATTGTTTTGGCATTATGCAGGATGATATACCCTCCCCCCCAAAAGTATGTTACGCGGATATTAAAGGTCATCTTAGAGTTCTGTTCTTGTACAAATCATTAGGCCTGCTGTCCCATGGTTGAAATGGCAAAGAACCATGTGAACTTTCAAATCCTTAAAAGGCACAGTTAGTGAGTACATTGTTCTGTATATGATTGTAATGTTAGTTTGATGTTTTATAGGATACCAGTCTGCAGTAGAACCCCATCAAAGCTTGGGGGAGCATACAATACATTCTTCGGACCATAGAGTAGATGCACACTCATGGATGTTGATAGAAGAGGTACAACAACAAAAATAACATGTGGAAAGGTGATCGTGTGAAGAAGCAATAAACCGCAGCATGGGCATTACTGTGTGAGCTAATGCCCAGAAACCAAGTTACAGAACCAAGCCAGGGCATTAATGTTAGTCCTGGGGCTTTATCCAAATCCGGCAATGTCCCCACCTGGAGAGGTTTTATTGCTATCAGCATCCCAGATGGTTTTACTGGGATGCTAATATTTACTGGGATGCTATATTTTTTTTAAAGTTCATAAACAGCGTGTTTGCCGTTTCTCAACTACAAAACAAGATGGCCACCTTGGACAAAGGAGAAGGCAACTGCACATAGTCCCTTCTCCCTTTCCCTGGCAGTCACTATTGCAACATGGAAGCACTGGGAACACAGAGGGACAAGGAATCTCCTGGTAAGTGTGATAGGGGTGGTCGAGGGACGTGGAAATTGGGGGTCGGTGGAAGGTGCCATGGAGGAGAGCAGCGAGACCTCCCGCTTCTGAGGCGGCTTGGAACTGGGCCTTTACAATGAGGTAAAGACCCAGTTCTGAGCTTCCTGATTGATGGGGAGGCTGCTAAATACCATCCTCCCCCGCCAGGCTGCTAGTAATTAAAGGTGTACACTAAAGATGGTTCAGGCTCTTCAGTCCATCACTAGCCTTAATGGAAAGCCTCAAGTCAGGACCACTAACATCTTGGGCTTGCCAAACTTCAAACACCTGCAAATCTTCCAGGACCCAGGAATCCTAAAGGAACCACAACCACAGGGAAAATACAAAAGGTTCCCCTGATTAGCAGTCAGGTTGGAAGGATGGGCACTCTCAGTTTTCCCTTGCCATCATGTGAAAGGTCAGAGGAACCAGTTAACCACTCAAGCCTCAGGGAGCGGGGGTGAACCCAGGCTTAAAAAACCTTACAAACCCTAAGGGGTACAGGAAACCTCCCCACCCAATAATGTAAAAGGTCTTAGGAGTTATAAGGAGATCACTGTAGACCATCTGGAAAGAAAAGTTAAATATAACAATGGAGCAGGTTTTCCTTTAGCACTTATAAATCATGCTAATCACATATTACAACCCAAGTATACAGGCATTGCTATTAGGGCAGAATTCCATTTTTGGCATTCTGCGCACCATTTTATGAGACCCCTAAAGTCAGCCCTAATATGAGGATAAGCATCAGTGTGCACCGGTTTTTTGCTGCAAACACATTTTTGGCAATGGCACTATAGGCCACTGTGGGCAGCAGCTGCTGCAGTCAAAATGTTAAGATAGAATTCATGAACACCACAAAATACATTTTCACTGATTTCCTGTGCATGATATTAAATACATTCTAGTGGATTGGTATACATGTTAATGGCAAGAAATGAAAAAGAAAGAAAATACCCAATTTTAAGATATCATATCAAAGTCAGTTGTGGAATTATTTTTTCTACTGTTGATCCATAGTGTACCTTAGGGTTGTCAATGATGGGAGTTACAATAAGATCGGAGTCAGTGTAGATCAGCTCTTTTATCTTGGTTTCCATGTCCTGCTCACTATAGGAAACATTTTCCACCTGAAAAAGTAAATGTAGTGTTAAATCACTAAGATAATTTAACAAATAGGACGACTGTAATTCAAAGTACACCTTGCGCTTTACACGCGTCAGAAATCTATGCTTGATTACATTTCGAAGGATCAAATCCTTAATTTTGGCGGGTTTCCAGTGGTTTCAGTCAAAGTTGAAAAGTATTCACCTAGTCTGTCCCTGTTGTAAGCTCTTTGAATAAAATCCAAGGGTGTTTATTGAAATATTTTGTCAGAATTGCTGTTTCTTGATTCCTTTTTCAGGGTCTATAGGACTCGGGAATAGTTGGCTCTAGGGTCGTCCTCTTCTCTCTCTCAACTTCCCCGGGCTTGGGACCCACCTCTCAACCCCAGACGTCCCTACCTGGCTGTTAGTGACTACTGATTGGCAACCGCTTGCTGTCTCTCTTCTCACTACAACTAATGGTGTTCTCCCTAAGTCGTTGGCTATCGGACTCCCTAGGGAACTTCGAAACCCTCCCCTCTCCTATTGTTAGTTAGAAAATCGGGAATGGTGCCTAGTTCATCCAGCGTCACGCCCACACCTTTCACAGCCTCACACTCTTGATCCTTTTCTATACTGAACCTTTTTATTTACTGTTCTCCTTCCACTACGTCATTGTCCCTCTAATCTCGCACTCTGCCTTTCCACCTCCACCCTTCGATCTTACTTCTTTTCCCACTCCTGTTCATACTATGACTGATACCTCCCACTACTCTAACTCTATTCCGTCTTCCCCCTCCTTCCTCTCATCCCACTTGTCCGCTTCCGACTATTCCTTTAATCCTAACTCCTCTACAAATATATAACAATATCTATTCCGATCCTCCCACTCACTGTCACTCTACGGCTACTACCACGACTACTGTTCCCACTCTGCTACTATTACTACCTCTCTTTGTCTCTACTATTCCAAGATAAGGTGTGCTGCGCACCACTCTCACTGTTACAGCCCCAGGGATAGTGTGCCCTGCTCACCCTTTGTACTAGCTCCTGTTCAACCTACAGGGACTCCCCAGGGATATGGTGCCCTGCTCACCAGAACATATGGTGCCCTGCTCATCCTTTTACTACTAATTCCCACTCTAGTCCTACGCTAGTTACTCCCACCACCTACTGCCTCTACTCCCAACCACTACTACATCCGTCACTACTACTACCCCAATCCACTACTCCAACCCCACCTCTACTGCTCACACTCCTCTCTCTCTCTCTCTCACACAAGCATTCTACAGACCCCCTCCTTAACAATATCCTCCACACTCCAAAATGCGCTCGCCTTCACTGGTCTCTCGGACGTCCTCCACCTCCTCCAACCAACCCACACTGACACACACTTCCTTAAATACCCACACCCTCCCAGGATTGGCCACTTACCTTAACCAACAGCTTACCTGGCTCCAGGGTGTGTGACAGTGGAGTACTTAAAAGGGCTAGTAAACCCCACCCTTTTTTCAACATGAACCTGCTGGGGTCCCGGGATGCTGGACTCCTTAAGGGCTGCAAGCCCTTTAAAATAATAATATTCTAATGCTTGGAGG
The DNA here is from genome assembly GCF_040938575.1 of Ambystoma mexicanum. Classification (NCBI taxonomy): domain Eukaryota; kingdom Metazoa; phylum Chordata; class Amphibia; order Caudata; family Ambystomatidae; genus Ambystoma; species Ambystoma mexicanum. The sequence continues at coordinate 977,939,544 of NC_090924.1, forward strand.
CATAGTGGAAAAGGCCTCCATGGGAGGTGGAACAATGGAATATGCATTTTCTAAACCAAATGAAATTTTGAAATTACTTTGCGGAGAAAGGAAGGCCTCATTCTGAGGATAACCTTATCTCTCGAGAAGATGGTGTATGAAAGTTTGCAGGATAGGGCCCGTAACTTGCTCACTGTTCCTGTCAATGTTATCTTCTTGCCAATCCCAAAAGACTTTGCAGGACAAGGTTGTGGTGTTGAGTGATGCAGGCGTTTGGCGGCGATGGGGTAGTGGTGCAGATTGTGAGCACGGGTGACCTCACCCTCCTGTCTGCGGCTGCAAGGTAAGAAGGTCCCGGGAGAGTTAGCTTCACTACACCTCACGCAGCCCCCCTGATGTTGTGTCCCTTCTGTATTTGTATTGTTTTATATAGCGCTTTAATCCTTATCCCTCTTGCATACGCATTGCTGCTCCAGCAACCGATCCTCGCACCCCTTTAACCCCCAAACCCTTGCGCCCCTTCTCCCTCTTGCATACACGTTGCACCCCCTGCAACCGATCCTTGCAGCCCGCCCCTTGCCACCACACATGCTTGTGCCACCCTTCTTACATGCGCTCCCACGCAACATGACCGCGTGCACTCCCCCGCTTCTCTAGCCCTGTGCGCTCACTCGCGTCCTAAGTCCCCGCATGCTGTGCACGTGTGCGCACTCCCTCGCATCTTGGCTGTGTGCACTCCCTTGCTTCTCTAACCGCGCGTCCTTCCTTGCATCGGAAGTTCCCGCATCCTGTTGCATGTGCGTGCGCTCCCTCGTAACTTGGCCGCATTCGCTCCCCTGCTCCTCTAGCCGTGTGCGCTCCCTCGCATAGTAGGTCTGCGCATCCTGTTTCACCCCACTCCTGCAGTCCCTTCCTTCCTCTCGCATCTTAGCCCTTCCCTTCTTCGATCTATTGTGTAATGTTTTGACACTGTGTTGTTCTCAACAGTTTGTGGCATTAAATTGCATTGCCTGCATTCTTCACTTCTAGGTTCCTCTTGAGCTCTGTTTTTTGCTTTTGGTTCTGTATTGCATCTGCATTCTTTACTTTTAGGTTCCCCGTTGTGCTCTTTGCTTTGCTGTTGGTTCTGTATTGCATCTGATTTTTAGGTTTGTTCTTGTTCTTGGCTGAGCTCTCCTCCCTTTTGTAGCCCCCTTGTGCCTACCTTCCTGTCTGCCCCCACCCCCCTGCATGACCATTCTCCCCTGCTTGGGCTCCCCTTTCGCACCCCTATTTCCTCCCTGCACGCCCTTTGGTGCTCTCTGTCTCACTGATCTTCTCAGATTACTTTATCGACTATCCTATCCCTCTCACGAAGTCTGGCAGGAAGAAGCTCAAAAGGAACATCCTGGTCTGCACCCCAGGCCTCCCTATCGCTGATACCAACTCCGTTGGTGACGGTGTGCTATATAAATACCTTTAACATTAACATACCTACACCAGTGCTTCCTCCAGACAGACCCTTACCGACATATTCTTGGTCGTTCCCTCTCCAGGCCTATGGACCCCTCATATGGTCTCTGTTCTCTCCCCTTTTTACTCTTCTCCCACTAATGGTGACACATGGTGAGAGGCACTCCTGGCCCCCGTCCACTCCACTAAGTCCATCATTAATGTCTACTTAAATGGCACCGTCTTGGTCCAGGGCCCTCAGTCCAATATCCTCCTTTTCAACTTCCTTTCCTCTCCTGCTATACCTTCTTAACCCTCTCAGGCTCCTATGCAGCCTCCTTCCTCAGCCACCTCGGCACCTTCTGCTGCTTCTCTGGCCACCCTGTTGCCTCCCTGAGGGGATGAGTATATGACCTACGGGACACTAAGAGACATTATCAAAATACCATAATGAAGGGAATAGGGTCTGGGACCCTTGCAAGGAAAGATCATACCAAGTTTCAAGAGTACCCAATCTTCTTTGTGACAGTGCTCGGATGGAAGGTGGCCCAGGGCTTTCAAGTAAGAAAGGAGAAGGTGAAGAGAACTGTGGGAAAATGGAAATGGAATAAACCAAGTCTGCATGTGAGACCAAGAGACTATAAAGAGAACTACAAGAGCGATATATATGAATACAGCACTTGACAGGTAAACCAAGTCTGTGTTTGGGACTATGTGGCCTAAGAGAAAAGGAAATCAGGTCTGACAACCATGGTCAAGGCCCTACTGCTCCCCCACCACCCTAAACTCCTTCTCTTCATTGAAACACCTGGTAGCAGGAAACCAGGGCTGCCAACCAGGGTAGGGGCCCACTGTATTTTGGAGAAGCATCCAAGCCACTCTTCTTCGTCGCAGTGCCTAGTAGAAGGAAACCAGGACTGCCAACCGTGACTGGGACCCACCGCAGCTTGGAGGATTATCCAGGCCAGTCTTCTTCGTCGCAGTGCCTGGTGGAAGGAAGCCAGGACTGCCAACCGGGGGCAGAGACCCACCATAGCTTAGAGAAGCATCCACGCCAAGAAAATGGAGAAAGGCTGATTGGGTGCGGGAGACAGTCCCCCAACAGTTGAGGATTGTGACATCAGACTGTTGCATTTGGACATCCTGACGGTGACACTACTTTTGGTTGAGACAGGGAAACCCCTCCTAGGGTTAGGGCAAGATAGGGTTTTCTTTTCATTTAGCACTTTGAATAAAGGTTTATGTCAACCACAATGACCCCTCCGTGTCAGAGTCTTACTTCTGGTGCCCTACACCTGGTTGTTTTTTAATAGGATGGCATTGGCCCAGATTTATATGGCAGCAAGACAATTTCTGACATTATTGTTCCATTCAGTATTTAAGGCGTCAAAGTCGAGCATAATCTGAGAATCTTCAGCGTAATTGAAGAATGTAATTCCCAAACTAGCTATGAGGTCCATCAAAGGGCATAGTTAAGGGTGTGAGGGTGGCAGGAACTTTCTTTTACCTCTTCTTTTTATACAATTCAGAATGTGTGCACTTGAGATTTTGCTCTAACGTTTCACATCTTTTAAACTAGAATTCAAAAACGTATAAAATCATCTGAATTAAAAAAACGTGAGTATTCGACAACATTCCAATTGCCGCTCTGACAGCATGTTGACATGATAATTTTTACTATATCTTTACTAAATCTGCTCTTTACACTATAAACAGCTTTTACTGTAATCTAAGATCATGGTGCTAATTTGTTTAATGTCCGACAGATGCGAGGCTGACAGTTGGGAATTGAACCTGCGTTCTTAAGATTTCAGGAACAGGCACCACATCATAATGAGCTACCTTGCAGACTATAGTTTTATAGTTTTGACTTAAAGGGGTGGTGATAGCCAAATATATGAGAAAAGACTATTGGTTTAGAAAGCACAATTTTCTGCCATTTGCAAAGGGATGCATATATGCAGTATCATGACAAGTAGCACACTATCTGTCATCCAAATTCTTGAGGCATTTAGGCAATTTGAAACAGTCCTTGCCTTCAAATGTAGGTATATGAAAAGTAATGGGCTAATTGCAGCGACTTTAGAATGTCCTTATCTAGATTCTTGCCACAATTACGCAATTTAAAACAGTCATTTCTGCCTGCAAAAGCATCAGTCTGACAGGAATACGGTTATTTGCACCCATCAAGTAAGTTTTGTGATCATAATACGTAATAGCCCAGCGTGCCTTCAGCCACTTGATTTCTGAGCAATACAGTCAGTATTGCACACAGTCTTCAATTAAAGTGCTTAGCTGGTCTTGCTTCTTTTGCTTTTGTATATAAAATGTAGACTATTTGTAACATTTATTTTTTTTGTGAAGGAAAGGTAAAGTAGTGAATGGGGGATATGTCTGCCTATAGAAATGCCAGAGCAATGTTTATTTTGTCACTGTTCACTACTGCCATTGATCTTCCAGTCCTCATTTACTTTCCTGCGGACTTCAGGTGATTATTACAGTTATACACAACTCATACTCACCCTTAACGTGCATAAAGCCTTTTGTTTTGACTCGGCTGTCACAGCAACATTTTGATTCTTTAAACCCATAGCTATGCTAGTTCTAGGGGTAGGACGAGAGCTGCAAACAAATAATAGACAATTTTCCATATGTTTTCAAATTTGAAGATGTGCTACAATGAAGTTACAGACACATAATATCAGCAAAAGAAGTGTTGTTAAACCATGTACATTTAAGTGAACAATACTCTATGTTCCTGAATGTGAGGATTCCAAAATATGACATTTTAGAAAACAATGTAAGCATATTCCACCTAACAGGGTGCATGTAGAGGCTCCAAACATTAGTCTAGATAAGTTTAGAGTCAGACTCTGTGCACAGGAAATAGGTGGCCTCAACTACCGTCAAAACAGTTAGTCACTCAACAGAACTAGCAAAGCGCTCCATGATACAAAAACTAACAGCTCTGGTTTGTGAAAAACAAAATGAGAAGCACAGATTCAAAAGGACTCATTACAAATCAAAGGCAGGATGTTTGATATACCCAATATATTAACAGTCTTGAAAATAGATATTGCTGGGGGGCTTGGTCTGGAGGGGAGGCTTGGAAACACTTGATCTGCCTGCTCTGTTGAGCCCTTCCCTTCCAGCTGAACTGATCCGGCCCAAAGCTCATTCCAAACAAGACCAGCAGCAGTCTTATGAGGGGGCGGTAATGGTGACCTCATGGCTCTGCAGCTTGTAGGGGGGCTCCAGCAATGGATGCTTGTCTAAAGTCCCACTGGACCATTGCACTAAAATGGTGCATGTACGTCACTGTGGTTACTGATATGGTAGGTAGGGAGGTGTGACTCAGTGGTTGCAGGTTATTCCAGGGCCCTGTAAGTTAGCAGAGGACTATCTGACCAGCAACAGGACAAAGGTGGTGTGTGTCTTGCAGCCTTCTTCACCAATCCTTCCTCCACCCTTGTTCTCATGGAGGCATTGAGGCTCGAGGACAGCAATTGAGCCCCAAGAGGTTGTGGCATTCTCCAGGATGTTAAAAACAAGGGGGGTCCCTGGGAGTCTTTCTGCCAGACATTAGTCCTGGTTATGAGAGCCTTACCCAGATTCTTTAGCTCACTATCTTTCACAGAGGATAAATATCCCAAACATATCAGTCTTTGTCCTGCCCAGGGGCAGTCCAGAACCAAAATGCTAGGCTATTCTCCTATGAACAAGAGTACCAACAGCAACCCCAGACACGTCTTTCGGTCTGGTTGGACCTCATCAGTAGGGTGGAGCTGTGCCTCTCTAAGAATAGTGAGCAAGGGTTCCACGTCTGGATTACCCTAGCATCTGGGTAGAACTCTCGTAACCAGGACTAATGTCTGGCAGAGGGACTCCAAGGACCCCCCTTGTTAATTTGCATAATTTAAGTAACTTTGGGTCATCCCAAGTTACTAGGGGAATCCAGACGTGGGCCCCTGGCTCACTATTCTGAGGCCGAACAATGTCCACGTTTTTGGCATATCTAAGCATGTGCAAGATTCCTAACTGGGGGGTTTCGTGAAGGATATTGTGATAAGATAGACATACGAGACAGACAAGAGGACATATTTGAACAATGCTCTTTATTAAAGAAATAAAAGAAACTTCCTCTAAGCACTACTTCTATGGTAGATTCCCTATGCCAGAAAACAATAGAAACAGGTGCTTGTTAGGATGTGACACAAGGAAATCCAGTCCTCCGTCAGAACCTGGACTTTAGAGGTTCAGGCTAATCCTAGTTGAAGCTAACTACCGCACAGATTAAATTCAACAACTCTATATCACAGCTCAAAACTTTCCTCTTCTCCTCTGCTTTCTCTCTCTCCCTCCCCTGCTGACCTACCTGACCTACCCGTCTGCTGTACCGACTGGTTGTTTGGCTACCCTCCGAGGCTCACTGGGAACCAGGCTCTTTCTTGATCAGTCACCGTTGCACTGCCTCCACACCTACCAAGTACTTTGGAGCTGTAACTGTAACCCTACAGTCCCTTGTTCTCCTAGCACTACCAATAGTCGTGCTGCCCTAGCTGCACTTACCCAGAGCATTGCTGCTCTGTTTTGCCCTCCCCCTTGCATCCCCGTTTCCCTTTGCACTTCTCGTTCTCTGAATGACACAAAGCCTAGTACGATCGTTTTGTCCTGTCCTCCCTCTGTCTTCCCTCCCTTGTCTTGCCGCGCCTAGAAACACTTGTGTACAGGCACATTATAAATAACTTATATCATAATTATTTTGCACCTTGTAGTCCTCCTGAATGGCTGCCACGATCCACCTGGTTATCGAGGCCGTTCAAGCCTTGCATCCCGGTTTTAAACCACCAAATGTCACAAACAAAGTGTCTGACTTGCGAAATCCCTTTGTCCTGTTAAGATTAAACGTCAAGGTCCTTCTCATGTCCAAACAACGCAAGACCGTTTTCTACCTCCGAAGTTGGATTGGGGAAAAATTTCGATGCACAATTTCCTCATTAAGGTGAAAAGAAGATACCACCTTCGGCAAGAAAAAGGGGCGAGTGCGCAGCATAACCATGTCTCGATGGAACATGGTGTAAGGTTCCAGAGGCCAAGAGGGCCTGAATCTCACAACCCTGTGTGCCGAAGTAAGCCCTACAAGAAGGGCTGTCTTAATGGTGATCAGTCTATGGCCATGGGCTTGAATGGTTTATGCGCCAGCGCCCCCAAGACCAAATTGAGGACCCATACTGGGTGCGGACGCTTAACAGGAGGATATAATCTCGTTAACCCTATAAGATGCCTCTTGACCACGGGGTTGGAAGTAGAATAAGACATATTGTCTGAGTTCCTCCAAGCCCCTACGGCTGCCGGGTAAGTGCAGCACATTTTGACCTGCAATCCTGAATCGGCAATTGCCCAGTACCAAAGCCTAGTCCATTTGTATTGTATTGTGTTTTGTATTTGTATTTATTTTTGTTACGTGCCGAAAACCCACAGGCACCAGGGCGCGGACATAAAGACAGAGGACTAGGAGTGAGACAGGACAGGAAAAAAGAGATCTAGTTCAAGGTATGAGATAGCTTTATTTAAAGAGCAATGTTTTCAATTTCTTTTTGAAAATCTGAAAGTTGGTTTCTAGTCTGAGCGTGGTAGGCAGGCTTTTCCATTTTAGGGATGCTTTAACTGAGAAAGAGCGTCCCATTCCATTTGCTTTCTTTGTCTGGGTGATCTTAACTAGACCTTGGTTTTTTGATCTCAGTGATCGTCCTGGTTCATAAAAGGATATTTGTTCCTTTAGGTAGGTAGGGGCAGAGCCATAGAGGCAATGATGGACAATTGTGGACGCTTTGAATGTAATCCGGTCATCTACCGCCAGCCAGTGTAAGGCTTTGCAGTCTTCTTTTATGTGATTATGTCGGGGTTTCTTTTTTATAGCTCTCACCGCGTCATTCTGAATGACTTGGCACTGGTCGATGCAGCCTTTGCTTGTTCCCAATAACAGGGCATTACCATAGTCCAGTCTTGAGAGGATAACGGCTCTAGCGATGGTTGTGCTATTTTCTTCGTTTAAGAAGGGTCTCATGTGCCTGAGTAGTCTATGGTAATATCTGCAATTTTTTTTATATTTGCTACATGGGCATTAGCTCCAAGGGAGGATTCCAAGTAAATTCCTAGGGTTTTCACTTTGTCTGAAGAAAGGGTGCTAGAGTTCTTTATGTTAAATTGGGCATAGTCCGAGTTCAATTTTGCTCTTGCGTGGGTGGAGCCAAAGATCATAAGCTCCGTCTTACTGCTATTTAGGCAGAGCAAGTTAGATTTCATCCATGCCTCAATTACACTGTAGATGGTGGCTTATTTGATGCTGTCTGTGCTGTAGCTTTCACTCAACTCTATAATAAGGGTTGGAGAATTTCTCCCCCCAGTGTATTTTGGAACTACGATCTGAAAGGAAAGAGGAGATCCAGTCTATGGCCTCTTGTGAGCAATTTCTTGATGTGCCCAGTGCTTCCTGGAGTTTGTGGTGGTCTAGCCGGTCAAACGCTGCTGATAGGTTTAAAAGCATCAGCATGCCTGTCTTTCCCTTTTCCAAGATGTTCAGCATTCTGGTTTGTAAATCCAGAAGTGCGGTCTCTGTGCTACGTGAGCTTCTGAATCCAGATTGTTGTGCGTGAAGTAGATTGTGTTCGTCCACGTATGTTTGCAAATGTTTAGTTGTAGCTTTGTCTAGAATTTTAAGGAGTAAATTGTAGAGTTAGTTATTGGCCGAAGGTTTGTAGGGTCTTTTTGGTCGAGTCCTGGTTTTTTAATTAAATGTGTAACTGTCACTGCTTTAATAGAGATGGGTACTTTGTCTTTAAAAGAGGTGTTTACAATTCTACCAGTTAGCAATTAGGGGTGCAAATATGTCTGGGTTTTCAAGTATAATTTTTGGCGGTATATTATTTTCTGTGCAGGATGTCTGCTTAAGAGATGCGAGAAACTTGTGTCGTCTAAGGTGAGTGGTTTGAACTTGAATTTTTCTTCATGAATAATGGGTGGGTATGTAATGTCCAAAGAAGGTTGTATTTAAGTGGCTACTTGGCAGAGGCTGATGGTTTGCCGAGCCTTTTGAATCATTTCATGGAAGGCAAGTTGAACCTTCTCGAAGTCTTCTTGGGTTGGTTGGAATGGGGGTGACAAAGAGGGTGGTGTTTCTACTGACTTAAGGATTTGGAAGAGTTTACCTGGGAAGTTGGAGGCTGTAGAAATCTGCTGGTTATAAAAGTATTTTTTAATCTCAGTTTCATTTTGTATTTCTTGTCAATTTCTTTCCATGTCTTTTTGTTTTCGTCTTGATTATTTGCTTTTGTATCACTTCATGCCTTCTGTATAATCCTCAGATTTTCCTGGGAGGTGATGCAGAGTAACGCTCTCAGGAACCAAACTGCTAGGGCTAACTTCTCTGGAAGGTGTACCACCAGCCACCCCTAGTGAATGAGGATGGGAGGTACCCTGACTGGCAGAGGAGTGGGCCCTGGACCATCAGCCTTACAAGCTCTGAATATCAGGGTCTGGCTTGCCACTGAGGCACAATCAGAATAAGCTGTAGTCCCTGAGCCTCCCTCACCTTGCAGATTACCCTGTGCATAAGCGGGGGTCGGCGGGAACACATATGCCCACAGATTGTCCCATTGCAATGGCAGCGTGTCTCGCAGCGATTCTCTCCCCATCCAGAAAGCGAACTGATGGCATCTTGTGTTCTGCTCTGTGGCAAATAGGTCTACCACTGGATGGCCCCAAGTCTGAAAGTTCTCTGCCAGGACTTGCTGGCATAACTGCCACTCGCAGTTGTCCACGCCCACCCTACTGAGCCTGTCCTTCTCTAGATTGGACTCCCCCAGCAGGTTGATCACCGACAGCCTGATATTGTGTGGTATGCCCACTCCCAAATCTGGATTGCCAGTCTGCACATGGGGAGGGGGCTTGGTGCCCCCTGCTCATTGATGTAGTACATGCACGTGGAGCTGTCCGTCTGAATGCAGACCGCTCTGTCCTTGACCAGAAGCAGAAACACATGCACTGCAAGTTGCATGGCCATCAGCTCAAGCAGATTGATATGCAGTGTCCTGTCCTTGAGTGACCATAGTCTGTGCACATAGTGGTCACCCAGAGTGCCCCCCCCACCCCTCGAGCGAGGAGTCTATTGTGATAATCAACGTAGGAAGTGGTTGCCGGAATGGCATACACACCGACAGATTTTCCTCCTGCCTCCACCACAACAAATCCAGTCGCCTGGGAACCGGCTTCCTAGTTCCAGAACTCTGCCAGGTTCAACTGGATCCTCCTCATCTTGAGCCTCGTATGCAGAATAGCCAGAAGACATGCCGCCATGATGCCCAATAAATGCTGGAAACACCAGGCCATGGTTGTCTTGCTGAGGAAATGGCCCATCATGGACTTCAGCGCCCCAATTCCCTCTTTAGTAGGGAAAATTCTTTGTTCCCGGGTATCCCACAGCAGGCCCCGGAACACCAGTGTCAGCGGGGGCTGGAGCTGAGAGTTGGTCTCGTTGATGGAGAATCCCAGACCATGAGCCGGCGTGCCATAACTTGCACAGCAGCGGGAAACAGCCTGTCAGTAGTCCAGGTACGGGTAAACGTGGTGGCCTTCCGACCTGAGTACTGCAGCAACAGAGTTCATCAACCTGGTAAATACCCTTGGTGCTGAGTTCAGCCCAAATGGTAGCGCAATGTACTGGAAATGGCGGCCCATCACCCGGAACCAGAGGTAGGCCCAGTGAGGCTGCCAAATCGGGACGTGGAGATAAGCATCTTTGAGGTCTAGGGAGCACGTCGAGTCTGTCCCACACAGCCTCCGCAATCAGAGCTGGCGTAACCATCTTGAACTTTTGGAGGGGTAGGTAAAAATGTAGGAAGGAGAGATTGAGAACCACTCGCAGGCCTGCTCCTTCTGTATTGCGAAAATTCGTGAATAAAATCCAGAGCCTCTGCAAGTGGGAGGACTTCCTCCACCGGCCCACTGTGTTTAAGTTTGCAGATTTCCACAAGAAAAGGGGCAGGGAGATGGGGGTCGGGGGGACTAAGGGCTGAGGGAGGCTGAAGCCATTGGAGACCACTGAGATGAGATAAGGCTGCCAGGACTGAATGTGGAGAGCAAGCCTGCCCCCCACTGGGACCCCCCAATTTGGACCTTGATGCCAACTTCATTGCTTCTTTCTGTCGAGACGGTTGCCTGGGAAGGGGGACTGGTAGAAACTGGAAGCCTCTGAACGTTCTCCCCTTGTCAGACCGTGCCTGACCCTGTCCGGAAGGATTTGCAGCTGGTTTAGCCAGGATGGCCAGTGACTTGGCAGTTTGTAAGCTGTTTTTTTTCCTTGTTCAACTTGTCTGTCGAGGAATGGAACAAATCCCCACCCTCAAAGAGAAAATCCGGGATGTGTTTCTGGACCTCTGAGTTGAACCTGGTGACGCTCAGCCATGCAGAGCTCTGCATGTCTGTTGCAATGCATATGGCTCTGCCCGCCGTGTCTATACGAGCCACTTTGGACTCCATTATATCCTGTGCCACCAATTTGGCCTTGGCTACCATGACTTGAAGGCTGCCTGCTTGTGTATCAGCAGATTAAAGAGGAACTCCACAATCTCCCTCCAAAGCCGTTGACTGGCTGCGGCCAGCTTTGCATCCTAATTTGCTTGCCGTAGGTGAAGCCATGCATTTGAGTAGATCTTCTTTCCATATGCCTCCAAAATCTTTTCCTCCATACCCAGCAAGGCTGAAGGTGTGGCAGATGACGTCGAGGCCTTTGGTTTGGCATACATGGATGCCACCGCTATGACCGAAGAGTGTGGTTGAGGGTGGACCGATAGCAGCAGGGCGTCCCCCTCAGCCTGGCTGTATTTAGCATCAAAACGCTTGTTGGTGGGCTGCGTAAAGTGGAGCTTAACCCAGTCCTTTTTGGCTAGTGACTATGTCCTTTTGTAAAGGACTGTCCGACCTGGTGGATGCCCTAATGGTCAGAAACTCTGGAAGAACCTCTGCCTCAGGCTGCTCCTTCTGTGAGTGGGGGATACCCAAAAACTCTGCCAGGCCCGCTGGCCTGTCATGGAAGGCCCGGGCTGAGGTTAAGGTGTCTGAGTCTTCATCCTTGTCTGTCCATAGCCCCATGGTCCCTACAATTCCCTAATCCGTGCTGTTGCTAGGCGGGGCATCTCTAGGACCTATGGAGTCGGAGAAGACTGCATCGGAGTGGTAGGCTGCACCGGCGCTGTAGTCGGCGTGAGCAGAACTGGTGTCTGAGACTGCACTGGGGCCGGTGCAGGCGGCAGCAGTACTGGGATCAGAGGAGGCGACGCAGCAGAATAATTTCCTTTATTATGCACTTCAAAATGCCCGCAATGTTTACAGACTTCATTAGGGTAATACATTTGTCAAAGAAATGCTCCTCACAAGCAGGATTAGCGCCCTCCTGAGCCACTGGTCCCGCAGGGGACGCTGGTGCGGAAGGGCGAGTCCTGCCCGTGCCATGCCTGGACTGTGTATAACTATTGTTGCAAATAGGGCTAATGGAAGCGGCCCACTCGGTGCGGCTTGATGGTTCTGAAACGTTGTGAACGCTCCTAACACTTGCAGGTCCTTTCCTCTAACTGGACCCTTGCTCACGGCTGGAGAATGGAGCGAGTGCGGCAAGCGTGTTGCGTCTTCCCCCTGAGGTACTGCGCTGTGCCACCTGGAGTAGTCTGGTTTGGGGGGCTCCGGAGCTGCTAGTCTTCTATGTTTGTCTGCGATGTGCAGCCCGATGTAGCTCGACTGTTCAATTGATGTATTGTGAGAGTGCTGCGGACAGAGTGCAGAGGTGGGTGTCTTGAGTGTGCCACTTCTTCTCTATTCCTGGTGTGTCCCGTCATTTATATAGCAGCAGGTACTAACCTTGGTTTGGCTAGTGGTTTTATAACGGGCTGTGGTGTTAATAAACTACTAGTCCACGTCCCTCGAGAGATGGTAGTGACAAGACAGGGTTCGATGTGCGAGTCCTTGACTGCTCATAGGAATCAGTTAACGGAGGTGATGGCTGCAAGCGCTCGAAGAAGGAGACTCAGAGACTAAAATAAGCCCCTGTCAGTGTGAAAATGGGGAATTAACAACAGAGGAGTTGGTTAAGTGGGGAGATCTGGGTCACATACTGGATGGTGATTCTAATGGGCAGGTCGATGGCACTAAGCCCTTGGTTTCACTAGTACACATGACTGAATTTGATAACTAGGGGAAAACCGTCTCTTCTCCCTTGATGCAATGTTCTTTGAAAACTCTGGGAATTAATTGTGAGCCAGCTGCTAAGGTGGAATCGTTCGGCTCCCCCCAATGGTTGTTAGCGCGAGAAAGGATGATTGCAGATCATCTTCAATGTAGAAATTACCATGATTTCGGTCCGCTCTATCATGGAAGATCATTTTTGTCAAACAGATCTATGCTCGCACACTTAAGCAGCTAACAAGAGCTGCCAAACCCCTCAGCAGAAATATAACAACCTGGTAATTAATAAACCCCAGACAGCTGATGTGCTTGAGCAGATCTCTGTGTCGGAAGATAAAGTGAGTCAGACCAAGCTATGTGCCTTGAATATGCCGGAGCTGCGAAAGTCTGAAAGCTTGAAACAACATCATTCCAATTGTATAGTTCCATCTAGGTCTGGAGTGGTTGAAGGCCAACTATACGTTGGGCTGCCTTTAGGTGTGGTTTACATGGGCTGTGTTACTTTATGTATTGACTGTCGTGATGATACTAAAATCAAGCCCAACCCTTTCAGGCTCTCACGAGTTAGCAAATCACAGATGACATGCATTGTAGATAAGTCCCTTAGAGAATTAACCCTTAATGAACGAAAACTTATTATAGCATATGTTACATCTCCTGTGGGGCCTGAAACTAGAGAAGCCTTAAGAAATAAGGTTTTAGCCTGGCTTCGACAATGTACTGGACCAGGGATTGTCAGGACTTCACACTTCAAGGTCCTGCAGAGGATTAAGATTAATGAATGGTGTACGGAAGCTAATAGGGACTGTATAATCATCGGCATGTGACTGCAGTATTCTTCCTTTATTCTTAGCCAACTGTAATTCTTTTTCTATCAGGCCATCTGAATTGAAACTGATGGTGGACCGGAAGTAATCTCGGTAGACATTCAAAAAGGGTTGGATTTTCCTCTGTGTCTGCTTTTAGGTTAATTCTAATGTGAAGCATTCTTTCTTGCTTTTGTCCTGTTGCTTTTTGTTTGTTCTGTTTTTTTTTTTTTTTTGCACTGAGGCCTATGGGATTTGAATGAAAAAATAAATAAACTCGCCTCGGTGTAACATACCGACAAGGACGGAACCGGATAGGCTGTACACCATGACATCTGGGGCATATGCATGGCTGACCAGGTGCTGGAGGTCTGACCCCCCCCCCCCCCCCCGAGAGCCCTCTGGCTGGGAAGGGCGTGCCTCCATGCGTAGCACCATTTTGTCAGTTGGCTGCACCATTTTGTATTGAACTGGCAAGCACAAGAACTGCGTGTCCGCCGAGGTACTTGCACGTGTCTCCACCTGTTTGCGTTCAAGTGTAGGTTTGGGCCCCTTCTGCACCTCAGGTGGACCAGGTAGGCTTACCACCCTCGGACACAGACCCGGTAGTAGTGCTGCATGCTGGCACTCACTTGGACTTGGGCCTGGTATCAGATTTAAGCCCCTCGGCAGATTTCCCAGTATGAGATCATCGGATCAGCTCTGGGAGTACCCTGACTGGTAGTAGGATCTATGCCATGCCTCCTGCTCCGTGTCTTCCCAGGTAAGGAATGGCGCATGCGGGGTGCTTTCGAGAAAAGTATACTTACCTTGGCCAGTGATTTCCTGCGCACGTATTCCTTGAGGTGTTCAGGCAGAGACCTGGAGAAGAGCTCCCTCCATCTCGCGAGCCGGTTCTTGGGTGACCGAGGTTTAAGGGAGTCACACTCCAAACATCTCTCCCAGCCCTGGCCCTCACCACGGCAGAGCAGGCACAATGCGTGCAGGTCCGAAGCCGGGAAGGATCCGTTGCACGAGGGGCACCTACTGAAGACTGCCTGGGCAGACATGCGCCTGGGAGGGCGAGGCACAAGAGGTTGGTGTAGAAAAGTAATGGAATTTGAAAAATGTACTAGAAAAAAGATTAATGGAACACTGGATTCCAGGGGACGATTGAGCGCGTGTAATTAGGAGGGAAAAGGCCTCAACCACCAGGGCAGGTGAAGCAAGTCCGTTTACGTCACTGTGGAGTTCTGCAGTTTGGAGGGAGCACTAAAGCATTGGGCAGTCAAAGGAGCACTCCCAATACACCAAGGACAACCCGGGTAGGGGTTCAGGTACAAATCCCTTGAGGATATCTCTAACAGAGTACTGATGCTCATAGAGAGCTATTCTAGTCCACTAGCCAGACCCAAGAACCCAGAATATAAATTAATGCCTTTACCTTTAAGGAACAGAGTTGCAATATTCTGAAGTCACTGCAGAGTGTGTAAATAAATGGCTTTCTTCTACCAAAGGAAACAATTAAGGGTAGGAGCTTGACCAGCACAGACCACGGGAGTCCCGCAGTTACAAAGCTGTGCTTGAGAAACAAAAAGGGTGAAATGAAACATATGTGTTTTCCACAAAAGGGAAAAAACACAAACATTGTTCTACTGCACCCACCTGCCATTTCACCACAGCAAAAGCTTTACTTTAACACTGAACACCTTCCCTTATTTACACGCTGGGAAACCAAGGAACTAAGTTGAAAGCGGGCAATGTCAGCAGGATTCCAAAGGGGATGGAAGGAGGTCTTGCGAATGTCCAGGGCATTACTAAAATCCAAGAGGGCGCTAGGCTAACCAGCTGTTCGCCTACACGACAACAGGCACATGGCCCTATTAATGGCCAGTCCACCCTAGACTACAGAGGTGGAATCCATGCCCATAACCACCACCTATGTGGGCAGAGAGAGCCCCAACTGTAAAACACATCTTGCTCAGTCAAAGAGTGTGGAATGTTTCGGAAGGAGCTGGAGGAAGGTGCTTGGAGAAATGAGAGGTCTATTGAAAGGAGAACTGGCACACTAGTTAGATCTTGGAGACTGCACTCGGAGCGGATAAGTTACATTGGAGGAAGAGGACAATTATCTGGAGTCATATTGAGAAATGAGGATTGTCATCAGAAAGTTCGATTGGAGCAAGAGGAGGGTTACCATATGGATGGAGAGCTATTGAGGAGATTGAAAAAGGGGTTATCTGGAGAGGGGGTACTAAGGACATCGGAGAAGGAGAGAATCATTACAATCTGAGGAGGGGGACAGAGAAAAACTACAGGGAGAGAAAGAGTATCAAGACCTGAGTAGAGCGGAGAAGAACAAGCTCCCCTACTAACCACAGAGACCAGGGGGGTTTGGTAAGCCAGGCCAGTCATGGGCAGATTTCAGAGGTGGATCGAGGGATGCGACAGTGCAATCTCACAGAGGGACAGGGAGGCTACCTCTGGGGAAGCGAGAAGGTACATTTCCTTGGGACCAAGACCATAAATTGGGGAGGTGGTCAGGTGACCGAGTACCTCAAGCACAGCCCTAGAACCATGGGAGAGAGGTCTGCAGCCTTTGGCTCAGCGGATGTTTTGGACTGCAAATCCCATTAGCTTTAGCCAGAATAGTTAATGGTGAGGGATAATTGGAGTCATAGTCGAAAGGCTCTGGAGTGTCACAGTTTGCAGACCCCTGCCCTCTGAGAGCAGACCGATGTTGGGAAAGATCCACCTCTATATAAGAGTTCTCGAAAAGAACTAAAGACTACCAATCCTGTGATGAGCTGGCCTCAGAGTGGTCTTACCATGAATTCTGTAGAAGTGGGTTGGGTAAACCTGAAAACTTGCAGTGCGTGGACAAAGACCAGGATTATTGCATTGGACAGGGTAATGGGTTAAAGACAAGCCCAAACCAAGAACTCAAGAGACCTTTTCTTTACACACAATGCATAATTGAAGAATACATCTTCATTTTTGTTTTGTAAATCCACTTTATTTTCTTGAGAACTACATCCTTGTGCCACCCCCTTTGTGCTTCTCAATAGTAATGCCTGTGACACAGGTCAGAATATGTTTCATTTAACACAGAAAGTTAATCTTCTGAGTCAAAACCATACAAGAAAGTGTCAGTATAGTGACTTTTTTAAACTTCCAACAGTTTGAGGGTTTCCTTATTAGGTTCATAAGGTCTGAGGTACAACCTAAATAAACTAGGCCTTGAATACGCCTCTTTCATAATTGATGGTAACCTCATCAAAGTGGCCAATGAGGTGAAAACCCTTGGATTTTACCTCGACTCAACCCTCTCCTTCACAAAACAAGTGATTACCTTGGCCTCCACCACTGCTTACACTTGTAAACTTATCAGAACCAGTAAACCCTTCCGATCGAATAACAGCTTTATCATCCTGGCCAGAGCCCTCATTCTGTCCAGGCTTGACTACTGTAACGCCCTCTACATTGGCTCCAACAAAGCAATCATCAGGAAAATCCAAACACTCCAAAACAATGCCCTTAGAGCGGCCCGGAGAGACCATATCTCTGAGATCAGGCGACAAAACAACTGGCTCTCCACAAATGACAAAATCCAGCTGAAAACTGCGTCACTTACTCATAAATCATTGAATAACGCTGCCCCCAGCTATCTATCAGAAAGGTTCCATAGAAGGACCTCCACTAGACCCTCAAGACTAGCCTACACTAACTGCCTCCACGTCCCCAGATAGATTCAAACTATCTAAGGTGGGAGGCAGCAGTTTTCCTATTAAAGCGGCCCAGCTTTGGAATTCTCTGCCACACTCAATCCGGGAAGATCAATCTTACCAGAACTTCAGAAATAACTGCACTAACTGGCTGAAATCTACTGATCTCTAACCTCGGCCTCTCCTCGATCTTTGTCCTCCACAATGGGGTCTTTTGCATTTCCAACTTAGCATCACTCCATTGGTATGGCTACCATATGAATGTATTTGTAATGTATAATTTTAATGGTTCCTGCTGTCTTTGTCCGCATCTTACATATGTATTTGTAATGTATAATGTATCTATTGTGTAACTAAGCTGAGATTTTCCTTTTAACATATGCTCCCTGATACCCTTGGGTCTGAAGTGCAATACAAATGAATAAACAAAAAAACAAACCAAGTCACTCACACTTTGCGGTGCTGTCTATGGCTGTCCTTCTGCTTGTCTCTTTTTTTTTAAAAAAACTTTATTTTTGCATTTTAGTAAACATGAGTACCAACAAGCCGCCGAGTGCCCCCCTCACGACCGCCCCCCCACCCTCTGACAGTCCCATCACACAACAGGCAGTAAACGCATTTACATTTACACAGGGGAAGTCTGTGGTGGTTGATCAGTTGTCCCAGCTGGTGCTGCGCTAGAGAGGAGGTACCAGATGTACGGGCCCCATATATCTGGTGGTCTTGCGTGGTGAGGAAGTGTCTTTATGAATTCTGTTTCCGTTTCTTGCCAGTATATGATGTCCCTCTTCCAGTTCGCAAGGGTGGGGGGAGTGCCTCGTCCCCACGCCATGGCTACTCTTCTACGTGCCAAAACCAATAACATGCTTTCCAGTTTCCGGATGTGTGAAGACAGGGGTCTTGTTAGGCCGAGGAGCCCCACCAGTGGTGAGTGTCCCACACTCTCGCCGATTATTGCGTCAGTTTCGTCAAGCACATCTGACCAGAATTTAGACACTGGCGGGCAACTCCACGCTAGGTGCAGGAAATCAGCGTCCGGGGACCCACAACGGTCGCAAGATGCATTGGACCCAGGGTGGTGTCTGTTTCTCTTGTTAGGGGTATAATAGGTTTGGTGCAGATAGTTGGATTTGTTTGAAGCGGGAATTGAGTGCCACTTTTTGTGTCTTTTGTAAAATATAACTCCAGTCTTCATCAAGAATGGGGGTTTGAAGCGTGGTTTCCCATCTTGTCTTTGTTTTGGGGTTCGAGGGGAGAGTGTCCGTGAGCAGGGTTTTGTAGATGGATGAGACTAGTTTGCCCTCCCCTTGTGCCTGAATGGTCCCATGCAGTAGGTGCCAGGTGAGAGGTTGTTGCGGGAATGTTGGGATGAGGGCCTGCAAGGTGCATCGCACTCTGAAGTACAAAGAGATGTCAAGGGAGGACGTGCCCCCCTTTTCTCTGCTGGGGTGTTATGAAGGTGTCTTGTACAAAGAAGTCGCCAAGAGTTTTTATTTTATATTTATCCGCCCAGATCAGGTACACTTTCTCGGCGGTGTGTGGGATCCCAGGAATGAATTTCGCGGGTAGAAGAGCAGAGTATCTAAGCTGAATCTTATACTTCTGAGCTATTTTCCACCATATTGCAAAGGTGAATTGCACTATGTTCAGCGTCGTGTGTGGCACTGCTTGATTGCTGATAATCACGGCCCTTAGCAAGTTGGGTGAGGCTAGTGCCCGTTCGACCTGTACATGCGGTCTTACAAATTGGGGTTCGTACCAATGACTGAGAAAATGAGCTTGTGCCGCCCAGTAGTACTGTTCTAGATCGGGTAGAGCTAGGCCACCCTTATTGACAGGAAGCACGAGGGATGAGTAAGCCACCTTTGCTGGTTTGCCCGATCATATGAGGTCCAGAACTAGGCTTCCCAGATTACACAGGAAGCGCCGGGACAGCAGGATGGGGATGTTGGTGAAAAGGTATAGGAGTTTGGGTAAGATTACCATTTTTACCAATGAGGCTCGCCCCCAGAGGGTGAGCGGTAGCGTTTTCCTTGTCCCTTAATAATAATTTCAGTGTGCTTTCGTAGTTGTCTTTCAATATATCTTGGTGGTTTAGGGACACTCTAATTCCTAGATATCGCACGTGGGCTGTCTCCCACTGGAAGTTAAAATCGTCTTGAACTATTTTGGTTTTTGAGTTTAAGGGAAAGACGATTGATTTCGATTGGTTAATTTTCAAGCCAGATACCAACCCAAACTTGATTATTTCACGCATTATCGGATTAAGGTTTTCGCAAGGGTTTTGCATGAACAGGACTATGTCGTCGGCATAGAGTGATATTATTAGCCGGTGAGGACCCATTTTAAGACCTCTCTGGATATAACGTTCCCTTAGGCCCGCTGTTAAGGGTTCCATTACAAAGGCGAATATCATAGCGGATAATGGGCATCCCTGCCTAGTGCCACGCTGGAGGTTGATATGTGCCGAGCGAGTCGGCCCGAGCGTGATTGCTGAAAGGGGCTGGTTATAGAGGAGTGAGACTAGCTTGATGAGCTGTTTCCCAAGTCCGAGCTGCTGTAGCATGGCAAACATAAAGGGCCACTCAACAGAGTCGAATGCCTTTTCGGCATCCAGCAGCACCGCCACTGCCTGCTGATCGGGGTCAAGTGCTGCCATAACCCCAAACATTCTGCGTATCCCCAATGTGGTGTTTCGACCAGGCACAAATCCCGCTTGGTCGGCGAGTACCAGTGCAGGCATTAATGGGAGAAGCCTATTGGCGAGGATCTTGGCCAGGATTTTATTGTCCAGATTAATTAATGATATGGGACGGTAGGACTTACAATCTTCGGGGGGCTTGTCTTTTTTATGTAGCAGGATTACATTCGCTTCTCTTAGTGTCTGTGGGAGAATGCCGGATTCGATCGCTTCCTCGAAGACATTTAGCAGGAGAGGGGCAACGAGAGGGGCGAAGTGTTTATAAAACTCACCAGTTAGCCCGTCTGGCCCCGGGGCTTTGGAAGGCGACAAGACTTTTGATGGCTTCTTGAATCTCTTCCAGCATTATGGGCGCATTCAGTGGCTCACGGAGTTCTCCCTCCACCCAGTAAAATTCTGTGTCATTGAGGTAGTTCCGGATCACATCAGAGTCTGTTGGGCCCCTGGCACTGTATAGGTCTTGGAAGAAAGCCCTGAACACCTCCACTATATCGTCTTCTTTGTGCAGCATATTTCCCTGAGGTGTCCGGATACTGTCCACCCTTGTCGGCCTCCTGTCTGCCGCTATAAGGCGAGCGAGAAGGGCTCCGGGCTTCTGGCCTTTGCCGTATTGTCTGATTCTGTGGTTGTACCCCAGAAATGTAATCTCCCGTTCAGCCAGTTTTCTAAAGTCCAAAAGTTCTTCTTTCAGCCTTGCCTGGATTTGGTCTGAATTGTGTGCGACTTGCTGTTTTTCCAATCCCTTCAGGTGCGTTTCGCAGGTTTCTAGTTTGCGTCTGATATGTTTCAGGATTCCGTTTTCCTTGGCTAGACAGACGCCTCTAACATAGCATTTGCAAGATTCCCATAGCACTCCGGCAGAGTTGACGGTGCCTTGGTTAATGTCAAGAAAGGAGTTGATTTCCTCGCTTAGCTCAGTGGCGAATGTCGGATCAGCGAGGGACCTGGGTTTGAAGCGCCACTGTGGAGGTCGTGGCCTGGTGGTCGGCCGGTGGCATTCGAGTGTTACCGTGGCGTGGTCCGAGAAGGTTCTGGGGAGTATTTGACATGAACCCCATTGCCAGCTACTGTGAGCGGAGACGAACAGATAGTCAATGCGAGAGTTTGTATTATGAACACTTGAGTGGTATGTTTAGTCCCTGGCTTCCCAATTCTGGGTCCTCCAAATGTCTGATAGGTCAAACGCTTTACAGATCTCCTGCACTTGTAGGCTGGCTTTGGACGGGTGAGCTGTTGTTAACTTTGATTTATCTTTCTGTGGGTCGAGGTGGGTGTTCAGGTCTCCCCCCCAGATTATGGTAGCGTTTTGCACTTGTGAGAGGCGGGACAACACCCAGTCAAAGTTGTTTGCACCGTCTGTGTTGGGAGCGTAGGAGTTGACGAACACCATCTCCTCACCCTCCACCATGCCCCGAACCATAAGCGCCCTTCCTTTGTTGTCTCTTTCTGTTTGGATCAGGCGAAACCCCAGTGAAGAGTGGAGAAGAATAGCGACTCCTCTGGCATAGGATGAGAATGAAGAAAAGTAGCGATGGCAACCCCAGCCGCGGGCCCTCAGGTGCTCATTTTGCGGCAAGAGGTGGGTTTCCTGAATCATAGCCACCTCGACCTTGCGGCGTCTGAGTAATTGCAGAATCTTGCGTGTCTTACCCGGGATGTTGCCCCCTCTAATGTTCCGGGTTGCTACTTTGAATGTACCAGTGATGATTTATATGACACCGGAATGCAGCAAGACCGGAGTCAGAGTTCAGCCACATCGGAGCGGCCTCGGGCGGGAAGGCTCGAGAGGGGTGGCGGCGGGGCTCAGGGTGAGGCCCGCGGTTAGGCGGTGGCGCTCTGAGCGCGTTTCGATCGACAACAACAGTCAAACAAATTTCCTTACATGGACAACCCCCAATTCGTCCGTTTGGAACACCCCAAATGGAACATAATGCGTGCTTCCTAGGCATAGTCCCCAGCCTCCCGTTTGCGAAGGTTGTCCTGGTGGCTTGATTCCTGCTTGCTTTTGGTCAGTAGCGCAGGTGTTTGTCACGGCGGAACTCTCTCTGCTCTTTCTCTTTTTGACTTTGCGGATTTGCATCCCCGCCTGCCGAGGTATAGTGAGGCTTCTTCTGGGGAGTTGAAGAAGTGGTTATTTCCCTCCAGTTGAATGCGGAGTCTTGCCGGGAAGAGCATTGAGTATGTAATCTGGTTGGCGCGTAGTCTATGTTTCACCTGGGTGAACAATCTCCTTTGGGCTTGGACAGACGGCGAAAAGTCCGGGAAAAACTGGATGTCGTCCCCGTCGAAGTGTAGAGTCCCTGTCCTTGTAGCTTAGAAGCTTGGCAATGATCGGGCGGGCAGGGGCTCCCGGCACTGGTCTTGTTGAAGGGATTCTGTGGGCTCTTTCCACTATGAACATTTGCGATAGGACTGTGGGACCAAAAAGCTCTGTGCATAATTTTTCGATGTGTTCTTCCATTCTGACTGGTAGTTGTCTTTCTCTGATTCCGACTATACTGATATTATTTTGTCTGGAGCGGCCTTCCAAGTCCTCGTTTTTGGGGAGTACAGTTTTCATTTGCCCCTCGAGCGTGGAGACCCGAGAGGTGAGTGCTGCTTTGCCGTCGTCCAGATCTGACACTCTCTGTTCGACTGAGTCGAGCCTGTCGCTGTGTTTGTCGAGCCAGTGTTGTAACAGGTCTACCTTGGACGTGAGCGAGTCTATCTTGCTGTCCAGACCGCCTATCCCAGCTTTTAGCTACATCAGGATTTCCCTGATGTCCGATTGTTGCTGCAATTCTGCCTCCGACTGGTTGTTCGGGGATTCAGAGTGGCGTTCCGGTCTGGGTGTTTTGGGCGCTGGGCCTGCATCAAAGTTGAGTCTTTTCTGGGACTTGTCCGGCTTCCCCATTATGAACTTGGCTACGGTGTCGGAGCATCTGGACAAGGTGAGGTGCTCAGCTTCGGCTGCTTGGTGCCGTGCGAGGGGCTGAGACCAAGGCGCGCGGGGAGACGCTGTGGGTCAAAATGACGGGGACGCCGCGGCCAACTCGCCTGTTTTGCGTGCTTCTGTGGGTCTCCTCGCACCTCCCGCTCCCCGCCCACAGGCGTTCCGCTCGGCCGCCGTCTCAGTGCTGGCTGTTGGCGCCCCAACTCCGAGCGATTCTCCCTGTGCCAATTTCCGCTGGAGGTGGCTGCGGCAGGTTCCGCGGATGGCTCTCGTCCGTCTGCGAAGGATTTTGGGCAGGCGGGCGGGACTCCTAGGCCCCACGCAGGTCACGGCAGTGCAGGCCACACTAAGCAGCGAGTTTCTCACGGAAGGCAAGTCCGATTCCCTCTGAATTGTCGACAGGGATGAGATGCCGTGCTAGGATATACTATTCTTTCAGATTTAGTAGTTTTGCCACAGGATTGCCGTGATTAAACAGGATTCATGCGGGAGGCAGCTGGGAGCTCACAAGGGAGCGGCCATCTTGGTCAGCCCTCTAGCGCCCTCTGCTTGTCTCTTGTTGATGAAGGGATATGACCCCGTCCAGTTCCCCTTGTACCTTCTACAGCTGCTACTGTGTCTCCGCGCCAAAATATAACTAACTGGAGCTTCTCCTCGACAAGCTTCCTATTTTAGAGCCATAATTTCTACCCTCTCCACAACCTCTCCTCTCCCATGTGTCCTGATCCTCTTCAGCACCACATGTGTGTTTCTCTTCCCAACGTCTAACATCCCCACTCATCCGGTCATGCATTCAGTGACTAGGACTAGACATAACACATCTCCCTCCGTTCACCATATGAAGAGGAGAAAATGAGCACCATTTACCCAACTCTCACACCGCCTCCATGACCGAAATAGTCTCTCACCCAGAGACCGAGGCACCCAACCAGGCGAAACTAACTTGCTAAAGAAGGCAGCACCACAACCTATACACTCCAAGCAATCTGAAAGTTGCATGACACCTCCCGTCCATTTATGTCACAAATGAACCTCTAGGCTGCCACACTACAGAACAAACCTGCCCCTCCATGGGCTACCAAACTGCGTTCCTACACCACCAGTAACAAACAAAACACCTTCCATCCATCTCTGCAACTGATGGACTTCCAGACTCCCATTCCGGAGTGCTACCTTGCCCCTCAATGGGCTGGCACGTTGGCCCGTCTGTGCCATTAAAATACATGGCTAACTTTCGGTGGCAGCAACCATCTCCATCTTACTCACTTGACACCAAACTGAGGCTACCACAAAAACTCACACACATACATACACACACATAGACTCAGCTCGGATGGGAGCAGCCACAGTGGAATCTACTATTATACTGTGCACAGACTACTTACAGCCAATCTTAATTTGCTGGCCAGGCAACCTTAAGACCCATCAAGAGAGGTCAACCCGCGCACACAGAACTCAGGTAATGGGGTGGCACGGTTGATCTAAATGTCAAATGAAAGAATTTTATAAGCAACACATGACTTGATTCTTTAAACACTTCCATAATCTCCAAATCATCTCCAAAAATCATGAAACACCTTGACATCTATAACTCACAAATTGGACCGCGGGCATCCCCAACCAAACCAAAACAACTCTCAGGCTGGCATGTAGAAAGCATCCTTTCCCACACCCAGTCGACATTACTGACAACTCTCGTCAAGGAAGTCAGCACACATGCGCATCACCACTGAGTCCTCCTTTGACGTCAGTGGACAAATGGCATCTTAACCAAAACTCTAGACTTCAACCAGGTAAAACAACTCAGCTAAATTGTGTGCAACTCTAAAAGTGCCACTCCACACACTCAACAACGCACCACAACTTCAAATTAAAACCCAGACTGAATATCTTTATTGAATTTGTGTGCCACTCCACACATTCAGCAACACACCACATACAGCTGCAACAATGCTATGAACTCTGAATTACATGCTTCAACACATCTACACTGCATCTCCCTCAATCATTTCCACTCCAATGAAGGTTTGGTGGTGCACAAGGTGGTGTATACCACAAACACTCACAACCTTGTGCACCACCAAACACTCACATAACGTTGTCATCACACACACCGCATTGATGCTTTGTGATATATGCACAGTGGCATAACTCTGAATGAAAGGTAATTTCTCCTTCAATTACTCCAAAGGTTAACTCTAACCTCACATTTGACACGCTGCTGGCACGGTAACATACATCAAGATCGCAGCCAGTACCGTACCAGTATATCTAAGTAAATGCAGCCTCCTTGCAGCCACTAAATGGAAGATTTCTGAAATTCCTCATAAAGTTAAATCTACAAAAGAACACTTACATAATACGCTGAATGTGTGGAGTGTAACCTTTCATCCTCATCGCAACTGTTATAAAGCAGGTTGAAAGGTTACACTTGCTCTGTAGGATAGTTCATGTAGTTTATTGTGCATCAGGCTACATCAGGTCACATCAGGTTTCATCAACATAAGTAATCAAGGTGCTAGGAAAATCATATGACGAGCCCACTAGCTCACACCACCCAGGCTACATCTTCATCAACTGCCTGGATTAGAACTCCAACCACGTAACTTTCTTCTCAGACACACAGGGTTCCACAGTGACATTCCACAATGACATCACCACTCACCCGGACATGCATACAGTGACCAGGACCAGACTTAACATTGTCTCTCTTCCACACCACTCCTCCCTCCAAACCAGTATCCTTCCCTCCAACCACCACTACCCCCTTCAAACCAATACTCCTCCCTCCAACCACTTCTTCTCTGGGAAAGAAAGGGTGTACTTGTGCCCAAAAGGGAGTGTAGAGCCAGGTACTAAATCGAATTTGCAGTACTCAGGACATTGTGGCGGAAATTCTCTAGAATCCTTTTCTTAGAATATGTCAAGGAATTCATAGTAGGCCGGAGAGACGCAACCCATGCTAATGGAAGGTAAGGTAAAAGGATCAGATGTACAAGTAGCAGAAGCCTTGAGTAGAGCACTAGATGTTGAGTTGTAGCAGGCTTTGGTACAGAAGTAAGAGTCCAATATTAAGGTCTTGAGTGCCCAGTGTATACAAGGGTTATGTCTTTGTAACCAGGGTGCAAACAGAATTACACAGAAAAGTTCCGCTCGGATGAGGTCAAACGACACCATCTCCTGATGCGGATTGATTCTCATGGGCGAAAAGAAGTCTTTTTCTGTTAAAGGTCCTCAGATAAGACATGCCTTCAACAGGCTGATAGGCCTACTTGCCTTCTCTCTATATCTTATTGTCCTCAACCTTTGACTGTCTATAAAGACTCCTGCAGTTCCACTATTCAGGAAAGCAGGGGCCTCCAAGGGGGTTATGTTTGGAAATGGAAACACCACGCAGAGAACCATTAATATGGAATCCAAAGACTGAGCAGAACAAGTCGGCACCAATGAGGGACTTTCCAGAACATCCCCAGTCTACGCCCCTCCTCGGACTGGACTCTGGCATTTCCCTGTCTCCGTGGGTTTACCTATGGGAAATTACTGAGCAGATGACCCTTGGATTTGCAATAGAGGCACAATCCTTGTTCCCTTCTCTGACATCTTTCATTCGGGGTTAGAGGGCTTGTGCGGCACCTATCTGCATCAGCTGGTCTTCAGCCTGAGGCTCCGCTACAGTTGGAGCGACCAGTGATCTAGAACTGAAAATACCTCCTTGTGTACGACTGCGCTCATCCCTTCATTCCGACTGGCTACATTAGATCTGGAGCATCATAGAAATCAGGTCTTCAAGCGAAGCGGGGCACGCTACCCACGCCAGATCGTCCTTGCTATCATCGTTAACACCTCGCGGGGCACGCTACCCACGCCAGCTCGTCCTTGCCATCATCGTTAACACCTCGCCTGACGATGGGGTATTGAGCTGCCAGTTTCAATGCGGTTACATAGGTCAGTACTTCCGATGATCCCTGTTAGAGATTCAGAAGAGTTTCATAAACTGTTAATCAAACATCTCCTTCAGAGCCTGTGTGAAGGTATGTCAAATGAGAACTTGCGGAAGTAACCACTGGGGTGACCCCTGCCAGGGCATTCACAACCATATTTGAAACCATAAAGGCGATCTTGGCTCGATCATTAGCAAAGACCACAGTTAGGAAGATGAAATGCACAGTACAAGCATCCAGGAATTCTCAAAGTTGCCTAGGGGAAGCATGAAACTTCCCGAAGGAGGATCAGGTGGTGATTCTCTGGAAGCAATCATGTGGTCCATCGTAGCATTTTCAGTCTTCAGAATATGGCTCTCTGTAGTGAGGCCCTGATTGCATTCACATGTTCTTGTGACTGATCCATGTCTCAGAAATCAGTGTGGCGTCGCAAACTCTCATGCCTCACTCGAGTTGGCTCCTTCGGTATGGTCCATTCTGGAGAAGGAGCGTTTTGAGTCGATCTGATCTCCTTGTGTCTTGGGGCTATCTTAGAAGAGATAGCGATGATCTGTACTAGTAGCCACCATGCCCACCTGATAGGGAAAGGTCCAGGCAAGGGAGAAATCAGAGGGTCGAGCCAGTGAACAGGGGAAAATGTCAGTGGCAAAAAAAAAACCTTGGTGAATGAATGCCACTGACAGTAGGTGAGGTAGAAAATTGGAAAAGAATGGAGGCAGAAAGCCGAAGGCACGAAGGCGAGGCAAAAAGGAATTAGAACACAGACAGGAAAAAACAGGAGAAGAAGCTGGGAAGCATCGCACCCACGTAGCTCAAGCAAGAACAACACAGGTTGCGACGCAGAGCTCAGTCCTCTCTTCGGTGTCATGAGGAATCTGGGTCCTGATGGCAGTCGCCATCCTGGATAAGGACTAGACCAGCAACCACATTTACCGTCCTATTATAATGGAACTACGTTACGCCCCAGCAGTGCCATAGCGACCAGCAGGTTGCAGTGAATGGAGTAGTAGTGAAGAGGAGTGGGAGGAGATGTAACATTAAACGGTGGAGGTGAGGAATAGGGGGAGTGAAAGATCTAAAGGAGGGAAAACTGGTGGGAGGAGCAAGGCGTAGGGGTGTGGTAATAGTTGGAGATGAAGAGGTGTGTATGACTGCACCAGCGTAAAACCAACAGAGTAAGTCCAAGGCACTATTCAAACTTCCATAAGAACACTAATCCTTCATTAGAGTAGGGAGTGTTAGGAAGACCATGAGGCAGTTTAGCCTGCATTCAGGGAACCAAAGGTAGAAGAAGAAAGAGCTTATACAGCAGGGGTAAATAGTCAGTAGTATTAACCAGGTGGTTACAGCTTCGTGGGTTAGGGAGAAGGGTCAAGACAAGAAAGAGGGATGGCGCTACGTCCCAGAGGAAATAAAAACCCTTTAACTGTCTCAAAGACTCAGAGTGTTTTCTGTGCCATCCGTGACACCTATCTGCCATCTTAGATTCCACTCCTCCCAGCCGGCTACTCTCTACTGCTGCCCATGCAGGGCCCAGATCTCGCTTTTCCTCAGCACGTGATTCGCCGATTAGAAACACTATTGGTACGTTTTTAAGAGATCGCTGTATAGAAATTGCTGGCTCACTGGTTACTCGCCAGACTGCCTTCACAAGGAAATGCCCTGCTAGGAGACAATTGGTCACTGTCTCACACACTGAGAAATGTGCAGTCAGAAAAACCATGCGCTTGCAACATTGTATCAGGTGCAGGTCTCCAGAGCTCACATGTAGAAGAACCAATTGTCGGAGAACCATGAACTTACAACACTGTGCCAAGCATGTATCTTCAGAGCTCACCGAGTCTCTGGTGCTTTCAAGTGCCTAACCTCAACTGGAGGATGGAACTCAAACGGTATCGGGACAAATATTATTTCCGGCATGTGAATGAACAATACAAAGGTTTAATTTCATGTTTTCAGTGTTCATGGTTTTCCACGTTCTGTTGGTGTTTTTCAGGGGTTTTAAAATGTTTTAACATTTTATGTTTATTAGTGTTTCCCATTCTTTCCCTCAAACAAATAACAGACAACTGTTTTCCAATGTAGACACAAATGTATCTTTAACTGCTGTATATATAGTATGCGCAATTCTTTTGAAGCAGAAAAACACAGATACTGCTGTTGCACTCCTTGCTATCTCTTTGCATTCTTGGACTTGTAGGCCTGAATTAATAATGAAAAGGGAAAACTACACATACAAAAGTGCAAAGAATCAGGATGCCACAAGCACCAGTTGTGTGACATGGGGTGAGGTAGCAGCCTGAATTCATTTTGCACTGAACCCCAAGACATACTACCCAAAGATGATAAAAAATCATTGTGTTCGAGAAAGGAAGGGGAAGGTGCATGAGGGACAGAGGCTGGTCTATCAAAGCTACAAGCGGGTAAAAGCCATTAGCAACCTTCTTTGAAAAAAAAAACATTTGTAGGGAACTCCTCTTCTGATCACACAGACTACAACTGGGCACTTGCTAAACATATAAAGTTTGCAAATGTACTAAGTGGATGTTTAAATAGATTCTGAAACCATAAAAAAACAACTGGATATTTCTTTTTATGGGAATTCGGGATTCCAAATCACGGACATAAACAGCATATTCTTTAACTGATTTGTACAACGACGTTTTGCTGAAAACTTTGCAATTGGAGCAATAAAAGTGACTTTCCTTGGTGCATTTTCCCCAAAAGAACTTGAACGGACTAGTGTTTGATGAAGGTGTGTTTGATGGAGGATCTTTGAATACAAGGTACCATTTGATCAAATAGTCTATTTGGACCGTCTCTGACTAACTGGTTTTATTTTAGCCTTGTAGCGTCAGGAAGACCATTATAAACTCCAAATTGCTACTTTAAAAAAAAATAATACATGAACGATGCAATAGAATATAAAATTATTACGGGGAACATTTCAGTTTACATCGCATTCAATATGAGAATGTCTGAAAATGTCCACTAGATGGCAGTGCTGACCTTGTTTTTAATTTGAACTTGAATACAGTAATTCATGTATAGCCAGGACAATGTTCAGGCATTTTCCGGGTAAACCACAAAACGGGGGAAATATTTTCGGGGGGCATGACTGTGGTTACTTCGGTTTTCTTTGAAATCCAAAAGCCTAATTATTTTCTTTCTAGGGCTTTCCGTCTACCTAGCGAGAGCTTTAGGTTCTCTCAGATGGGGATAGGTACATAGGAGAGAGGAGGGGGCGGCTGTGTCTGCCCTCTACCATGTGGCACAAACCAAGGGAGGTGACATGGGGCTCCTCTCCAAACAGCCCCTGAACCTATCATCGACTGGCTCGGGAGGCACCAGGCCCCCTGAGACACCCCTGTTCTGTGCAGAGCCAGGCAGGGGACTATGTCACAAGAGCAATAGAGTACACACATTTCTTCCATATTCTAATGATTCACCATAGTTCCTTCTGCATGGCCCTCAACACCTACATGTTGAGGCTTATTCCCCTCAGGCCTTACTACAGCGTCACTCGCCTTAGGCTATCAGTTGCCCGCTATTTATGACGCTTATTGTCCCTCTCTTGGTAACTGAAGTAAAACTCATATAGGTCAAATATTGTTCTTCATTTGGGATTTTGAGTCATCTGGCATCACACATTTGCTCAATTAGAACTCATGATATGCTTTATTTGATAACAAAAAATAAGCAATGCAATCCCCTCATTTTTAGGCATATGATGTACTTATGCAGGTCCCATGGAAGCTTTTGAGTCCGGATATACTGTAATGTGTATTTGTATTTATTAAGTTTATATAGCGCTTTATGCCAAAGCGCTTTAAATTACAACAACAAGAATACATTAGAATAAACTAGAAGCATACAATTACAAAAACATGAAACAAACCATCAAAACAGTATGTAGAAGAATTTACCAAGGTCAAAACAGAGGAATAGAGCAGAGGAAGAATAAGAGGGAAGTAGTAAGGGAAGTCATGGTGGGGGAAGAGGATGAGATTTCAGGAGGGGCTGAGGGGGGATGAGAGGGAATGGGGAAGATGGGGAGATGTAGGAAGGAGGGAAGGGATGAGGGATGTAGGAGGGAAGTGGGGAAAGTAAGGAGGGATGTCAGGACGGGGGTGAAGAAGAAAAGATTTCAAGGAGGAAATATTTCAATGTGGAGTGCTTTCAAGGAGGAGTGCTTCAATTTGTAGCACTGTCCTTCCTGTATTCCACAAACTGCCCTCATAAAATCCTTCTTATTCAATTAGCTCATCTACAAAATATTGTTACAACATTTATTCCCATTATCTCTACCATACTTGTGAATGTATCAATACATTTTAATTGACATGCAGGAAGATTTAAAATGATACAATGTCATTTCAGCAGCATTGTTGTACAAAGGGAAGCAAGTTCAAAAGTTGACGTACAAAAGTGAAACAACTTGAAACATTATTGCCAGAGGTTGACCAAGACAAAGGTCAATCTTGTAAAACTTGTTGAGGTACAAAAGTTGAAATACAATGAAAGTAGGAACGTATAAGGAGTAAGGGCAAGGGAATCAGTTGGGAAAAGAGCCCATTTATTTTCCCAAAAAAGTTAAAGACACAAAAGAAGGCTCAAGTGGTAACTAGGGAGAGAGAAGGGGGGCAACCGCTATAAAAAAAAACAACAAAAAAGGGTTGACTTTCAAAAGAATTGAATTTACTAAAATAATACAAACTTGGAACAGTTTCATGTAGTTCAGGTCCTCCCACTTGGCATGTTGCCCTATGGACATGGAACCCTGATGAGACCTGTAGCCAAACCTACTTTTATTAATCATCTACCATGCACTTTGCTTATAAAATAGACTTTTGAAAGTACTTGCATATGTATGTTTTTTCATTTTCATACCTGAGGAGAAAGATAGACTCAGTGGATTCTCCAGCAAGTGCGCTTTTAGGACGCAATTCAGCAGGATTTTCTGGTGGAAACAAAATGGAAAGTTAGCACAAAGCATTTGGTAAGTTAACTGGACTGGTCACATTGGTGTGTGCAGAGAGAACACATATGCATAATTGTTCATAGAAATCTTACCCAGTTTGAAGGCTTTGTTAAAAGGTGAACTCTTTTCCAATCCTGTAGCTGGTACAGACTGAGATTGTGAATAATTGTCTAATTGATCCTTTGACTGTCTAATAGGAACAGCTAAACTGCTTTCACTGCAAAGTAAAAAAAAAAAAAAAGAATGAGACACCAATGACTTTACTGTAAACAGCTGTTCTTTTATACAGGTTTGCGTTTCTGTTTAATCCTAAGAACTATATATATGTATATGTGCCATGTCTGTAAAGGTGAGTTGGGCTGCACAGAGAAGGAGTACAGTTTAAGTAAAACTGCTGCTTGGGTGGGTGTACTCAGGCTGGCTAACAGCCTGTATAAAGTTAAGTATAAGTCTAAGATACACCTTACACCATGCGCAGATTTTGTTGGTGGATACTCCAAATATTGACACAAGTATCGTCACTGCCCCAAACAGCGTAATGAAACCACAGATCAGAAGGTGCCAATAGTCGTCTTTGTTTTAATCACACAGGTTGGATATGTCCACACAGACAAATCAAACGATTTCTGTTCATGATCTCTTCTGCACATACATAGTCAAGTAATCCGGAACACACATTATTCAGTCCTATTGTAACCAGGTCCCGATACCAAGATGCTAAAATATAAAGAATTCATAAATGTGGATATTGCTTTTTGCCCACTAACCACATTCTTGCCCATAAATCAGATTAATAACATGGGTACACTATCCCTGCATATAATTTGGTTTAGCTCACACACAAAGTCATGTTTCGACCTTGTTTTGGTCCTTTTCAAGGCTGGGCTACACTGTATATCTATAGAAGATTGCCTGTAAATAGTAAACGGAGAACAATATTAAAGACATATGAGGATTTGGATTAGGAAGATGACCAGGTTACGATGAATTTGAGAATGTAATTCATTTGCTAGTGTCTAGATCAAAAAAGTATATCCACATTTATGATTTGTGAATTGTTTACATTGTAGAAACTAGGTATCAGGACCTTGTTACAATAGGACTGAATAATGTGTGTTCTGGATTACTTGACTATGTATGTGCAGAAGACATCAACAGAAATCATTTGATTAGTCTGTGTGGACATATCACTTTCCTCCCTTGACTATTGCAATTCCCTCTACCTTGGACAGCCCCTCTATCAGATCAATCGTCTTCAGGTCCTTCAGCATGCTACGGCCAGATTTGACAATGCTAAGTATGGCTCACGTTTCCCCAGTTCTGCGCGCCAGCTGCACTGGCTTCCGGTTGCCAAACATACCCATTTCAAGACATTGTGCCTCGTCCACCGCACTATTCATTTTACAGGTCCCAAATACCTGCAGAAGACATTTTGCTGGTATGTTCCCTCTCGCTCCCTTTGTTCATTTTCCTTCATGCCATGGATAAGCATCTCCACTTCAGACGTGCGCTCAAGACCCACTTTTTCTGAGTCCCTTTTCCCTCTGTTGTGTCGGTCTACTAGCGTCAAGTTGCCTTTCAGTGTTCATGCGCTCTATACATTCTCAAAAAAATCCCAAAAAAATATCCAACCTTTGTGATTAAAACAAAGACAATTATTGGCACCTTCCGATCTGTGGTTTCATTACGCACTTTTGGGGCAGTGACTATAATTGTGTCAATAAATCAAATCTGGTTAAATGAAACAAGCATTTATTACAGGGATCAACATTTCAAGTTGCAAGCTACTAACCAGACATACTAAGTCACCCACCACCTCCATTCTACACATAGATGAAGCACACCATTTCTTACTCGCCAAGAGTCAATTATCACTAGCCAATGGCTAGATGGAATAGCTGCTGTGCGGTCCTTGCCAATAGGGATACTGGGAGTAGATGCAGATGTTGATTGGGAGTCTGGGGACCTTTGTGCACCATTGGTAATACAATGGGCAATAAAGAACTGATGCAATGTAACTGTAGCAAATGAAACACATTCAAAATTATACTAGGTATTGGTAGAGTGCAATCAATCAAATCACACATCCGATACTGGGGGAGGGGGTGTCCCCCGCACCCTTTCTCACTATATTATGCGCGGGGGTTGCAAGGCTGTCCCCCAGAAGCCTGTCCCAAAAAAGGGAAAGGACCCTGTAGCGCCGGTTGGCGATCACAGAAGTGAAAGGAAACAGGCTTTGCTGGGACACAGCGAGTCGGCAGGGTATAGTTAAACTTTTAAAGGGTTTTGGAAAGTAACCAAGACAGGTACGGAAGGTTGAGGAAGCATGTACCAAATCCCAAAACTGTGGTGAAGGTGCAATAGCTATACATTTTTGACACAAAGTATATGACTGCAAAGCTAGGGAAAAAACAGTGAGACTGGAATTAAAATGATGCCAATTCGAACATGAGTAACAGAGTAACACTATTGTTCATGATAAAATAAAGTGAATTAATTAAAACATCCACACATGCCAGGTGCACCTTTAGAAGGGCAGTATCAGGTCAAAGGAGGAGGGCATGTTCCCCCTCTTCTAGGTGCCAGGAAGTCTGCAAAACAACTCAATGTTAAGTATAGGAAAACAGGAAGGAAGAATGGTTTGCAAAATGAGGATTCCATTTCAGCTGACAGACTTGCAAACACAGAGCAAATGTGGGGGCAGAGGAGACGTGATGGCTCAGAGGTGTTTCAGATTTCTAAGCTGAGTAAAGTTCCATCGCTACCAAGTCACTGTCCATTGAAACATAGTGCAGTCCATTCAAAGACATGCCTGTCCATATAGTTCAATGTACATTTAAAGAACACCATTTCTCATAATTCTCTAATATGAAAACACAGTTATTACTGCCCACATAAATTGTGACTTCGCCACCTACTCTTAGTGCAAGGCAAGTTTCAGGCTGACTCTATTGGCACACTGCAGTATGTCCAGCCTGGCAGGATCTAGGGGCCCAAAGAAAACTGCCTTTATGTTGCAGATGTAATGTTCATATCACCTATTCTTCACAGGGGCAACATTAGGATAAGTAAGTTGAACTGCAGCAGAAACTCTTCACAAGATATACATTGCAACATCTACTTCACTAACCTTCTGAGGATATTTATCCATTTCTATAACACCGTAGAAATCTAACTTGGAAATACTTTGGTACAGGCTCCAGCCTCATCATCATACTTTCCTGTTCTGCACCCTGGGGGTCCTGAGGCTGCCAGCCCTCAAGCATCATCATGAAAAAAGGTGATAACTGGTAGTGAATTCATCTTTATTTCGAAGCACAACCGACTTCATAAAAGACAACATACAAAAGCTATACAGATTAAGAGAAATACATTGAAAAAAAAGCAGAAAATAGGACAACTGCTGCAACCTCTGTCGATGGCAACGAGAGTATAAATCTGCTTGCTTCTTTTATTAAGCTGCATTTGACTTCCTTAAGATTGCAATTACAAATCTTGACCTAGGTTTATAGAAAAATGGACAGAAAAACAGAAGGTGAAACCAGCTCATGGGATGGAATAACATTGCATGGACATCGGATATTTGGTTCGGAGCCCATGCAATTTCTGCCGTCGTATCCCTTAACTAACTACAATAGGCAGCTTGTCATCAGATGGAGCAGAACATTCCTCTTTTGCTTGCAATGAAACCAGCACAAATAATCTGCATTTTGCCCACTGCAACCAAAGGTGGTAAGGAACTCATGGTGGCAACAGTAAAGACAGACACAAGTGATCACAGCTCAAGGGTGTTTATTAAACTGTATGCATGGGTGAGAAAAAACACCTAATCTAAACCTAAGATGGGAGCAAGTTACGACCATCAAACAATAATAAGGCAGTCCTAGTAGTGTCTTGTCAAATAAAAAGAGCCTACACTAAAAAACCCATTGCCAGTCCTTACCAATAAGTTACCAAACGAGTGTGGGCTAATGTTCACCATAAAAGAAAGAAGTGTTCAGAAAATGATAAGTCAGGATGGTATGGCAGGATCTCCCTTCCCCACATTTTTAGCACGGGCAAGGCAGGACTCCTGATCGCAACACACTCCTGGGCCTCTCCAGCACGAGGTTCACAAGTCTGTTCAACGATACCAGAACCTTCAAGGGCCAAGTCTCTTTCCTCAAAGTCTATTGCCTTAGAAGGCCTGCTAGATCAAAACAAACAAACGAAAGTTCCGTCGGTGGTCTTGCACCTTGGGCGATTGCTCTTCTCCCCTAGGATCTCCCTCTGCCGGTCTTGGATCCTTCTTGCAAAATGGGCCTCCCTCCGTCGGGTTCACTACGTTCTTTCGAATACACCTTGCAACATTCAAGAGCCTTAATATCTTTTTAAACAACCATTACTGTGGATAACCCTCAGCCGGGTTCACTCTTGTCGACACAATGTTCACAGTTGTATTACTCTTCACCCCAACTCGCAGGCATCCCTCAGCCGGGTTCACGTTTGCCAAATATACCAGTTCACTCTGTTTTATCTCAATGCGGAATTCACTCTCAGTAGCTTTCCCCTTGGCATCCCTCCGTCAGCGGGTTTCCCTTCCCCTAGCTTTCTCTCGGCAATGGGTCAGAGACTTTCGATTGTACAAAAGATTTGACGTTACCCTTGTATGATCACTCTGACATCTCACGCCACCCTTTCCTAGGGTCTTCCGGTACTTGCAGTTTCAACACAAAACAAATGTGGGCCAGCAAGAGTGCTTCGAATGAGCACTCCTGCGGCGCCTGAGCACTCTGCAGATCGCCCTTGTCTGGGCTGTCCCAAAGTTCAAACACACACACAAGTTCATTCTTCTCAAGTTCCTTGCGTTCATATAATGTTGCCACTTACAACATTGAGCTCAACACTGTTTGGTTTGCCATCAGCGTCCTCCGACTCCCGGGCTGTGTTGAACCAGTTGGCTTGTCTTGTTTCTGGAGTCAAGGACGCTACCACGGTAGCCAGCCTGCCTCCTCGCCTGTGCTATTAATGCGGGAGACCCCCGTGCACCGTTAACATATGTTCCCCGACACGCCAGCTACAACTCGCGGTCTTATGATTTCCCTTTCGGAGGCTTCGCGGGACTAAGTTGAAAAGGGCAAGGGCAGTTCCCCCTTTGTCGTCCCTCCAGGTTTCGCCACCTTTCTCCTCTTTTTGAACTGCCGGTCCGGATTAGCGGTGTCCTCGTGCTTTTGGTCTTGCTCGTAGTGTGCTCTCGTGCTCCGCCTTTTCTCCCTGTGATGAAGGTAAAGGGCCATCAGATGTGCGTGGTTATTGTCAATTGCCTGACTCTGCCTGACCCGTGTGTTAGGACATGTCAGGTAAACGGCTCTGGTGTTAGGCCGTTGTCTGTTAGGGTGTAAGAAAGTGTTTGTGTCAGAAAATGGGGGGGGGCAGAGCTTCTAAATACCCTACAGGGTAGGATGGGTAAAAAGTGCTACAAGGAAGGGGGTAGCACGTCTTGCCCGTCAGCGTCCCAGTTCCACTCCCCGAAGACCCCCCATCCAGGTTATCCTCTCCCACTGGTCTACCCCCACGAACAGGATCCAATAGCGATGGCCGTGTCATGGCCACCTGGATGACAGATCCCAGAGGACTAGTAAGAGAGAAACCTTCAGGTAATATTCCTGCAGGCAACGCACATGACTTGAGATTTCTTGGTGTTTATTTATTCCATTTGTATAGCCCACACAAGACCTGGGGCATCAGGGCGCTGGAGAAAACCAGTTGCATGTGGCCTGGAGTCGAACAGGCAGGCAAAGTGGCTACTTACAGGATGTGAACAGGATACTTAGTCCACAAACATAGTGAGGATACATTACACCTGTAATTCTTGTTACATCAGGTACAGAGGAGGGAAGGAAAGAATACACAGACGTTTTGATTTAGAGCGTGTTGGTTATTTAAACAGCCAGGTTTTAAAGGGCTTTGCGGAAGGACCAGTAAGATTTCTCTGCTCTTATTTTTTATGCTCTGGGCCGAGGTGCCTGCAAAAAGGACATTGAAGTTGTCGAGCCTGGCAAGTACAACTGCACGAGCAATAGTTAGGCAGCTGTCTGGAGAGAGGAAGGGCCTGGCAGCATTGAGTTAGTTGAGTAGGCTGCTGACGAGGATATAGCACTAATTTAGCGGGTTAGGGAGAGTGTAGCGTCAAGGTACACTGCAAGGGTTGTTACAGCTTGTGAGACTGGGATTATTGTGCCATCGATGAAGAAGACCGAGTACTCAGGATCTAGTTTTTTCAGCAAAGCTGGGAGCACCACGATAAGCAATTCAGTCTTCTCATCGTTGAGGCAGAGGCCATGGGTCACCATCCAGGCTTGGACGGTGGCGTAGGTTAAGCTCAGTGTGCCAGCATCATCTGTGTAGGTGCCAGAGAGGGGGAAGGAGAATTTGGTATACGCTATGCCAAGGGAGTCCAGGAGGTCGCAGACCGGTTTTGTGAATATGTTGTAGATCGTCAGTGAGACACCAGACCCTTGGGGTATGCGACAATTGATATGGGAGGTCTCTGCACTGGCAATCTCAGAGCATTCTCAGAGAATACTTTAACTTACTGTACTATCAAGGAAGGAGGCAATCCAGGTAGCTGCTTACGGGGAGAAGGAGGCTGCCGCAGTGAGGTGATGGCAGAGAATGTTGTGATCGACTAAGTCGAAGGCCGCAGACAATTCTAGGAGGAGCAGTAGGGAAGGTTTCCCTTCATCCCTAATCTCGTCCATCTGATTTTTAAGGTCGAGGAGTGCCGGCTCTGTACCATGCC
Source organism: Ambystoma mexicanum (assembly GCF_040938575.1). Classification (NCBI taxonomy): domain Eukaryota; kingdom Metazoa; phylum Chordata; class Amphibia; order Caudata; family Ambystomatidae; genus Ambystoma; species Ambystoma mexicanum. Next base: position 977,978,035 of record NC_090924.1, read on the forward strand.
CTTCGCAGAAGCCAGATTGGCGAACTCCTAAAATAGAGTTTGCTTCTAGGTGGTGTTGAATTTGAACATAGGCTGCTCTATTGAGAATTTTTAGTAGGAAGTGGACTGTTGTGATGGGCTAGTAGTTATTGGGTAAGGCAGAGCCAAGAGACTGTTTCTTTAGCAGAGGTAAAACCCAGGGTTCTTTGAGGCTGGAAGGTACGTGGCAGGATGAGAAGGAGGCATTGATGAAGGCTGTAATAAACACTGCCAGTGCCTCAGCAGATTCTTTGATGAGAGTGGTGCGGCAGACGTCCTCTTTACACCTAAATGGCTTTCGGTTCTTTAGGATGTGCATGGTGTCTTGAACTGAGATTTTGTTGAATCTGAATAGTGAGGTACATGGAATGTTGGAAATGGCACTGTGGGTTGCTGTCATTCCCTAGCGAGAGTATTTTAGGCTGTCTTGTTTGGCAACTTTTTTTTCTCAAGTGTCTCAATTTTTAGTAGCATAGCGTTCTGTATACTGGTTTACCAAACTACTTCTTTAGTTACAGTGGATACTGTTGGGACTGGGGCATGTAATTCCTTGAGAATGGCGAATAGTTCTCTAGTGTCTGAATTGGTGTCGGTTATTCTTGTGTTGAAGGTAGTGGCCTTGGCTTGGATAATAGCTTTTTTGTATTGTTTGGAAAGGGTTGCAAATTGAGGGCAGCGGTAGGGTTACTTTCCCAGCTAGTTTCGGCAAGTCTTTTTTCAGTTCCAAGAGACACAAGATCCTGGGGGTACCAGGAGTTGATATGAGCTACAAGTGTAGCTTTTTTGGGTGCTAGGGGGCAACAGTGCTGATTGCACTGGTCAGGGTGTTAGTGTCTAGGCTCTTCGGGTCAGAAGTGTCAATGAACTCTGGTTTAACAGCATCAAGGAGCGGTGTGAGACGGTCTCATTAGTTTTCTGGAACTGCGGGCCAAAGAGGGTGGTAGTAACTTAGTTGGAGGTTTGGCTTGTGGGGGATTATGAATGTGATGATATGGTGGTCTGACCACGGTCAGGGAGTAATGGCTTTGAACGAGATCTGGCAGTTGAGGTCAGCTAGCCAGTCCAGGGCGCGTCCTTTGATGTGTGTGGGGTTGTGGATATGCTGATTGAAGCCTAAGGCAGTTATGGAGTTTGCTAGTGAGATGGCTGGTAGGTCGGTGGGATCGTTCAAGTCTAAATTGAGATCCCCTAGGAGAAACATTTGTGATGAAGGTTTGATATTGTCTCCAATGGATAGAAGTAAATCTTCCTCAAATGTGGAGAAGCGGCCGGGTGGGCGGTAGATAATGTGGGCGGTGATAGTGCTGGTAGTGGAGGTGGATAAGTTTACAGATAGGATGTTGCAGTTATTGTTAAGCAAGGGGTTAAATTTTCTGATATGTAGGTGGTCTTTTGGCAAGAAGGGCAACTCCACCGCCTCTGGAATTCAGACGATTACTGCTGAAGACAATGTAGCCTGGAGGGATGGCAAGGGATAGTGCCGGGCCAGAAGCCGCATGTAACCAGGTTTCGTGATGGCAAGAACATCGAGATTATTTACTGTCGGGAGGTCATGAATGACTAAGAGATGTGTAATAATAGAATGAGGAGGTGTGTGCACTCCACAAAGCATATTGTCAAGGGCGGTATTTACGTTAGCAGGAACAAAAGTATTAAGATCACATAGCCGATTCACAGTAACAGCATTGGTCATGGTGCTCGTGCAGATCTCTGCTGCCCATATATTTAACATAGGCATTGACATGTTTCTGGAATGCTAATTTAGTACATGCTAGCAGAACTGCATCGTCAGCATAAGACTACACAGTGATATTTCTCCCTGCAACTCTAGGTGTGTCCTTTGTGACTTTATTTAGTTCCATTGCCAGATTGCAGACAAAGGTTGAACAATAATGGGGCCAGGATGCACCCTTGCTTGACCGCATGTGAAATATCAAATGACAGGGATCATTTTCCTTTGTTTTTCAACTTCACTGCCGCTTTTAGGCCTGTATGTAGCGACATTAATATATTCAAAATCGGCACCGGTAGGCCCATAGTTTTGAGCAGATTCCACCGCTTTTCACGGTTTACCCTGTCAAAAGCTTGACTACGAATCATGATCCCCAAGTAGAAAGGGTTGTCGTATCCTTCGATATACTTGTCCAGAATCGAGCTACGGTTCAGGACCTGCTCCACTGTGCCAACTCCTGCCCTAAACCCGTATTGCTCCTCGGGCAAAATACGGTTTTCTTTCTCCCAACTGGCAGTTGACAACGCCTGGCTCCAAAGATATGAGACTCCTACCGCCAGTAAGTACAGGCCTTAGATAGGGAAATCATGCATTTCCCCATTTGGAGTCAGACACACGGACCGATAGGACTAGACTTTTAACCAAACACATTTCTTTAAAGTGTATGCATTTTAAATAAAGGCAATTCATGGTCGTGACGAGTTTTTATTACTTTAAATGCAATAATAGTTTACAATACTGGGGGTTTGGTTGAGCAGCTAAACAACATTGCTGCTTAAACTCTAGCTCTGTTATATTCCAGCTTTATTTGCCAAATAACATCAATGCTCAGCACCCACAGATTTCTACTATAGCAGATTATGTTGTGGGAATATCCTGTACTTGGCGTTTTAGAACTCCTTGCCTCATCCGTGCCTCGCTGACTGACCCGAGCTGGCAGACAGCGGTTTATGCCCAGAGCGATCCTTTCAGCTGGACGTGGATCCCCCCTCCAATGCGACCACTTGGCTCTGCTCTCTGACCTGGAAACACTGCAAGCCTGGGCATAGTTCCTGCACGGGCCAGTGCTAATCTCCTGCATAAGGCATTCATTATTTCAGTGTTTCTGGAGTTTTCAGTCAGCATGAGGAAGATGCACCTTCTGGCTGGACATAGAACTCATGCGATCCTGTGCAACGGCCCTACTGACACTAAACAGCTCGCTGTACGACACTGTGTATTACTGCCAGATGAGCCAACCTGCGGGCAAAGTGTGCTAGAATATTGGTGTTGTTGATGGCCCGTGCGCAACAGTCTCTTCATCTCATTTTGGGATATACTTCACTTAATAGACTTAATTAGCCATGTTTTGGTAAACTTAATTCACTGGATTTCATGTATGTGGATTTTACTGGCTCAGCTTTGTTTCATCCTTTCCACCCAAAGTGAAACATGGATTTCCATATACTCCTTTGCGGTAACTACATTACAAGACAGAAAACAATAAAGGCCCCTTGATAGAATAATAATTATCTTCTACATGACATTCTTGGCTGTATTTCATTTTGGTCTGTAGGTGGAGTCCGTGCAATGGCACGGTCATAACAAAAAGGCATGACAGTATGGATAATTTGCCCAAAGCAATCCCTAAATCAAATGCCCCTCTGCCTCCTGACAGGGAAGAGAGTGCTGTATTGTTCAGTACGAACCCCCGAGCCTCAAATAAAGCACAACATATTCCCGGAACCATGCAGGAAGCCTTGGTATATGTAAATTCTTATTTGCGTGACATTATTGCCAGCATACATCCGTGGCAGAATGGGCAAAGGGAAAAAGAGTTCTACAATTATTGATGCTGAAACAAGGATTGAAAGAACTGAAGATAATGTCTCCTCTCTCCAAAACAAGTGCACCGGTTAACCAAAGACAAACACAAACTCAAAGCCAGGTGTGAAGACTTGGAATTGTGAACTCCATGCAACAATGCTTGCATTGTCGGGGCTGAGGAGGCTGCGATCAGAGCTCTGCATGGAGATCTTGTACAACCCAGTGCTTTCACCCCATATTTTGGTCATAAGGGCACATCGTTCCTTGCCTCATAGGCCCAAACCGGGGGTCCTCCCTGACTGATAATTGCCAGAATCCTTAATTATAGAGATTGTGACCTTATCTTAAAATATGCAAGGGAGAAGGAGAAATTACTCAACGTAATTTTCTTTCTATTGAGTCTTCACCCGCAGATTCCTCATCAGATAGATATCATTTTCCAGCTCTTTCGCTCCTTGAAACACTTGTGTATAGGTGCGTAATAAATTCCATATTATATCCTACTATATATCATAGCTGCTCAGAAAAAACTTCAACAGGGGGTGCAGTGGACCTCGACTCGGCCGTCGATCCGCCTGGACTCGGTGCTCAATCGTCAGGCATCGCATGTATACTGTGTCACCATGCTCCGTACCTCAGTAACCAACCCCCACACCCCCAAGCTCAGCCGCTGCAAAGTAAAATAGCGAGAAAGGAAGGCCAAACAGTGAATAAAGGGTTCGAAAAAAAGGATCCCCATATGGATACGTCAGATTTGAAAACCTATATATATATATGCAAAAATTCTGTTCGAGAGCCGACAGGAGTAGAGGAGCACTCTTCCACATCACCAAAGATGCGTACACACCAGGAATCAGAGTCCGTAAAAAATAGAAAAATACGTTTTTTATTCGTGCAACATGCACATGTTAAAAGCCATGAGCAATTAAAGTTCCCAGAGCACAGAATGCCGACGATTCGGCAGCATAACGTATCACCAAACCCGTGAATACAATAGGGAGGAGTTACATGCAGCTCAAACCATGACACAAAGAAGGGACCAATTCACTCTGCGTTCGCATGTTGCCATGTTGAGTTCCACTAATGAGGACCATGACAGCGTGCAATATACCAGTGTTAGGACTACTCCATATCGGAGTGTAGTGTCCATGCAAAGTATGCCTGTCTAGGTTAAATACCCTAGCACTCTGTAAAAAACTCCTCGGGTACGTTTCACCATGTGATGAAAGGTACCTAGTGCATCAATATTATTGCAGTGCAATGCTAGACGTCCCGAAGATGTAAGTGGACTGAAATAGGGTAGCCCACTTACTCTTGAGAGTGCACCCTGTTGTAGCAATGGAAAATAACGAATGCTGTAAACCATATAATTCCATTCCACAGCCAGTTTGACGGTAAACTTAAATAATGCAAAGTGATAATGCACCTTATATAGAACGAGTCGCGTGGCGAGCCCCTGGCTTGGTGTCAATAAACAGACCAAAATGGTCCTATGGCACAATGATGGAAACTGAACACAAAGAGCTCGGCATGTAGATCCTGGATCCCAAATACGAGGGCTGTAATCCTATTGCACCATGCTGTAAACTCCCAGTTAGCCTGAACGTAGGGGTAAGAGTATAGAGCACTGTATAGCACATCATTAGAGGATAAAATGCAAGATATTCGATAGGTACCGTAAATGCTAACGATAAGGTGCCAATGCATGGTAAACATATTCACATGGTCATTATTAATAGACATCTAATCTGGTTGTAAAGATGAAGAGAATAAAGTGCAGTGCATGATGAACATGATTTCATGATGAGAGTACAATACATAATGCAGTGCACCCAATACTGCATGTTGCAAGTAAAATGCCAATGCCTAGTTCACATAGTCTCAGAATAGTTATTAGTCAGCATATAGCACATCGCTTGTTTCAACATCTGACCAATAGTCAAAATGCTGGAAGTAAAGTGCCAGTGCATGGTAAAAAATCACATAATATGAGAATAAAATACAATATGTAGTGCACCCAGCACCGAATATTGAAAGTAAAGTGCAAATACTCATCAGTCTTCATATCATGATGGACATTGCACAACATCTAAAACATCCCTAGGTAGTCAGAAGTATAATGCAGTATAAACACACGTAAAGTGCGGAGTATAAAGTGCTAATGCTTTGCAATAATGGATTCATAATATCAGTAAATGTGCATCTCACAGGGATTCAAGTCCTGATCCCACAATGGAACTCAACATTCTATCAAATATGCCAAATGCTTGTGCAAATTACACGCAAAGTGCTGAATATAAAGTGATAATGCTTTTCAATAATGGATTCATAGTGTCAATGAATGTGCATCTCACAGGGATTCATGTCCTGATCCCACAATGGAACTCAACATTACACCAAATATGTCAGGTGCTAGTAACAAAATCTCCATCAGTAAAAATAAAAAATAAAACGAGTGACTGAAAACACAGAAGGCCAGAACTAAAGTACAAATCATGAAACCTTAAAGTGAAAAGTGTAGAGAGAAAGGAAAGAAAAGAAAATAATCACCCGGGACCAGATGAGTGTAGTGACAAAAACATAGAAATGAGCAAGAAAAATAACAAGAGACACACAACTATGCACAGAAAACCTAAACAGTATGGATGAGCGCACCCAGAGTGCGAGGTCAGCAAACAAAGAATCATGCGCTGAGGTTTCTATCTCGGAGCGGAGGTAAATACTACACTACTGGGTCATGGTTCAAAACACATCAGCAGAGACCACTAGATCATGCCTGGAGCCCATCGGTCTCATAAAGAAAACAATCACAATCAGCATGTGTATGCCTGATAAGTAACTGTAATTACAAAAAGGAATATCAGAGTTCAAAGTACGAGAAGGAGAAAAGACACTCCGTCAGATCAGAAAAAGAAGAAGAGAAAGACGAAATAAAATGAGAATTAAACACAGAAAACCACTAAACTAATGTTGTGGATAGAATTAACCCTGAACAACGGAAAATGCACTTGTGAATCATTGGCCTAGAAAGGTACAGAGTTCCTCATCGATGTTGTGACCCTTTGGATGTTTTCTCTCAAAATCCAAGATGCATCGTGTTTCCTGCTGTCTGAAGTTCCGTTCCCTATCGTCACCACGTTGTTCCATAACAATTCTATGTATGCCAAAGAAACTAAAACCATCCAACTTTCCACCATGGCATTCCAAAAAGTGTTTGGCCAAGGGGTAACTAATATAATTGTTGGTAATGGCTCTTACGTGTTGTTGTATGCGTATTTTGAGTTTACATTTCATGCTTCCGACATACCATTTGTTGCATTTACATTGTGGTACATAGACAACAAAGTCTGATTCACATGTGATGCGATCACTTATAGATATACAACACCCTAAATGAAACACAATTGTGGGCATATTTACACATCTTGCATCTAGTGCATTTGGTGAACCTCCTTCCTGGTCTCCTGAAGCCACATCCTGCTGTCATTCTTCTTATCCGGTGGCATATAGCTATTGACAAGCGTTCCGTTAATGGAACGATTTCTTCTGTAACAGATATCAGGATGAGAATTAAGTCTGATGCATAGATCACTATCCGCCATCAGGATTTTCCAGTGTCTTTTCAAAATCTGTCTGATTGATTGTGCTGCTGTGCTGAAAGTTAGTATCAATCGCATAACATTGGTGTCAGAGTTACGTGTCTGGACAGTTTTTCAAATGGTAAGCAAACTCATTCTCTGAAGGGTACAAGCTTTGATATAGGCACGTTCAATTATTCTCTTTGGGTAACATTGTTCTCAAAAAACCCACGCCGTGATTTTGCTCTCTGTCAAAAACATCCAAAGTTGAACAATTTCTTCGGAGACAAACTAATTCCGCATATGGCCCACACCAGATCAAATTCTTCTGGTGCCCACTCATCGCATGTAGGGGAGCATTGGTCCCTGTGGGTTTCATGTGTAGTTCTGTTGCGAGTATGTGGTCTACTACTCTCAAAATGACATCAAGATACGTAATAAAGGTGTGGCTGTGTGTCTGTGTGAATCTCAGATTATTCTCATTGGTGTTATGCAGTTTCACGAAATCTAGCCATCGATGTTCATCATTTGGAAGGGCAGTGAACAGGTCATCAATGTACCTGAGCCAAATGACCACATTATTTGTCACTGCCTCATTTTCTTCGGTCCACACAGTGAACTTTTCCCAGAAACCCATAGTCAGATTTGCATAGGGCGGCGCGAAGGTGGTGCCCATGGCGATACCCTGTAGCTGACGGAAATATTCATTATTGAATAGAAACGCATTGTTACTGAGGCAGAGATCAATCATGCCAAGTACCATTTCCGTGTGCAAAGGATAATTCAAGGATCGAGTGTTGAGGTAATACCTGCAAGCATGTTTGCCAAAATCTTGGTTTATAGAGGTGTATAAGGACACCACATCCAAGGTCGCTAGCGTATATCACATTCCCAGGGTAAATCATCTATATACGAGAGGAAGTCAGTAGTATCCCTTGCATATGAGTGAAGTGATAAGAGAAAAGGAAAGAGCACCTCGTCGATGAATATAGACCTATTTTCAAGTAGAGAACCTGAGAGAGTCACAATGGGTCTGCCGGGTGGTTTAGAGATATTTTATGCACTTTGGGCAGAAAATATATGGTGGGCATTACAGTGTTGGTGTTAAAGAGAAACCTGCAATTTACCTTCCTCCGAAATACCTTTGCCCTCCCATTCAGTGATGAATGCTTTCACCTTTGTCTCCAGGTTCTTAATGGGATTCTGTGTCATCCTTTCGTAACATTTCTTGTCATTCAGTTGTTGGTAGGCTTCCTTGGTGTAGTCATCCCGGTTCATGAGGACTATGTTTCGTCCCTTATCAGACGGCTTAATGATGCCATCTGATAGCTCATGTAATTCCTGTAGGGCGATTTTGTTTGGCACTGACATGTTTTCATATCTGCTTGTATTGTTTTTGGTGGATATATGTTTAAGATCTTCTATGACCAGGTTCTGAAAAGCCTCAATGCTACTCCCGGGTGTTACAATGGGGTTAAACCTAGACTTCGGTTTTAAACAGTTTAAGAGAGTCCAATCTGCATTTATATTAAGAGCTGAAAGATCAATCAGCTCATTACTCTCAGTGACATTCAGGCCTTCTTGCAAACCGCCAATAAAGGGTTAGAAAAAGGATCCCCATATTTTTTGGGGGGCTGGGGGAGAAGAGAAAGTGAGAGAGACATGCGGCTTGCTAGCCAGAAAAGCCTCCGGCTCGCGGACCATCACAAAGTCTCCCCTTTCCCGAGAACAGGCATACACCAAGTGCTAACGCTTTTTGAGGGGGGTGGACGGGAGGGGTGATGAGGACTCTGCGGGAGAATAAGCCATAGAAAGAACATTACGGTGAGTAATTTCTCCTTTAATGGATTGCCTTGCTCCCAAAGATGTCATCAGATAGTCTACCAAAGCAGTGGAACAACGGAGGCGGGAAAAAAGCTCACAGCAAAAGATTTTGCAACACCGCCCTACCAAAGGGAGCGCCGGCCCCACGAGTGACGTCCAGGCTATAGTGCCTCGTAAAAGTGTGGAGTGAGGACCAGGTTGCCGCCCAGGAGATGTCCCTAACTTGAACCCCCCCTTTGCAGGGCTATAGATGCAGAGACCCCTTCTGGTGGAGTAGGCTCTGATGTCAGGAGGCAATTCCTTGCCTGCGGATTGGTAGCATTCTGCAATACAGTATGATCCATCGCAAAAGTGTCTGCTTTGTCACAGCTACACCTTTTCTGGACAAGGAGTAGGCTACACACAACTGGTCTGTTTACCTATATACTGCTGTCCCTACCACATGGAAACTTCCTTAACTTAAGGCCCTTTTTGGGTCCAACCGGTGGAAGCGCTTATCCTCCCTGGAGAGGTGCAGAGGTGAGTAGAACTCGGGCAGATCTATCGTCTGGGAAAGATGGCATTCTGACACTACCTTTGGTAGGAACCCCAGCCTCACCTTAGGCGAAAACATTTTGCACAAAATAAATTGAAATGGTGGTTTGCAGCAAAGGGCCTGCAACTCACTGACCCACCTGGCCAAAGTGTTGGCAACCAAAAAAGCTGTTTTTAATGTAAGCAGCCGAAAGGAACAAGATTGCAAGGGTTGAAAGGGAGCCGCCATCAGAAAGGTGAGAACGAGGTTCAAATCCCAATCTGGGACAACAAAAGGAACAGGTAGCAACTTATTCATAAGGCCCTTCAGGAATCGAGCCATAACCGGGATCGTGAAAAAAGAACCTTGATCCAGAGACCTTTTTTTATTTAATTTCTTTATTTTTTTATTATAAAGCTATATAGTTTACAAATAAACTTTTAGCCAAACCAATCATGTCATAGTGCGTACAAGCACGCGAACCAAATCATGGGCAATTCCTCTAACACATCATAGTTTACTGCGGACATGCGCACAAACCAAATCTGCCAACGTCTGTTAGGCCGGTAAAACAGTTCAGAGGAGATAGTGTGTTATAACTCATAGATCCCTTTTTTCCAAGTCTTTTTCAAAGATGTTCTTATAAAAAGCAACCATAACTAAAGTTACTGAGATTTTAAGGCCTGCCAGCAGATGGGCCCACCACATATCCGAGGATATGGTTTGAAACTTAACCTGGAAGTGGCCAAAATAGCAAGTCCTTTGCTCTGTGAAGAAGGGGCAGGATACAAAAAGATGTTTAAGAGATTCTTTGCAATCTTTCCTCAAGCAGAACCTGCAGCCTGATGGCCTTCCATGTGTTGGATCTCTTATTGCAAAGATCTCTCCAGTTAGACAGAGATTAAAACAAATTCTCATAAAGCATCGCCTGATTTCAGGGTCTGGGCATTTGATGATGTACGGGTGGAGAGCCCCCCTTCCTGGGCCAGATCTTGGTAGAGACTTAGTTGGACTATCACATCATTTGTTTTTATCCAGTCGTCTAATCTCATTTTCTTTTTCACTGAGGCTGGGGAATATAGCAGGTCGTCTATTTGAATTTCAAAGGACTTTTTCAGGTCAGCACAGACTTTTCCCCATGCATTGACCCTTGAATTGGATATGCTATGTAGTTTCTCTAGGATAGCTTTATCATAGGCACTACCGAAACTGACAAACATTTTCCATAGAAACCACAGACCTCTTGAACACAGACAGATCCGCCAAGTACCCCTTAACTGTGGTGACCTGAAGGCCTGCAGAGGCTAGTGACAGAAGGAACTCCATCGGTGTAGTGGTGAGGCAAGAGATAAGGTCAATCTCGCGTTCCGTGTACCACGCCTCGAATCTTATCCACCTGCACGCGTACAGAGATCTTGTAGATGGTCTGCGTGCAGCCAGAAACACCCCAAGCACCTCCTCAGAGAGAAACAGTCAACATATCTCATCCTCTCAAGAGCCAAGCATTTAGGTTGAGGGATTCCGGGTTCGGGTGGAGCACCAGACCTGACTGGGTTAGGCGATCCGGATGGCAAGGCAGCCAGAGAGGTGGGCAGATGGTCAAGTCCAGAAGGTCCGAGTACCATGTCTTCCGCGCCCAATCCGGGGTCATCAAGGTCATGGTTGCTCAAACCCTCCTCAACCTCCTGAGATCCCAAGAATTGGCGGGAATCGGAGGGAAGGCGTAGTGGAGAGGGAAGGTCCAATCCAGCAGAAACGCATCCCCTAACACACAGTTCGCTGGGAATTCCCTCAAGTAAAACTGTCTGCACTTCCTGTTGGACTCCATGGCAAACAGATCCACCGTTGGGGTATCCCATAGAGAGAAGACCTCCTCTAGGACTTCCTGTCTGCTCAGAGCATTCGCCAAGCTGTTCTCTGTCCCCGCCAGATGAACTGCTCAGACCGAGATCTGGTTCTCTAACAGCCAGAACCAAAGCTGTATCGCCTCTCTGCAGAGGGGGAGGGAGTGCACGCCACTCTGCTTTTTCAGATGGGGCATGGCAACCATATTGTCTGTCAAGATCAGGACATGCTTCCCCTTCAGAGACGGAGCAAACGTCTTCAGGGCTAGCCTGATGGCTCACCAAAAGGAGCCTTTTGAGGTGCCACCTGGCTTCCATTGCTGACCACAGGCCGCTCACGTCCAAGTCCTCGCAGTTAGCGCCCCAACCTTTCAAAGATGCATCAGTGACTACTCAAGCCCGACGCCACGGAGGCCAGAAAGGTTCCCAGCCAGTAACCTTGTTGGCCCACCAAGAAAGGTTGTTGACCACGGACCTCAACACCCCGAGGACGTCCTTCAGGATTCCGAGGTACTGGGATCACTGACCTCGCAGGAGCCATTATAACAATCTCATTTGCAGCCTGGCCTCTAGCACTAGAAAAATACAGGAGGCCTTGAGACCTAAGAGGGGGAAGAAGGAAGCCGCTGGTAAGGTTTCCTGGTTCTGGAACAGACGCATCATCTGCGCAATGCTGACTACGCTCTCCTCGGGCGGAAATACCTTTCCCGGCCCGAGGGTCGAGGACTGCCCCGATTATGAATTGGATGTTCTGAACTGGTGTTGTAATGGACTTCTGCAAGTTCAGGGAGAAGCCCAGCCTGTGGAGTAGTGAACAGATGTCCCTGTGGTGGGACAAGACCTGCTCCGCCGACCTCCCCCGGATCAACCAGTCATCCAAGTACGGGAATACGTGGACCCCGGATCTCCTAAGGTGAACCAAGACTACCCCCATGAGCTTGGTGAAGAACCTTGGAGTGGAGGTCAACCCAAGGGGGAGCACCTTGAACTGATAGTGCTTGTCCCGTTTGAGGAACTTCCTGTGCTTCTGATGCATCGGCACATGGAAATCCGCATCCTAAAGATCAATGGACACCAGCCAGTCCTGTAAATGGAGATCGTGGAGAATCTCTCTCAACGTCACCAATCTAAATTGTCTTTTCTCAGGAACTTGTTCAAGGCCCTGAGGTCCAGGATGGGAGAGGGAGCCTCCCCCCTTCTTGGGAACCAGGAAATATCGGGCATACCAGCCCGATTCTCAGTTATCGGGCGGTACCTCTTAAACAGCACCCTTCAACAACATGGCTTGCAGTTCTTCCTGGAGCTCTTGTTGTGGTTGGCATGGAGGTGGTGGGGTCTGCTCTGAGGTTATCTTAAGAGGGGCCGACAATAACCCCACTGCAGGAGCTCCAGGGCCCAGGCATCGGAGGTAATCTCCCACCATCCACCAACCGGTAAGTTGTGGGAGAGGAGATCAAAGCGGCTTTGAGGACCCCGCCACTGCCTGCTGGCCTCTGGAAGGTAGGTCTGTCTACCAAGTACCATGGCCAACCCCATCGACCAGCCAATGCAGTCTGCCACGTCCAGGCCCGTTTGCAGGTACTGTCTGGCCACCTCATTCCTGTCATCCATCAGCTACATGAAACCATCCCCTAACTTCCCTTTGGGGATGTACTGGGATGCATAATGAACAGCCTTCAAGGTCATGCTCCCAGAGGAGAAGATCTTTTTTGCAACATCATCCAATTTCCTGCCCTCCCTGTCATGGAGGCATGTCAGACGTGGATGAAGCTGCCCTACTGAATACTGTCGCTGCCTGAACATGGCCGAGAGGATAGCTCCGGGGCAACGCGTTGAAAGCAAGACAATGCATAGCAACACAGGTTTGAATCCCAGTCTAGTGCTTAGAAACTGGTCTCGGGTATTAAGCACGTTATAAAAGAATAATTATAACTAACCCCTCCGGGGAAGGGTGAGAGGAGAGAAAAGACATCTCCTCTTGCAGGCCTGTACTTGCTGGTCAAGTTGGAATTGACCGGTGGGATAGAGCGGTGCCGTTGCCACAAGGAGGCGACTGGGTGGGCAATGGCCTGGTTCAGTGGCATATTTCTCTCTGTGGTGGGACCTTCATCCAAGATATCAGTGAGCTCATAGCCCTGGAAGGGAAACTGCGGAAGCCTACAGTCCCAGAGTGTCAACCATCCTGTCCACAAGTGATCTAAATTTGGCATGGGTATGAGCAAATGGTTAAGTCTGCTGCAACTCAACATCCAGAGATGTATCTATCCCACTGGAGTCATGCAGGCTTTGTGCTAAGGCCTGGAGGTCTGCCTGGTCATCAAGGTAGTCAACTCCACCAGCCCCTGAATAGATATTATCGAGGTCACCCTGATTGTCCCCACCATTAGCCACTGAAATTCTGCACAATGAAACCGAAAAAAAATCGGATCGGAAATCGGGATGAATGATCAATCGTGATGGTCGGTGTTGAGAGCTTGTCCTTCGAACCTTGGGTGCTGATGGCGTGTCGAGAAGGATCTGGCCCGGAGGCTCACGGGAAGGTCCTGGCATCGAAGGCTTGCTCGCCTTCTTCGGCGCGGAGCCGAACGGCTCTCCAAACGCGGATTGCGTCGGAACCGGTTCTACCTTGGGGTGTGGGTCACCGAGTGCAGCTGAAGCCACCGGGGCCTGCTGTTTCGGGGGCTGGCCTGCACCCACAGCCACCTTATCAAACCTTGCTAGCATTTGGCCCCGGCAACGACTTACCCCATTCAGACGAGGAGCCAGAGTCACGTCAGTGTCAGTGACGCTGCTTCTTTTTTTGAGGACGACGAAGATGAGCGGCTCCTTTGAGCGGGACCTTTTCTTCATCTTGTGCCGATGTCTACTCTGCTTCTCAGGTGTGGGCCCCTCTGTCTCGGCCTCTGAAGACCGAACGGTCAACTGCGCTGGGGATTTTGACAGCGGACAGCCCAACGTCAGCTTTGCTGCCCGCTCCCAAAGAGACTTCGGGTTCATTTTGCCACACAATGCGCACCCCTCGGTGTCATGACCCATGCTGAGGCGCCACACGCAGATGTTGTGTGGGTCGGTCAACGACATCTTGGAGCCGCAATCGATGCAGCGCTTGAACCCCGAAATCCGAGGAGAAGGCATGGTAGCTCGCGGAATGGAAACCGCGCAAACTTTGACCAAAAAAAACATACAGTGGAGTCAGAGACTCCAAAAAATTAGCCAAGTTCCTCAAGAGCATGTGGAAAAAAGGAACTGAGGTATGGGGCGTAGTGATGCTATATATATATATATATATATATATATATATATATATATAGTGCCTAATGTCACATACGGAGCCGACTGTCGAACACTAAGTCAAGACGGAACGACAGCCTAGTCGAGGTCCACTGCACCCCCTGTCGAGAAAGGCAATACATTGAAATGAGTCAAGCAGAGACTCATTATATATACATATCAACAGCAGTCCAAGCAGTGTTTAACATGGTGATGAGTGGAGTCAAGAAATTACTTCGAGACAGAAACGTAATATATGATATGTTCTACAGAGCAAAAACTCCATTTCATAAATAAAGCATACTTCTTAAAAATACTGGCAGAAGCAGTGGTGTTCATCGAACCACAGCTCGTGGAACAGATCCTTTTATTTGGATCGAGGTTCTGATGGTTCTCTTCTTTCTCCTCCTATGAAATGAGGCTCTTATCATACTGCTGTTTGTACAAGCTTATTTGAGTGTTAAGCAAAGCCAAGGTTCAATGAGCTAGCTCATAATGTATGTGTAAAATAATTCTTTCAATGTCAGGCTGGCACAAGACCCCCTAAGTGTTCCCCTTGCAGATGCATTCTACTAGATTGTTTTTCCATCTCTATCCCCACAGGCCCTCCCAACCCCTTCTGGTCCCCCTGTGATGTTCCCTTGTGCTCCCCCCTTCTCGCACACAGGTGTTGCCTGTTTCGCTTGATTCTTCTACCCTGCTCCCCGTCAACCTCCTGCAGCCTACTTTTGCAGGAGTCTGATACATTCTGGTTTCACCATCACCGTCTTGTGGACAATGCTGGATTTGACTTTTATGGACTTCATTCATTCATTCATTCATTCATTCATTCATTCATTCATTCATTCATTCATTCACGGTGCGTCACTCTTTCTCAACTCTCATGCTGGACTTCCTTTGCATCTTGTACTCATGGTGGCCCTGAATCATGCTGTTCCCATATTCATATTGTATCCTGGCTTGCAACATTATGTGTTACTACAGACTTCTGTAATGGTATTCGCTCTCCACTCTTGCTTCTCCACTCTTTTTGACTGCTTACTCTCTGTTCTCTCCTCGTTTCCCTTCTCCCTTTTCCTATCTCCTCCCCTTACTTTCTTCTATGCACTTACTCCCATTACTGTTTTTTCCTCCCCAACCACCAACCCACAACCCCCCCACCCCCTCCAGCACTATCTGAAATTTCGTCAGGCCTAGGATGATAGTCACTTGTTTTGTTCCTCCCCTTCCTTTCTGCAGCCCTCTCCCTCACCTTTTGGTTTTTCTCCGGCACTACCAGAAATGTTGTCAGGCCTAGTACGGTAGTCGCCTGTCTGTTTCCATTTCCTTCCCACTCTTCCCCCTCCCTTCCTTAGCTATGTCTTAGCTCTTGCACTATCTGAAATGTCGTCAGGCCGAGTACGATAGTTAATTTCACATCCTTACTGTTCATGGCCTGTAAGAATGTCGTTGTATTTTCCCTTGTTCCCTCCCTTGCCTTGAAGCGCTTTGAAACACATTATGTATAGGCGCTATATAAATAAGCTATCATATCATATCATATCATGTTTGTGTGACTAAATGTCACTGAAATGATTGGGATTACAGTAAGGGCAGGGGAGCTAGGTATTGGGAATTATAAAGAAAAACTAGCGCAGCTTTGTGCATTTATAGTGCTGGTGATGTCGAATGGATATGTAAATGCGTTTCAAAATTCCTTTTTATTCTATTTTTGTAATGCAGGATAACTGTAGGCAAAGAACACAACACACTGCAGTAACAACTGTTAACTGGAATGCTTGCGAAATTGGAAATCCTAAGAAAGCTTGTAACAGTTTGGAAGGTTGTGATGCTAAAACTCTTATGCTGCAAGAAATGTATGCCACAAATGTACTCAATGCATTTGGGCCCCTTCCGATATTATAAAACATACTTCTCCGAATTGAGAGGGGTGTTTATTTTAATTAACCGCTCTCAACATTTTCAATGTGTGAAAACTAACATTGATGCACGTGGTTGCTACGTCATTATGCATGGATTACTCCAGGGCCAGGAACTAATAATTAATAACTTCTATGGTCCTCGCCTGGAAGACCCCGATTTTTACTTTTTTATTCTAGATATTTGTCCTTTACACCAGAGATGCCTGTCATCTGCAGTGGAGATATGAATATGATAGTTGATATAACTCTATCACAATTAGGGCTGTACCGAACTTCGGCTTCGAGTCCCTATTCTGCCGAAGTTCGGCTGAAATACAGCTATCCGGCTTCGGCAGAATAGTTTCTGTTTAGAGACTCAAAGCCGAAGTCCACTTTCTATGATTAGCTGCCCTCTCCCTGTTTGGGAGATGACAGCCAATCATAGAAAGTTTGACAGTGTTCAGGCTGCAGAAGCCAAACAAGCTGTTTGCCTATTGGCTTCTGCAGTCTGACCACAGAGGAACCAGCCTAACGTGTTGAAATAGGAAGCGAGGGAAGGGAACAGTTCTTCCCTTCCCTCGCTTCCTATGTCAACAGACGGGCTCCAGCAGATGCCAGCACCCGGACCCAGAGAAATCACCAGGTAAGTGACCCCCCCGCCATCCCTCCTCATCACGGTGAGGCCGCGGGGGTGCCCTGCACCCCCACGGTCTCACCGCAGTAATTGCAGGTATGCTGGTCGGGCCACCGGTGTATAGCCGGTGGCCCGACATTTATTTTGCATTGGGGGGCCGCTCCTACTGGAGCGGCCCCCCCAGACTCATGAGGCCGCCGGGGCACTGAAGCCACCCCGGCGGCCTCGCTGTTAGATGTGCCCCCCCTCGCCCCTTGAGCACGGTGAGGCCGCGGGGCCACAGGGAACCCCCGCGGCCTCACCGCAATAATGTGTTTGTCGGGCCACCGGGCCAAAGCCGGTGGCCCAACATTTGTTTTGCATTGGGGGGCCGCTCCTACAGGAGCAGCCCCCCAAACTCATGAGGCCGCCGGGGCACTGAAGCCACCCCGGGGGCCTCGCTGTGAGATGTGCCCCCCCCTCGCCCCTTGAGCACGGGGACCCCGCGGCCTCACCGCAATAATGTTGTGTTTGTCGGGCCACCGGGCCAAAGCCGGTGGCCCGACATTGTATTGCATAGGGGGGCTGCGGCCCCCCCCAGAGTTATGAGGCCGCCGGGGCACTTTGCCGACCCCGGCGGCCTCCATTTCTAATGTGCCCCCCATGCTCCCTCCCAAAAACTATTCGGCTCACTATTCGGCTCCAGCCGAATAGTTGACAAACTATTCGGTATCGGGCCGAATACTAAATATGCTATTCGGTACAGCCCTAATCACAATGGAGTGGCACCATGAGAACAGTGTGGGTGGAAATTGAGCACCCAGACGTTAATGATGTTTGGATGGCACTGCATCTGGACAATCACAACTGAAAATCCTACTGAACAGTGAAGTATGTGTCTGCACATGTAGATCTGTGGGCGACATCTGCCTCTGTTGAGTAATCTGGAGACCTGCTGAATTTTTCTGCATACATACTCTGATCATTCACCTATTATTCTGAGGGTAACTTTGGGCCCGGAACATTATTTTAGATGCCCTCTTCCTCCCCGAACCTGGTAGTTCAAATCTGATTCCCTATTAGATGTGGCCTTTAACTCTGAAAATACATAACCATATCAAATTATTTTTTGACATTAGCTCCGTTTTTTTCATTATTACAGTGTGGCAAGCCTTTAAAGTATATAGTAGGGGCATAGCTATGTCTACATAATTTGGTGTTCGTATATCAATAACCAAAGAATTTAGCAAGGCTGAATCTGAGCTGAGAGTATTCATGAATCAATATTCTGACCACCCCTCTCCTGCTATTAAGACTAAGATGAAGAGTAGCCTGGATGCATTCCAGGGATCTGATGATCAAGAGGTTAAATGCTATTCAGTACCTGCTATGGCATTTATTTTGGTGAAGCAGACAGACTGTGAAGGCTTGCCTGGTATGGCAGGAGAGAAGTGGTGGTATCATATCCAGTGTTTGCAATAGTTTGGGAACAGTCTGCACAACAAGCTCTGATATCAATGCGTTTTACAATTATAACTGTTCTCTATACAGTCAAAATGTAACTACGACAAATATCGAGCTGATTACCTTTCTAGATACTATCACGGATGGCCTCAAGAACACACCATATCTCCAAGGCAGTTCATTGATTTTTATTTGTTTTATAGTCAAGGGGCTATCTAAGGCATAACCCTCTCTTTCTTGTCTCGAACTGGGCATTCCCCCTCCATAATCCAGGAGTGCCTCAAACCCCTGATGGTTTCTAGAGATCGGTAACCACAACTATATAAAACCGGTCTTCTCCAACGGCGATGGCCTAAAGGCATAAACGCCTGGTTTATCCAAGACTTCTACAGGCGTGTGTCGAAGAAGGATTCTGACACAAAGTTGGCATGACTTCGGTTATAGGCTTATTTTGAAGTCAAATAAAAAGGATCCTGACTATCCCTAACTTCTAAGAGTGGTTTCCTTGCCTCAAAACGAATACTATAAGGGTCTGTCAGAATGTCCGCCAAAGTCAATTCCAACGTCCTGTGTCAAAACCTACTTCTGTTCCTCACACTACAACTAAAAAGGTAACTTGCAGAATGTTCCTTCTTTAAGGATAATGGCTCCCCCTCCTGCTGCTTGGATGGGGTTCAACAAAATGTTCCTTCAAAACAAATATCCAGGGGAATGACTCCGTTCCCCTGCCTTACAGGTATTAGGCAATCTTTACACTGTTCTCTTCCAGGAGAAGGGAGGCTCTGTACAATTTCCAATAGAACCAGGGGAATGTCTCCCTTTCCCCTTGTACGGTTCGATACAATTTACAACAAGCCCAGGGGGAAAGACGCCCTTCCTCTGGCGTTTCTATCACCGCTTCTGCTTTGTTACCAGGAGAATGACTCCCTTCTCCTGATATGGTTTGAAACGGTTCCTTCTTACTGCTTTCCACTTGATATTCACTTTGCCTCTGTGACAATGTCCAAAATCGTGTTAGGGTCCCAGACCCTTCTCTTAAAACCAGAGGACTTATCTCCGCCATGATAATGAGGAAGAGTTCCACTATGCTTTGGTTTACTTCTGTTGGGGTACCAGACCCTTCATGTATGGCCAGTGGACTTCTCTTTCCCACTGTTGTGGTGGACCGGGTCCCAGGTCCTTCCCTGGTGGCCAGTGGGCTTCTCTTTCCCACTGTAGTGGTAGACAGGGTCCCAGGCCCTTCCCTGGTGGCCAGTGGCCTTCTCTCCCCCACTGGTACGAGGAGGAGGTTGGATGCACTCTAGACCCTTCAGGAGTATGTCAGCAGTATGCTTTGTATGAAGTAAGGTAGGGATTTCTTGTGTGCCTCCTGCCTGAATCCCTGTGTCCCCTTTCGGGTCTCCCGTACCATCCTTTATCTGCGTTCAGACTTCAGTACGTCACCAGGGCTTCCAGGGATGGCAGTCCGTCTTCTCAGCTGGCTCAGCTTTCCCAGTCTTCTTCTGTGGCTCTGCTGCGTCTCCAGCTGCTGGGCTGCCAGACTCTTCTTGCTCTTAGAGTTGGGCATGGGTCCGCTCCTATCGAACCCTGTGAGGACTCGCATGGCCGACAGCCGGTGACCTTGGTCCTTCTCCTCAGGTCTGCAACCAGATTTTGGATTTCCCGCACCGAACACTCTCCACGTCTGTTGCTTCTCCCAGCAGGCGCTGCAGCAGAGCTCCGCGCTGGGGTTGACAACTTTACAAATCCATTGCCAGTTTTTATACAATGTAGCCCGTTCTTGAGGGGTGGGCTGTCGAAGTCCCTTGTTACTTTTGACAGGTTGATCTCTTATGCCTCCTCGGGCCACCTCATCTTAGTACCGCATTGGGAGCAGTCTTTGTGTTTTCTGTGTTCTTCCTCGTCTTGGTGCTTTCAAGGCCATTTGTTTCTTTTGTTTCACAGTAGTACATGGTTCTGCTTTCAACAAGAAGATTGGAAATGGAAGGATGGGCTAGAGAATGTGGAGGTGTTTTATTATTCTCTGGGCTTACCCCATGATGGTCGGCCTTGTCTCCAAGGAGGGAGTCCCTCCCCATACGGTGGTCTTGCATTAAATCACATCGAGGGGGACTACTGGATAGCAGCACTACCTCCCTAGCCTCATGAGAAGGGGCTCCCCCTTGGGGTGAAGTGACGACACCTTGTGAATTGTCACACAGGGAACAATCTACATGGACCTACTCTAAATTCTGCAAGATGGCTTAGGCTCTGGATTTGGGGTGCCTTTCAGGCACTCGTGCCCCACTTGGTCTTCACCTTACACGCCCAGCTATTCCTTTCCCTATACCTCTCTGTCCCTCTCCCTTGTATGCTCCTACTCTATTCCCTCCTACTCCACCCAGTTGCTCTCTCTCCCTGACACTTCCAGTTCTGTCCCCCTGATGCTGCCTTGTCCGCCCACCCCCAATACCAGATCTTACTCCTTAATACTCTCTCCATTACTCTCTCCTTCCATCCTAATACTAACATTTCCACACTATTACCCTCCTTTCACTTTCCCAGTTACCCTTTTTTCAATCTCTACTCTTCTACTCATATCTTCACTTGCACACCATGTATGCCCCCTCAAACTTCAATACCACTGTCTCCCATCAACCAATACCTTACCTTACCTTACACATGCCTCTAACAAATCTTCTTCACGCTCCTCTGTTCTGTCCTTTTTGCCCCTTGTGTCTTGGTTCTCCTCTTCCTCCCTTGACCTCACCTGAACAACTCACACCCTTCCCCTACATTATCTACCCAGCCTCTGCTGGTTCCCCGGGCCAATCGATGACTACTTTTTTTCCCCATCGGGAGGGATTACAATCATAAAAACATTTAAAAGGGGGCATAAACCCAGCACCTTTATCATACGCGGGTCTGCTGGTCTCTTGCAATGGCAGCCTGCCAAAGTCAATGTCCCAGTCCGTGTGATGCTCTCCAAAATGCCAATTTGCAGAGCTGCCACATAAGTGAGTAAAATTCTCTTGAGTGGGCAAACCCTGCTGGGCATCCATACGCCGTCTAGCACCGGCATGGTACCACCTGCAGTCTGCGCGGGTTGAACCAGCTGCCTTTTGCTGCATTGATCTTTCGGCTGGACTGGATCATGGAACCCCTAGCTACATTCAGGCTGATAGTCAGTTACTTCTGGCACTTTTTGGTTCACCATTTTCTCTCCCCGGCCATCTGGTGTTTGCGCTGCTGTCAGGGCTAATACATTTCTAATTTCTAGGATACAAAGAGAAAGACAGAATTGAGCTGGGAAGGCATGGGTTGATAGACAGTGGTGCTGATGCCATGCAAAAAAAGGCACAGTACCATTCCATTATGAGAATATATCTATTGGTCTAATGCAAGGACCTGGACTCAGTCAGTGGGCAAAAATGTCAATCTCTTCCTCATTCAGAGAATGTGGAGGAAACGTTAAGGTATCCCATTATTGGTGCCTAGTAGACACCACCTGCTCTTGATAATGTGACCACTGACTTTCTCTATTTAGTGCCTCATTTCTTCATCTGTCAGTCACGGATTCCCCTTACTGAGTACACTCTTCTGTGAGTGAGGCTTTGAATGCTTTTGTACTTGAGATTGGGGGTTTTCGACAATGAGACATGGTGAACCTTACAGATGTGTTTGCCAACCAGGCCCACATCAGTAGGCTGTATTTGCTACCAGAAATCCTGCCAAAGGAAGTTTCACTATACTGAGGATTTCAAACCTGCTTTAAAGCCTCATATTCCTGCAGCGCATTAAAACTACAACATAAACCTAACGCAGACTTCTTGTGGATAGGAACGGGCATATGCAAATCTTGAAAAGACACCAGTACTGGAGAGCTACTGTTGCAGACAAATAACATTTTCATCTCCAGTATTGGGTTCTTTACAGATTCTCAGACTTCTGAATATGGATTTTAAGGAGTATCGAAAGCAGTACAAGCATGCCTTATCACAGCAAAACATTTATATTACAATTAGTAGCACACTATTTCTTCCATACCTTGGATGGGAGGGTAGGAGGCAGCATCCAAGTAAATTCCTCAACATTTCCTGGAAACCCTGTGCTTCTTCTCTTGCCGTTGTGTACCGTCCGTAACCCTTACTAAATGCTTTGCAGATTCTTGTAGGGGAGTATGCACAAACAAGGCGCATGTCACTGCCCTGCCTCTAGATCAGAAGGGACAAACATAAGGCCTGTGGAACGGATCACGCCTCTGAAATCCCTTATCAGGCCATTCAGATGGTAAGCGCACAATGCATAGCAATGTGCTCTGATAGGGGAGAGCAAAGAAAAGACTCCTCTGCTACAGTGATTTCAGTGTCCATACAATAAGAGAAAGATGCTGTCACAGGAAACTGATTAACGCAGATCATCAACACTGAACTAAAAGCATAATAGCTTAAAAGGATGGTATGTTCCAGCAAGGTAAAAAATGCAGTAACGGCGAGTGAAAACGTAACCAAACAAATAAATGGTCTTAAGTCAAATGACCTTTTTTATTTTCCCAGACAGGAAAAGTAATTGATTTAGAAAGAACGCTCTGTGACCGCACAGGGTGGTCTTTCTAAATCCAACCTACACGCCCCTGCCGCACACGAGTGCACGCGGGGCGAGATGGAGAGGACGGGCCATGTAAGTGTATGACTGTGCGCGAAAACATGTTTGTATGCAGGGAAGGGGGCGGGGAGGAGCAAAGGGAGTTTTATAGGGGGGGTAAAACCCCCCCGAATAAAAAAAAAAATGATCACAGGCATGTCCTTTTCCCGCTTTCTGGGGGCGCGCAAAATCGACCGAAAAAAAAAAATGCTCTTTTATATGTCCGACCGTCGGAAAGTGAGAAAATGCCCTAGAACCAAATAAATACATAGAAATAAACTTTCACCTTACAATTAAACATCCACATTCGTTCAAGCAAAAGCTGAATTCTGTTGGTTTCTGCAGCCACAACTTAAGAATTTGGCACCGTTGATGACTGGAGAGGCAAGTACAAGAATATACACAAAAATGCCAAATAAAACCTCACAGTTGCCTGGAACATACCATTGCAATGACTCCACACCTGAAACCTGTACAAAATCTGAACACAAGACGAATCTACAATCATTATTAAGCTACTGAATCATGTTCTTTTAGGAGTCTACGCCAATGAAGCAGGTGCATTGTCATTTGCAAAACTTGAAGGGAAGAGGTGGACACCACTAAAGTATTAATAACTTAAATAACAATAAAATTCTAATTCAATTTAAACTTAACAGCGTCATCCAGAGAACCTGATGAACACTACATGAGAGAAAATACATAAAACAGAGTGTCTAGTGAAACAATTACTAGACCTGGAGTGTAGTCAAAACTACTGCATTTTACCACATGTACCTATTCATAAGATGTTCAGATCAATAAAAAATATGAAATTCTCCTACCCCATTTCCAAATCTGTGTGCAGAGACCCTTGCCGATGCATTTCGAACTATCGTCCTTTTTCAGGGTGGGTTCTGTGATACATGACATACTGCACATTTATGAGTATTGTTCACTTCTAACATAATTATGCTATCAAACGTTTTAGGAACTCCATGGTAACGTCTGCTAAATCCTACCCGTTTGGTTGACGTGACGTGTGGCATAGTCTAAGAGGCCTGCTTATAAGACTGAAGTCTTTAGGTGTAAAGATCTCTGGGATTAGACCTGAGCTAATGTTACAAACACTTGAAACATGCTGAAATATGACTCAGGATGTCACTAATTAAGATAACTGCTCATGTCAAAAGGTATCTAAATGGTGTGTAGTATTACAATATGCCATTACCTATAAACTTGTTCCATGAAGTGTGAGGAACTCATGGTGACAACAGTAAACACAGACACAAGTGATCACAGTTCAAAGGTGTTTATTAAACTGTATGCAGGTTGGAAAAACGCCTAATCGAAACCTAAATCAAAGATGGACGCAAGCATCAACCATCAAATGAAAATAAGGCCGTCCTTGTGGTGTCGTGAAAAAAACAAATTGGGTCTCTACTAAGAAACCTATTGCTAAACATGACAACTAATACAAAAAGGGCGTGGATGGATTTCAAGAAAAGAAAGAAGTGGTCTTAAATAATATGTCAGAATGCGGTAGCTTGGATCTCCCTTCCCCACATTTTGAGCACGGGGTAAAATGATGGGATCCTGGAGCACAGTAAACACTCAAGCTTCCCCAGCACAAGTCGACAGTTCAGTTCCAACTTATCAGGAGCCTCATTGGCCAAGTCTCGTTTCTCTTGAAAGTCTCTTGCCTTTGAGGGCCTGGTGTAAATAACAAATAAAGGTTCCTTCAACAAAAATGAAAGTTTGTTTCTTGGTTTCATGTTGGGTTAGGATTCTTTATCCCTGGGTTCCCCTCTTCCAGGCGCTGACCCCTCTTTACTTTTAGCCTCCCTTCTCTGGGTTCACTATGGCTTTTCCTTCGTTCACAAATGAATATGTCTTTTTGAACAGTTCCAGTGAACATCCCTCTGCTGGGTTCACCTTTGTCAACACACTGTTTCTTGTGGCTTTAGACCTTGACCCCTTTTCGTCAGCACCCCTCTTCCGGGTTTACACTTGCCAACATCATATTCACATTCGTTTGTGGGATTCACTTCCCTTGCTTTCTCAAGTTCGTAAATCAAAGAATTTCGAATGTTTAGGGATTTTGCTTGACTTCCTTTATGACCAGTTTGACCTAACTTGGCGGCTCTCCTACGACCTTCTGGTTTCTGTGAAGACGGTTGTTTCGATTATTCGGTTTAGGATACAGAGATGTTTCGAAACCAGGAGCTCTTGGGGTAATTTGTACATCAAGAAAATGAAGACCAGGATCTCCATTTCAAAAGTAAATTGAAACCGGTTGTCAAACATGTTGAGATAAGTTAGAAATGATGTCAACGTCTCTGCTGTATCGTTCCAAACAAGGAAAATGACGCTGATATAACGTCCCCAATGACGTAGGTACTTATGCCAAACAGAGTAGTGGATCATGTTGTCTTCCCCGACTTTTAGCATGAAAGAGTTGGCACCCTTACTTCAGCAAAACTGCTAACAATTGCATTAAAAACGCAAATCATAAACTTGCATCTCAAAATTGAATTAAAGTTGCAGTCTAAGATCCAGTTCTTTCAAAAATGTCTACAGACCTTTTCCATAGTATGCTAGAGGCAATTGTATCAGACCGTGCTTCAGTTATGATATGGCACAAACAGAAATGTCTCTGATGTGCATCCATTGTTTCTATGGGCACTCAATGTTCTAATGGTTACAACCATTTGCTGTTTTGAAATGTTTTTGTTCACTGTTGGTACTCTGGCCTCTGAAATATCGCGATAATTCCTGTATTCCCCTACAGGATTATTCATCAGATTTCTCCTGAATTCTGTGCTGTAAAATACACCATTTCCACCTACCATTTTTAAACATTTCTTGCAAGGGAAATCCCCTCTGAACCCTCCTATGTAGTTTCAGGCTGCGGCACTTTGCTTTATCGCTTGCATTAACCGCTTTAAAAATCCTCCATCCGCTACTTCGTTACTATTATACTTTTAATTTTCATAGACTCAATGGTGCAGCCCAGGAGAAGTCCTTCTGAATCCAAAACGGCCTCCAGTATGATTGAGTTTGACACCCTGGCTCTAGAGGAATGCTCCTTATTGGTCCTGTTCACTGTTCCAGAACATAAATGTATGTAGTACACAATCCAACTTGCACTTTAATTTGATTATAAAAACTCACAAACACTTGACCAGCATGTCTCAAAGTGTTTGTCCTTTAACAGTAGAGGTTAATGCTATCTGTCATGCTCTCAGGATTTTGCACCAACGTTGGTAAGGAGACGCCCTGAATCAAATGGACGCTTGACCCCACTTGCCAGACAACATGGGTTAGCAGTCAGGACTATTTTGCCTCTAAGGAACTTCAAAAATGGTTCATGTGCTTATAAAGCTTGCATCTCCGACATATTTCTTTCCGAAGTAAAAGCCAGGATAAAAGACACCTTCCACGAAAGGAAATTAAAATCGCAAAAGTGAATTGGCTTGAATAGAGAACTGATTAATTGCATAACAGCACAGTGAGCTTCCATGCTAAAGCTGCCTGCTAACCGGGGGAAACTTGCAAAGCAGACCTCTTAAAAAATCACTCAACGGAGAGATTGTATAGAGTATTATCATAACATGGCCTTTTTCTCTACCTGGTAATAACCTGGAAATAACAGACAGCTGCACCCTTACGCACACATTTTCTAAACCGGACCTAACCAAAACCAGAAAATGCATATAGATACAATTCTAAGGAGACCTATGGCAATCATTTGCAAACACACACTTTCACCACTAGAGGGCAGCATGTTTTAAAGCCAAGATGGCTGCTTGGCCAAAGTACAATCAGATATGGTGTGGGATTGGCTCGATTGGTGTACGATATGCCAGAGACTAAAATACGGACTACAGCAAGATTTCATGTGGTTGGCAATGTGGCTGTAACAGTGCAGTAGCACATCAGTCGTATAATGGTTTCCACTTCCTAGCATAAAGTTGTGCTTTCTTCCACTTGTCTCCGTTACAATGTCCATGTAATCTTGATCCATAATAAATAAAGTGGCCAGACTCTAAGAACTCAGAATCCAAGCTGCCAGACGAGGTGATTGAGTTAGAATGCAGAACCTATTCACTTTACCTGGACAACACGTTGTGAAGACAAGGCATCCCAATATTAGGCTTCAGAGACAGCTGCAACATGCTTGTACTATGATTACTTGGCCGATATCAGAGCCACCAAAGTCCATTCCTCGTCTTGTTGGTCATCTTCTGAATTAGTACAAAAAGTGGAACAGCACAGAGTAAAATCGACTGGCCGCAAGGGCTCCAGGTGATGGAAAATCAAGATGAAGTCTTGCCATTTTTTAAAGTCGCCAACAAATCCATGTCCAGATAATCTCACCTTTGAAAAACCGGCTGTAACTGAAGTGGGTCAAGCTCCCTTAAAGGGCACGCTTAACCCTCTGCTTGGGGTGTGTGAGAATGTTGAGGTCAGAAATGAAATTCTCTGTAGGCGATTAACCCTTTTATTAGAAGTTTTTTCCAAGCAGGAGTGGATCAAACACCTTTAGAAACTAGGGGAACTCTAAACAAAAGGGAAGTTTCAATATAAACAGTGTCGAGGATTGGCAAACACAAAGTGGGGTAATACAGTTCTCTGTAGAAGGAAAGTCCTTTCCCTATACTTAACGAGTCTCTGACCTATTCCGGGTACCTTAACATAACACAAAAGTTCCAAACCACCGGCCAACCAAAGCCCAAATCCTGAAAGCCCTGTCTAGCCCTCATCTAGAAATACAAAAGTTCAAGTTTCTGGCAAACACAAAAGTTCGAACGTGGAATCCTCCCTAGGTAGACGGCAAATGTTCCTGACTCCTACTATCCATCAAATACTTGCTGCAAGCATTGTAAAGCATTGAAAAGCAACACCTTTCCCAGTTGATGGAAAAGAACAAAACTGCAGTCATCTGCCCAGTGTGAAATAAAGATGCCCTCTGAACCCAGGCAAATCTGAAAAAAAAAATAAGAATAGTTGTCCCAAAAAATAAATATTCCCACACAGCCAAAAAAAGCTGAGCAGAACATCTCCTCCGGGGATCCTGTCCCAACAGGCAGAAAAATCATTTGAAAAGTAAACCGGGGGTTTGAAACACAGCTAGCAAGCAATGATTGGTTAGCAGTGGTTTGGCGGTGCATGTGGCCTTTTAGGGACAGAGCCCATTGTCCCAGAAGACACAGAAAACACGGAGTTTCAAGGACGGTTGAAGGGTATTTATTATGTTCTGTGTGGGGCCTATGGAACATCCCTCTCTCTTTCTCTGTACTTCCCACGAGCCTCCTTCCTAACCCAGGCATCCATAGAACGTGGTTAGTTCTACAGATTGTTGACCCCTACTATTAGCTGTCTTATACTGAAGGTGTTACTCCCTGAAAGCAGGCTAACCGTCTCCCTTAGGGGCTTCCTAACTTTCCCTAGACTCGACCCTGAATTAGGATGTTGCACACCTTGAAGTACTCTAAGATTTACTGGGTCCCCTTATGTTCACCTTTTCTTTCTACTCTAACTGCTATTCCCCAGTCTCTTCCCCATCAACTTCCTGTCCCTCTGATGCTTCACTCGTCCTCTCTCCTGCCTCCAGCATTTGATGTTAATGGTCTTTCTACTCTTCCCACTCTGCTGCTCCTCCACCAATACTAACACTACTATTTCTCCTCCACCTCCCACTAATACTCCTCCCACTACGGTCACTCCTCGTCCCATTACCACCACTCCACTTCCTACTACTACTACTACTCGCCCTCCTCCTCCCCCCACACTACTCAGTCAACCTCCTTACACTTGGGACCAGTCTTCTCACATTCACACCTAACACAGTCTTTTCTATGCATGTCTCATAAACCAGCACACACACTAAAGAACTACTATCACTCCTAAATCAATGTCTCAGCTGCTTGAAGACTCTTTTCCACAATATGCCACGCCCTTGGCTGCCGTCCACACCTCCTTTGTCCTCACCAGATTCACCCACACTTCCTGTTTGCTGTCCCACGGGTATATAGCCCTCCCCTGGTGAGGGTTGGTCCGCTGTCCCTAGCCAATCTCCTGCCTTCCTCCCCCTCCTCCTCCTCCTCATCCCCAGGCGCGTATGTATAAAGAAATGCTCAAAAGCGGGTCTTAGCCCGCCCACTTTCTCCACACGGGCTTGCTGTTCAGGATATCTGGCAGTGGAGGAAAGTCAATGGCCTGGGGTCGCAACAGCAGAGACCCCTAGGTTAAGTCCAGAGAACATTCCCCTAGAAAGTTCATGGTGGTCCAGTTGGGTGATTGCCTGTTGTGGGCCCACATGTGGCCTTCACCAGTCCAGTTCGTTGAATGGCCGGTCTGTGTGGTGACGCTGCTGCTCTGTTCTGCTAAACAGCTGGAGTCGGCCTCTCAGTGTGTAATCATTCTTCAAGTGTTATCAGGTCTCTGCTGTGCTTCAATTATGTCTGGGCAGTTGACTGCATCAGTTTCTTCTATGGCTCTCTCTGCATACCAGTTGTTAAGGTGGATTTCCAAAATCATCCTTGGGGGGAGGATTTCGGGAGGCCACCCCATTATGGTGAACAGGGAAGACACAGAGGTTAGCCAAACACAATCAAGGTAAGGTAGAACAGCACAAGGCTTAGTCTCAGATAGGGTGTGAGAGTGGTTTAGGGTGGGCTCTGTGAGTCCACACAGAGCAACACCAGTAATTCCAATTTGACCGATAAGCATACAAGTACAATAGTTAATTAGGCCTTTAAAATACACACTAAGCAAGTAAAACCTTTAGTCAAATATTGTCACACAAAAACCTTACAAAACAGATGCATACATTCACCATTGGGATGAAAAGAATTGAATTTGATTCAAGGACCAGTCAAACACAGGTAAGCACGCATATGCTTTAAAATTAGAAAGAGCACTTCAAGATAATCATAAACAGCTTTGCTAGCTCTTCCACAATCCAGCTGTAAAATGCTGGTGGGCGTTGTGCCCGAAGGTCACCAGTTCCAAAGTAGATACATTTCTGGTAGGTTTATAAAGAGATCGGAAGTGGCAGGAGTTATGAGTAATTAGAGTAAAAAAGTTCAGTAAGTAGAATCACTTAATTTCCAGTTCTTAGGATAGTCCTAGGAAGGGATACTTGACCCGGCCTTCACCGACAAAAGTCAGAAAAGAGTGATTTAGAGACAGGACTTTACACCCATGTAATCCTATGCAGAACGGATGGGGAAAGCAACAGGTGTGTAAAACATACCACCCTGACTCAGATTCTTCCAGAGACCCCTGCTGTTGTTCCGCAATCCGTTGGGGACACCCTTCTGTGCTTGGTCCAGTCGAGGAAGGGCCTAGGTTGTGGGTGCAGAGGGCATCAGGATTTAGCTTTGGTCAGTCGCGATGCACAGAAATTTGTTCCAGACAGCGTTCAGTGGAACACCCAAATGAGGAAAGATGAAGACTTCTGGGGGACAGACCACCTCACCTCAGGACACCTCCTAATATGGAAAGAGTGTTGTAATGGGAGTCACAATGTGCAGGTGATCTTCAGGGGACAAACACAGCAGGAGGCCCAGGGCAGCTTCCGATCATGCAAGAATGCTGGAAATGCAGGAGCAGGCATCTTGTTCCTAAGCTGATGATCCGCCAAGTTCCAAGGATGTACCTGAATTGGTGACAGCTGCAGCAAGGTAGTCCAGGAGGGAGCTGGTCAGTCCACCTGTTGATCCAGGGACACTTCCAAAGGCTCAAAAGGTGCAGATCTTAGGGCAGGGGTCGAGACTGGTTGTTCTCACCAGTTCATGGTTGGAAGCACCAACACGAGCCTTCTTGAGATCAGGCAGAGAAGCAGGGGTCCAGCAGGACAACACTTTAGTCGATGCTGGTCAGCTGCAGAGGTAGCCTTAGGGTCTCAGGGGCTGCTTTTCTTTGTGGGGCAATTAACTCCAACAATTATCTGATGAATAGCTGCAGGAGCCTTCCTTTTATCCAAGATTTGGCCTGGGAGCATGTCCAAGCCCCCCAATGGTAAAAATCTGCATCACTGAAACAGGCAGTAGCTATCCAATCATGGCTAGCCATTAGCCACACCATCCTCCCATCAACAGACATTCAAGCACCAGCGATTAGACAGCCCCAGCCCCTTCCTCTGGCCACACACAGTAACAACCCCTTAGCCTGCAAAAGCCACAGCTTTCTCAGAGAAAGTAATTTTAATATAAGGCATTTCCTGACATGATAAGGCAGGAAGAAGGACAACGAACAATATGGCCAAAGAACAAGCGAAAAACCTTGTGGCACAGCCATCTTCAGGTTGCTAACCATAGCCATTTATGGTAAATACAAATGAGCACAAGTGAAATGTCTCAAAAACAGTAAACCAATATCACTGCCTTCACCAGCTTGTCTTAGGCACATTGTCAAAGTATCCAAAAATCTATTGTATAAAAAGTTACATGGATACAAAGCAACTAACTGCACTTAAGGTGTAATTGCACTGTAAGGTGTTGTGTGTAATTATAACAATACAAGAATTCACAAAAAGATATAGGGCCTCATTACACGGATGGCGGAGAACCATGGCGCTATCAGCGCCATGGTTCATGCCGGTAAAATACCGGCACCGCCTTGGCGGAAAGGGGAATTACCACCCCATTTCAAGGTTGGTGGGGCGGTAATTCCCCCTTCCACTATTGCCCTTCCCCATTCCCATTTTTGCCCCATAGGGCTGAATGGGAATGGGGAAGGCGCTAATTACGGTACCGCAAATTGCGGTACCGTAATTAGCTCCCTGGGTCCCTTTGCGGGTTGGTTTTTAACGCCTGCAAAAAGCAGGCGTTAAATCCCCCAACCAGCAAAGGGACCTCGTAGTAAGGCGGTAAGGATTTACCGGTACCGGTATTTTACCGGTACCGGTAAATCCTTACCGCCATCCGTGTAATGAGGCCCATAGTCTCTTAGTACTGCTAGTTCTAGTGATTAGTCAGTTTCCACATAAAAATGAGCAAACAAGCAAAGGAAGTAAAGCAGAAGGCTTTAATTACCTCCAAAGAGTCAAAACAGGGTTCAAAACAAGCAAAAGGAAAGTGTGTCCCATATACATCTATAGGAGGAAAGCAGCAAAAAGAAAATCTTTTGTAACATTAGTCTCTGCTTTGCCTCGTGTGAAAAGGCAAAAGGATAACTGTGAGCATATGCACATAGAGGCAAGGCTGGAAACAGGGTTCTGTAGAGATAGAGATTGGTACTTGCTGCAGACAGGCATTGGGACCCTTTCCTGCTGCCACAGTCCAAAAGAGTGGCGGAGTGGGGTCCGTGCCCCTGTTTCGATAAAGGCCCATTTATTGGCATTCTCACAGTATTAAGGTAGGCCATGGATAAAGAATAGAATAGGAAGTTGTTTTTCTCTATATTAAATGACAATTTTTATGTTCAGGGGTTCCCAGTAGGAGAGATGGGAAAATACAGTATGTGAATCTGCATAAGGCGAGGCATGAGCAGCAAGATTCCAGGTAGCATATGTCCAGCTAATCCGGTCTAAGTGTATTGCCCAACAATACCTAATACTCCTTGACAGCTGTTACGTGAAATGTAGCCAAAACACCCTGACTGGCATTGCATGAATAAGGAGCGGGGAGCCCAGAGCTAAGCTGATGGTGCATGCTTGGCCTCGCAATAGCTTGAACCAGTTTAGAAACAATCCAACATATACTGAAGAAGAAAGTTAAAAAAGGCTTACCTGCCATTTGTGATTAATCCTATGGAGTCATCACTGATCCCTAGCCAAAGATCTCCTCCCATGTGGCCAGGGGACGGCAGTCGCTACCTGATCCTGACCCTGAAGGTGCTATTAGGACGGAGGATCACATGGGAGGAGATGGCTACTAGGGAAGAGTGGTGACCCCATCAGCAGAGCACAGTATTCTTTCCTTCCCAGAGAGGAAGACCACATAATTCATGAATTCTTAATGGCTTATTGTCACTTTACAAGATCCTCCCATTGTAAGACCCAAAGAACCCTTTCTGGAGAACACTGAGCAGAATAACATTCATACCTCAGAAACACATAACTCACACTTAACATACTTGATCTCTGATATTTTTGTTCTAAATAAAAATACCCCCCAAAAAGAATCACATTAGAAGTCTTATAAATACAATGGACGCCAACTCCCATAACGCCTCAAGTACTGAGACGAGGAAGAAGGAGTTAGAATGGATGGAAAGAAAGCCAAAGCTAAACACACAGACTAGTTGTTTCAATGGAGATCAGCTGCGTGGGACATTTAAAAATGAAATGCACTTTCAATTAGGAGTCGAAGAGAAAAGAAGCAGAGTGGAAGAAGCGGGAAACGGGACTGCAGGAGAAGGCAAGCATATGGAAACGGACGCACAGCAAGAGACAGTTGCTTGAAAGAGGCCACTTGGCAGCATTTCTTACCAGAGTGGCGGGAGACCCAGGGGAGCGTGGCAGGCACCAGGGAAGAGCCGCTACAGAGCCGACAGCAGTGGGCCAAAGGTTGGAAACGCGTTCAAACACCGGCCCAGTCATAATGGGAACCCCGGGGCATACCGACAGGCACATGAACAATTGAAAGTTCATTTTGAAAAGTCCCCAAGTAAAGTAGAGGGACAGAATTTGCACAAATCCTCATGCATGAAATGTCACAATGGGGAAAGTTGGAACAAAAATTTTATTACAAGCAGATAAATGTTAATGGAGAAGTTGAAAGACAGAATGTGTACAAGTCTCCATACCTCAGAAGCCAATATGGGGAAAGTTGGAACAAGTATTGCCACAAGCAAATGAATATTGATTAAGTTAAAAGATATAACTTGAACAAGTCTCCACATATGAAATGTCAATACAGGGAAAGTTGCAACAAGTAGCATCTAAAGTCAATGAAGTATAGCCAATGCAGGAGTACAACTGTGCTATACTGAAAGACTAACAGAACATTGAAAGAAGTCCTGGTAAAAGAGGTATATCAGGCAGTGAGCCTTTGCAGAAAAGATACCTGGAAGGAGAGTATACCAGGGGATCTACTCTTTGACGTTTACAACTTATCCAGAACAGGACTGCAAGACGTGTCCTTGGCCTCAAGCCCAGGGATCGTATCTCTCCAGTTCCGAAATCTCTTCACTGGCTCCCCGTGGCTGCAAGAATCATCTACAAGACCCTCGACTTCATCCACAAAGCTTTCAGAAGCCTGGGACTGCTCTACCTCCTACTTTCTATTCCAAAACAATCGTACTTCTCGAGCTCTCTGCTCATCCACCTCCAACTCTCCGAGGGTCAGACGCTTCTCCAAGCAGAGAGTTGTGGGCAGATCTATCTCCTCAGCTGGGGCCTCCCTCTGGAACAGCCTCCCTGCCTCTCTCAAACTTGAGCAGAACCACTTCCGGTTCCGGAAACAACTCAAGACCTGCCTTTTCGGACCCCACTTCTCTCTTCCTCTCCCCTGCTGATGCATCTGACTGCTCCGCGCACTTGTCACCTGGTCACCCTCTGAACTTGGGCCAAGGCTCCTACATGTCCAGTTGCCCTTGCGCTGCCTACGGGCTCCCCAGCACTTAAGGGTCTGTATCTGCAACCCTACAGTCCCTTCTCTCAACACTTATGAGCCACACGCTGGCTGCACTTGTGAGTTAACTGCAATTCCCCTTCCCCTCCCCCTGGCACTTCTCCCCTTCCCTTTCCCTCGCACGTGTGCAATGTAAATGACACAAGGCCTAGTAAGATCGTTATTTTGTCCTTCCTTGGTTTCCTCCTCCTTGCCTTGTTGCGCCTAGAAACACTTGTGTATAGGCGTGTTATAAATGCCACATCATATATCTATAAAAACCCAGAGGGGGATTCCTGGCAGGGCAGTATACCAGTAAGTTATCTTTGAGAAGTTGCTATATAAAAAAGAGACACTTGTACCTTCCTTAGAAATATATTGTTAGGAAAAGACACTTTTTGCCATCCTTGCTGAAATAATCCAGTGGAAGGGAACAATCCTCGTGATCCAATGACATATCTTTGGAAGGACAATTTGTGTTGGATTTATCCATTTGCTTTACATTTGAACGCTTTTTGGCTAAACCTAGATCAGAGACAATTTTCCTTACACTTCTTAGTTGTTTCATTTCTAGTGTGACGTTCAGATATGTTTTGGACACAAGGACAATTCACCTAAATTTGACGACAAGACACAGACGGATCTTTAGTTTTAGTTTCCCAGGTAGGGAAACTCTTTGGGATAGGGACAGAGAAGCCTTTAGCCAACCCTTTGCTTTTAATAAAGACGTTGGATGTTGAAAACCCACTACGTGTCGGCTCTCATTTCTGACCCCTCACACATTATGGAACATACTTGTCAAAAAACCTAAAAAAAAAAAGGGGGGGGGCTGTTATGCAGCCATAAAGATGACCGCAGCCCGAGAGAGTTCTGTCCAGGGCTCATAAATCCTTTTATAATATCATTGTCTCCCGTGTCAAAAACCCCACCACGATCATGCCTTCTATCCCTCAAACTCGGCACTGCAGGCTATAACAAAAACCGCAGCCCCTGTAAGGCCATAACAGTCACCAGAGCCCAGACTCGCTGCAAGGCCTCTGGTGGGAGGAGACACCGAAGCCACTGCAGTTTCCTATCCGACAAACTGCAGTCCCAGAGTTGCTGAAGGGACAGATTACATCCGGCTTCTGCTTTCTGCTGTAGGCCTGAGGCAGCCCCATACCGGACATCAACACCCTATCTGCTCCCCTCGCGGCCTGTTACCGAGCTCTCAAGTCCCCATCAAGGACCTGGGGGGTGTGCACGGGGAGTGAGGCTGCCTGGCTGGTGGCAGCGGCAGACTGTGGGGCCTCCGACCTGACTCACGTTTAGTATCTGCGCCTCCTTCTGCTCTGAATTCCTGTTGCACGAGGACAGGAACTCCGCGCACACGGCTCCCTGCCCAAGAACAACACCTTGGCCACTGCAAGATCGAGTGGACGTCCCCCCGGTGAGAGCTGGTGCGGCCAACATTGGCCTGTTTTTCTGGCAGACCTGGTGCGACCCGTGGCCTGCACCTCTAGAGAGGTAGAAGGTGAGAGCTCCCGACCCCCTCATTGGCCAACAATTAAGATCAGTGGGAAGAGGGATCAGCAAGGCAGTATCATCTCACTGCGCTCTGATTTACCGCTGCTGGCCCGTGCTTCAGCAGCTGCAACCCCCCAGCCGGTTCAGGTATACAACGGTACTGGACATACCCAGTAACAGCAGCAATACTTTGCCACCCTGCATAAGTCGCATAGCTGAAATGGAGCAGCAGATGTGAGGGAGGCCTGATCTCAAATCCAGGGAGGACCCCTCTCCACACATGAACAGAGCCTGATAAATACTAACTTTATCCCACAAGCATGCCCTATGGAGTAGATGGAGGCTCCAAGAATTATGGCCCCCCCCCCCTGCAACGAACGCTCAGTGCGGGGATAACGGGCCGTCTGGATCCCCGGACCCCAGTCACCTACACAACAGAGGACAACAGTGGTGTACACCCGCCCGTCACTGCCCTACAGCCGTGTGCTTGCTCAGCAATCTGCTGGATATACGGTAGGGTAGACATCCACACGCCACCCCCCTCTGAGGTACCCTACACGACACAAGGTGGTACCCCCTGCTGATAATACGGGGCAAGCTTGAGATGCCATAGGAATACTGCAAACAACTTGGAGTTCCATAACCACACAGGGCTGTGCGTAATGGTGAACTGCAAGAAACAGGCCAAACTAGACCAATTCGCCAGGATGGAGGCAATAACACCAGCCCAACCGCCGAACCCCAGTCCGTCGCAGCTTGATGTTGCGGTCCTTAGCCACACTCCACTGGCCCTTAAAACTAGCCAGAACTCCCTGGGCACGAAGATTGATGCTTGACATGCAAAGTCGACATTTCCACAATCCAGATTGATAAACTGTGTGGGTGCATGACCGAAGCAGAGACCAGTATTAGTGAGGGAGAAGACAAAGTGTTGGTCCTGCAGTGAGAGGACTCCCTCTTACAACAGACCGTTAAATACATTGCTGCTAAAAATGATGATGTAGAGGGACCATCGACAGAATAATGCTGCGTATCCTTGACGTGCCGGAGTCCACCCCCATTGGAAACATAGAACAATTTGTTGAAACGCTACAAATGGAAGTGCTGGCTTAACCCCCTGTCTCCAAGATGTTTCTTGTGGAAAGAGCACACCGCTCCCTCGCACACGAGGGATAGCAGGGATTTGCACTGCTCTTCCTGACATCCTAATTACACGACAAGTTAACGGGTCTGCTATAACTATACTTTATTCAAACTATATACTCTTGGGCTCCATCTTTAACATGGGGCCTTTAAGCATACACATTCCTCAGGAACATTTAGAATTATACCTTTTTCCTTAATGCCTAGAACTTGGACTTAAATATTATCTCATGCTGGATACACCTTATTGGGACAACAGTTGATTTCTGGTGAAAACTATCGCGTTGATTATTAATACAGAGCCTAGGCTCCTAAGAATAACATAGGTTGTTAGTATTTACCTACATGACATCACGCACGTTACAAAGTGATGACATCAGCGGAACGTGACACAGAGCTTTTAATTTATCGCAGCTTTTAATTTCTCAGAGAGCCCGTATGCATATTGCATGCCTTATGCAATATTTTTTCTATTAAACATTTCAACGCTTATTATAGAATCAGGCACGTCAACATCCTACCACTACAACATATTATCCCCAACAGCATCATTAGTTGATGCTTGTGCCTTCCTTTTATGAGACGTGTTTTTACTAGATTCACACACAGATACAAAGTGATCTTGTTTACAATGATGCCATGCACGCATCAGCGTAATAACGTCATAAGTGGACGCCACCATAATAAGTGGCCATTTTGAATCTAGGTATAGTGTGCAGCACAGAGTTCCACACGAATTTCGGAGCATCTGGACAACCAGAGATCTAAGTATTCATCTTACAACCTCTAGGCAGCCTTTAGGAGGAAATCCCTCGTAACACAGGGACTTAACAACTAAGGGAAGTGTTAACCTATAGTATGTGAATATAATTACCCTTATATTTACAGATGCGCTGAGTGCACTTCTACAAACACGATAGCAGTAATCCTTGGGAGAATGGACCACAAACCATTTCATTAAGGGTAAGATCAATTTTTTACTTTAGGGTCACCTCATACCAAAGTGGTCTTGCACTTTAAACATTACATAGTAATCTCTTTGTGTATGCAGATAAATTGTGAAACACAGGACTTTGTTGAAAAAAATACAGACTATGGAACCTTGCGGATCAGATTTAAGGTCAGAATCTATTTGAAAATAGCTCTGACTGTATACAACTTTACATTGAGTCTGTTAGAATAATTACCACTTAGTGGCTTATATTAGGCCGGAGTAAGAGGTCTAACTTACATTGTTCAAGACACTGTTTTGAACCAAGAATCTGAGAGTTTGCAATATAAAAATGGTATTATTGGTCAGAAAATCTCAGCATGATGAATACAACTGGTGTTAATTGATTCCAATGACTTTGGAATTGAATTAAGTTCAATCTGAAATTAGATATGGGAAACCTTTAAGGGATATATCAGGGGTTGCTGTATGTCACAAGAGGGTGCTGTCACGCGAGCACTGCGTGCCTTCATGTCCTCTCTCGAACGAGAAATCAAAGATCTAGTGCGACGACAAGGCACAGGTGATTCTGCCGGGCTTCAACACGATCTTAGGGAAAAGAGACCAGCAGTGCACACATTTATGGAAAGGGAGAGAGGTTTCTCAGGGATCCTGTCGCAGC
The DNA here is from genome assembly GCF_040938575.1 of Ambystoma mexicanum. NCBI lineage: Eukaryota > Metazoa > Chordata > Amphibia > Caudata > Ambystomatidae > Ambystoma > Ambystoma mexicanum. Next base: position 978,017,027 of record NC_090924.1, read on the forward strand.
GGCTGCATGCGGGGAAGATGTCCGCCCAAGCCACACACTGGCACTGGCTATCAGACAGTAAGAGGATATCACTGAGATCGAGCCCCCCTCCGGAACCACAACTCGAGATTCTAGGACAATAAATGTGGACTTCCAGGAATGTTACGAGAAGCTATACACCTCAAAATCCCGAACGGGACGCGATACCATTTCACAATATTTAGACCAAGTGGCTATAGGCTGGCTCGACGATGACATTGGCAGCAGTTTGAATGTGCTTCCCTCCGATGAGGAAATCTTAGCTGCGATCCGTTCCCTCGCAGGAGGCAAGGCCATTGGTTTGGACAGCATTACTGCAATTGTATAAAGAATATAGTGACCTGGTGGTTTCACATCTCTGTATGTTTGAAAACTCATCCACGACAGGGGTCCTGCCCGAGTCTACTAGAACCACGTTGGTTACGGTCATGCTGAAACCAGGGAAATACCCCAATAAATGCTCTTTTATCGCCCCCCATCGTTTATAAACACAGATAATAAAATGCTATAAAAATTTCTAGCTGACCGAATACTACCACATATGCCAGCACTGGTCCTCCCCGACCATGCCGTCTACATCCCAGGCAGGTCCACTCAAAACAATCTCAGATTACTATTTATGTTGATGCACAACGTGAACACCGACATCTCCATGGCCATAGCCGTGAGGGATGCCAAAAAAGCTTTCGACTCTATAGAGTGGCCCTTCCTATTTTGAGGTGTTTCGCAGATCCGGACTGGGATTGGTGTATTTGCAATCGATACAACTGCTCTATACAGCCCCGAGAGCGGCAATATACAGCAACCGACTGCAGTTGGAATACATTTTTCCAATACGTGGTACACGGCAGGGGTGCCTTCCTTAGGGAATTCCATGCTCATTGTGATATTAGGATACAATCGCATGTCTCCATCGTCTCCTTCTAAGCGGGCGATATGCTGCTTTATATTAAACATCCACGCGACAACCTGCAACCATTGGTGCAGGCAATCGCACACTTTGGCGACCTCTCAGGCCTCAGAATAAACTGGTCAAAGTCTGAACTGATGCCGGGAGTACGCCAGAGTGATATAACCAGTCACTTAATGTGGTGCCCACAGGGGATATGGTATTTAGGGGTCCAGGTGACCGTGTCCCCTGCTACACTCTACTCTGAGAACTATCTGAAAGCCCTCGAAAATCTGGAGCATAGAGTTGAGAGATGGATCTTACCTCCACTGTCTCAGGCGGCTAAGGATCTTGTTGGCAAAAATGGTCCTCCTCAATAAACTACTATACATTTTCAATAATGCTGCCAACCTGGCCGCCGGATGGATTCTGGTCTAGACTACGGACGTTGATGATTCATTTGGTGTGGACTGGCGGACTGGCAGACAGGCCAGAATCTCATACAATACCCTGAACCTGCAGTATGTGAAGGGGCACCCAGAGTACCCAGACATGTATCATACTTTCTGGCCGCCCATATGCAATACTCAGTATGGTGGTAGTCTGCATCCCCTACACTACCTCACATAACACTAGAAAAGGCGATAATGTACCCTGAGAGCTTTGGTGTGGGAAGGGCCCCACTTAATGGAACAATCAGAGATTCAACCAGTTGAGCTTACCTGCGAGGCCTGGGAGCTCCGAGGGCGAGTGGTGGACACAGTGATCTGCGATTACCCCGGACTCCCAATGTAAGCAGTAAGGGGGAGGCCTGATCACCCATGAGAAGATCTTCCGGCAACACTTTGAGGGAGCGGGGGTTTACACACTGGGAGACCTCATAGTGGAAGGGCAATTCGTCACCTGGGACGCCCTGAGGGAGTGGGGTGACTGGAACGCAATCACAATGCTGTTGTACTACCAGTTACGTGCAGTACAGCAATCTAAATGGCCCGATTATCCACAAGCACCTACCAACTCACCATTGCTTGAATATATTTCTCAATTTACACATGAAGGGAAGCTGGTTTCCTCTATATACAAAATTATTAGATCTCTGAAATCCTCCTGTGTACACAACTATAGAGTACAATGGGAGGAGGCATTGGGCAAAGAGATTACAGACGCCCAATGGAAACGTATTTGCATGCAAACAAGAGGTTTCTCCCTGAAGAGCCGGCTACTCCTGACACGCTTTAAATTCCTACATCAGGATCACTACTCCCCGGCAAGATAACATCGTTTTTACCCAGACAGATCCTCCTCTTGCAATAGATGCCAGATGGAAGGAGCTGACTATTTTCATGTGGCTTGGGCTTGCTCCTGCGTGCAGCGGTTTTGGGAGACGGTGGAATGGGCAGTAGCTGAAATGCTCCCTACCCTAGGGAGTACTCAGCTGAATTATAGTTACGGCCCTGATAGAGGGCAGCCCCAAGTCTGAGAGGAGGTTTCTTGGCATGGAATCAGTGGTGGCCAGGTCGCTAATCGCTAGAGCATGGGGATGCATAAAGGGCTGAATGTCCAGGTGTGGCTAACTGCATGAATATGTGTGAGCGGAGGGAAGTAGAGTGTGCAAAATCACTACCAGCCAGTGGCAGATCCCTGGACTATTGGGTCTCCCTCAAATCCTACATGTCTAGGATTATGGAGGACACTGACACCCCTTAAACAGTCTTGAACTGACAGACCCAATAGGCTACTATCAAATTGCATTATCTGAACCATGGTAATATGCTGAGCTGGTTTCTCCCACCTATGACCGATGCACTGTTTTAATAAATGCTAGTTATCGTTTGTACCATATAAATGCCATCAATTGTAGCTCACTGAATGCACCGCCCGCTGTGGTGGGTGGGATTGGAGCGGGTGGATGGGCCATGTGTCCGCGGGGTGGGAGTTTAGGTTTATTGTATCAAAAACTAATAAAAAAACACATTTTTAAAAAAGCCTAGGAAAAGACATGCGTTCTTGTGAGTCTTGCAGTACTTTATGGAGAGGAGGGCAGTTTGTAATCTTAGGATGTTCATTTAATAGCCTACCAAAGTGCCTGTCATCGCTGTGGGACATGCTTAATTTTACGACAAGGGAAAGGAAACTTAGATACCCACTTGTTGAGAAGTATTTAAAATGGACCAACATTTTTACCAAAGAACTGTCTCCTTGCCAAAAATAGGTTACATGTACCATACCTTGACATACTGTTTAAGAGATCACCATCTTCTCCACTAAAAGCATCTTTCCAGAAAGGGTGCTTTATGAGGCTTGGCCAGTTCAATCTGCATATAAGCAAAATAAAATGGTGTTGAGAAGAATTGAAAAATCACTGTTGGGGAAAAAGGGTTAAATTCATGTATTCTATTTATCATAGATGCACTTCGCAATTGAAGGACATAAATAATACATTTTGTCTATTTAGTCAGGTCAGTAGCCATCATTTTACCATCAATTACTTCAATTATAGTAATCTCGCTGAAGCAAACCATTCTTCATTTACCAACATAAATGTAATCCCAGACTTGCAAGGTGGTGTGAAACTTAACAGAACTTCCTGGGTGGACAAGGGAAAATTGCACAACATGTGTATATGGAACAGCTCATGTGTGTTTAAGTTGCTTTTTGCATAGTTGTGAAGAAGGGTTACTTTCTGCTATTACTCCACCGACTACACTTTCATTATTATTATTTACTATTATTTACTTATTGCATTATTTTTCACAATATGTTTCACAAAAGACAAATCTTAAGCAATTATCAATAGTATTTACTTCTAGAAAGATCACATTCAAATAGCAATTTCATCATAGATGTCAAAATATTATTAATCTAGAAAAGACATACTTCATGTCGTAATTACTTTCCCAATTCTAATAATTTTAAAACTCTATTCCAAAAATTTAAGGCTCCTAAAATGAGTGATAACTGATGCCCATTTGTGAATCTGCACATTGTTTACAAATATTTACATAGTATATGCACTAAGATCATCAATAGCCTCACATTCTATCAACAAATGTTTTAATACTGCTACTATGTTGAGTCCTAGGATTACATGGTAGACATCTTCTCCCACTAAATACTTCATTAATAGACAGGCGATTGAATCGGAACATCATGTACTGTCACCTCAACATCATTCCTGGGAATTTACAACATATTTCTGATATCTTAAAACTGGAGTGGAAACCCTTATAAATTCTAAAAACCAACATGTGCCATTGTAGATGATGCTAATTCCCGACACAGTAAGCTCTATAAGCTTTCTTGTATGCTTCCTTCATTAGCATACAGTTCAATTGGGCCCAATCTGGCTCTATGTCCATTTCCACAGCATAACATTTGTTTACTTTCATAAAAGCATTCAATATCTTGTTACAAGATTGGGGACCTCCTAGAAACTGTGAGTGACTCTGTATAAGTCCTTCAGGGCACTCAGGAGTTGAAGACTTGAGCACTAGGACCACTGGTGTACTGTAAATTAGGATTTGCTTCACCGAATAGCCCTCTCAATAGCTTTTACCTTGCACCCTTACAAAGAAGTACAGCATTGTTTTGTTTCAATCCATAATCTTGGCCAAACTCTGTTTGGAACTGAATAAAACATTTCTATTTTCTGTTGAGCCTGTGACCATACACATGAGATTTTTGTGGAAAAGCCATTCTATAAAGTATTTTTTTCTAATGTTTTTATTAGGTTTTGTGGTAGTAAATATCAATCCCAACGCCAATGAGTGATATGCAGAGAGTTGGTAAACTAGAATATACTTGAGTACTCTAATAGATTCTTCCCCAGCTTACTTCAGCATCTATATCTTTTTGTATGAAGACATTGCATATAGCCGACATCCCCAATGCATCACCATTCCCCTTCCTGACCCCCCCTTCTTGGATTAGAATGACAGTAACAATCAGCCTTCCCACAATTCACAAGGATGTTTAATTTATTGATCAATGAACTTCAAAATGCTCTGCAATTCTTCATGGTGGCTACAGATGGGGAGAAGTAGCAAGAACATTTAACAATTGTCACCAATCCATCTTGATTCCTTCCTCCAATTCCAAATCTTTATTCCTACGTAATATCTCTATTTCAGCTAAACCCCACAATTTACGATCTATCACTCATTGCGAAATAAGTGGACCTTTGGGTCATTTCCATGATATTGCAATTCTCTTTTTGCCTACAGCATTAAAAATTGTGCTATTTTCTTCCTATGCTTGTCCTTCTTGCTCCTCATTAATCTTCCCAGTAAATAAAAGAATGGTTTACAAATATAGGAACCATGAAGTAGAGTGTTAATCCAATCCATCACCGCTCTCCAAACATTCCCACACCATATGCCAGAACCCCACCGAATTCTGACTGCATCTAGGGCAATTATGAGTTCACCCCGGATTGAATGCAAGCCTTTTCGCGGGGGTCAAATACACCCTATAAAGAAAAATGAATCGAGTCAGTTTAAATCTAGGATTACTGGACACCTTTGCTGTCTGCTCCCAGATTTTACACCTTTCCTGGTCTGATAATGAGTATCCCAAGTCAATTTCTCATTTTCCTTTAACTGTAAGGGCTGAAGTAAATCTGTGATATTACTCTTTTCCTCTCGCCTATAGAAAAATAAACGCATGTAGCAACGGGGTGAATTCCAGTTCCTGCTGCAATTCATTCCAGAGTTCAGCCATTCTTCTGGACAACCTAACATAATTTTAAAACTACCCTTGTGGCATTGTCATACTTTTCCACCCACCGTGTAAATGTAAGCAAGGTTTCCTCCTGAAATAAATCTCCCAATGGTCTGCAACACACATTATATATTCTATACTGTGTCTATTTTTTGGTGGATTCCCCCCAATAGCGCACATATTTCACTCATTACAGTGTGTTTCATATTGCAGTTGGGCAGCTAATAAATATTCATAATCGGAAAGGGCAAGGCCTCCTTCCTGACATAATTATTAAATTACATATATTTTATAAGAGCTGAGAAACAAAGTTGTACTGCATATGGATTAATCAAAGATTCTGCTTGGGCTAGATGAAACAAAGCGTGTGTTTCCAGTAATAATTTGCATAGCTACAGCTTCAATCTATGCCTTACGATGAAAAGTTGGAAGGAGGCTGGGCTGCGTTTCGATGTTCATGTGGGAGTAGCTATTACAATATAATAACATTCTCAAATCCAGAATACCTTTTGTCTCACGTTACCTTTTCTGTGGATCTTTTTGCAGCAAACCATTCAATAAATTAACGAAGTCTGAGCTTGGCTTAGCAGCGTAGGGTCCTGCAAAAAGTTCACAATGAATTTGTATAATTGAAAAGTTCACATTTATTTTATACTGGCAAACTAAAATTAAACAGGTGGTGTACACAGTTCACAGCATAAAATAATGGACCTTATTGACTAAAAACTATACATCAACAAACTTTTCATTAAAGGAAGTTTTGATGGACAAAGGTCTATTAACTAAATTGCTTCGATATAATGTCTAAGAAAGAAAGATAACACAGACAGGCATTTTTTTTGCCTTAGCCATTGACATTTAACCATGCACCATGATGACATATAGGAAACCAAATGCATGGTTAAAAGGACAAAATAAATATGTAGAAATATGGAGAAAACTTGCACGATACACACCCTGGTTAAGCACTGTGGAAAAACATATTTGCCTTATTGAGGAAATAAGCCATTAATGGTAGCAGCTGCAAAAGGATGCATATACCGTTGCATACGTTAGTCCCAGGCAAATGCCCATTTAATCTGTACACAAGCCAAAACTGTTGGCTTTGCATTGCCTGTTTTTTAACAGGACAGGACTTCAGTGCAACGACATACACACTACATAAATCAAGTGGCTGGAGGCACACTTTGCTAAGACATTTCTACAACACCAGTAGTGCATTCCAAATGCACTTAAGCCATTAAGTCTCTGAAGACTGCTTTGAAATAAAACGGGCTGATAATAGCTGCACAAAGTTTGATGTTACTGCTTAATGAAGCTACACACATATACAATCAAAAGATTGAGGGAAAATTATTTAATGGCCCCGGGATTCTTCCCCCCTAACAAGGGCTTGTGCAAACTTACAGACTAGGGAATCCTGTTGCCTTTATGCTATGCCCCATAGGCGGGAAGAGGAACACTATACAATCGCAATACCTGCATTTGTTAACCAAAAATACATTGAAGCACTAAACAATTAGCATATTACAGCACATTACTGTATTATCTTACAAAATATATTAAACAATCTGTGTAAACATTTCATGATAATAAAAAACACTTTATATAAAGAATTACCTAAAACTCATAGCACACTACAAAACACTCTCAAAGTGCAAACGTGCTTCCTTTCCACTCGCATACCTCTCATACCAATATTGAACCACACTCTCTTCACCATACACAGTTATGCAGACACCTGTCGAATACACAAAACAGAGAGCTCCCAAATTCTGAATTGCTCCCTCCAGCCGGTTCATGCCCTTGTTTAACGAATCCTTTTCAATAAAAGGTTCTCATTAATTTAATTAAACTTTCCACAATGTTGCCTACTGATAGAGCAACTGCAATGCCCAACATGTTTCGTTCTTATAACCATGTTAGACAAATCACAGAACTTCTTCAGGGGAAATTCGACAACCAGGTTCTCTTGGTCTTCTCAAACTTTGTGTGGACATGTTCCTCTAACCCGTGGTGACTTCAATGATTTAAACATTCCACGGTATCGTAGGCTCGTTTCCAAAGTCAAACGGCCCACTGATGCAGTCAAAGACCACATGCACTGCCGCCACCGTTTTACTACAGCTATATAGAATGATAACTTCAATCGATCGAAAAAGTGGTCGACTGAGTTCACTTAATCTCGTGGCCGGGACAGCCCATTCTGTTAAGCCGCCTGATTGCCACTCGTACGAGAAGTCGCTCGATTGACCTTCCGTAACCGGTTTGTGTGGCGTTCTGCGTTGCATCTCCTGTGCTTGCGTACGCGTTACCTCAGTTGCCTGATGCTGGGGGGAAATAATGAAGCTAGCTCAAAGATCTCAGGCGGATGTATTATAATTATAATAATTGGTTATTTATAACGCGCTTAATACTCAGAGGTTTCTAAGCGCGGATCGTGGCTCGAACCTGTGTTGCTCTGCGTCGTCTTGCTTCCAAGGCGAGCGTGTTGTCCCTGAGCTATCCTCCCGTTGCCCCAAGCTATCCTTTTGAGCAGGAAGCGACAGGAAGTGGGTGGGAATGGCCATAGAGGTTAGCATGGCCCTGAGCAGTCAATGTGTAGATAAACAGCCAAACACCACCCAGAAAATATGTCCCCCTCATATGCCACCTGCCTCGTAGCTGTACTCCAATGCAATCGTTTTGGCTTAAAGGTGGCAATTTAGCACCACTAATAGCCAAAACGAACGAAAAAGGAGTCAAAATAATCCTTCCACAAAGAAAGTACTTTGGGAGGTTGGCAAAAATTGGAATAATGAAATAAAAATTAAAATAAGCCAATGTTCAATTTCTGCATTTATTGTATATTCATTTTGCATTGCCGTTTGCAGCCCTTCATGCTTGATCGCTTAGCTCCGTGGCATAACAGGCAGGATTAGTGGTGTGGTTAAACTCTCCTTCATCAGATGTATTCCGATTCTTGTCCAAGGTTCAACTACAAGGTATTCGAAACACCAGCCCCTACCATACAGACAGCTGCCTGCCTGCCTGCCTGTGAAATGAGGGTGGCTTTGCTGGTCAGCATTTTGTGTTGGGTTGCAGAGCGCTTCGGGGTCGGTAGTGCCTGGACACTGGATATATGTTTAAGTGCTTGGCCCCGGCCCCCAGTATGCTAATTTAGGGATGCAGGAATCTTTCAAATGGATTATTTGAACTGCCGGCAGGTAATGTGTGGCCTCGTGCAATGCTGAGTGCACATGCTCCCGGTGCTTAATGTGCATTACTAGTGCTTTTGAGCAGCGTTGCACCTAAGGTACATCGGGGATCATTGTGATCCCTGCACGGATCGAAATCTGGGGGTTAAGGGGCGGAGGGAGTAACAGTCTCCGCCAGTAAATGACGAGATATGCAATGCTTCTGCAATTTCTTTACATGGCTGGTAGGCTATGTGTCAAGCCTGCGTTAAACTTTCCAGCCCATGCAAAAAATGCACAAGCATTTCTTATGCGTGCTGAGAGGCACGATGATTCATGTAAAACCGTCAGGTTTATGCACCGGATGCACGAATTTCGCAGGTAGCCTTTAGAATCCTTCGGAAGCTGGGAAGTGTCACAATATATTTACCACCCAAATCAGCAGTCTAGTGAAATAATAGCCATTAGACCAATGGATGCCTAGAAGTCAGTCCCTGGATCACCTAGAGAAGGGAGCCTCCCAAATGTAAAACTACATTGTATTCAATATTACAAACTGAAGCGAGAAATTAGTTCTGCTTTTGTAATTGCACTGCTTAGTTCAACACAAGTTTACATCTACCTGTGCATACTAGTCAAACCCAATGATCAAGAAAAGGAATTAAGGAAGAGCAAGGTAGCACTTTAAAAAATCCCAGGATGCAATTATCACAAACAACATTAAGATATTAAAAGACAGTTCACACTGGAAATTAAGTACCTTCCCGCCAAGAATCCCCTAGTGCCTGGGGGCTAACATCCCTGTTATACAACACATTTGAACAGATCCTGTTTTGTCAGATAATGTGATTATTAAATAGCTTCCAACAGGATTCGAGTTCAATAACAGACTATGGGTGAATCACACGGTATCTTATTTTTAAACCGAGATGCACAACTCAGCACTTTCTATCACGCAAATGCAATTTTAAACTAAACTGCGTTAATCTATTAAAACATGTTAGCCGCTCATCTGGTTTCATTGCTGCCAAATGTATTCGTACCGGATCAAAACAAGTTAGAGAGGTTGTAATTGCAACAGTGTGCAGCGTTAGCAGTTCCCATTTGATGAACAATTATGAATTTCAATAAGTAACCCAGAACTATTTGAGGGAGGTTTTCAATACGTTTGGGTTCAGTCCTAAATGTATCAAGTTATTGGAAGCCACCAAACTTGGATTAAAATGAATGACCTTGCTGTTGGGGATAATTCTCCAGAATTGCTAATTTCCCTTACCTACTGAGTCCCTCAGCAGCTTTGCTGGATTTCTAGTACTTATTTTTTTCACCTGGTAAGAGTGAGCCTTTTTTTCCCCACTCTTACATGTGTTTTGCTGTGTGTGTTTAACATTTGTGTTCATAAACTGTGGAGCCCCACCTACTCCATAGGCATCTTTTTACTGTGTTACACAGCACCTTTAGTGCAGTGACACAGGGTTGTCTTTTTCAGACTTCCCACTTTAAACTCCATTTTCTGGGACTGACAACTGTCTCCCAGAACATGTAAAGTTCCCATTGACTTTATTAGTCTTTTTAAATTCACAGACCCAGTACAAACTATCTTACAGAGAGTTCTGGAAAGGGTTAATAGTTATCCCTTTTTTGTCCGTTTCTCATGGAACATTATTTCGTTCCCCTTTCTTTAAGATTTGGCTGGTGGCAATGGTATCTACCCTATTTTTCCTACCGTGGTCAATTTAAATAGCCTTGGTACTGTTTTAGGCTAAGTTAGTAGCCTCGAACTTAAACCTGCTGGACCCCATTTACTTTTATTTGGTTCCGTCTGGGTTTATTCGCCATTTCTTTTTGTAAAGATCGTTCTCGTGTTTTACTCTGCGTGCCAAACCAGGTTTGGTTCTTTTGTTCGCCGTCCTTTGGCGGGCTTCTGCACAGAAGCTCTCCTTAGGCGCCTGAATGTCTGAGGGGGACAGGATGTGAGGGAGGAGTTTGAGACTCCCTGCACAGGGTCTCCTTGGATACCCATGTCGCACTCTGTATGATTGGCTGTGGTGACTGTCCCGCCGGGACAGCCACATTGCTGTGTGATTGACAGCCAGGCTGTGTGAATGGGCGAAAACTGCATAAAAAGCAGGTCTCTGGGACTGAGAAGGCAGAGTCGCCACTGGATTGAGAGAACCGAAGAGAAGCTGACAGAAGAGGACCTCTACCACGACTGAACCTCCCGGTGAAGCCCTGCTGCAGGTCCGAATCTCCAAACTTCGACGACAGGGAAGATCTACAAGGAATCTTCTCCCCCTGAGCTGGTGGGACCAACCAGTTCACCAAATTGCAAGCCAGGCCTGCCTCCCTCTGGTTGAATTTGCTGTGCACAGCTACAGTGAACCAGATAGCCAGGAGGACCGGACCTTGCTTGGGTTTTAAGAAGCGCACCTTTTATTTGTTGCTTTGCTCTGCTGCTGATTTCTTCCCTGGGCAGCGCAGAACCCTGCAGTCTTCCTACTTCGTGTCAGTCCGACAGTCGCTTCAGGAACCGTGAGCCTGCAGGACCTGCCAGGAACGTTGCCTCAGCTACAGCTTTCTTCTTCATTTAAGGTACTGTTCAAAGCCGGTTGTTCGTTCCGTCCGACCGCAGTGAAAGTGTTTGAAACCTTTCGCCAATCCGAGGGCTTGTCCTTCTCTATTCTTTAAAGTAACTTTTCATCTGACCAACTTCGTTCTGAACTCTTGGCAAAGACTTAACCGCGAACTACCCTGAACTGTGTGATCCACTGCAAAGACTTTGGTTCATTGACTTTGGCCCAGGCCTCTTGATTTGATTTCCTCACTGTAGTTACTTTTTCTAGATTGCCCTGCTTACTTTCTTGTTGATGCTGCTCAACTTTTGTCTAAACTTGTCTTTCCCTCCTTTTAAATTGCTTGAGTGCCATTTTGCTCACACTTTATTTTGAGCTTAACTTGTCCAGAATCTATTGGGTAGTGTGCAGTATATTAAGAGTGTGATTTTTCTACTGCTTTACTTGGTGAATTGTTTTACAACTGATGTGTAAATAAATGTATGACAATGCATTACTTACCGTAAAAGCATTTCTGATGGTTGTATCTGCTTAGATTCACATGCTGTGCATAGGTCCGACATCCAGTGGTCACTGCGGAGTATTGCATTTTGTTTTTCGTAGTCGAAAAGGGACGTCGACAAGGCGTGTCTGAAATACTATCCCTATAGTGACGTGTGTTGTACCCACAATCCCTCACGCGTCGAGGTCCCTCTGTTTGTATTTTTCTGCCCTGAGGGAGCCTTCTAGACGTGAGTGAGTACAGAAAAGAGAGATATAAAAGGAAGTCTATGTTCCTTCCATCCGAGCGGGGAGGAAGGGTGGGCGCATGTGAATCTAAGCAGATACAACCATCAGAAATGCTTTTATGGTAAGTAATGCATTGTCTTCTGATGCTTGTTAATCTGCTTAGAATCACATGCTGTGCATAGACTAGCGAGCAGTACCCGGAGTTGGCGGTGGGTTATGAGAAGGAACAGTAGAGAAAAGATGTCTTAATACTGCCTGACCCACCTGGGAGTCAGATCTCGAGTGTGCATCTAGACAGTAGTGTTTTGTAAAGGTGTGCACAGAACTCCAGGTAGCCGCTTTGCAGATGGACTCAAGGGGAACATTTGCAATGAATGCTATGGACGCCCCTGTGCCTCGAGTAGAGTGTGCTCTAGGCTTAAAGGGCAGTTCTCTCTTAGCAAGAGTATAGCAGAGAGTGATGCATTGAACAATCCATCTAGAAATAGTGGACTTTGAAACTGCATCCCCTTCTCTTCCTGCTGCCACCGAGACGAAGAACTGATTAGTCTTCCTCAGTGGTCTCGTTCTTTCCATGTAGAACATGACCGCTCTGCGCACATCTAGTGTGTGTAGAGTTTTTAGAGTTTTTTCTCCCAAGTTGGAAGGATTTTGAAAGAACGTTGGCAGTTCTATAGACTGGTTTACGTGGAATTTCGATATGAACTTCGGAGCAAACCTTGGGTGCGTGCGTAGAACCACCTTATCTCTGTGAACTGTAACGAAGGGGTCTAGAACAGAAAGAGCCTGTAGTTCACTTACCCTCCTGATGGAGGTGATAGCTATTAAAAAAGCAGTCTTAAGAGTGAGGTCTTTAAGAGATGCTTTGTGCATGGGCTCGAAAGGTGAGCCCATGAGTCTGGTAAGTACCACGTTAAGGTCCCATCCGGGAGCTGGGTCAGCTATCGGGGGGTGTATTCTCTTTATTCCCTCCATGAAGGCCTTTATAACAGGGATCTTCCACCACGACACCTTGAGTTGGGAAGTGGTGTATGCAGAAAGTGCCGCTAGGTGGACTTTAATGGAATTGAACACTAGACCTGAATCCAACAAGTGGGTCAGGTATAGAACAGTATGTGTGGGAGAGCAGTCAATCGGGTTGATGCTTTTTCCTCTGCACCAGATGACAAATCTCCTCCACTTGCTAGAGTAGCAGTGGCGAGTGTTAGGTTTTCTGGCTTCCCTGAGGATGTCCATGCATCTCTGCGGGAGCTGTAGATGTCCGAATTCTATGATCTCAGGAGCCAAGCTGCTAAGTTCATGTTCTGGGGGCATGGATGCAGAGTCCTGCCCTTGTCTTGTGACAGCATGTTGTACGGGCAGGGGAGTTTCACTGGGGGAGATAGAGACATCTCCATCAAGTGAGCGAACCATGGCTGTCGGGCCCACATTGGGGCCACCAGTATCATGGTTACTTGTTCCTGGTGCATCTTGTGCACCACCTTGTTGAGAAGGGGAGTCGGGGGAAAAGCGTAAACAAATTTCCCTGACCATTGCATCGACAGACCGTTCCCCTTGGATTGGTTCTGGGGGTACCTGGAGGCATAACTTGGGCATTGTGAGTTCTCCAGGGTTGCGAACAGGTCTATTTCTGGGAATCCCCATTGTGTGAAGACGATGTCTTCGTGCAGTCGCCATTCGTACTCTTCGGGCAGGGGGAAATCTCTGCTGAGTTTGTCTGCCAGCAGATTGAGTTCCCCTGGTACATGTTCTGACAGTAGGAACATGTTTTGTTTGAGAGCCCACTTCCATATATTTTGGGCCAGTTTGGACAGTCCTGGAGAGTGGGTGCCCCCCTGCTTGTTGATGTAGTACATGGCTGTGGACATGGCTGTGGTGCTGTCTGTAAGGACCAACACAGTTTTGCCTTGTAGGTGTTCCTGGAAGGCTTTTAGCGCCTTGAACACAGCTAGTAGCTCCAGTAGATTTATGTGTTTGGATGCTACTTTCGGAGTCCACACTCCGTGAGCAGTCTGATGGGATAGGTGAGCCCCCCATCCTGTTAGGGATGCGTCTGTGGTTAGAGTGGCTTCCGCCGCGGGAGTGGCAAAGGGTTTCCCTTTTTTCAGGTTTTCCTTTGTCCACCATCGTAGCGAGAGAACCAAGGCCTGCGAGACCACCACTGGATCGTCCCATAATCCGCTGGCCTGACACCACTGGCTGTTGAGCCACTCTTGCATAGGGCGCATGCGCAGGCGCACGTGAGGTACCAAATAAATACACAACGCCATCATGCCTAGCAAGCGCATTGCTTTGCGTACCGTCACCTCTCGACCGGTCACATATTGAGGGATCTGAAACAGCATGTTTTGGACCCTCTCGTTGGAGGGGAAGACGAGGCCGTCCTTTGTTTGAATTAGAGCCCCCAGGAATTGTTTGATTTGGCTGGGGTCTAGGCTGGACTTCTTTTCGTTGATGGAGAAGCCCAACTGGAACAAAAGGTCTACAGTCTTTTGGGTATTGGAGAAGCATGTTTCGTAAGAATCCCCTGTTATGAGCCAGTCGTCGAGGTAAGGGTAAACTGGGATGGACAACCTGCGCAGGTGGGCCGCTGCCACTGCCAGTACCTTCGTGAATACCCTTGGTGCTGATGCTATGCCGAAGGGTAGCACTCTGAACTGATAGTGTTTGCCCTCTATCATAAACCTGAGGTATCTTCTGTGCGCTGGCAACATTAAAATATGAAAGTATGCATCTTTCATGTCCAATGTTGTCATGTAATCTCCCTGTGATAGCAGTGGGATCACTTCCTGTAAGGTCACCATACGAAACTTCTGGGGTTTGATAAACTTGTTCGCTGGGCGCAGATCTAATACAGGGCGTATGGTTAGATCCTTTTTGGGTACAAGGAAGTACACTGAATAAATACCTTCCGTTACCTGAGATAGAGCCACGACCTCTATGGCTCCTTTTTCCAGCAGTTGTTGTACTTCTTGGAGAAGGATGGCAAGGTATTCCGGTGTCATGCGTCGTCCCCTCGGGGATCTGTATGTTGGGGAACTGTTGAATTCGATGCAGTATCCGTGGGCTACGGTGGAAAGTACCCAGCGGTCTGACGTTATTCCCTCCCATGCTGGAAGAAAGGATGTTATCCGGCCCCCGACCGGTGTTGCATGGGAGGGGACGCGAATCTTCGCGTCACTTGGTGTTGTTGGGGGCTTGGGAGCCTCTGGGGTGGACCCCCGCCCTCTCCCTTTGCCCCTGCGCTGTCCTCTTTGGCTGTACTGCCCACTATTGGTCTGGTAACTGGTGGCAGGGTACTGTTGCTGCTGATTCTGCTGTTGGCGTTGGCCACGAAAAAAGCGTTTGTTGCCATAGCCGCGTCTGGTAGTGGGCTTAGAGATCTGGTCAAGAGTCTTGATAGTATCGAACTCTTTTTTAGCCATTTCCAGAGTCTCATCCACCGCCTTCCCGAAGAGGTTTGAGTCTTCAACAGGTTTATTTATTAAAGACGCCTGTGTCTCCGGTTTGAACCCTGAGTTGCGCAGCCATACATGGCGTTTTAGGAGTATTCCCTGAACCAGGGAACGTCCCGCTGTCTCAGCAGCATCCAGAGAGTTCTTTACAATACTCTGGTTGACCTGGGTTCCTTCGCCAATAGTTGAAAGCAGGCGTGTACGTAATGGTTCCGGCGCTTCTTCGGCGTCCTTGCGCAGTTTGGCCCACTGCGCGTCCGCATAGCTAGCTAACAAAGAATTGTTGTTCGCAATTCTTGCCGAAAAGGCAGCCGAGGATGTGACTCTTTTAGCAAGGGCATATAACCTCTTGCCCTCCTTGTCAGGTGGTGCCTCACTGGTGGACAGCGGCACCCCTGCCCTCTTCCTTGTATTAGTTGCTACAAGGGAATCCGGAATGGAATGTCGCCTGATGTACAGCGGGTCTGAGGGTGAAGGAGTGAAAAGTTTTTCAATCCTTGGATTGACTCCTCTGATTAGTGCGGGTGTGGATAGCGAAGGGATGATTCTTCTCTTCACTGAAGCGAGGAGGGGAATGGTCTGGCTGACTGGGGGTTTCTCCTCAATTACTCTTTCCACAAAGTCTATTTCCGGAGAGATCTCCCCAGTGTCCAGTTCAAAATGCGCTGCTGCTCTGCACAACAGGGCATTGAATGTGGGCTGATCATCAATGGGAGACGTGTTTCCAACAGGTGAATTGTCAGGAGGATTTAGGTTCAGGACATCAGTGTCCGAATATACTGATGGGGATTGCCAGGGACGAGAAGGTCCTTCTTCTGGATTTTCTCCGAAGCCTTCTCCTACCATGTCTGGGCTGTCTTCCAGACCTTCCTCTTGGTTCCGTCCTTCTTCATTGTCCACAAAATCATCCTCCTCTTCTAAGTATTGTTCCTCACCAGTGAGGTCATACACATTATGGAAGTCTAAGGGTGTGTCCTGCCTCGGGTATTTGGCCCTGGGGTCCTCCTGAGGCCCTTCTCTTGTTCTCTTGGGAGTGGGAGGGTTCTGGGTGTTCATAAACCTCTCCATTCTCTCCATGCAGAGATGGAGCCTTTCCATGGTTTCATGGGGTACCCCTGAGCGGTCTAGCGGGGGAAAATTAGTGTTATCTTGCTGAAAACGACCTCTCCCACAACGTCGAGGAAAGTGTCCCGTCGCCCTCCGAAAAGCCTTCCGGTATGCTGGGGGTCCCCCCAACTGAAGGGGGTAGTCCCTGTTTTTCTTCGGGCTTTTTCGGCGTGTCTTTCGACCTTTGCGTAGCGCTCGACGTGTCTTTCGGCGTACGCTTCTGGGCGTTGGCCACAATGATCCTCGCCAAGCTCTCTGTGACTCGTTTGTCAGCGGAGGGCTGTGGTTTCGACGTTACGGGTGTCGAACGTTCTACGGCGGCGTGCGCTCTCTGCTGGTGCGCGCCGGCCGATGGTTTGGGGGCGGCGCCCTTATTTGCCGAAAGCCCAGTCGCTGGTCGCGGCTGCGGTTGCGAGAGGGGCTTCGAACCCGAACGGTCCGAGGAGGCCGCCGGTGTAACGTGCGTCTCCTTGGGCGCTGATGCTTTCTTCGTCTTCGACGAAGAAGAGCTATGGGTTGTGTGTTTATGTGTTGTATCGTGTGCATCAGTGTCGCCGGGGTGTTCATCCCCATAAGCAGGGCGTGAGCCGAGCCCGTCGGGGCCGGGGACAGACGACGAAGAGCGCGAGCGCTCTTTAGAGGGGTGTACGACTTCCGTAGCGGAGGTCGTGTTATCACGTTCCTCGTCACTGTCGGTGGTAGCAGCGGCAGGTGGAGACCCGGCCTTCGACATAGCGTAGGCCGCCCACCTCTTTTAGAGTCTTTGGCTCTAGAAGCCGACAAGCCGAGCAACCCTCCTCTACGTGATCGAGGGGCAAGCAGCGGTTACACCGTGAATGCTTGTCCTTCCAAGTAAACTTGCCCTTACAAAGTGGGCAAAACCTAAAGGGTGTCCTCTCCATAGCCGAGGCAATAAACCGTGATAACTACCCCAAGGGAAAGGAAGGGGAAAAGGAAAGGCATTCTCAGAAAAAGAATCAGAGTTGTCCCACGACCCCACTCTCCCTACTGTATTTGGCCTGCGAGGCCAGGCCACGTGTTCGGCAACGCCGAAGGATCTCCTCCGCTCGTCCCCTCCGTCGAAGATCTTGCTCGGCGGAGACAGCTTCACAACTGCGTTGAGGGAAGGATCGATATATTAAATCTTTAAACAGGAAAAAACGACCAAAGGTCGAGGAGATGGAATCTGCAATGTCTCTCGAGGAGCTCCGCGTAAAGGCGACCAGTAGCTGGGCGGAAAAAAACAATCTGAGGGACCTCGACGCGTGAGGGATTGTGGGTACAACACACGTCACTATAGGATAGTATTTCAGACACGCCTTGCCGACGTCCCTTTTCGACTACGAAAAACAAAATGCAATACTCTGCAGTGACCACTGGATGTCGGACCTATGCATAGCATGTGATTCTAAGCAGATTAACAAGCATCAGAAATTCTTTTACTCAGAAACCTTGAGTCAGTGTTTGTTTGAACCATAGTAACTGCTGTCCTTTGTGTAACTATTGGTGCTGTTCACTTTACTCTTGAGATAAGTCTGGCTGCTCAGCCATTGCTACCACTTTACTGTGTAGTACAGGCTTGTACCAAAGGTGAATTTGTACCGTCGCTTGTAGTCTTAATTGTGTGTGGTGTTCCCAAAGGGTATTGCATATGATTCTGCCTAACACTTGTCTATAAACCGATAAAGATTTTCAGGGGCTGTCCTCTTTTTGCACCAGTGCTTTCCATGGAACCGAAAGCTAAAGCAATTAATGATCACCCAGGTAATACAGACAGGGCTTTATAGCTAAAGACTCACAACACAAACAAGCACTATTTGTAGACAATGTTATTTTTCTGATTTGAGAGCCACTGGGCTTCACAACCAAGCCTTATGGAAGAACATAATCACCTTCAATTGGTATTGGGCTACAGAGTAATCTGCGATAAATCCAGGCTCCTAAACATCACTGCGTCTTTCTCGAGGGACTCTAGAAAACCCCCAGAAGCCGTACTGTTTTTCTGGGGAAATAAATCACATCTCAAATATCTGGGGTATATTTGATCAGAGTTCCAACTTCCCTTTATTAACATGATGCCCCAGACTTACTCTCTAACATTGAACCCAATCTACAAAAAATGGTAAACCCTAAAATAACTTGTCCTGTGTGTAAGCGATTTCAATCCGGCACTTCACCTAAGTCAATGCCTAGCATTGGATGCACAACTGAAACCCTTAATTATTTATTTGTGTCTATAAGTTCTTTTATTCTGAACGATGTACCACTTATATCACGCCTCTCTCTTTGAACCCCCCAGTCACACTGAACCAGGAATCAGGCTGGTTTGCAAAGTTAAAACTATTTATTTATATATATTCACAATATAATCAAACTATTTTAATGGTTATGCAATAATCACCAATGGGGTGATGTCACACTAAACAATCTCTTTAATCATATGGAGTAATAATGAGCAAAAACAATGCAGCACAGAAATAATACTTTTGTGGGTGTGTATTCAGATCAAATGGCAATGTGGTTACTATTTCCCCCTGCACGCCTCTCAACCCCCCCCAATATCCAAGGTAGAGATATATGAGGAGAGAGAACAGGTTTCAGGAATGCAGAATTTAAGCAAATATAGAGAATCAGAACTAATTGGCAAACTGTCAATATGGTTTTAAAGTTGGCTCTGAATGGAATGGGGAAAACACAAAAAATTGGCTAAATCACAGAAATTGTTGAAATTCTAATGGGAGCCGCTTTATATGGTTGCAGACAAACACTAGCAATGATTTGAAAGTAAAAAGCAATGGGAAAACTTAATTTTGAGGTCGGGTGAAATGAAAAGCTATTTTACACCTTATAGATTTTGGCAAAATGATAAATTTGCGGCAAACTTTTCGGTGCGTGGTAATCGCGGTTGCCGGAGACCTATGAGGATTTGGGTTCTCTGGAAAGCTTAGGATGTTAGCTACCAGCAGACACTTAAAATGTCGTTTCTAGCATGAACATTGAAGAAGTTATGAACGTTTTCGCGGAGGTCGTTTTTTTCAGATAGAGGCAAATTGTAAAATAAGGATGCGCTTTTAAAAAGACAAACAAGATTTCTTTACACTACGGATAGACTATGAAGAAGCAAACTGCACAACAGCACAGCCACCAGCCCAGGACGTCTCTGGATGGTTTCTGCCTGCCGAGACGCTCGCCTTCTTCAGAATAATATATATCAGCGCAAAGATCGGTTTAACACTACTAGTACAGAGGATAATAGGGATGAGATAGAGAGTTCAGGCAGTTCAAAATGATTCTAACAATGCAGTTCGGGATATAAGAGAGGATGGGTTTGGATAGGGATGACTATGGACAGTACATGGCTAGGCGCTCTGGTCTGCAATCAGCAAGGCGCTCTGGTCACCGCACGGTAGGACTGGACTGGATCTGCAATGGCTCTGGCAATAATTCTTAGCAGGAAAGCAGTACAGCACAGCCAGGCTGTTCTTTGGTTCTCCTTAGATGTCTGGGGTAAATTATGGTTTCTGGAATTTTAAGGCCAAGCTGAGAATGGTTCAGCTTTAGTATGGGCCTTTCTGCTTGCCAGGTTGTTGGAGTCTGGAGCAAGGGAGATGTTGGGTCCTCAGGCAGGGTGCACCGCCAGCAATCGGTTGGTGGGTGAATGTGTGTGTCCTTCTAAGTCCTCAGTTGTCTCTATTTATGCATTTGATAAAGGGGCGTGTATGCTGAATTATCCTAAGCGCACCCCCATGGTTGGCTATAGGCTAGAGTCAGCTCTCTCACTTGATTGGAGGAGAAAACAGTGTGTCACCATGATGATGCGGTTTTATGAGGCAGGGAATCCTCCCCTTGGGTTTTGAACATAAAATCTACTTTTCATATAATACATATTTACACAAACGTTATAACAATAGCATATCTAGATCAAATATTTTGTGAAGCAAATATTCTTCCAATCCCCGTAGCGGTAGGATCTCGGGTCTGGATTTGACAGAATTTCGCACTTTTTGTCCGGGACACAATCTCTAGTTTGTCCAAAATGTGTACATATGCGCGCATTGCATATGGGCATAAGTGTGTGAAGTTTCATGCTTCTGACATCAATACATTTGGTATAAAACTAAATTTTTCTACAGTTGCATCCCAGAGCATAGCACAGAGTTCTGTCTCCTCTTAAAATGTGCAGCAAAAACTTAGGTTCAGAAGTCCGGGGTTTATATATTTTTTACAATTGTCCACAGTAAATTATCAGTCTAATTAGAAATCTGCTTTTTGTCCATTTGTGAATCAACAAAATTGTCTGTCCCCGCCTCCTTTTCCTTCTTGCAGCTTCAGCGGCAATCTGTGCCTACTTGCTACTGGCAGAGGCCCTTCACAATCCTTCCTGATTAGCATCCCCGTGCCTGGGAGGAAGCCCATTGTGCTCTTCCCAGAGCAGCTCCAGTGCCCCTCCCCTCTTAATCAATACCTGAATGTGAGTTCCTGGCCCAGAGAGCAGTGGGAAGTTGTTTGTAGTTTTGGCTTGAATCAGGCTTACTTTAAAAGTCAATTTGTTACATTTTTCTTTGTTGAAAATAAACTTGCAATTTTAAAACAAACATCTAGAACACTGATTCCAGACTCTAAACCATGAAGTTTAAATAGTGACAACCTATGTTACTCTTAAGACATTAGATCTTAATGGTACAAGTTTACAGTTTTAAAACAGGCTTTTGAAACAGTCACAGGCGGCCGCTGGTACTGCGCCCAGATTTTGACAGCTTTCACAGGCAGGCAAACTGGCTGTGGATGTTTTTGTGACCAATTCAGCTTTCCAGGATATTGCAATTCACATTAATTTCCTGCATTCCAGTAAAATCTGACACCCCGCAAGAAGATTGGATGTTTGTGGGTGTTTAGGACCAGCATTTCGTATTTTCAGCAACCAAGAAAAGATTTAACTGCAAGATTTCAGATTTCTTTCAGCAAGCACTGCTTTTCATCTGTGCTCCATTTTTACATTTGGGCAGCCCAGTGATATGTTTCAGAAATGTGGTCTCCATTCCACCACTGACAACATGCATGGTAGATTTGGCAGCCATCTTTTTGTGCTTGGTGGAGCGCAATTTCCTTAGGTTTTGGCGCACATGGGGTTTTCGCTGCCATTTTGATGATTCTGGTGCCACCAGCACACAGTGATGGCGCAGGGCAGAGCAGAGTGGGGTAAAACATCGCACATGTGCCCAAGCTTCTTTATATTTTTCCGGCCCACTCTGTCTGGTTTCCCTGGTACACCCTTTTTCTCTTCTAGCGTAAGCCTTTTCATGTATGTACATTGTAAAGGCATGCCAATAGAGGCACCAAAAACCTGTATTGCCAGCCGTTTCACCAGTGAATTAGGAATACCAGATCTCATAGTATATTTCGAATCATCAGACCTCTGCTTTAGTTTTGATTGGCTAGATGGTCATTCCGACAAGGAATGGCGCAGCCTTGAACAATAATCCTCTGTGCCTTTGGGATCCCCTCTGGTAGGATGTATCTGCAAGAGGCCCTAATGGTTTAACAACCACTTATACTGGAACACCACCAAGTGTGAATTGAAACTGAAAACCGATTCCATACACCAGTCTGGAAGATTTCGGATTTCGCCTTCGGTCAAAACCATAAAGTGTTTCAACAGTGGAGAACAGGTGGCTTTTAATATGGCTTGGGCACATTCAGAAGTGTTAACACATAGGGCAGCACAACTATACAAACCCTTGGAGAGCCATTTCAAGCACTACTACTACATGATTCAGTGCGAGTTTAACTTCCAAACTGAACTTGAAGACATTTCTTGCTACAATATTTGGTTACAGGTCACAAACGTTTCATTTTGTGTCCATTGTAGAGAGGTCCCAGTACTAGTGTTCTTGAACCGGAACATTTGCTGCACCAGGCAACCTGCTTTTGGCATCTGAATGCCCATAAGGACAAACACAATTTTTCTGGCTTGCGTGGGATTCACTGATCTGCCTAAATGCGCCCTTTCAGGTTTAGGACTCATTGACTCGTTCGGTCATGTTGAACAGCAGGAAATCGCAAACATATGGGAACAGGTCAAAAATATAAAAAAACACAAACAAATTAATGGGATCCCTAGACCACTTCTAAGTACTTTCAGTCTCATGAACAACAGGCAGATAGCATAGGCAGACAGGCCAGACACTCCTAAAGCCACAGGAAAATTCAAAATGGCTGCTGGCCCTTATATGGTGCGAGAAGCCTGGGGGTATTCTCTTATGATGATCCAGAGAATCCTATATTCAGGTAGCCAGGGGAGGGCCATCACTTTTGGATCCCAACCCTGGGGGTGGACAAGCGAGGGAGGATCACCTGAGTAGGGGAGGCCCAGGTTGCCCTCAGGAGAATACCCTAGGAGAGACGCAGTATTCTAACCGGACATTGGAGCGGGAAATCCCAGATCTCTCCAGGACTGAAATCTCTACACTGGCTCCCAGTGGCTGCGAGGATTAAGTTCAAAACCCTCTGCATTGTCCACAAGGCCTTCTGGGGCCTGGGGCCTAAATACCTTCAACTCTATCTTCCTAAATATCTTCCTTCCCGAGCCCTACGCTCATTCGTCTCCAACTCCCTCAGGGTCAGCTGCTTCTCGAAGCAACGAGCTGGGGGTAGATCTCTCTCCGTGGCAGGGGCCTCCCTCTGGAACAGCCTTCCTGCCTCCCTGAAACTTGAGGAGAACCATCTCCGGTTCCGGAAGCACCTCAAAACCTTCCTCTTCACTTCTGCTTTCTCTCTCCCTCTCCCCTGCTAAATTCTTCACCTAAACTGCACTGATTCTGTAACCTGGCCACTCTCACCGACCTCAGTCCTGGGCCCAGTCACTCTTCACTTGCACTGCCTCCCTGGCAACCCCTGCACTGCGGGACTGTCTCTGTACCCCTACAGCCCCCCCAGCACTTGTCTGCACTTACCTTGCACTTGCCACCAGCTGGCCCTATTTATTTATTATTTTATTTCTATTCTACTTATTTGTACTGCACCCCCCCCCACCCCCTTCCCCTTGCACTTTTTCCCTTCCCCCTACCCCTGCACTTGCGCGGTCTGAATGACACCTGGCCTAGTAGGATCGTTGTCTGTCTTCCCCTTGTTCCCCCCTCCCTGCCTCGTCACGCCTTGAAACACTTGTGTATAGGCGCGTTACAAATGCCATATCATATCATATCATAATATCTTGATTCCCATAACCCAGGTCCAGGTAGCAAGGCCCTTAGATCTCATTCTATCTGTCATGAACCTAGAGTGAGAAGGGAAGGATCTGATTATCCAAGGAGGAGAGGGAGTAAGGCACAAATAATACAAGATCAGAGCACTGAGAAGAAGGATTATTCTTTGTCTTCAAATCATAGGGAAAGCCACCTAGAACCCTATACACGTAAACAATCGACAAACATAAAGAAGGAGACAACTTCCTCCTATGGGGTAAAGCAAATCAGGAGATTCTCTCACGCCCTGTCAACACCCTGGTAAGATAATCAGAACTCAGTCTAAATCTTGTTGCATGTTTAAACCCTTTCCCTTAACCTGAGGGGGAAGTTTACAATCTCACCTCATCCCTCCCTCTCCATTTCCAACAAATACTGAGACGAGGAGGCGGCGACTAAGATCAGTAAAGATTACCCACAGGTAATCTTTACTGGAAAAATAACATGGAGAAAGTAAGGGAAACCTACTCTGGACAGATCTCCAGTTGTCCCACTAATAGAGTCAGTAAGAGTCAGGCACTCTATTCACACCTGACTCCACTTGACAGTTTGGTTCACTATAAAAAGGTGTGGTCATGCACACAAGAATGAGCGAGCTGGAGATGCAGTCCGGACCAGGATAGCCCAGGAGCAGGAGCTTCAGGCAGGAGAAGGAGGACAGCGTGCAGAGACGCTGGCCCGGTGTGTTTGTGGGCTGCAGCGTGGCGAGGTAGCCGGAGAAGCGCAGCCTGCATTCTGCAGGCCAGGTCCAAGAAACTGCTCGTTCCCTTCGGGCCAGTGCTAACCCCAAGGGTGCCCGAGGGGCAGGTGGTGAGACCCTGACCTCAACCCTGCACTTCCAGGAGGAGCCGCCTCTCAACGTAATGCTGCCTAGTGAGTTTCATGGGGAATGTGAGAAAAACTCGGGGGCAAGCATTTGGATGAGAGCGGAGCGGGAGAAAGGCACAAACAGTAAAAGCGGCAAAGAATTGCAGAAAGAGGAAAGTATTAAAGCGGAAAGGCTGCGAGCGAAGCAAAAGCCAGAGCGAAGCAGAATGCATAGCTGAGATCAAAAGCATAGAAGCAAAAAGCGTGAAAGGCTAAAGGCAGAGCTGCAAGCACAAACAGAGCGGAAAGTAAGGAAAGCAGATCAGAGCGGAAAGCGAGCAAGAGATTGATCAAAAATAAAAGATTAAAAAGTGGAAAGAAGCACAGGGGTGTGAGTGGCCCATAGCTAAACGAGAGGGGCATGAGAAGAAGTAAAGAGTTGCATGGGGCAAGACACGAAGGAAACAAAAGGTGACAGGAAACGAAATGACAAAGTAAAGAGAGGGAGCAGAAGAGGCAGAGTGGTCGCGCCTAGAAAAAGCAAAGAGCCTGGGGATTTTGAATGCCTCTGATTCTATGAGTTTATGTTTTGAATAAAAGGGGCCTGAATCTGGGGAAGGGTGCCCTGTGAAATTGCAAAAGAACTATGACATGTTAAGTTGTGTGTTTGAAAGCTGCAAGAGGCCTAAAGCTTGGGGAAAGGAACCCTGAGAGGCCTAGCAAGGACCGCATCCGGACAACTGAGTCTTTGTATTTCAAGGTTGAAAAGGGGCCTGAGCTTGGGGAAAGGAACCCTAACAGGCCCAACCCAGTTGGAAACGTTTTAGTTGTATTGAACTGTTGAAAGAATTGAAGCGTGGGGAAGGGAACCCCGAAAAGCTTACAAAAGGAACTGTGCATAATTATTCTATTGTGTTTTGGAAGTTGAATGAGGTGAAGCTTGGGGGAAGGGAACCCCAAGGAATTTAAAGACACTGCAGGTAGTTGGATTAACTACAAGCAGCCGGTGGTGAAGGCCCTACGAGCAGCCCGTTGACTGAAATCATTTATGTGACATTGACCAAGCAGCACCTGGTGAGAAGACCACCTAAAACCAACATTGGTTTCCACTTTTTGTTGAACCACTATTTTCTTTGTTTTGAAGACTTCCTACCACACAGAGAGTGGGCAAGCAAAGGTTTAGACACAGACAGACTTTTATTTTGGACTATTAGACAACAACGGCTATTAGAAACATCAGTTAAGGGAATTACCCCTTTAGAGTTAGGGTCAGTCAGGCATTACACCAACCCAGGAACCTTAGTAAATAAAGGTTACTCAAATGAACGCTTTTGTGTCTGTCTGTCTCTTGATACCATGCCTGTCTCACAATGGCCTTAGTCCCACCCCCTAGTAGACCACACATCATTAAGTGCAAGGCCCAATCTGGAGACAGTCTAGCCCCTGCAGCCCAAGTCCAACCATAAAGACTAAGCAACACTCAAAGGGATTGGGAACTGGCTTTTAAAAGGCAGCCAGCCCTAACAGGAATTGTTCGTCCTTGGGAGTGGTCCAAGGAGAAGACAGCAGATGCTGGGAGACCTCAAGCATTTCTGATTGAGGTCTCCCAGCATCCTGAAAGCAGGGAGGCCAAAAGCACGAGACGTTACACAAGGTACTGGTGTTTTGGTGCAGTGAGAACCGTTGGGAAGGTTATGTTTTTAGAGAGGTGTACTGAAGTTTAAGAAGGGAGAACTTTAAGCAGGGCAGAACCGGTTTGGTAATAAGGACAGATGAGTTGGAAGACCAGAGGGAATTTGAGTCAAGGACAGAGACAAATTGCATTTTGGAACAGCGACATTAGGATACATGATGCGAGTGAAATAAGGTTAATCATTTCAAGAGTTGTGCAGACAGGTCTGGTTGGGAAGAAACGACAGAGCAGGATCATGAAGGGGACATTCTAATCAAGAACAGAAATAGAGTGCAATTTGGAGCAGAAACAGAGGGATATCACCTGGAAGAATGAGACAAGGGATATCATCCAGAAAGTGCAAGTGAAGACCGTAGTACAGAAGGGAGATGCTATTGGGAGGGAGAAGGCAAGAGATGTTACTGTATTGAGGAAAGTAGATGAAAACAGTTTACAGTCGGGAAGAGTTACTGTGGAAGAAAGGCCCAAGGAAGATACTAAAGAGGATGGATGTGCATACGAGAGTACTGGAGGGACTTCAGGTGAGGATACCATTTGGGACACAGAGTCAAGACTGTAGAGGAGGAGAAGATTGTGATGAGAAGGAGGAAGACAAAAGGAGGTTGAGCAAGAGATGGAAACTGACAGATGGACTTCAATGAGAGACAAGAAAGGGATGAAAACTTATAGAAGGGGAGAGGTAAAGACTCTTAAAGAGAAGACAGAAGGCAATTAGCTCCCAGAGAATCCCACTGACCCAGGGGAAAGAGTAACAGCGGGAATAGAGCGCAGGGTGAACCCTGGGAGGAGCAGGGGGTGAAAGGGAAGAGAAGGAAACCATTTCAAACCACACCCACCAGGGTGCAATAAATCCTCTAAAAAGCAGCAGTGAGGCTGGAATCTGTGGCCTGACCACAAGAACAGAGCATAACGCCAATCTTCTAGAAGACGACAAGTAAGAAGACCCTAAAAGCATCTTGCCGTTGAGGATTTACATCCAGAGATAAGGGGTGAAGGACTGGGCAACCCCTACTGGTACAACCCTCGGAAGAGCGACATCCTTCTTGAGGAGTGATCCTTCTGCTTTGATCTTTTACGTTTTTCTTTCACACTTAGAGGAACTTTGGGACACTTTGCTTTGCACCCATTGCTTGGATTGAATTGTTTGAAGTTTATTCTGGAATTTGATGACTGTTGCTTTGATGAATCCCCTTTGGCGTAAGATGAGAGGACCATGCTTTGTTGACAGACTGGCCCTTTATTTCTACTCATGTCCTGACACTTTGAGACACGATCATCCTGACACTTATTGAATTATATCCCTACCTTGACCTATTCTGCTTTTGATTGAACAATAAAAGGCAAATAAAATCATCAACCTACACACTTATCACTGAGTCTCTATTCTAAGAGCATTGCGATGAACCAACATTCATCCTAATCCCCCAATTTATCACACTAGAGAAAGCAAAGTGCCTATATATTAATGGTCACTTGATACCGGTGACAAATTGGCCCACCAGGAACTGAAGGGACCCAGATTATCCTCTGAAGCAGCCAAGAGACTTTCAAGGGACGTCAGCACCAGGATAGGTCCTGCAGGTACGAGATACCCAGGTATGCATGTTTACAACAATAATGTGCTGGCCCCACACCGGAACTATCCGAATTTGCAAGGGTTAGGACTTGCAAACAAGAAAAGCTTGCACAGCACACTAGTTCACAAAGTACACAGTGCGCATGCATAAGCAAGACTGCACAGAATCCAGATATTGGTTTGGTCAGCTGAGCCACGTAGGAAGGGGAGGGGCCATGTATCAGGCTAGGTACCAATCACACATTCAAGCACACCAATCCAAGGCAACAATCAGTCAAAACACTTATTGGTAACAGAGCAGAAGA
Source organism: Ambystoma mexicanum (assembly GCF_040938575.1). Taxonomy (NCBI): domain Eukaryota; kingdom Metazoa; phylum Chordata; class Amphibia; order Caudata; family Ambystomatidae; genus Ambystoma; species Ambystoma mexicanum. The sequence continues at coordinate 978,045,318 of NC_090924.1, forward strand.
TGTGCCAAGGGAGAGGCCAGGCCCCTATAAAATAGGTAGGGTTTGCAGACCAACCTGAGACTGCGGGATGGACAGAAGGACTCCACTCAATATTTCTTTAAAAGCGTATCGTTTATTCAGTTAGTTTACAGAGAGGCACTCCTAAAACAGCCAGGTTACCTCACCGTCCTGAGTAATTCCAGTCTCCTCTGTTCCCCCTGGATGTATAATGGACTGCTTCTTCTCTTCTCCTATTCCGAATAGGCCCACCAGTCCTCCAGTCTCTTCTCCTGCTGCCAGTCATCCCGAAAGGTAACAGATGCATATTTCTAGCACTCTTCTTGTAGCCTTTTATAAAATGTCCCCTGGCTACCTCCCAATCAGGAGCCTCCTTGCTCATGGAGTCCTTCAATCTATTCACAGACCATGACATGGCTGCCGTACGACCTCCATCCTCAGTGGCTTTCTCCAAATGCATGCGAGAGCGGGCTGATCATTCTAACCCCCCCTTTAGACTGAGGCATCAGGGATGTGTACATTCCGGTATTCGTTATGTTGTTCCCATCGTCCTTGTCACAATACATTTCTTCCCGGTGTCCGTCTGTGTCCTGCATGAACTTGGTAGTTCGAGAGTACGCCTTGCCAGTGTCAGTTGCCATGTGTTCTTGCTTCCCAGCACCGATCCCGTGGGATGAATATATGCAGGTATCCCGTTTGAAATCATTCCCAAGTCTCCGTTGCCAGGTGCCCCTCCGGTGCTTGCCACACTGGCATCCCGTCTCACATCGCCACCCTGTCTCACCCGAGGCGTTCCTCTGGCATTTTCCTCTCTGTCTTTTTTCAGTCCGGCGTGCGGTACATTTATACTGGGCATCACACCGGTGTATGTCATAGCCTTCCGACCTTCATCTTGACAGGGACTTTGCAGAGAGTGGTAGTAAAGAGAAAGAGCATGCTGTAGGCAGGGATGGTATTACTCTGGCAGTGGGGAGGACATGGACAACAAGGTGAAAAGGAGGGGATGGAAGAAAAATGGGGAAGTCTGAGAAATTCCAGGTGTAGATGGAGAGGAGACGAGAAATACATGAGGAGCAGAACAGGAAGGAATAGTAACGAGGAAAGAGGAGAGTGGAGAAAGACTGGCAGGTGGAAGAACTAAAGTAATAAGTGAGAACAGAGTTTGTGGGAAAAGTAAAGAGAAAGAGGGACGGTGCTCCAGATACACCCTACATGGGCCAGTGAAGAGGGGGCAATGATATAGGCATATGGCTAGGGGACTAGGAGGTTATGTGAGTTCACAGGAAGGACAACGAAAACAGTCAAGGAGAGAAAGGAGGAGCACCAATGAACAAGAATGCTGCAGGGTCATGAGGACTGCCAGAAGGGTATTTGTGTGGCAGAGAGATCCTGAGACAGGGCTAGATGTCCTTTCTTCTGAAATCCCAGCTAACCCGTCGAAGACCAGGCAGAGACCTTGACTATTACACTTGGTGACCCTTATGCTCCTTTTTGTGGGTACCCAGGTTTGGACGTCAGCATTTTGCGACCTCCAGGGCAACAACCTGGCCTAAATAGCCTGTGACTAAGAAGGGACGATACCTACCAGACGTGTGGGGAGAAGTGTCGAGGACACTTAAACCACCTCAGACTAGGAGTGACCATCATCCCCTGTGAAATGCCAGAAAGGGGATTGGTGGTTGAATCTAGAAATTGACTTTTGGTTTAGATATTTTAACCCCAAGGAGGAGCCGTTCTGCTGTTTGTTTCAGATGATGTCCTCAGCATCTGATTTCAAAATAGACCCAGTTGAAACTGACACTCTGCTCTATGTATGTCTCATTGACCCTCACTGGCTTTGTGAAGTACCTAACCCTGTCTAGGTTAAATCAGATATTTTACTCTGCACTTAAATATTTCTTGGAGATGTCTTTTGGCCAAGGGAACTCTCCCACACCTGCAGTTGTCCTGCTGCATGATACAAAAATTCGGGCCTGAAATATCATCCAGCATTAAACATATAGCCCAGCTAGAATTGGCTCTTGATTCTAAGGCGATTCTCTTTGGGAAAGTAGATGAATCTAATTTTTAGAAGTTATCGGATTGCCACACAAATGTTGCTGGCAGCCTGACTGACAGGCTCCCAACTGTGTAGGTAGCTTATGGATCATTTCAAATATGTCACATCCTGGACTTTATTGACCAGTCGGGCATTGACTATACAACTGTACGCAAGCACACATCTGTAAAGGCATTCTCATTGGTCTAACCTCATTTGTCTAACCTTTATTCTGAACAGCACATTGTTAGTTTCGGGATTGAGGTTCTAGAAAACAAATTCTATATTCTGCTGAGATCTACATCTGAATCCTTAATATATTCTTTATTGGAGAAAAAATCTCAGGTCAAAAGGAAAGGGGCACACCTCAAATACATTTTTAGAAAAACAATAAAATATACCTTTAGAACTCGGTGGCAAAGGATCATCATCCAAAATCTGCTGAATTAGTTCAGAAAAGCTTTCAGAGAAGAATGGAGGTCTTCCTGTAAGAGATAATGTTACACAGTTACCACTTCTTCAAACACATACCCACACAATGCCTTAAACTTAACCTAAAAACAAAGTTGTGATTTTCAATGTTTCACGTTGCCTTCTTACTGATCAACCCCCTTACCTCGCCTTATTTTTAAAGAAAGTAGTGGGGTGGGAATTATTCCATATATCGGCACCCCAAAAGAGGCATTTTATTAATATACAATTTTCACACATTTTTTTATAAAAAAGTTTAAACCTTTTTAAAACACAAATGTTACATCAATATTAATTTTATAGGTGAAGGGTGGACTACACAATCTCAACATCAGTCTTTACATGGCGCATTCCCCATTTGGGACCATGCTTTAAAACTGACCATAAGGCTCACATTCTCTAATCTGATATCATTAATCCTAGGCTTTCTTTTTGGTTGGCAAACCATTAGCTTCGTTTTATTCTAGTTTATCTCCAGCCCTTTTATATTGAACATGTCAGAGAAAGTTGTGCATTGCTTATGCCGTTCAGATTGCGTCATTGATATAAGGATAGCGTCATCCGCAACCATGAGGATTCCCATCTAGTCACCTCGTAAATGCAGAGCATCCACATACAACTTTTCAATAGTTACTGCTATATCATTTCTGCAAAGTGCAAAAAGGGTCAGTGCCAAGACATATCCCTGTCTTGGAACCGACCTGAAACCACCTGAAACCTATAGGTGCATTCCCCATCCAATCCCTATCCGACTACTGCTGTGGTGTTTGAGTATAATCAAATTATCGCCTCAAAATCGATAGTGGAATTCCTAGGTTATTGAAAGTACTCCAGAGTTTATTCTGTGGGACTCCATCAATGGCCACCTTGAAATCAACAAAGGCTATATAAAGATGCATCCTTTTTAGTTTGACAAATTAGAACAATCGAAGGTAAAGCCTAAATCCTCGGTCAATTGTATTTGGAACTTTCTGTAAACCAGCTGATAGATGTGATATACATGTGTTCGCTATGATCCATTCTTTCAAATGTATGTGGATTGCTCTGGTAAATATTTTACATAATGTATCTATCACGGTCATTGGTGGGGAATTACTCTATCACCCTTTTTAAATATTGTTACAAATACTGCCAAACGCCAGGAGTCTGGGATGGCTTCAGTTGCAAGTATAATATTGTCCCTCCTAGTTGTCTCTTGGGAACTTACTACGTCTTTGTGCACCTCACTATTCTGATATAGTGATTTGTAATCTGTATCTGTATCTGTACACCATTCCCCTGGTGGATATACGCCTTCACTGAGTTCCTGGAATTAATGACTATTTTACACAATTTTCCAACATGTTCTTGTGTCTTGTTTTAACTGCCAATTCCAGTTCCTGTGACTTTTCTCTTCATAATCTTTTTTTCTTAGCAATTAGATTTTTGTAACTAATGTGAGCATGAATTATTACTAGCCTATTTGTCCAATTCTAAGTTGTTTGGGTTTCTAAAAAAAGGGCAGTTTTAATATTCCTACATCCTTTGTCATACCAACTTATATACCTATTGTTCCTCGGCCTAGCCGTCATGGACTCTCATTTGCACATTGATATATGATTTAATAGTTTCCATGATATTCAGGTGGGATTCCCAAATTGTTTCCAATTCGACATTCTTCTCAGGGCCTGTTCAAGATGAGGCAAAATATCTTTATATACTTTTGGGGCCTTTTCATTAAGATTTAGATTTTCCCATTTTAAGGCCTTTCGTGCATTCGATCTCTACATAACGGGTGTTTGTTGGATTATTTTCTGTCAACTTTAAACATAACAGACAATGTAGTCTTAATGGGCTATGATCACTTTCAGTTCTATTTGCCATTTCCAGTGAGAGTGCCCACCCCATTCCCTCACATTTAAAGAATATTCTCCAAGTGGCTATCAGAACCTTAAATGTTGGCTGAGCAGCGGTATCTCCCCTCAATCTAACATTACAAGCTCTAAAACACTTACACAGCCACATTTAAGATGCTTCCACTTTTCATGTTTTTTCTTTTTTCGGTTTGCTGTGTAATGGGGGCATGCCCCACATTTCATCCTCGTCTTATGCTATCTCAATAAGAGAATCCATAGGCTCAAATTGAGGATTCCAGTTCCCTGCCATTATCTTAAATTAATCACCCTTCATGATACTAAGTCAATTCCCACTCGTCAAGGAGATCTTCCACGGTCTCTAAAACTGACATGTTCATAGTTGGCCCAGGTTTGTTGCAGAAGTTCATTACCAAAATATGTGTGTCGATAGACATTTCAAGTAAGAACGCTTGCATATCCATTGAATCTCTTGCAAATGCCTGTTCTTATCCAGATGGCCATGCCTCCACTTGGACTCCCTCTTTTTCCCTTACCTGCCTTCTCATTACAACATAAGAAAACCTCAATGCAAGCCTCTTGAATGGACCAAGTTTCTTGGCAGCATAATATCTGTGCTTCATTTATAAAAATTGAATCACTTTAAAATCACTCATCTTTGCCCTTATTCCTGCAATGTTCAATGAAATGAAAGTACACTCAAGCTAACTAATTGGTCTCCTTTTTTCCATTTCGGCAGCTCAGAAAAGTTGCTATCTCTGAATGTTGCAGTGGGGGTGGCCTGATAGCAATCTATGTGGGCTTTTTCATTCACTGAGTCAACTGCATATACATGTCAGCACTTCTATCTAGGAAAGATCTTTAAGGTTTTTCCTGATCTTATGCGTTAGGTTTTCTCCATCTTCAGTGGTCTCATGTAGCTGCTGAATATTCTCTTTTTTACTCTGTAAGGGGTCCGAAATGTGAGGCGGACGACTTTGTAAAGAGTTTTCCAAATTTGCCATTTTATTAAATCAGAAGGTTGGATGAACACCTCACTGTCCCTACCGTAACAAGGATTTCCATGCCTAAAATAACTAACAGAAACACTGCAACAAAGGATAACTGTCCTTCACAATCAAACTTTCAATAAAGTAACAAGGAAATACATGGCAATTCAACATAACCTTTATTTATTTGGTTTAGTTCATGAATGAACTTTTACAAATCTATCAGACAGATACATTAAAAAGATTTTACAGTAATCGCTTACAAAGATTTCACAGTATTCAATTAAAAACACTGTAAACTTCATTCCATTTTAAGTTAAATTAAAACATAATCCTAAAAATCAATCAGACTTAAATCACACATATAGGATTTGACATTTAACAATGTAATGACAATAAGAGAGTACAACACATTATGTCAAAGTAATGCGCCTCGCTAAAGCAGGTAGTCTGTTGTAAGCAAGAACCAGGCGGGAAAGAGGGACAGATCGAAAGAAGACAAAAGAAGCAAGCTTGATGTTGGACAGTAAGATAGGGTTTTAGTTGGGTCCATGCAACATAACAAAATATCAATTGAATAACAAGCGGGGGCGAGGCGTGCCCTCCAGTTCCCAGCCAATATACTACCTGAAACAAAAATTACAGGGTTAAATCCCAATAGTGTCCAGTACATTCACAGGGTTAAATCCCAACTGCTGCCAAAAATGTTCATAGGGTTGAATCCCTTCAGCTGCATTTGTAATGCTGTTCTCCATGTTCACAGGGTTGAATCCCTTCGATATATTGGCCAGGACTTGGAGTGCGTGCCACACCCCCCTTTTGTTTTTACATGAAATATCATAATTGAACCGGAAATATGTTCTCAGTCCTGGTTTATGCTCTCAGTGAATTCCCCTTCACCAGATTTTATCATAGTCCTTTGTAATTTCCACTGGACAATAGAAAGTTCTGATACTTCAAAAGGAAATGTTCTTTCTCTCCTTCGCATGCAAATGTATCTCAGGGTAATCTTCTCCACAAGGCAACACAACATATCTTTGTCGGGATGATTTTTGCCACAACTGAATGCCTTCAAGAAATGTAAGTCTTCCACAACAGCTTGCTACAATTCTTCCCTCAGCACCATATATTATATTCCATTGTTTATCAGGACAACAGTTCAGCACTTTATCAACTGTTACCTGGTCTCTTACCATGCCAGGCCTACTGCTTCAAAGGTTCGTCATCCGGGGTTACACGACTGCCCAATAGCTCTTTATAAACAGCATGTGCTTGCTTCAGGTTTAACCACAACTTGAATAACTTTGTAACAACTTCACAACGTTCTTTGGTTATTATAATTACAACTAGTTGTTTATAACGCGCTTAATACCGAAGAGGTTTCTATGCGCCAACCTGGGATTCGATCCTGTGTTGCTCTGTGTTGTCTTGCTTCCAAGATGAGCGTGTTGCCACTGAGCTATACTAGGCGTGCCCGGTTAGCAGCATGAAACTTTCAACCACCTTTTAGGGAAACAATGTTTACTTTTATACTCTTCAAGATTCCTCTGCAAATTATGCTCCACTCCCTCTGAATAACTTCCTTCAGAAGGGCAGCCTCTGTGCCTCTTGTTTCCCAACTGCACCAGAAACAATATATTGCCACCAACACAGATTTGCTTGGCTTCCTTTTTGGGTTTGGCAATGTGTGTTTATATTGGCTGTTATATAGTTCAGCATACATGAATGACAGCCTTCACAACCCTGGGTTCTTCTATTACTCCTTTTACGTTTGGTGATATCTGTTGGATTTATATTGCTCAGGGTTTAAGCTCCCCTGGCTTGGATAATGGTTGTAGCCCTCCATTTTTAATAATACCACCTCCCTGGGTTGGTGGACTTGCCATACCTTCACATGCCCAATTTTACAGTCACTTGGTTTCTTAATGGGCCACTTTCGCTGCTTGGTTATATTTCGGTATTCAAAATTAACTTTATCGCCTCTTTCACTCACACATGGGTGAATTTGTCTGCCTACACCATGCAAATGCATTCAGAGCATCCTAGAGTCACTTTTCCACTGTGAACTCATCGGTCAGGTTGCATGCCTTGGATCCTCCTCTCCGCGGTTGCAGGGCTTGGCTGCTGTGTTTTCCAGCAATTCAGCGAACACCTTCTGCTGTTCTGCCTTCACCCGTGCCATTTGTTGTTGGAGCCCTCCAGGCTCCTTCGAGTTCCTGGTGCACTGTTATGCAGGCTGTCCCACATGTCCCACATGTAGGCTCCCACCACTCCACTGCCAATGCCCTTTCAGGTCCCAATCATCCCCTTCCAGGTTCTCATCATCCCGATCTGCCTTCCACCCATCTACCCCCTCTTACCCATTCAGGGCGGCAGCAACATGGTGATCGTAGGCAGCGCACATGGAGGCAGCCTAGCGGATATGGGCGCCCGAGATCCCTGCGTTCATTCCTCCATTGGCAACTGCCTTGGCGTCTCGCAGCTGTTCAGCGTAGGCTTCGGCCCAACTCACTTCGGCATCACGTGACCCGGAAGGCTCAGCCGACTGTTATTACTACGGATCAGATGGTAAGGAAAGGCTTGGGGCCGCGCGTCATGTGCCGCTATCACCTGACTGGTCCAATTCATTCAAATGCTGCGAGGGAACGCCTGCACAGTGCTTCACAGCTGAATTGATTCGGCACTGTTTGGCGTTCCTGTTTCTTCACGATCACGGTACAGAATTACAGACTGTTTCACAGATTTCTTCTTGTCACGCCCTTGGATTACGTTCTGCCTTCTTGTTCGTTATCGGAATATTGGACTGCTTACTGGCTTCTTTCAGATCATCCCTCGGACTCTGTTGTGCTCATTTGGCTTCTGACCTTGGAACTCTTTTGGACTGTTTATGGATCATCCCAACTTACTACTACGCTTGAGCTTGTTATCGCGGCTCACACAGGTATTCCACTGTGTGTCCATCCAGAGTGCCGCCCAGTGTGCTTCACCGCTTGCTGCTGCCAGTCACACTGCAGGTGCTTGGAACTCAGGGTTTGGTTGACGTCTGGTTTCCTTCCACCTTTGGTAAGCCCTTTTTAGTGTTCTAAGCTACGTTCTGGTCACCGTCTGTTTTTGCCACTGTACTTAACCCCTTGCTTGCCTTACAGCGATTGGGGCATTCCGGCGTTCCTGATACTTCACCACTCAATACCTGTGGCCTCAAGAATCGCACAGGGAGTTGATTTGGTATCTCCCTGTGTGGTACTTGTGGACGGAGGTCCTCAATCTTCACGACCATCAAGACATAACATGCACGCCAGCCACGTGCAACCTCCAAAAGGGAAAACCTTCCCCTCACTGCTTTTGCCTTCTGCTGAGCAGTCCCTGCAGAACGAGCCTTCACAGGGAGCACGTTCCCTCGACACGCTTCCTGCTGCATGATGTCTGCACCTTGGAAACTCTGTAGACACAGGCCCTCTCTGGAGACACAGACCCTCTCCTGACCACCCACAGTCTTTGGCTTCACAACGGTCTTGGCGACTTCCTTCTCCAGTCCCGACCTCGGCTGCATACACAGTCTGCACAGTTTCATCTGCTCACACTGCTCTCCTCCTACTTTCTCCTTATAGCTCTCCTTCCAACCCATTGCCTGCACCTGAGGGGGCCTTTTAAGCCTCACAGCTTCCTGCAGGTGTGGGTCATCTACATTAATTGACTGACCACTCCTGCATTGCTCCTCTTCAGACCTCTTTCTCGTCCCAGTACTTTAGGGAATTTTGGGACTTGAAGTCCCCAGTAACAAAGTTTGTTTTTCTGTCATTCATAAAATTCTCTAATGGTTAGTCACAGGGCTTGATTGATAGAAGGAATAAAGTTATTTAGATTTCAGACTGGTATTATTTGTATATAGTTCCTTTCACTATCATTTTGGGAGTTAGTGGAGACCTTAGGTGTATGGGTCCCTCTGGTTTGAGAAAGGCTTTTATTTCTCTTTATGTCAAAAGGTTGTAGACTATTTTTTACCCAGAACCGGATATTTAACTTGTGGAATATAGAAATCATTATGATAACAAATTATTAAGTATTTTCTTTTAAATACTTTTTTGTGCATTCAGTTGTAAAATGTGTTGACAAATTCATCAAACATCACCACATAGAGACAATATAAAAACATATAATTTAAACATTATAAGATCCTTACATAAAACAAAACTCATCATAGTAATGCAAAAACTTAAAATTGCTTTAAAATACATTTTGTGAAACAATTACACAGTTTAGCCATAAAACCTGATCTCATTAAAATCTCATTTAGAGTGCCCTCTGTTCCACTAACTTGATCATCGTTAGAAATTGAAACAAAGACTTACTCAATTGATACAGGATCTTCAGACAACACTTACTCCAAATTACCTGTCCCGTGTTGATTCCAGAACGCTCTATACATTTCTTAAAACATATTAGACGTTGTGCAATTAATGCCCCACAATGCAGAAGTAAATGCTGTAAAGATTCACTAGTTGTTAAGCAGAATCTACAACGTTCCAGGTGGCAATCTCCTTTTTTCCATTTTACCCAATTTACCCTAGTCGGCAGGATATCAAATCTGAATCTCATCAGTGTGTATCCCACTTTCGAGGAGGGATATTTGCAGAGATACTGCGTGCAGGTTCCCAGTTTTGTATGGTCCAAAGTAATATTTTGGTATCTCCTATATCCCCCCCACCAAATCAGCACACCACAGTCTTGTTTATAAATGCCCGGGGGTACATTTATTAATTCTCCCTCCAGTCCCCATTCTTCCAATGTTTGCATAGTCCTATCAATAAGGCTGTTACTCAAACAACCCTCTTCTTTGAATTTCGCAAACATTATTTTCGTGGGAGTGGCTTTGAATTTAAAGCATAATAAGATTCTTTTCCACACAATATGTGCTTCTAAAGATCAGAGTCGCAGTTCATATCGGATTATGCTGATGGGTATGGCCTGAAGGAGCCTTAAGACTTTCTTCCATATGAAGCCTTCCAGATGACAAAATTATGTAATTTGGCATTTGTGATACGTCTTTCTTAGAGGAAGAAAAATACTGTGTCTCATCCCACGTATACCTTTCACTCCCCTGGGCCTTTTTTCCTCCCAGGTGATGCTCATGCATAACACTACTCCCAAGGTCCTGATCAGGAAGCGTCTGCCTTTCCCTGGCCACCTGGGAGGAGACTTTAAGCAGGGGGTTAGTGAGGGATCTGTAGGATTCATCACTCCTCATATTGGGGTTTTAGGTTTAAGTTGGATGTCACAGCCTCTCTGGGGTAGAGTTAGTTGGTCTATAGACAAAAGAGCATTCACTCATTTGGAATCTACTAAGTGTAGTCATAGGTAAACAAATTCAGGGTTTGAGCAATCATAATATCGTGTCCACTTACTAGATCATCATGGATAATTGAGCAGGATCCCTTCACGTTCCATTCCAGCGAATGGTTTGATTCAATAGTGAATTGCCCCTTTCTCTAGCATTCTTAAATAACTTTGGTACCAATGTCATGAAGACAGTGTTCCAAGGCTGTCGACAGGGATGGGAGTTGTGAATGTGTGAGAAGGATAGTGTTGGTGAAATAGGGTCATAAGTGCATAATGAAAGTAAGTGAAAGTCAGAAAAAGCAGTCAGTGGAAGAGGCATGAATAGGGGAAAGAGACAGGACAGAGGTCCCCACATCATCAAGGTAAGGGGCAAAACAGTCCTGCCTGACTTTCCTCTTAATCACTGAAGAAGGGAGGTGAGGAGTAGAAGGTGGAGGGGCCAATATGTTAAAGTGAACAATGGAGTGATCAGAGGGAGTGGGGTCAATGAATAGGTCAGAAGTGGAGAGGGAATTGGACAGAAAGACAAGGTCAAGAGAGTTCCCACCAGAGTGGGTAGGCTGGTGATGGAGGGAGTAGATCGTGTGATCAGATAGGGGGGAGGTTCAAGGCAGGTGGCTGCAGACCGGTTGGGGGGGGAGGGATTAAAGTCCTTGAGTATGACAAAGAGCATGTCAGTAGGAAGTGACTCAAGGGGAAGGATCAGTTCAGGGAAGGAGGAGTTGAGGGGACAAAGGGGTAGATAGAGAGCAAGAAGAGTGTGAGGAATATGTGGAAGGAGTTGAATTGTGGCATATTCAAAAGAGGAAGAGTTGATGTCAGACAGGGTAGAAGGGCAGTGTTCAGGGCCTTATTGATAAGGAACCCCACACCACTGCTCTTCCTAACAGGTTGGGGAGAGTGGGAGAAATGATCAGTCTAGGTTTAGAGCAACTACTGTGTCAGAGCCATGAGGGGGAAAGCCAGGTTTCTGTGACAGTTGAGGGTGATAAGAGCGGAAGTGGTCAGTAATGAAGGAAAACTTGTTTCAGAGGAATTGTGCATTCCAGGGGCCAATGGAAAGAGTGTTAGGAGGTGGGGGAGAAGAGCAGGTGTTGTGTGGTAGGCGAGGGGATAGATGAGGTTGAAGATCTTGGGAGCATGGGAGAGACTTATTTGAGCGGCGCCATTGCAGGGCTGGGGCAGAGGCGAAGGGAAATGGAGATGCCAGAGAGTGATGCAGAAGTTACACCAAGTTTAGGCTGCAGCCTATGAGCGAAGGGAAGGAGAAGAGTGAGTAGAAGAAGGAATGGAGTGAAGTTAAGATGCATAGTGAAGGGTAGAATACATAGGCAAGTGAAGACAATGAAGAAAAGGAGCTGTCCAAGACAGAGAGAGAGGGGGTAGGTGAGTGAGCATAAAGGAAAGGGGTGGATGGTTGACTGAGAAGAAGCAGGTGTAAGTTCTGAGTTGGGTTAGAATGAGTCTAGAGGTAACCAAAAGACAGTTAACAAGCCCAAAACAGCAATGTTTCCAGGTCCTGTGAGGTACCAGAAGCTCTGCGGGGAAAGTTAATAGGTGGAAGGATACCTATGCGTGGAAACAGAGGTCAGGTAAAAGGTGAGATCCGCAAAGTACTGATGTGAGCAAGGGTTCTGGCCCTGGGCTCTTTCCAGCCCTACCAAGCTCAAACAGGGAGTTGCCATTTGCTGCTTTTGACCCTAGGCTGCCGATGCTGGGCTGGACGCCCAGGGAAAGACTGCAAAGGAAGGCAGTGTGTCACCTGTCACTTGGGGAGACAATCACAATACTCCAGCTAGCTTCTACACGTGCAGGCAGCGTACTGGATGTTATAGGCCCAAAGAGCTTCGTTTTGTGGGCAGGACCCTCAGATGGGGCACAGTGTCCTCTGGCAAAGCAGAATGTGGCCAAGGATAAAAAACCTTATTGAAAACATACCTTCAGACAGGCACATGCCCCTCTGTGAGCCAATTGCAGTGCTCCATATAGCTTCTACACTTGCAAGCAGAGTCCTGCGTTTTATAGGTCCAGGGAGTTTCGTTTTTCAAGCAGGACCCTCAGATGGTGAACATTGTGCTCTGGCAAAGCAGGATATGGGCAAGCAGGATGTGGACAGAGCAGCTGTCTGCAACATTTGGTTCTCCAGATATTCTGGACTACAACTCCCATCAGCTCTACCCAGCATAGTCAATGATGAGGAACCAGGGGCATCATAGTTCAAAAAACTGGAGAGCCGCAGGTTGCAGGCCCCTGCCCTAGACCACCTCTCCATATCTATCTTAGTATTCAAACCTCCCATCCTTTTCTGCATATTTGGAATTCTTTCATTCACGTCCATCCTGTCTAGCCAGGTGGTACCAGCTCGATATTCTACATTGACCTAAACATTCCCGTAGAGTTAACTCACAAATGTATCTCACAAAACGCCCCAACCTATTTGAGTGCTTGCCTCAAGCGTAAAACACCATGTAGGCTCCTTAGATCCAACAATGATTTCTTGCTATGTGTCGCGCGCTTCAAAAGTTCTAGAACCTGAGACTCCTGTTTCTCTGTCGCAGGCCCCAGATTATGGAATACTCTCCCCACGAGTATCCCTAGCGAGGTATCCCAAATCCAATTCACCAAACTTCTAAAAACCTGGCTATTTAATAAATTCTAACCACCCTTTTGGCCAGCATCCCACTTATAACGTTCATAACCAGTTCTCTGTTGTATATAGTATAACCAAATGTGAACAAATGTGTTTAGAAAACATGATTTTCGTGTGTATATAGGTACTAAAAATGTAACTAATCATCTCATGTATATAACTGTAACTGTCTTATGTAATATCACATTATGAATTATGTATTACACCCATGTAACCAGCATGTCAAGCCTTCTCCCTGTAACCTACGCTGTGATACCTGAGGGTTTTGGCGTATTAACAAATACAATAAATACAATAAAATAAATAAAAATAAATCCTGTGGCATCCTCACCGATTCCCCAACAAAGATCTCCTATGTGGCCAGGGGACAGCAGCCGCTACCTGATCCTAACCCCAGGGGTGTTATTATGAGGGAGGATCACATAGGAGGAGACAGCTGTCGGGGGGAGTTTGTGAACCCATCAGGAGAGGCTTATAAATCCCTCTCACTGTAAAACCCAGAAACCCCTTCCTGCAAATCACTCTAGTCAAGATAACATTCATACCTCACACACGTAATACAAACCTAACATATCCTGTTTCTAATGTATTCCTAAGTAAGAGTTCTAAACAATATCACTGTAGAAATCTTCGAAATTCTGTGAACTCCAACTCCCATAAAGCCTCAAGTACTGAGACGAGGAAGAGGAGTAATGATTTGGTTTCTTCAATCTGCATCAAATCTGAATGTGTAGACTAGTTTTTTTGAAGGATCACGAGAGCGCGGGACATTTAAAAGTGCTATCCGCACTCTAACTGCAGAGAGAGCAGGAGAAGGAAGCGGTATGAGAAAGAACCGTACCGGAGACCAAAAAGGCAGGCAATTCCAGACGGTAGCTCGCAATTGCATGAGCTACTTACCGGCGTGGCGCGAGACCAGGAGAGACACGGCAAGCATCGCTAGAGAACTGGCAGAAGCAGCAGAGCTACCGGAGATGGGGTCGTACTGAGAGGTATACAGAGAGAAGCCGGCAGGTGAGCTGGAAGCTGTGGGGAGAGCTGGAGGAAGGTCTGCAGAATGACAGAGGCTGTTCCAGAGGGGAAGCTACATGGCGATGGCGTGCCAGGGGTTGTGTGAGAAACCTGAGGGTACTCTCCCAAGCAGACCTCAAGAATCTCTTATTCAGGTGGCCTGGGAAGGGATGGCGTTCTCAGATCCCAACCCTGGGGGTGGACAAGCAAGGGAGGATCACCTGGGTAGGGAAGCCTGGGGTTATGCTCGGGGGACTACCCCCGGTGAGGCATGGTATTCCATCAAGGAAGAGGACAAGGAGGACAAAGTCCTTAAGGCTTTTATAGGCTGATTCAACTGAACCTCATTTCCACTCAACGAATCTCCCTTACTAAAATCAAAAAACCCATCTGGATCTGGTAAATCCAATAGGAACTTGAGCCCCGCTGCACTAGGTAACTACATCTCCCAGATTCCCTGTTTTCCCATTACGTACCGGAATACTCCCAGTCATTCTTCTCCACGTCCCTCTGATTATTTCCTGAACCCCCAGTCTACTTTGACAAAACACTACCGTTCCCACAATACCCCCATTTATTTCACAAACCCTACCAAACTCTAACCCATCACCCCTTTTCAACAGGAAAACTTGCTTACTGTCAGAATCCGAGTCCTCGGATTCATGACTCACCTGTTTGCTTCTTGTGGTTTTCTTCTTTGAGTGAGCGGGTTTCTTTTTCCTGGATGAGCTTGCCTTGTAAAGGTAGGCTCTGGAGTCTTCGGAATCCAGTCTTTTGGACTTTGGAGAGACACGGAGGTTCGCAGCTCCCGGGCGCAGTGACGCTGAGGCTTGGGTATGTTCAGTTGTTCCAGGAAGAGTCCATGAAAAGACCAGGACGGAACCAGGGTAAAATTACAGGGATAGGGGTTTAGAGAGAGCACTGGGAAAAGGGCTAACCAGGAAGGATAGGAATTGGAAACCAGGGCTTATGAAGGGAAAAGGGCTAACGCGAGTACACAACTTGCCGGGCGAAGGGCAGGCAGGCAGAGCGTTGAGATGCACGGAAGCGCAGGCGCGTGACTGTTTTCAAGGAAGCATGAGTTCCGCACGGACAACTAGTCCGCTCCTGGACATAGCGTCGGCCATGTTGAATGTTGCTGCATAAAGTATATTGACTGAAGGACCAGGCAGAACAGAAGGGTCGATATCAACGATACATGACAGCATGCCTCCTCCTAAACTCCAGTCCACCCGGCTTGCCTGGATGAGACCAGTGAAAACGTAACAGTAGGTGCGGTGCATTTAAGTTGGAGACTGGTTCCCATGTCTGCTCGCTGGGTGGATAGCCCTTCCATTCCACCAAATATTGCAGACAACCTCTTCTGTATCTGGAATCACAGATCCGGGACACTTCGAATTCGATTTGGTTGTCAACAAGAAGTGGAGGAGGTTGAGGACTAGGCTTACTTGACTGATGGAAGGGTTTTAAAAGTGATGTAAGAAAGACAGGATGGATTTTCTTCCAAGTGGTGGGTAATTGGAGTCAAAAGGCGACAGATTTGATCATCTCAGTTATAGTGAAGGGTCCATAGAAGCGAGGAGCTAACTTGTTTGGCCTTAGGTGTCTGGGCAGATAACGAGATGGGAGCCAAACTTTATCTCCGACGGCGTAAGAAGGCCCGGGACCTATTTTTGATGTCTGCAAATCTCTTTATGTCCGTCCTGGCCTTTTCAAGATGTTCTTTAACTTGCTTGTGGATGGTTGTTAGTTGAGCAATCCATGCGTCTACTGAAGGAATCAATGTGGGGGAGGCAAAAGTGTGGGTATCACTGAAGGGTGAAATCCTTGAGTACACAAAAACAGACTTATCCTTGTCGTGGAATGGTCTGAATTATTGTAAGCAAATTCGGCAACAGGAATAAGGAGCGACCAGTCATCTTGTACCTTGGATGCAAAACAACGTAGATACTGTTCCAGGGTCTGGTTTACTCTCTCAGTAATCTCATTAGTTTGAGGGTGATAACCTGATGACTATGCCCGATGAATACCCAATTGCTTACAAAGATGCTTCCAGAACTTGGAAACATATTGAGGTCCACGATCAGAGATGATTTTGGAAGGCAGTCCATGTAACCGGAATATGTGAGTAACAAAGACCTCTGCCATCTCGGGAGCTGAAGGAAGCTTGGTTAAGGGGGTAAAATGGGCCATGTGAGAGAAGAGGTCTATAGTGACCATTATAGTGGTAAATCCTCTGGAAGGAGGGAGGTCCACAACAAAGTCAGTGGAAATGAATTCCCAGGGTCGAGATGGTAATTCAGATTGCTGAAGCAACCCTACTGGTTTCCTATTGTTGATCTTATTCTGGTTGCAGACTGAACATATGTATATGAGCGCGTATGTCAGAGCGCAACTGAGGCCACCAAAAATGTCTTCTGATAGTCTGATAGGTGGCGGTTATACCACGATGCCGGAATGAAACGTGTCATGACAAAGACTTATGATCTTGGATTGAGTTTTTGGGGTTGGAACAACCAAACATTTGTCCTTAAAGAGGTTATCCATCCGCGATTGAGAGGGCCCAAGGATTATCGGTATTGAACTCTTTCCAAATATCTGAAGTTGCAGTCTCTTCACGTATCTGTTCCAAGAGAGAGGTAGCCTGTGCTATGAACACCTTGTCGGGAAACATCTTGGGAAGAACGGGATCACCCTCCTTAATATAATCAGGTCTTTGGGACAGAGCATCCGCTATCACATTGGATGGGCCAGGGATGGGTTGGATGCTGAATTGGTATTGGGCAAAAAAGTAGGCCCATCTAGCCTGGCGACTATTTCAGCATTCCATGGCCTGTAGAACCTGGAGGTTCCGATGGTTGGTCGTTACCACGACTGCATGCCTTGCGCCCAAAAGGAGGGGACGCCAATCTGTGAAGGCTTGTCTGATGGCTAGTAGTTGTCACAATGCCTGCCCCCAGACATACGGAACAGGTCCATCTGTCCAGGGAACAGGCACCCAAGAAGACACAAGAATTCCCAAAACCCCACCTAGGGGCTATATGGGTTCACAGTCCTGGTACCTATGGCGCCAGGCTCATATTGCCAACTTTAAACTATGCAGGTCATCTTGCAAAGAACTCATGTACAGGCCATCATGAGGCCATGAAGGGACTACTTTCCTTTAGGAACTATTTTGCTGCTTGGGTGTGGTACTGGAACTTCTTACCTGGGAACTACTTTTTTGATGCTATTTAAACCACGCCCGAAGAGCAGCACACGCTTCGCGTTATTCTGCATGTTAGCAGCGTAACGCTCACCGTGTCTGCAGTCCAGTATCCAGTCTAGTATCCAGTCTACAGCCACACCCGTCTTGTGTCCGGAGCCGATCCTAGAGAAAAGGAAAGAAGAAGAGAAGGTTAGAACAAGGAGATTTCCATTTGGTCATCATATTTTCCTGGAGCAGCCACACCTGTGGACAAGGGAAAAAGACATTAAAATAAATCGCGTCACATTGCCAGCTGCAGCGCCGCGCCATACTCAACTGTCTACAGAGCATCTCCACGACCCAGTGCAGCATCCGTTGAATGGCCGCCCGAAACATCAGCATCTGAAAAGACAAGAACAAAAGGTGAGCGGGGTTCCGCCAAAGACATTCTTTTACTTACCGCAAGATACTTACTCGGAATTTTACCGCTCGAGGCAGCGCTTGTCACCATTCTACGTTAGACATTTGCGGCAAGGCGCCACACCTGCAAGGAAGATAGAGAACTATTGGCTAATTACATTTGAACAATATTACTTGCTAGACAGCGCTTGGTACAAACTGACTCTTACCTAGGCGCTACCTTCATCCATCGAGACCAACTCACTCCTTGGATCACGCTGCAAGGGAAAAGGGATGAAAGGAGCAAGAGTGAATTAACAGACATTTGAACTCTAAAAGAACTATACATTCGGTTTACACACAACTTACCTCGGAGTCATTATTTGTCTGGACCTCTGCCAAATACCTTCGGATCAGTGAAGTAACTGAACTTCTACACGCCCCCTGCACTCCACGCAGGATGGAGAGTTCATCCTTCCAAACAAAAAGGTGAGACTTTATGAAGGGGAATATTGGAAGTTTTCAGGGAAAATAGTGTTAGTGTAACCTCTCACCCACGGGTGGCTAATCCCCTTTACTGCTATTAGGAAAATATTCTTGTGGGCCAGGCAGACGAAACTGAGTGGGCAAGTGCAGCCGATCATCACTTCACTACCAGTCACACTGATGGAGACCGCAGCAGTCCAGCTTCGTTCGACGCCCCTGTGGAATCCAGGTGTGCGTAACAGAACGCAAAGCCTTGCTACAAATCTCCACCGGGGCATTATGGAGACCTCAGAGACTGACCAATTAGCCAAACTACTGGGAGAACTTGGGGCTGAAGTGCATTCCGCCCGTCAAGAGACTAATGCTTTCAGGAGAGAACTGATTGTGGCAAAAGAACGTACGGATGATCTCGCCAGGCAATTACCTCAAGCTCAAGCTGGGCACACACCTTTACCTGGACTCGGGGGAGCTTCTTCCCCAAGCTCAATCAAGTAATCCAGTGCAAGTAATTTTACCAGGGAAAGTCCCTTTAGCACTGCCAGAACGTTTTGCGGGGGGACCCAAAAAGGTTCGCTGGGTTTATGAACCAGTGCCGCCTGCATTTTTTATGTAGACCTGGCGCCTTTCGAATGATCAAGCAAAGGTAGCCTTTGTACTATCGTATCTCAGCGGCAGTGCAGCCAATTGGTCTATTCCACTAGTCAACCAGGATGACCCTCTTCTTCGGGATTTTCAGGGTTTTCAACTAAGCATGGAAAGACTATTTGCCCGACATTCCCAAGGCCAAGCTTTGGATAACAAACTTTTGTCCTTGCGTCAGGGTAACCAGGATTTGCAGACCTACATCGCAACCTTCAATAGGATGGTGGTAGAAACCGGATGACCAGAGGTCAAGCGGCTTACGCTATTTCATCGTGGGCTACGAGGTGAACTAAAAGACGTTTTGGCACAAGTAGTGAACCCACCTCAAGATTGTGCTGAATACATAGACCTGGTTGTCCAGTTGGATCACAGACTTCAGAATCGGAAGGCTGATCGGGCTAGATTCGAGAATCGAGTATTGGTAAGACCTAAAGACGTCACCCCCAAAGGAACTGATGTATCTGAACCCATGCAAATTGGGGGGGTTAAAGGACCTTTAACTCAAAAAGAAAGGGACAAGAGGCGGCAGTTACAATTGTGTTTGTATTGTGGAACCTCGGGACATTTTTTACGGGATTGCCCAGTGAAACCACCTAAGAAGGTGGTAGGAGTTGCCGACAAAATCAATATGGAATCATAGCCGGGAAACGACCACGTCCGACAAGCGTAGAGGTCCGCTTGCCAAGCATGAAGAAGGACACTCGGACCGCGCACCTAATTATACCAATGGTTCTTATAGATCGAAGGCAACCATATTGTATGCACGCAGTGAGAGCATTCATTGATAGCGGAGCCATAGGAAACTACATGGATCAAGAATTGGCTAAAAGGATGAACCTGTCTCTTTGGAAAAAAAAACACAACTGATGTAATCACCACCGTCGATGGGACCGAAATAGCTTCCGGTCTAGTAACTCATTCAACGATGGAGATGACACTGTTGGGTCAAGATGGGCAGCGAGAGAGCATTGTGTTTGACTTAATCAAAGCCCCACAGTTCCAAATAATTCTGGGAATGCCATGGTTGGAAACTCATAATCCTTGTATTGACTGGCGAGAAAAGAGAGTGACCTTCTCGGATTGTGCACACACGTGTTACCCTGAAAGAACTTTGATCAAGAGACTGGCTACGGTCACGAATCCGATAACTCAGTTACCCCAGGAATACCAGGAATTTCAGGATGTTTTCCAGAACGACCAAGCAAACACGTTACCACCCCACAGATCATATGATTGCCAGATAGACGACCTACCCGGTGCTCAAATTCCATGCAGTAGAATCTACGCCCTCACTGAACCCGAAAATCTTCATTTACGGCAATATTTGGGTCAATACCTCGCTAATGGCTTAATTCGCCCGTCAAAGTCTCCGGCAGCATCGTCTTTATTCTTCGTCTTTAAAAACGAAGGTGACCTTAGGACTTGTACTGACTATCGTGCATTAAACCAAATAACGGTGAAAAACTGGGGGGGCGTGGCAAGCCAGCCATGGAGTAGGACGTGCTCCGATGCGGCTGCTCCGATAGATCTGACATCGATCCTGTTATTAGCGCACTTGCGATCCGAATATTACTAAAAACGTATGAGACGGCGTGGGAAGCTGCCCTCCACCAACAGAGAGAAGCACGGCTCGCGTGGAGTGGAGATGACCGAGATGTGAGCATTACGAGAATCGCCTGGTGAAACGCGGAGTCAAGCAAAATGGCGGCGGACAAAGGCGTCGAATTCTGAGAGCAGTTTGATCGCCGGCACGACTGCATACAGCAAATTCACTGTACTGGAGGGGGCTCCCTTTAAAGAAAAGTTGGCAACGCGCGCTCGGCTAATGTGTAATGCTACAAGAGACGGGCTGCGGTGTGCGAGGAACCCATGATACATTGTGGCCGGTGACTGCCGAAGCTGATGCGAATTGGGACGCCCAGCGGAACGCTGCAACAACTACAAGAGTGACAGTGGGAGCTGGTTACATTTTATACTGGCACCCAGGAAGGCCATCCGCCTCGCGTGCTGTTACATTTCGCTAGGGGAGGCCGTGCGCGGAGACGTCGGATCGCGCTGAGGTGGGCCTGCTGCAGTGAACGAAAAGGCACTGAAGTGTGGCGGGGGCCCCCTGTCACGGAGGAGATAAGTTGCGAAGGCTACGTGGGGCCTTGGAAAGGGAATGGTGGGCACTGCGCGCCCGAGCTTTTAACGCCACGGCCCTAGAAGTGGAGGGCGGAGGCATCGTGTGTGCACAGGACAGACAGTGCAGTCCGGAGTGCAGAGCTGGACAAGTGGTTGTGCCACGGGGAACAGAGAGCATTGTGAGAGACTGCTGGTGGCGGCCCTGGAGTGGGGCTTGGGGGCTGCTGTGTGGGCGCCAACGGTGGCTATTGTGGCTTTATCCAACGAAATCAATGCAGATGCAACGATAAGAGCCGAAGGCACGTGCAGAGGCTAAGACACTGGCACGTGATGCCGCGTGAGCCATAAGGAGTGAATCGGTACTGCAAGACTGCGCAGGCCATGGGAGACTGAGCACAATAAGCGCGTAGTCGTGAAAGGGCCCCGGGAGTCGGATGAGCAGGATAGGGTGCGCCCTAACACGCATTGGCATAAACTGTGTTGTGCAAGGACATGGTGTGTTTGGGTACGAGCCTAGTGGGCATGACCTCACGTAGTGCCCTTGTGGCCATCTGACCTGACTGGTGAGGGCACTCTGAAGTTGCACCACGGCGGTGTAACGATACTGCTGCAGCGGAGGCCGAGCGACCTGGAAAAGCATCTGAACCAGCGGGATGGCCGGGCGGGGGCCGTGGGCAAGACCAGAAATAAACAACCCACTTTGGAAACGTTTGCTAAGGCACAGCTCTCCCCGGCGACCACAGTGCCTAAAGGAATGCCAACGACAGCAGCAGAGAGCACTGTAGCTACGGAAAACCATCAGATTCTAGCAGCTATCACTGAGCTGAGGGACTCATGGGGGGCAGCAATGGCGGACCTACGCACTGCATTGGAGGCCAAAATAGATGCCGTAGGCATTGACGTTGCCTTGCTACGACAAGATGTGAGGACATTGTCGGAGAGAACGAGCAGTTTGGAAAGTACAGTGAAAATTAACTCAGACACCGGCGCAGACAACGCAAAGGAGGTTCACATATTGAAACAGCAGGTCGTTAATTTGGAGAATCGTGCGGAGGAGGCGGAAGGGAGAACAAGGAGGAACAACATTCGCATGGTCGGCCTTCCAGAGGGGGAAGAAGGCCGTGATCCCACAGACTACATCGAGAACTTACTTCTGCAAGAAATAGGGGCCGAAAAACTCTCGCAAGGTTTCACCGTTGAGCGGGCGCATAGAGCCCTCATGAGGAGGTCACAACCGGGGGCACCCCCCTGGTCGATTTGAGCGAAAATACTGAACTATAAGGATTTCGAGAAGATTTTGGAATACTTCCGCAAAGGAGGAACCATCGAAAGGGCTTTGTGCACCGTCACAGCGTATCCAGATTACACAATGCTGGTCCAAAGGCAGCGGTAAAGCTATGTGGCGATCAAAAGAAGGCTACGTGCGGCGGGGATCAAATATATGCTGCTGTACCCTGCGAAATTAAAAGTGATCCACAAGAGCAAGATGTTTTTTTTCCACACTCCCGGAGAAGCGACGGCCTGGCTAGACCTTCAGGGTTGTCCGGAACAGGAGGCGGATCAAGCTCGAGAGTAATACGATAAGTGTTCGGGACATTACATGTGGCGGGATATGATGTGCAGGGGATATCCATTAGTATGGCGGGTGATGGCTCAGGCTGAGGGGTATCACTGGGTACAGGTGGCACCTGAAGCAGATCCCACGGACTTGGGCAAACATAAAGACTTGAATATAGCACAGTGTATATATGTGTATATATGTGTTAATTGTATAATTAAGTGTGTTGAGCTTATAGTGAATAGGAGTGGCAGGACGTGAGCACCCTATCCCCCCATACTGGTCCTAGTAGGCTAGCCATTAGGGCGGCCTTACCCTGCGGAGCATCGAGTACAGGCAGAAGCCAGAAAGTGCTAGATGCGGGGGAGCCTGAGATCCAATGATGGAGCTGGGCAACAGTTGGGGAAGGGGTTGGGGGGGTTGGGAGATAGATTGGGGGGTGGGAGGTGTGGGGAGTTGGGTGTGGTTGAGCAGGATAAGGGGGAGGGAGGGGTGTTTGGGGTGTGTGTAGTTAGGGGAAGTTTGAACTGGGATACGAGCCTAAATAGCGGAAAACGAGTCAGAGTGGGGGATTGCGCGGCCGGGGTGGGGGCGGGTATAATATCAGGCCATGGGGGACCTTAAAATGATCACGTGGAATGTCAGGGGTCTAAACAGTTATTTAAAGAGAAGAACAAGTTACTTTCTTACCTGGTAACGTTCTTTCAATGGGATGGTCCGACGACGTATTCCATTTCTATGACATGTAATCACCACAGCTGTGCTGCTTCGGAAACTTTTTTCGGCGTCTGCGTCCTGCGTCGCCCGTAGCCTCAGTTGTAGTTTTTTCCCTCAGAACGTGTGACATTAGTCAACTGCCAGTCAGACACAAAGCCTTGCGGAACGTAAGCTGCAATCGCAAAAGAAATTCTGCAGCGGGGAAGGCAGGGCGGGAGCGAGGGGTTCTGCGAGGGGATTGGGTCCTCCAACGTATTCCATATCTATGGCAGACTCCCAAAGCAGTACCAGAGCAAGGAGGAGGGAAAGAATTTAGAATCAAAATTTAGAATAGCCAATCAAATAGCAGAGCAAAGGACCGCCTTGCAAAAGGCCAGATCCTGTCCTCGGATGGAATCGAGGGAATAGTGATGTACAAATGTATGTACTGAAGCCTAGGTGGCTGCATCACAGATGTTGCGAATAGGAACACCCCTCTGCAGGGCAGTAGATGCAGCCATACCCCTGGTAGAATGGGCCCGCAAGCCAGCCGGTGGGTCCTTACCCGCCAAGCAGTAACACTCCGAGATGGCTAAAATAATCCAGCGAGACAAAGATTGTTTCGTCACAGCTTGCCCCAAACGCTTTCCAGCGTAACCAATAAAGAGTTGATCGTCCACTCTGACCCGGGACATGCGTGAAACATAAAAGCTTAAAGCTCTCCTAGGATCAAGCCTATGGAGCCTCTCCTCTTCCTTACCAGGATGCGGAGGAGGACAGAATGCCGGAAGAACAACCTTCTGGGCCAAATGAAATTCCGTCACTACCTTCGGAAGAAAAGAAGGACGAACTCTAAGGACAACCCTGTCCTTGTGAAATACAGTGAAGGGTGGCTTAACTGAAAGTGCCTGTAACTCACTAACTTGCGAGCGGGAGTAACCGCAACTAAAAACACAGTTTTCAGAGTTAACAGCCTCAAAGGGCAAGAATGTAAAGGCTCAAACGGAGCACCCATAAGAAACTTAAGAACAAGGTTTAAATCCCAACCGGGCACCAGGAAAGGTGACGGAGGGAACACATTAGTGAGCCCTTTCAGAAACTGTGAAATTAAAGGGATTTTAAAGTAAGAACACTCTTCAGGCGAGCGCTTAAAGATGGACAGCGCCGCCAGGTAACCTTTAATGGTACCCACTTACAAGCCCCTGTGGGCCAAAGAAAGTAAAAAGGACAGAACCATGGGGATGTCACATGCAAAAGGATCCACATTCTGAACTCTGCACCAGTCGCAGAACTTACGCCAACGGTACAGAGACTTTGTTGCTGGCCTTCGGGCCGAAAGCAACACCTCCATCACGTCTACAGGGAGGTCCCAATCCTTATACCTCAACCTTTCAGAAGCCAAGCGTGAAGGTTGAGGGATCTGACCTCTGGATGGAGAACCTGACCCCCCTCCCGTGAGAGCAGATCATCTCGGTAGGGAAGACGACGTGGAGGGCAGATGGACAAGTCGAGAAGGTCCGGGTACCACGTCCTCCAAGCCCACGCCGGAGCAATGAGGATCATCCGGGAACCGAACTTCCGTAACCTCCGCAGCACTTGCGGGATGACGGAGACTGGACGAAACGCTTACAGCAGCGGGAATGACCACTCCACCACAAACGCGTCTCATAAGGCTCCTTTTGGAGGAAATTCCCGCGAGCAAAACCTTTCGCACTTCCAGTTGACACTGGAGGCGAAGATATCCACTTGAGGGGTCCCCCAAAGGGCGAAGATCTCCAGGAGAATCTCCTGAGCCAACTCCCACCCATGAGAGATCGCGCTCTGCCTGCTCAGAGCGTCCGCCGTCACGTTTTCGTCTCCGGCCAGATGAACTGCCGAGATCGAAACTTCCTGCTGGATGGCCCAGAACTCGAGCTGCATCACCTCCCTGCACAGAAGAAGTGACCCTGCCCACCCCTTTTTGTTGAGGTAGTGCATGGCCACTGTGTTGTCCGTCAGGATCAGGACACTCTTTCCTCGCACAGTCGGCAGAAAAGCCTTCAGGGCTAGCCTGACGGCCCTCAGCTCCAACAGATTGATATGGAGTCTGGACTCCGACGGAGACCAACGACCGCTGACTGTCAGCCCGTTGGCATGAGCTCCCCATCCCGTGAGAGATGCATCCGTCACGATCGTCACCTCCGGCCAGGGAAGCCAAAATGGAGCCCCCTCCATCAAGTTGCCTTCGACGGCCCACAACAGAAGGTCCCGGGCGACCGAGGGCGGCACCTGAACCGGGTCCGACACCCTGCAGGAGGACTGCGACCATTGCGTCTTGAGTACCCACTGAAAAGATCTCATCCGCAGGCGAGCCTCTGGCACCAGAAGAATGCAGGATGCCATGAGGCCGAGCAACCTCAAGAACTCGAACGCTGGGAGCGTCTGGGCATGCTGAAACGTGTACACCATCTGCTGAATGTGAAGAGCCCTCACCTGGGGAGGAAAACACTGCCCCAGGGAAGTGTCGAGCACTGCTCTGATGTACTGGAGCCGTTGTGTTGGCGTCAAATGGGACTTCTTTATATTGAGGGAGAAGCCCAGCCTGTGAAGGGAGTGGCAGGTGACGGACAGATGATCCAGGACTTGCTCGGGAGAGCTCCCCCTGATCAACCAATCGTCCAGGTAGGGGTAGACGTGAATCCCCCCTTGCCTGAGATGCGCTGCCACCACCACCATGAGCTTGGTGAAAACCCTCGGGGCGGAGGTCAATCCGAACGGCAGGACCCGAAACTGAAAGTGCGAGTCGCCAACCGCGAACCTCAGGTACTTCTTGTGCTTGGGATGGATCGGCACATGGAAGTAAGCATCCTTGAGGTCGAGTGACACCAACCAGTCCTGAAGCAGAAGGGCCTGAAGGACTTGAGAGAGAGTAACCATCTTGAACTTGTCCTTCCTGAGAAGTTTGTTCAAACCGCGCAAGTCCATGATGGGTCTCAATCCCCCGTCTTTCTTCGAAATCAAAAAATAAGGGGAATACCATCCCTTGTTCCTCTCCGCTACAGGCACCAGTTCTATGGCGCCTTTCTCCAGCAGGGCTTGAATTTCCTGCGCAAGGAGCAGATCCGGACTCTGCAAAGAGAGGTTCCCCGGTGGATTGTCGCGAGGCCTGTGCCGAAAGGGAAGACAGTAGCCGTGTGTTATGATCTCCAGAACCCACACATCTGAAGTAATGGCTTGCCACTCTACAAGATGCTGCGCCAGCCTTCCCCCAACCGGTGAACCATGGGACATGGCCTCATGACTGAGTGGGAGCGGCTGCGGCGTTACCTGAGGGCAAAGAGGCAACTGCCCGAGCGGCCTTGGCACCACGGGTACCCTGTCGTCCACCTCTGGTACCCCTGCGTTGGCCTCTTTGACTGCCAGCTCCTCTCGCTTTACTGAAGGACGAGTAATAGCGAAAGGAACCACCCCTCCAGTGCTGTCCCCTAGGACGAAAATGCAGAGGTTGGCGAACTGCAGCGCCCAACGACTTCGCTGCAGCTTTTGAGGTCTGCAACCTCTCAAGGCTCTCGTCAGCCTTGCTGCCAAAAAGGTGTTCACCGTCAAAGGGCATGTTGAGGAGCCGGGACGGCACATCAGGAGCAAACCCCGAATTCCGCAACCACGCAAACCTGCGTATCACGGTGCTCGCCGCCATGGACCTACTGACGCATTCAGCTAAATCCAACCCGACTGAACGGACTCACACATGGCATCCTTACCATCCTGGACCATAGCAAGGAAACCATCCCGTTCGTCCCCTTCGGGAATATGTTCAGCCGCTAACGCAACACAGTTCCACAGAGTGTGTGTGAAACGAGACAAGGCACAAATGGAGTTGGCCGCCTGAAGCGCCATACCACCAGAAGAAAACACTTTCTTCGCCCAGCCATCAAAACGTTTGTCGTCCCTATCAGGAGGGATGGTAGGGTACGACGCCTGCTTTGCTGGGGTCGTGGCCGCCTGCACCACCAAACTCTCCGGAGTGGGGTGCCTGGTCAACTGTCAGGGTTCCACATGTAATAGGGACCAGTGGTGCTCAAAGTAAACAATGTTCAATGGTAAAACATGTTGTCAATATGTCCAAGCATAAGAAATGCCTGTATTTCAGAACCCTGCTTTGTGTTATGCGCAGGAGGGGTCTCGCAGTAAGACATAAAGCCCTCTGGGGGCGCAAGGACGCCAAAGGACTACATTACCCAGGAGGCTCGTGTGTCCACGAGCCTCCAGAACCCTTCAGGACGCCGAAACGGCCTCCGTGCATGCGCATTGCGCTCCGGACACCGCCCCAGCTTTCGCGCATGCGCACAACAGAACTTGGAAGCCTCCCTTGCGCTCGAGAACACCGGAGGACTCAGACGCATGTCCCGGAGGCTCCTGCAGGCTGTGATTCGCGGGGCCACACCCCGCCTGCTTCCCCTGCAGGCCCCGCGCAACGCTAGAGATAAGTGCAAAAACCTTGTTATCATCCGCTGAGTTAGACTGTGGGGCTGATTGAGCGGGGAACCGTAGCTGGGGCTCCGGAGAGGGAACCTTATTTCGTTCACCTCCCCGGACTTCAAAAGAGTGTTACGAGCACTACGAAGCTCGTTTTCGGATGTTTCTAGTTAACGGGGCCGAAGGCCCATCATAGTAAAGAGTGTGTGTGTGGGTGTCGGGACTCCGGCACTGATCTTTGGCCCGCATTCAGTGGGAACTGGAATTGTGACTTGGCAAGTGCGCAACGTAAAACTCATACGTGCTTTTATTCTTTTGTAGCGGCGCTCCCGTTTGGTAGCGAATCAAGAATCATAGAATCCAAGCCTGTAGCGGAACTCTCTCGCCACATCGCCAGCATCATTCAGAGCTAAGTGCTGCTAAAAACTGTAAAGCATTGCATGTATGGTTGTGACTCCTAACGATCATGTGTATAGTTGCTATCCATTGTGGGGGATATGCCTAAGTGATGTGAAACACAAGGGTGTTGTTTCCAAGGGAATGTTACAGGCTTCAGTGCGTGAAGACTAGATTGTAAACCACTAAAGGGATACCATTTGATGTATGCAAGAGTGAGTGGGCGGAGACAAAACATCGAAGGCATCCAGGAGGGAGCCTTGGAACTACTCATCCTTGCCTACCCTACCCTACCCATCCCTATCCTCACCCACCCAATTCCCTTCCCTAAATTCAACCCGGTTACCCTAATTCCCCCTTACCCATCCAATCCAGCGGACCCTAACCCTCTTTCCCCGGCGGGTCGCGGCAGCCTGTGGTGGTCATAGTCCAGGTACCAAGACCCAACGGGGAGGCAGGTGTACGTGCTACCTCCGCGCAAGGCCAGGATACTTGACAGTCAAGTAGCAGGGGTCGCTACTGGCCAGACGGTATTTTCGCGACAAGGATCTGCCCACCGCCGGGAGACTCTCCGGAGCAGTCCAAGCCGCTGCCACCCTTCTCTGTAAAGCCATATGGAACGGCAGTACCGGGTCAGTTGGGGGACCAACATCAAGGATGTCCGTTAGATCATCCTGCACAAACTCCCCTGGGGGAGCAGACCATCCCAAGTACTCAGAAACCCTAGCCATAAGGCGCCGGTACGAGGAATCGGCATGAGAGCCAGGCTCAGGCCTACAAAACTCCACCTCCGGAGAGGTGTCCAGTCCACTGGCATCATGCAGTGACTGCCTCAAATCGTCAAACTGACTATGACCCGAGACAATTTCATCTGGAACCTGACTAGGAACCAGGCCATCAGAATCCTCATCCGCCTCTGAAATGTATTCCAGGTGGCGAAAAGAAGGCACCCGAGAGTGCTTGCTCTTAACCAGAGCCTTCCTAGAGGGTTCCCCCGTGCCACGGGGTACCTCCGACACGAAAGGCGTCGATGGAGTCGAGCGAATCGGCGCCGGCGTCGAGAGAACAGGCATCGGCGCCGAGGATCGGCGTCGACGTCAGATGCAGCGCCGCCACCATCGGCGTCGTCGACACAGCCCTCGAAGCCGGAGCCCCGAGCGTGTCCTTCGACGACCTGAGCATCGACGGCTTCGACGACTTCCTCGGAGCCGGAGCCTCGAGAAAGCCTGTCGACGCCTCAGACGTCGATGTCTTCCTCGAAGACCTCACAGGTGCACATGGTCTCGAACGCGTCGAGGACCGGGACCTGGAACGGGTACGTCGAGAACGAGTCTCCTTGTCCGAACGGGACCTCTCCCGTGACTCGTGCCGACCACTCTTGCGAGCGGTGTCTCTCGACCTCTCACGACCGACCCCACTCGGGGGCGCGGACGGCTTAGTACCCTGTGACTCAAGAATCGCCAGCATTTTCTTCCCGAAGGAAGCCCATTCCTCCGGCGTCGCACGGCTGGTGGGGTAAGCGACGTGCGAGACTTCCGACGATGACGCGGAGAGTCACCCCTCGAATCATCCATCGAAAGCCCCGCAGACTTCGACTTCCGGGGCTTGGACACCCGACCTACCGACAACAACTTCTTACGTTCGCGTAAGGCTTTGGACGTGAGCGACTGGCAGTCGATACAGTCATCCGTGTCGTGGGCCTCCCCGAGGCACCAGAGGCAGGCGTCGTGCGAGTCCGTCACCGACATCTTGGACCCACACTCCCCGCACTTCTTGAAACCCGGACGCGGTGTTGAAGACGAAGTAGAAGACATCTTCACACAAAGGATTTTCACAAAAACGAACAGGTTCGAAGAACCGAGAAGAACAGAACTCCAAAGGGTCGAGGCATTAACCGAGATTCACGAAGCAACACGTTCGCGGAAAAAACGAAACTGAGGCTACGGGCGTCGTGCGTCCTACTTACCACATCGGATGACGTCGGACGAGGTCCTCGACGACGGCGCATCGACGCAGGACGCAGAAAAAAGTTTCCGAAGCAGCACAGCTGTGGTGATTACATGTCATAGATATGGAATACGTCGGAGGACCCAATCCCCTCGAAATAAGGTTGTGCTTTACCTGCGCAGACAAAAGATAGACATTGCGCTATTACAGGAGACTCATTTGACAGAAGAGAGACTGGGTATGATTAAGAGGAAATGGAAAGGAGTGGTGGTGGGCTCAACATACTCCGCCTATGCTAGAGGGGTCCTAATCTGGGTGGCCCCGCATGTCCCCTTCCATGTGTTGCAGGAAACTGTTGAAGCGGATGGGAGAATGGTCATACTCAGGGGATTGGTAGAGAACAGAGAGATAAGTATAATCAACACATACGCACCCAATCAGAATACAGCGACGTATTTCAGAGCCCTGAGTGCTAACCTCGGTGTATGCATGGGAAGTGCGGTAATCTGGGGTGGGGATTTTAACTGTGTACTAGATCCAAGGGTGGATAGATCAGATCAGAAATTGGAAAAACCTGTCCCGGCAGCATGTGTGTTACAAAAGCTGCTCAATGACTTTGACCTGGCAGATGTATGGAGAATGAAGCACCCTCTAGAAAGAAAGTACTCTCACTACTCGGCCCCACAACAGCTGTCCACTAGACTAGACTATGTCTTTGCTACGTCAGATCTAATAATGGAAATGGTGCAGGTGGAATATAAAGCTAGAGTCCTGTCGGACCACTCGCCCTTGTTTGTCAGCTGGCAATACTGCCCTCCAAGAGCAAGGATCCCGACATGGCCGCTCCGAGCGGAAGCGCTTAAAGACCCTGTGTCCAAAGAAGAGGTAAGGGAGAATCAGAAAAAAAAATAATTAAAAAAAAAAAACGGTGAAAAACCGATACCCGTTGCCCCTGATCCCAGAACTACTGGACCAAGTAAAGGATGCTCATATCGACACTAAGTTGGACCTCCAAGGGGCGTATCATCTGGTACAAGTGAAAAAAGGTGACGAATGGAAGACTGCCTTCCGTACCAAATACGGATTGTTCGAATACCAGGTGATGCCTTTCGGGCTTTACAACGCACTGGCAGCCTTCCAGTATTTTATGAACGATGTCCTTCGCGAACACCTAGACGTCTGTGTTGTTGTATACATAGACGACATCTTAGTATACTCTTCATCTGAATCAGACCATGTGAAGCACGTTCGTGCTGTACTAGAAAAACTACGCTAGCATAAATTATATGCGAAATTGGAAAAGTGCATTTTTCATACTTCGGAAGTTGAATTTCTTGGATTTATCCTGACCCCAAATGGAGTTCGAATGGATTCACGAAAGGTGGATGCAATCCTCAAGTGGCCCTCCTCGATTAAAGGGGTACAGAGTATGCTTGGATTTGCGAACTTTTACCACAGATTAATTCCTGATTTTTCACATCTTGTACACCCCATCACGGCTCTTTTGCGGAAAAATAAACTCTTCCAGTGTACAGAAGAAGCTGAAAAGGCCTTCCAAGACCTAAAACAGAAATTTACTTCAGCTCCTGTTTTAAAGCACCCACGTCCTGAACTTCAGTACATGGTTGAAACTGATGCATCCAGCTTAGCCATGGGAGCTATCCTTTCCCAAAAGGATCCTGAGACTGGTCAACTTCACCCGGTGGCGTTTTGGTCACAGAAATTTTCAGCACCAGAGTTAAACTATGCAGTTACCGACAAGGAACTCCTGGCCATCAAGTCGGCGTTCAAAGCCTGGCGGCATTATCTTCTCGGAGCTCGACACACCATCACCGTAATCACGGATCACAGGAACTTACAATATTTAAAGACAGCCAAAGCTCAATCGTCACGCCAACTTAGATGGGCCTTATTCTTTGCGGAATATGATTTCGTGATTACTTACCGACCAGGTTGTCGAAATGGCAAAGCAGATACTTTATCTCGTATTGGAATGGGAGAAGCATATTCAAATCCAGAACCAGTACCCATAATTTCAGAGAGAAGAATTCTTGGCATAACCACTCTACAGACTCTGGATGACATCCATAAAAAGATTCAACAGCTTTTCGACCCTGCAGCCTTACAAAGCTGGTTGAACAAAGGCAAAGATTATTCAGTCACCAATCACCTACCATACTATCAAGGACGTCTTTACCTACCAAATAAAGAATTACAAGAACAGGTTATCTCCAATTACCATGAGTCTTTAATAGAAGGGCATCCTGGGAACGCTACAACCCGAGGCCAAGATCAAAAGACAATTCTGGTGGCCTATTTGGCGGAAAGACATTAAGTCATTTGTACTGTCTTGCGGTATTTGCGCCCAAAATAAGACCCAGAAAAGGAAACCAGCAGACCTATTACAACCTTTGGACATTCCGCCTACGCCTTGGCATACCTTACCCCTTGACTTTATTACTGACCTTCCCCCATGTAATGGGTATAACACCATCCTATTTATAATGGATCTTTTTTCCAAAATGGCTCATTTCATTCCATTAAAGGGTCTACCTTCAGCCTCGACCATGGCCAAGGAATTTTAGAACATATCGTCCGAATACATGGATTCCCCTCCGTACTGGTTTCCGACCAGGGAAGTCAGTTCATTTCTCAGTTTTGGAGGAAATGCTGTCAATTGGCCCAAATCGACGTTAGACTATCAACCAGCCTCCATCCTCAAACCGATGGTCAAACTGAGAGGACCAATCAGACACTAGAGCAATACCTACGGTGCATGTTACACCAAACTGAAGGCAATTGGAAAGAAATTTTGTGGATATCCGAATATGCATACAACACCTCATTGCACTCAGGAACAGGACAAAGCCCATTTTACACTATATATGGGCGACATCCTCGAACCTCTGAACTCGATTCGCCCCAACACTTAGAGATGCCCGCCGTGAACCATCTACACGCCACTATTACACAAGCTTTTAAAAAGGTAACAGAACATTTGAAACAAGCTAAAGAGAGATACAAGAAAACCGCAGATCAACATAGAAGCGAAGCTCCGAAATATCAGATAGGAGACCAAGTTTGGCTGGCTTCAAGACACATACCTTTAAAGGGGACTCGAACCTTTAACCCCAAGTATTTGGGATCTTACACTATTAAAGCCATTATTAATCCTGTGGCTGTCAAATTGGAGTTACCGTCAAATATGCAAATTCACCCAGTCTTTCATGTTTCACTTTTAAAGCCAGTACAACCAGGGACAAGGCTAACTAAACCACCTAATCCCATCCTAATAGACGGGGTACCAGAATTTGAAGTAAAGAATATTTTGGACTCAAATATAGTCAAATCAAGACTTTTTTATCTGGTTGACTGGAAAGGTTATGGTCCACAAGTAAGGTCATGGGAACCAAGTGACAATATTCATGCAGCCTAGGCGCCAGGCTCATATTGCCAACTTTAAACTATGCAGGTCATCCTGCAAAGAACTCATGTACAGGCCATCATGAGGCCATGAAGGGACTACTTTCCTTTAGGAACTATTTTGCTGCTTGGGTGTGGTACTGGAACTTCTTATCTGGGAAATACTTTTTTGATGCTATTTAAACCACGCCCGAAGAGCAGCACACGCTTAGCGTTATTCTGCATCTTAGCAGCGTAACGCTCACTGTGTCTGCAGTCCAGTATCCAGTCTATCCAGTTTCCAGTCTACAGCCACACCCTTTTTTTTTATCCGGAGCCGATCCTAGAGAAAAGGAAAGAAGAAGAGAAGGTTAGAACAAGGAGATTTCCATTTGGTCATCTTTTCCTGGAGCAGCCGCACCTGTGGATAAGGGAAAAAGACATTAAAATAGACTGCGTCGCATTGCCAGCTGCAGTGCCGCGCCATACTCGCCTGTCTTCAGAGAATCTCCACGACCCAGCACAGCATACGTTGAATCGCCACCCAAAACATCAGCATCTGAAAAGACAAGAACAAACAAAAGGTGAGCGGGGTTCCGCCAAAGACATTCTTTTACTTACCGCAAGATACTAACTCTTAAATCCAGCTTGGTGAAAATGACAGCTCCACATAGGGCCTCCATGATGTCTGAGATAAGAGGCAAGGGGTACCTATCTTTCAGGGTACACTTATTCAAACCTCGGTAGTCCAAGCATGGGCGGAGTTCCTTGGTATCCTTCTTGGGTACAAAAAATAGAGATGCTCCTGCTGGGGACTTGGATGGACGAATAGTTCCATTGGAAAGATTGGTGTCTAGATACTCTTGCAAGGCAGCTTTCTCTGATTCTGATAGAATGAACATCCTTCCAAACGGGATAACTGCATTCTCTTCTGTGTAAATTGCACAATCTTCAGGATGATGAGGAGGGAGTGATTGAACAATGGCAGAAGAAAATACATCTGAAAATTGACAGTACTCCTCGGGTACCTGGGTAATGGCAGAGACCGTGAGGTGTTGTGGTTTTGGGAGCTTCATTCCGGTAGACTGATTGGGTTTCCCAGATAGGCAGTTAGTGAGACAGAACTCGGAACCCAGGAACAAGGGTCCAGTTGATATAAGGATTGTGTTTTCTCAACCATGGCATGCCAAGCACAATGGGATAGTGAGCTGCTCTGATGATGTCAAAACGCAACATTTCCTGGTGATTGTGGATAGACAGCATAAGCTCTGAAGTTTGTTGCGATATGGGTCCGGAGGACAAGGGCCTTCTGTCGATTCCTTCCACCGCCTGGAAAACCTCCTTATTCTCTCGAGGAATGTTATGTCTCTGTGCCCACTAGTCATCCAAAAAAAAAACCATGGCACTGCAATCCACAAGGGTCAGTATAGAATTGGTTGTTGAAAGATTTACCTGGAGTAGCACCAAAGTATTGGTCAAAGAACAGTCTTGTGAAGGTGATATGTGGGAGCAGGATTCCTTTTCCTGAAACTGGGCTCCGTTCAGGATCGGGAGCCGGCGTTTCCCGAGCGACGAGGAGGGGCAATCGGGCAATTGTTTATCTGATGCGCAGTAAATGCAAAGACCACTATTAATCCTTCTTGTTCTTTCCTGGTTGGATATGGGTCCTCTCAGGGACCCTAGTTGCATGGGTTCAGGTTCGGATTGAGCTTGGAGTGAAGGTTCCTGGTCTCCGGGACGGTTGTATTCAGGTAGAGGTCTTGATGGTAGGTTCCGTGTCTTCTTTTTCTCGGCTTTTCTCTCTTGTATCCGGAAATCTATCTGCAAGGATAGATCTAAGAGGGCCTGATAGGAGGCTGGACGGGCTACTCTGGCTAATTCATTGTTGACTTCTTTGCTTAACTTCTGCTTTACCTTGTTCAGAAGCCTGAACAAGGTAAAGCAGGCTTCCGAGTTCCAGTTAGCATCCTTAGCCAATTGTTTGAAACGAGTAACATAGGTCAACATATCCTGATTTCCTTGCCGAAACTCTAACAATTTTTCCTGGGCGGAGTACACCTGGATCTGGGCGGTCAAACATGGTTTTGAGGGCAGAAACAAATCCATCGTAATTATCAAGTACCGAATCCCCAGCTGAGACCAAAGGAGTTGCCCAGGCCAGTGCGTTGCCAGACAGATGTGAGATCATGAACCCCACTTTTGCTCTGGGGGTAGGGAAGTAGTATGGTTTAAAGGTAAAATTAACAAAACAAGAGTCCAGAAAGGAGTGCAAGGTTTTTAGATTCCCATCATACTTGTCCACAATGCCCCCTACCGATGCACTTTCCTGATATGCTGAGTCCCTGGTGTTAGGCAGAAACCTGTGCAGTTCCCTTAGGGACCACTGCAAAAGATTTAAGACTACAGGTGTTGGCAGTAAACCCACTTGGTAGCAGTCCGCACCACCCAGATTTACCTGGTAGCTGTGGCTGAGCAGTCAGACTTCCCTCAAGAA
The DNA here is from genome assembly GCF_040938575.1 of Ambystoma mexicanum. Classification (NCBI taxonomy): domain Eukaryota; kingdom Metazoa; phylum Chordata; class Amphibia; order Caudata; family Ambystomatidae; genus Ambystoma; species Ambystoma mexicanum. The sequence continues at coordinate 978,081,450 of NC_090924.1, forward strand.
GAGTTAGGCAGTATGCAAAGTATACTCAATAGGCACTCAGATACAATAATACAAGCAAACACTGACCAGAGCTTTGGTATCAAAGTATATAATTATTTATTTAAAAACACACAGTTGAAACACTCCAGCACTCTTATTGTAAAATATTCTAAACACAGTTACTATTGTAATATATACACCCCTTTTTCCCTATCAGATAAATCACAGTAAAACACCACTTATTTTCATACAGAGGTGAGCGCTTAACTAGATTGCACTCTAATAAGTTTGTGAGAAAGGGAGGGAAAAAGACAGAATATGAAGAGGTACACCACTCTATGATTCAGGAACACTGTTAGCAAGTCAGAGAGCAAAAAGTCACTGGTGAGCCAAAGTCCAAAGGCTGGGCCCACTCTTAGAGGGAGCAGAGCACAAATGCGCCCAAGATCACACAGTTACACTAGGCTTAGAAAGTCTTGCAGAGGGTTCAAAAAAGAGTTGAGAGGCTTAGGAAAGTTTAGCCAGGGTGTCCCAGGCTAACCCAGGTTCGAAAGCCGGGGGCTAAATCTACCCCATACAGTCGGTAGCAAGGGAAGCCAGGCGGGACACGGTACCATAAGTGGGAAGGATCCTCCAGCGGTGGCAGTTGTTCCTGGTAGTGGGTGCAAGTTGAGTCGTCGTCCAGGGGAAGAGAAGATCTCGACTTGGAGGAAAGATGAAGGTCGTTGCACTACCAGGGAAGAAACCAGCCGCTGAGTTTTCCGGTTAAAGGTGGTACCTTGGTTTCGCGGTCGTGGTAAAACGTGGTATCCCGGTTGCCGGGGTGCTTGGCACGGGCAAGGCAGCCACGAGGTACGTCGGGAAAGCGAAAAGACGGTGAAACTGGTTATCCCCACCAGTCAAAGGAAGAAGACTCTCCGGCGGGAGATCTCCTCTGTCGGGAAAAGTGGTGAGGCAGTCCAGCAGGGCTCCATCGGTGGTGGTGTCGTGGCAGGTCGGCTCAGCTTCTCCCTCGTCGGATTCTTAGGTCATGTGGCGACTTCTGAAGTTCCAGTCCCCAAAGCCCTGCTTTTATGCAGCAAACCCCATTCACTCACCTTAGCTGTCACTCAAACATGCTAAGTGGTGAGCCAGCCGGCTCACCACTTGGGCCAATCAGGATGGAGTGCGACTTGAGTTGCCTAGGCAACTCAGTCCAGGGTGCCTAAATTCCCCTCCACCCCTCCTAAGTACCCCAGACAGAGTGGCACCACTTTGGAGGGCTTCTGTGGAGAAGCCCGCCAAAAAGTGGAACAAAGGGTTCGACTTGGGTTGGAGTCACAGACGAGAACACAAACACCATTTTAGAATCAAGTTTTGGCAAAAAATACCAACCGGAGAATTAATATTAATTAAATAAACCGGCGGTATGTTCGAGGCTACCGTAAATAATTAAATAAAGATAGTAGCCTAAAACAATGGGAAATCCCATAGGAAAATATTCGCGCTTGAATATGAAAAGTAGTATCCACTGCCACGAGCCAAAACTCGATCAGGGGGGACAGAGACGTGCCCCCTCGACTAACAGACCCTGGGGCAATCGAATTGCCCCAGCCAGTACGTCCACAATATGATGGTTTGTATTGGTTCTGTTCAGAATTTAAGACTAGTAAAGTCAATGGTGACTTTACATGCCCTGGGAGACAGTAGTCAGTCCCAGGGTATGGAGTCTATACTGGGGGGTCACTAAGACACCCCTGTGTCACTGCACTGAGGGTGCTGTGTAACACACATCACAAAAACACATGAAACCCTATGGAGTAAAAGACCCCATAGCCCATTAAACACTTCTAGATTCAAAGAAACACACTCAAATCATGTCCAAGAGTGAGGGTTAAAGAGTCTCACTCTTGGCAGGAGAAAAAAATAAACCCCAAAAATCCAGCAAAGCTGCTGGGGGACTCACTAGGTTAGGAAATTCAGCCTAAACAGAGAATTCTCCCTAACACCTGGATAAAACGAGCTGTTTTAAGGCGGCATTTTCAGCCTTAAGATTCTGCACTTCAGTAGTGAGTTCCTGCATGCCTCTCATTAGGTCTTGAACGGCTGCTTCCATGACGGGTACGGTTGTAGTCAGCTGGCGTCTCAAACTGTCAGAATCTGAGTCCTCCGATTCGTGACTCACCTGTTAGCTTCTTGTGGTTTTCTTCTTTGAGTGCGCAGGTTTCTTTATCCTGGATGAGCGTGCCTTGTAAAGGTAGGCTCTGGAGTCTTCAGAATCCAGTCTGCTGGACCTCGGAGAGACGCGGAGGTTCGCAGCTCCCGGGCGTGGAGACGCTGAGACTCAGGTACGTTCAGTTGTTCCAGAAGAGTCCATGAAAAGACCAGGACAGAACCAGGGTAAAATTACAGGGATAGGGGTTTAGAGAGAGCACTGGGAAAAGGGGTAACCAGGAAGGATAGGAATTGGAAACCAGGGTTTACTGAGGGAAAAGGGCCAACGTGAGTACACAACTTGCCAGGCGAAGGGCAGGCAAGCAGAGTGTTGAGACGCGTGGGGGCGTGTCTGTTTTCAAGGAAGCATGAGTTCCGCATGGACAACTAGTCCGCTCCTGGACATAGCGTCGGCCATGTTGAATGTGGCTGCATAAAGAGTTTTGACTGAAGGACCTGGCAGACCAGAAGGGTCGATATCGCCGATACATGACACTTACACGTGAAAGACAACGGACTAACACCAGAGCCGTTTACCTGACATGTCCCGACACAAGGGTCAGGCAGAGTCAGACAATTGACAATAACTACACACACCTGACGGCCCGTTCTCTTCCCCATAGGGCTAAAAGGTGGTGCACAAGAGCACATTTAGAGCAAGGCCGAACACATGAGGAAGCAGTCATTCCGGACCGGCAGTCCAAACGGAGGAGAAGGGGTGGCAAGACCTGGAGGGATGACGAGGAGGGAATTGCCCTTTTCAACTCAGACCTGCAAACCCTCCGAAAGGGAAATCATAAGACCGGGAAGTACAGCTGGCGTGTGGTGCGACAGCTGTCAACGGCACACAGGGCCCTCCCGCGCTGGTAACCAAAGCGGGTAAAAGTGCTTGCTGCCGCAGTGCTGTCCTTGACTCCCGAGACAAGCAACTCCAACAGTTCAGCACAGCTGGTGAGTCCGAGAAGACAGACAGTAAAACCGAACTGTGCTGAGCCCAAGGTTGCAGGCAGCAACCTTGTTGAAGAAAGAATGTGTGTAACTGAACTTTAAGCAAGCCCTAGTAAAGGGTTCAGAAGCAGAGTGGTTAAGCGTTGAGGGACGCTCATTCGAAGGACTCGGACTGAAGCCTTTTTTTGTGTTATTTTGTTGAAACTACGAGAACCAGGAGGCTTTAGGAGAGGCCAGTGTGGAGTGTAAAAGTGGTCCTACGAGGTTCGAGAAAAACCCATCGTACACTCGAAAGTCTTTGACACATTGAGGAAAACTGAGGAAACTGAAGTGGGGAAATGTGAACCAGACTGAGTGATACCTACGAATAAGGGTAACCAGTAACACAACGAGAACATTATATCATTAATAGAACTGTATAAAGCCTAGCTGGGGCTTTAAGGAAAGCCTGACTGGGGGCTAAGACCCGGATTTAGGAAAAGGGAAGAACCTAAGGGGTCTAAAAAAACTGTTTTATGAAGTGTTGCAAGTGTGAACTCAAAAGGGGGGATGCCAAAGCGAACGCTCCCGAGCAAATCTTGAAATGTGTTAGTATGGCAATGTGAACCCAACAGAGGGATGCCTGCGAATTGAGGGTAAACAGTGATATACCTGTGAGTATTGTGACAAGTGTGAACCCGATTGAGGGATGTCCACAATGGATAGTTGTGTAAAAAGACATCGAGGCTGGTGAATGATACGTTCCTGAGTGAAAGGCCGTAGTGAACCCGAATGAGGGAGGCTAACATTGCAAGAAGGGTTAGAGCCCGGCTGAGGGGCTCCAAAGGGGCAAAGAGCAATCGCCCAACTTCAAAGATTACCAAAGGAACTTTTGTTTGTTTATTGTTTGGTACAGCAGGCCTTCTAAGGCAAGAGACTTTGCAGGAAAGAAACTTGGCCCCAGAAGGTCCAAGCATCGTTGAAAGGAACTGTAACCTTGTGCCGGCAAGGCCTACGAGTGTGCTGTGCCCAAAGGTCCTGTCTTGTCCTGTGCAACGTGGGGAAAGGAGACCCTACCATCCTGACTTATCATTTGGTGAACACATTTCTTTTCTTGAGAACATATCCCACACTATTTTGTAACTTAGTTGCAAGGATTGCCAATAGGTTTTTTAGTATAGGCCCTTTTTTATTTGACAAGATGCCACAAGGACTGCCTTATTATTTGTTGATCGTAGCTTGCTGCCATCTTGGATTTAGGTTTAGATTGGGCATTTTTCTCACCTATTCATGCAGTTTAATAAACACTGTTGCACTGTGATCACTTGTATCTGTCTTTACTGTTGCCACCATGTGTTCCTTACAGTCGGGAATGCTACGAAACTCTGATGAGTCTGCCCAAAGCCATAGGGGACCCCAAGGAGTACCAACAGGCATGTAAACCAACAAATCAATTAACAATATTTGAATACCAAACAACTGAAGTACAAAAGCAGAACTTGAACAAGTCTCCATATATGAAATGTCAATATGGGGAACGTTGGAGCAGGTGTAAGCCTAAGCAAATAGAAACACAGTGAAGTTATACAACTGTGATATTGAATCTAAGAAGAAGCAGTGGTGAAAGGAACACATCAGTCAGTCAACATTTGAGGAGGGAGGCATGGGAGGGGGCAAGATACCTGGCAGACAAATATAGCAGGGGATCTGTATGACCCAGAAAGAGATTCCTGGCAGGGGAGTATACCAGGTAATCCACTCACAGTATATGAGGACATTCAAACTGAGAAGAAGCCCTGGTGAAAGGAAGACATCAGGCAGTGAACGTTTGGGGGGTCAAGATACCTGGAAGACAAATATACCAGGGGATCTGCATGACCCAGAAAGGGATTCCTGGCAGGAGTACACCAGGTACTCCAAACACAGTATATGCAAATATGAGACATTGTGGCAAGATTCCTGGCAGGAGCCAGGGCATCTGAAGAGTCTACAAAAGGATTCCTGGCAGGGGAGAATACCAGGAGGTCAATTAAAGTTGTATAAAGAAGCTTTCTTATTTTTTTAAAGTAAATGGTAAAGAAGTATTCCAGAGACACTTTGTCATCCTCAAGGAACAGTTATGTGAAAGACACCTTTGCCATCCTCAAGAAATTGTTGCTTGAAAGAGGCACTTTCAGTTTCAGCTTACGCCCCAAGAGAGGGGTATCCTCTCTGCACTTAACCCAGGACCCTGCACACTTTTCACTCCCGCCCCCCTTCATCGCACTTCAGTCTGTACACTTGCATGACCTGAATGTACTAGGCCTAGTAAGTTTGTTTGTCCTGCCCCCGCCTTTTGTCCCCCACTCCCTAGCTTGGTCCCGTCTGAAACACTTCATGCACTTGCACTATGAGAAGTGATGTCAGGACTAGTATGCAAGTTTTTTGTTCGATCATTCGGAAACTTCAAGGCCTAAGAATGACTACTGTATTCCCTTATTCCCTTCCCGCTTTGAAGCACTCCACTTCTCTATAAGCGCTGTATAAACACTTTACCACTTTGGTAAATTTAATTTTAGCGTCCTCAAATGCAATGAGAATTCCCTTTCGTACAGATCTGCTGAAGTTTGCATGCCTCCCTAAGCTCTACGGAGAAGTCAGAGTTATGGTTAACTGATATAAAGGGGCTAATCGAGGGGGCAAACCCCATATCTGTAACGCTTACCTGGACTCCTCGGGAGTGTAATGCCTTCTCAGCCTGTGGACTTGTTACTTGGGCACTTTTAGGAATCCTTTTCTGTATAAACAATAACAACAACAATAGAACTGCTATAACACCCGATTTGAGACGTTACGATATAACAGTGTGCTTTTGGTAATCCCTCCCTTCTCACCTGTGTTTATGTTTTGTGGAGCTCTCCATCCTGTTATTCTACAGGGGCACGTTCAATAGACTCTTGCCTTTATAATGTCTTTGCTTCCAGAATTTGTCTTGGGTAAGTATCTGGAGAAAATACTATAGTCTTTTAGATTTGGAATAGTCCCTACGTTGGAGAAATCTCTCTTTCTAATATGTTCCCTTTTTCTTGCAGGTTCTCGAATTCAGAGAGTCTAATGGCTGCGGGATGACTGCGACGTTACTCGGGATGGAGAAACGTTCAACTAGCGTAAGTTCGTCTATGCGCAGTAACTGCAGCCTTTTGGGGAAGAGCGCGGCAATACCGGAGCTGTGAAAACTTGAAGAAACTTCAGGTATGTAAACTTATTTAAACGTCTTCTTTCTTATTTTCTATTAAGTTTGTTCGTTAATAAAATACCTTATTTCTCTGCAGGGTTTTGGAAAGCTGAGGAAAAATACCTTCGGAAGATGCAGTGGCTGCTGAGGGAACTTCTGAATGAAGGTACTGCGACTGCAAACGATGAATGCTGCTTGAAGATGCTGCAGCTGCGAGAGAACTTCTGACAGAAGATGCTGTGGCTACGAACGAACACAGCTGACTGAAAAACTACTTCAGAGATAACTTCGGTTCGGTAAGTCTTTTCAATAACTAAGGAATTCTGTTGTTTTTTCTGTGAAAACAAATATCTCTGATTTTTCCTTTGACAGGTTCTGTGAGGAGAGACGCTGGTAGTGTTACCTGCTCTCAGGGAAGAAGACGCGAAGCGAGCGCTCCGGCGGTGGCGGGGCTCAAGTAGCTCCCTCAGCAATAAGTATATAGCGTGCTGTAAGTTATCAATAGATCTGGCGGCAGCCATGTTTAGTGTATGAGACCACGGTGAGCACTATGAGAGACCATGGGAGCATATGCTATGAATGGTACAAATGCCATGTTTGCCAGGCTTGTACCCACCTTTGACCTGCTGACTGATGTGATATACCTTGCTTCTCCTGCATACCTGAAAGGGAACTGTGCTCACTTACTGGGATCATGACAGTCCCTCCCGTCCCCCACAACCCCTCCCAAGGATGAACCCTCCAGTACTGGCTTAGTAGGGTGGTTTTGATGAAACTTCTGAAGTAATTTGGGGGAATGAATGTTTAAGCTAGGTTTCCAAGTCATGTCCTTTCCAATCTACAAGGTAGAATAATTTCCTTTTGACAATCTTGGAATCTAAGATTTCTTGTACTAAGAATTCTGGTTCACATTCTAAGATTAGGGGTTTTGGTGGTGGTTGTAATCTGGTCCCTGGATTTATTGGTTTTAACAAAGAAACCTGGAATACCGGATGAATTCACATGTGGGATGGCAGGTTCAATCTTACTGCTACTGGGTTGACTATGGTTTCCACAGGGAATTGACCCAGAAACCTAGGCTGGAATGTACGTGGGCCTTTAAGTGCAATGTGTTTAGAAGACAACTATACCTTGTCTCCCACCTTATACTCTGGAGATTTTCTTCGAAGTCTATCTGCACATTTCTTTTGGCTTTCCTTTGCTATAGTCAAATGTCGTAGAACCTCTTCCTGTACTCTAGTAATGTTATCATGAAGACTCTATACCGCTGGCATCTCTAAGGATTCTGTTGGATCGAAGTTAGAGGTCCGAGGTTGTGAACCGTGAAGTATGTAGAAAGGAGAATAACCTGTGGAAGTGTGTTCAGAGTTATTATAGGCATACTCTGCTACCCAAAGACATCCACCCCAGAGGTGTAGACAGGGTAGGGCCTGAGGGCCCACCCAAAATCTGTAAAGGCCCACTCACCATTGTTGTGGGGGCATTTACAGATGTTAATGTCACTGCGGTGGGCCCAACTACATTAGCTTCAAACCCCATGTGTTAGACAATCCTGGCTACGCCTCTGATCCACCCAGGGACAATCTATCTGGTGGAGAAGACATCGAAGGTATTGTTTGACCGTCAGTTTGTGGGTGTTGACTGGTAGATAAACACACTTCAACTTTAGCCGACTCACATTTTCTACAAAATTGGGATACAAATTGACTCCCTCTATCAGAGATCACTGTAGATGGAAATCCATGAAGATGTACAATTTGTTCTAGGAACACCTTTGCTAAGACTGGTGAAGTAGGAAGCCCCTTGAGGGAAATGAAATGCGCCATTTTGGAAAACAAGTCCACCACTACAAGGATTGCATTATAACCCGAACAAAGGGGCAGCTCCGTAATAAAGTCCATAGAAATGGTATGCCATGGTGCTGGTGAGACAGGTAACAGTTGAAGCATTCCTACTGGTCTCTGCTTTGAGCTTTTGTTTTGAGCACAAATACCACAAGTTTGAATCAAATCTTGATATGCTTGCGCCATGTTGGCCACCAGAAAAGCCTTTTGATTTTGGCCGTGGTCTTAGTGATTCCATGGTGGCCTTCCAAGGTGGCTCCATGGTAATCTGCCATAACTTTCTTCTGCAACTCCTGAATTGATATGATATGATATTTTATTTGTATCGCGCTCGTACACAAGTGTTTCAGAGCGCGACTAGGCAAGGGAGGGGAACAAGGGAGAACACAGCACAACATAAAAACGATCTTACTAGGCCCAGTGACATTGAGAACGCGCAAGTGCATGGGAAAGGGAAAAGGGAAAAAGTGCATGGAAGGGGGAGAGGGGAAAGTGCAGAGCCGAGGAGCGCAGATAAATAAAATAAATAGAAAATTGAGGCAAACTGTGGTAGTGCAGCCAGCAAGTGGCAAGTGCTGTGTTTAAGGCAGCAGACTGGGTAATCTGAATAAGTGCAGAAAAAGAAGAAAAATGGGGGGGGGCTGTATGGGTACAGATACAGTCCCCAGTGCAGGGGGTGGCCAGGAGGCAGTGCAGGAAGGTGGCAGGGTGAGCAGGTACCTGGGCCCAAGGGACAGAGGGTGGCCAGGTGCACAGGCCAGGTGCACAGTGCCAAGAGAGCAGATCAGCAGGGGAGAAGGGGAGCGAAGGCAGAAGCAAAGAGGAAGGTTTTGAGGTGCTCCCGGAACCGGAGATGGTTCTCCTCAAGTTTTAGAGTGGCAGGGAGGCTGTTCCAGAGGGAGGCCCCAGCCGAAGATAGAGATCTACCCCCAGCTTGTTTCTTTGAAAAACGACTGACCCTGAGGGAGTTAGAGGTAGAGGAGCAAAGAGCTCGAGAGGGGAGGTATTTGCGGAGGGATAGCTGATGGTATTTTGGACCCAGGTCCCAGAAAGCCTCGTGGACAATGCAGAGGGTTTTGAATTTAATCCTTACATCCACTGGGAGCTGAAGTGGTCATGTTAAGGAGAATGTGTGCCTTCAAGCCTTCTTCTGAAGAGCCAGTGACTCCCAGCACCATCTCTTCTGGAATTATATTGACAGGATCTGTTGTACTTTGGATCTCTTCTCAGTCTCCAATCCTTGACAAGGCATCGCTTTGCCATTACGTACCCCTGGGCGCTAAGAGATAACAAAATCGTACTCCACGAAAACTAACGCCCAACAGAGTTGCTAGGATAACTGAGCCTTTGGCATTGCAAAATTTTGCAGGTTCCGATCTGTTAAAACTGTGACAATACCGGGCCCCTAATAAATGGTGTCTCCATTCTTTGAAAGCGTGTTTTATTGCTAGCAATTCCTTATCTGTGATGCTGTAATTTAATTCTGCTGTTGAAAACTTCCTACACCAGAAGGCCACAGTATGCAGTTGTCCTGTTTCAGTATCTTTCTCTGATAATACAGCTCCCATTGCAGCACTGGACGCATCAGTTTCCACTACAAATGGTAGTTCAGGTTGTGGGTGTCTTAAAATGGGAACGGTAGTAAAATTTTTTTAAATGTCTGCAAGGCCTCTTCTGCTTCCTTGGTCCAGGAGAATGCCTTGTGCTTTCGCAGTAGCGAATTTATTGGATGGACTAGTTGTGAAAATCCTACAACCAAGAGTCTGTAAAGATTTGCAAATCCTAAAAACTTTGGACTCCTTTCAATGACGTAGGGGAAGGCCAATTCAGAACTGCGTCAACTTTTCGGTTATCTATTTGGATTCCCATAGGTGACCGGACGAACCCTAGAAATTCCACTGAGGTCACATGAAAGGAGCATTTCTCTAGTTTTGCAAATAGCTTGTGTTGTCGCAGTTTCTGAAGTACTGCTCTTACATGGGTTATGTGGTTTTGGACTGAGTTTGAATAGATGAGAATGTCGTCATGGTACACTACAGTGCAGACATCTAGCAATTTGCATAAAACATTGTTTATAAAATTCTGGAAAGCTTCTGGGGCGTTGCATAGGCCAAAGGGCATGACTGTCATGAGCACTACTCCCGAGGAGCCAGGACTGGCCCAGCGCCCCCGGAAGCAGACTTCTTCTACATCTCCGGACCCAGCAGACCCCTACAGGGGCCCTTTGGACTGTGTCCTGGCGCCTTTGGCGCCAGGCTCATAAAGGACTTCAGTCCCGGCGCCATAGGCGCCGGGCTCATATTGATAAACTGTGTAATAATGCTTGGGTGGATTTACCTGAGGTAGATCATGCTGCATACTTACCCAGAACAATCCAGTCTGGCTGAAGTCCCCAGCCATCAGGGCTGGGAGGAACTATTTCCTCTATTCTTTTCTTACCTGGGTGGGGCCGGTGGAAGAACACACACCTGAAGCACTTCTCTGCTATTTAAACCACGCCCGATGGAATACACGTGCTTCGTGTTATTCTGCATCAGCAGCAGGACGCTCACCGAGTCGGCTTCTGCATCCTGGCTCCTGACACGCCCGCCAGCACCCGGAACACCTGCAAACAGACAAGAAAAGAGAAGGCGAGCATTAGAAATTATACTTACCGTAATCCGGCCTCAGCAATCCTACCTCCGACGATCCTGCAAAGGAAAGGTACAAGATTAGCAGCGCTCTCAAACGCTCGCAGCCGCGCCGCCTTACCTTACCCATCCGTGGCCTCGCCGAACTCCACCGCGGCCACGACGCCGGCAGCATCTCGGCACCTGAAAGACAGAAAAAGACAGTCATTAGAGGTGCCCGCTCTAAAGCGGCCACATTTCTTCCACTTACTTACGTGCCTCATCACGCGCGACAGCGGCTGTGTCGCCGGCAGCATCTCGGCACCTGTAAGCAGAAAAAGACAATCATTAGAAGTAAGCAGTCACTTTTCTTTCACTTACCTTCCTCCACCGCGGCCACAACGCCAGCTACATCCCAGCACCTGCATAAGAGGAATACATGGTGAGCACTAACTAAGCACGGAGAACAAATACTCACCAAGAGACTTACCTGCTTTAGGTTTCTGGGCCCCGGCTCCTGTGGAGAAAAGACACTCATACTTACGGCTACCGCAGGAGAGACGAAAGGACACAGTGTCCGCAACTATTTCTCATCCAGTGACGTAACTGGATCCTACGCACCCCTGCACCTGAAGCAGGATGGAGAGCTCATCTTTACAATACCGAAGGTGAGAGCTCACAGAAACCAAGTGGGGGGTCAAGAAGAGTGAGAAACGGGAGATTGGTGGGAACACATATCCACCCCAGCTGGTAATCAATCCCTTTTCTTCCACCTGCAGAAAACTTACTCTACAAGCCAGGCAATCCAAATTCGGAGGCCCCGTCCAGAGGATCTTCCGGGCCCTGCGCCTCACGATAGAAGAAACGGTAGCAGTCCAGTTCGGGTTAGCGTCTCTGTGGGAATCAGGTGAGTGTTACAATGACTTGGTACTCATATAAGCCATATTTTGTGCGGAAAGCAGTCTTCCATTCATCTCCTTCTTTGATTCTCACTAAGTGGTAAGCTCCTCGAAGGTCTAATTTAGTAAAAATGTTGGCATCCTTAACTTGATCCATTAACACTGGAAGCAGTGGAAGGGGGAACCGGTTCTTGACTGGGATCTGGATGAGGGCACGGTAGTCTATGCAAGTACGAAGGTCCCCTTCCTTCTCGGCATGAAAAACAGAGGCGATGCCATTGGGGACTTAGAGGGCCGAATAAAAACATTGGCAAGGTAATTATCCAAATAAGCCTTCAATCCATTTGTTCTTAGAGCTCATTGAAGGGATCTCATTCTCAGGCGGGCTTCTGGCACCAGAAAAATGCAGGATGGCATGAGGCCGAGCAACCTTAAGAAATTGAAGGCCAGCAGATTTTGGACGGTTTGGAATTGTTTGTTTGTTTATTATTTATAATGCTCAACATACCCAAGGGTAACAGGGCGCAGCATTTACAAGTATATGCGAAGCTTAGTTACAGCAGCAGAGTAAAAATGTACATACAGGTGTTAATTACATAAGGTATATACAAATGGTACCTATTTACAGGTGGATGGTACAAGAGCGGATTTACAAATGAAACAGAGATCTTACAACAGCAATGTCAGAGGTGTAGGTGTTTGTAAAGTACAAGTATACAGTCAGTATGAAATAGGTAGTTGTAGATACCAGCAGCAATACGTTCTGGCTCCTTGCTAAGCAGGAGTTGTAATTTAATGGTCATTTGATTTCAGCCACGTGATGGTGTTTGTCCTGAAGTTTTGGTAGGATTGGTCAATTCTCAGCGTGGGGGGTAGGGAGTTCCACAATTTAGCTGCTTTCACAGGGAAGCGGTTACCTCTGATTGTGCATCGTTTGAAGCTGGGAATGGAAAGGTAGTCTCTGTACGCAGTTCTGGGTGGTCTTAGGGAGATCTGTTTATGGAATCTGTTGGCCAGGTATATAGGGGTAGCATTGTTGAGAGATTTGTGGGTGAGTGACAAAGTTTTTAGGAGAATTTTGTCATTGGTTGGGAGCCAATTATTCTGTCGGCTGCTCTACGAGATGTGGTCTCTTCTAGAGATGCCTAATGCCGCTCTGAGGGCATTGATTTGTAATGTTTGGATTTTTCTGATAGTGGCTTTAGTTGACCCTAGATATAGGGCATTGCAGTAGTCCAGGAGAGACAGGATAAGGGCTCTGGCCAGGGTGGTACAAATCGTGTCAGATAGGAACGGCTTGCCTGTGCGGATGAGTTTACACGTGTAGGCTGTGGTAGACGCTAAAGAGTTGACTTGTTTGGCAAATGACAAATTAGCGTCAAAGTAAAAGCCAAGTGTTTTTACCTCGTGTTCCACTTTGATACTGTTGCCATCAATTATGAAAGAAGAATAGTCAGATCCTAGTCAGATCCAGTTTTTTTTAGACTAGAAGCGGTGCCCAGGATGATGAGTTCAGTTTTATCATCAATCACGCATCGTCCATGCGTGGCCATCCATGCCTAGATGATGATGTACACACTATTCACCAAGGCCAAATCCTTTTCATAATGCCCAAATTAGGCACATGTGGAGTTGGCCGGCTTAAGGGCCATACTCCCAGCTGGAAATAACTTGTGCGCCTATACGTCCACACGCTTGTCGTCCCTATCTGGAGGGATGGTAGGGTACGCCACTTTATTAGATGTAGCTGTGGCTGCCTGGACCACCAGACTCTCGGGCGTGGGGTGTTTGGACTGATAGCCGGGGGTCGCTAATGGAAGGGTGGTATTTTCTCGTGAGGGATTTATCTAGCGCAGAGATAGAATCCAGGGATTCATAATTTCTGGCCACCCTATTTTTTAAGGCCACATGAAAAGGTAAGACTGGGTCTGTAGGTGAACCTTGGTCCAGAATATCAGTAAGGCCATCCTTGATGAAGTGAGCTGGTGGTTTGGCCAAACCCAGGTATTCAACTACCTTTGACATCAGGTGCCGATACGAGGAATCAGTGCGTTTCCCCGGCTCCAGTCTATGAACTCAGTTTCAGGTGATGTGTCAACACCACTAGCATTGTGCAGTGTGTCAACCAGATCTCTCATTTTACTCTCCTCTGAGATTAAACATTCTCGCACGTTAGGAGTTCCAAACACAAGGCAAAAAGGAACCTCCTCTTCCCCAGACCTCTCTTCTTCCTCAAAAATCGAAGAGAGGGATTTAAAGTACTCCTTTTTGGGCAAAGGAGTATAAAGTGTGTCAGGAACCACCAAAGGTATAGGCTTTCGGGGAGGCTTTGATTTAGCCTCTTTGTCAGTTTTAACATACTCAGAAGGCTGAGTTGACGCCAAAGTAATTTTTGGCGCCAATGATTTTGGTGTCGACAAAGGCGTCGATGGAAATAGTGCTGAAGCCGTTGAGGAATCGACGGTCGTCTTCGAAGGTTTCTTCTTCGAGGTATGTGGAGTCTTCGATGGCGTTGATGACCTTGAGCGCTTGTCACGATTCGTGTGACTTTTTCAACAGAGACCTTGAAGGTTCTCGATGAGTCTTTCTTCCATCACCCTGGCTCGAAGGCGCGCAGGTGTCGGAATGGGACCGCTCTCATCCGGCTTCCGAAAGAAGGCGCAGATGGAGGCTTGTCTTTCTCAAACATTTCTAGCATTTTCATACCAAATGTGTCCCACTCTGCGGATGTAGAATGTTTTGTGGAGCACTTCAATTATATGGGGGATTCATCCGACGATGATGAAGAAGATGGCGACCGATGGTGCCGTCTCTTCGATCGTTTCGTCAAGGACGACAAGTGGCGGGAGCCACTACGGGATCTTGATCTCTTTTTGTCCTTTTTGCGTCGAGGAGAACTATCTCCATCGACGGTCGAGGAACGATCAGTTTTTGTTTTACGGCCTACCTGCAATTTTCCCTTCCTTTCTCGCAGGGCATGCTCGTCATTGTCTGACATTTCGGGCAGGAATCCATGTCGTGGGCCTCCCCCAAACAACATAGGCACGAGCAATGCGGATTCGTGATGGACATTTTCGAATCACATTCTATTTACTTTTTGAAACCTGAACGAGGTGTAGTTGGGGTCGATGACAAAGACATTGTTGATGACTTATTCTGATTTTTGAAGAACTGCGTATACGTAAATACTAACAAGGTGCACCGAGTCTCCGAAGCAAACACGTTTGCGGAAAAGCAGAACTGACGCCAATGGGCGGCACGCGTGCTACTTATACACCCGATGACGTCACCTTCGACGGAGGCCTTCGAGGGACATCAACTCTATACCATCGACACACGGCGCCCTCTGCCGAGAATTTTATTTCCGAAAGCAGCCGAAGCTGGACGAGATATCAAAGATGAGGAATACGTTTGGAGGACACAATCCATTCGAAAGGGCAGTTTGGCTAGCCGGATAGTAATTGCCTGTTTCTCTATTTCCAGCCCTCTTATCTCACCCCTTAGGTGTATCATGTCTACAACATGACCTGCTTGTCCTACAATCGGGTATTGGCCCACGTTGAGAACCCCCATGCTCCAACCAAGCTGTTTTTCAACAGAATTTTCTGGGCTACTCTAGGTTTCTCACCCCCACTTCCCAAATGAATCTGAACATCTTCTGTTGCACGGACTGTAGTATTCCCTTTGAAATTTCACATGGGAGGCTATGGAAGACATACAACAGCCTTGGGAGAGCTTTCCATTTTAAGGATGTGATGCTCCCTGCCCAGGATATCTCCTGTTTGCACCAATGAGACATATCTGAGAATAATTTGTTAAGTAGCTTGGGATAGTTCATCTGATCGGGTCTGTTCAGTCACACTGGTATTCTTAAGCCCACCCCCCCCCAAGTAATCCATTTGGTCTGTACCCCATTCATCTACTGCCATTTGATGTCCTCCAAATATCTATAATATCCTCTGACACAACTAGCTCCTCTGATTTTATTTTATAGTTGACTTAATCTCTCAGTTGCCAAGGAGGTCTGGCACGGAGGTCAATAGGGCTCACATTAATGGAGACACTTACTGTGGTATGATCAGACAATGCCCTGAAAACTATCGAGTTCTCCTGGACACAAGGCACCAAGGTCGATGTGACTAGCCAGATATCTATCCCGGAGGATGTCCTGTGCAGAAATGTGAAGCGTGTGTATTGTGTCCCACCAGAATGTAACAGTCTCTATATCCCCACCAATGTCAACTCCCGCATGAACTTAGCAATGCCAAGGCTTTATTCAAGTTTGCTGGTTCCGGTACCACCAATTTATCTTTTGGCTGGTCTATTACCATGTTGAAATCCCCCCTTAGCACAATATGGCCCACTGCGAAAGCTGCCACCTCTGGAATAAAGTCCAACACAAATTGATTTTGCATCTCAGTAGGGGCATAGATACCCACAATTGTACATAGATAGGCATAGATTTTCCCTTTTACGATGAAATATCTCCAGTTCTCATCTCTCTAAACAGCCAGCTTAGTAAACCGCCACCCCCCTTCTCTTCTCATCGTACGTAGCAAGGAATTCCAGGGGGTACCATTTGTAAGGTGAACAATATTCGTCTTGCAGGAATGAAGTGTGTCTACCATACTGACTTACTTAGCCTGGGCATTCAGACTTTGCACTTTTAATGAGGTTAATAAAATACATGTCATGTTTTATTGCAGAATGTCTCTGAACCGGAATTAAGCATGGCTGGATCACCTCAAAGCCTTTGGGGACACAGATAGCAGTGCATGTGTAACCAAAACTAACTTTGACAATATTGAAATGGTTAACTTTGTAATTACCCTCCCCCCATCAGTTGAGCACAATCATTGATTTAGCTAAAGGGCGTAATCCAGTGGGAACCCTCCCCTCCACCAGCCCTACTTCCTTTTCCCTTCAGTAACTATGCATGCTTCCTAATCGCCCACCCTAAGCCAACAGGCAGATACCACAAGCTCCCTCAGGCCAAAAGGTTCCCAGAGACTACCTCCTGCCCTTGTGTCGCATTTCTTGGCCCTCTAAAGTAGCAGAACCCAAGTCAAGAATGTATATTTTTCCCGGTCTCCTCCTATCCTTGAACCTGGGTAAACATCATATGTGTTGTCTTCTGGGGTCCTCCCAACCAACTTTAAAGTACCACTGCAGACCTTCTAACCCCATTTTGTTCTCATTTTCCCCCTTGTATTGTTCCTTTGGTCCTTAAGGAACCCGGTCTACAGCATAGCATGTTACTCAATTTGCAGCCAGTGGCATTGTATTTGTGGCAGTGGCTGCATTCCTGGCTCCTTGCTTCTTTTGAGCCCAGCTCCAACCAGATGATTATCTCCACAATCTCCCCCTCCTCCGTGGGGTCCCCCGCTCCTCTCTGTTTATTTCTTCCTTCACAGGGTTCAAAAATTGTTCCGCTTCTCGTGGTGTAGTTCTTAACTTTCACTGCTCTCTGTACGAAAACCAAATGGTGCGGTGGAAGCCCCAGCGGTAATTAATCTCCTTTGCATGCAGCCACTGCATTAGGTTACAAATTGCTTTCCATTTGGCCAGGGTTGATGCCGCCAAGTCTTGAACAATCTGCAGTTTCACGTCCTGGAATCTTATTTCCCGTGTTCTCGCCTTTCTGACTATTTTATCTTTAGTCTGATAGTAGTGGACTAATTAGTGACAACATCTGGGGCCAAATTTAGTTTAATCCGGAAGGAGGAGAAGACCCAATGAGTCCAGTTTAAAAGTATCTCCTCCTCACTCATGGATTCAAATATTTTGCGTAGCAAGTCCCTCACATAAGATTCCAGTTCAGTATCCTTGATCTGCCATGAAATGTCTCTAATCCTTATGTTGTGCTGGCAGGTTCTATTTTCTAGATTCCTGCTTTGCCTGAACAGTCTGGCACATAGATTCCAACACCTCCATTTTGTTTGGCATCTCAAACAGTTGAACAAGTTACTTACCTAGGGTAATGTTCTTTCAACTGGATGTTCCTCTCACGTATTCCTCAGCTTATGATATTTCCATATGCAGCTTTAGCTGCTTTGGACATTTTTTCCAGCAGAGGGCGCTGCGCGTCGATGCCGGTCGATTCGATGTCCCTCTGAGGCCTCCGTCTTGAAGTCGACGTCATTGATGGTATAAAGCATGCACAGCGGTATAAAGCATGCACCGCTTCAGTTCCATTTTTGAAACATGTATAGGATACCCTACACCCGACAGTTACTTCTCCTGAAAGAGTGAAGACTGCAATCACATGGAAAATTCTACTGTGGGGCAGGGTGGGAGGGCGATGAGGAATACGTGGGAGGAACATCCAGTTGAAAGAACGTTACCGTGGGTAAGTAACTTGTTCTTCGAATGGATTGTGTCCTTCCACGTATTCCTCATCTTATGATAAACTCTGAAAGCAGTGTAAGTATTCATGGAGGAGGGAGTCTGAATTTTCAGAATAATGTAGGAGTTCCTTCATAGGTCTGTGTGCACAGAATGTAGCAGTGCCTTTCCAAATAAACGTTCCCGGCTTGAGGAAGAGTCCAGATTACAGTTATTGGTAAAGGTGTACGGAGCGACCATGTGGCTGCCGCACAAATATCCCTAATTGGGACACACCTTTGTAATGCAGAGGAGGTAGCCATGCCCCTGGTTGAATTTCCTGCTAATCTGTAGCATTCAATTATTCCCAAAATAATCCATCTTGACAAGGTTTGTTTTGAGATTGCCATACCAAACTTGTGGCCTGCGTAACCTACAAAAAGCTGATCATCGTGTCTTATCTTTGAAATCCTGGAGATGTAAAATGTCAGTGCACGCCTAGGATCAAGCCTGTGTAATATCTCCTCTTCCTTTCTGGGATGAGGACGACAATAAAATGAAGGTAGAATTATTTTCAGAGTTAAATGGAAATCAGACACAATTTTAGGCAAAAAGGTTGGTTTCACCTTAAGGACCACCTTGTCCTTATAGAAGATTGTATAAGGAGGCTTGCACACACTCGGGTAATGGCCACTAAAGGGATGGTCTTTAAGGTTAATAACCTTAACGGACAGGTATGGATAGGCTCAAAAGGATCACACATTAGAAATCTCAATACTAAGTTGAGGTCCCAAGTTGGAACTTGAAATGGAACTGGGGGGAAATGTATTTGTCAGTCCTTTTAAGAATTGTATCACAAGGGGAATCTTGAAGAAAGATACCTCTTCAGAGGAGTGCTTAAAAATAGAGAGCTGCAAGATACCCCTTGATTGTACCAACCTGGAGCCCCAAGTTAGCCAGGTGTAATAAGAATAACAACACCATAGGTGTACTGCAAGTAAATGGATCCACATTCTTATCCCTGCACCAGATGCAGAATTTGTTCCAACGGCAGCGGTACAAGGGCTTTGTTGCTGGCCTTCTGGCCGAAAGCAAAATCTCCATTACGTCTTCCTGGGAGGTCCCAACCTTGTATCTCAAACTCTCACAAACCATGCGTGAAGGTTGAGAGGCTTGACCTCTGGATGGAGAACCCAACCCTCCTCTCTCTCGAGAAGGTCCTCTCTTTGTCGAAGACGTACTCAAGGGCAAATGGACATGTCCAGAAGGTCCGGGTACCATGTCCTCCAGGCCCAATCCGGAGCAATTAGGATCATGGATTTCCTGAACCTCCTGATGACTTGATATGATATGGCATTTGAGGAATGACAGGAATTGGAAGAAATGCGTACAGGAGTGGGCACTCCCAGTCCACTACGAAAGCGTCTCCTAGAGCTCCTCTTAGGGGAAACTCCCTTGAGCAGTACTGTTCGCACTTCCGGTTGACGCCGGTTGCAAACACATCCACTTGGGGGACTCCCCAAAGGGTGAAGATCTCTTGAAGGACTTCCTGAGCTAGTTTCCACTTGTGGTAGACTGTGCTCTGCCTGCTCAGAGCGTCTGCCGCCGTATTCTCCACTCCGGCTAGGTGAACTGCTGAAAGGGAGATTCCTTCTAGAATTGCCCAGAACGAGCACTGCATTGCCTCTCTGCACAGTGGTAGTGACCATACACCTCCTCTCTTGTTGAGGCAGTACATGGCCACCGTGCTGTCTGTCATTATCAGGATGTTCTTTCCCTGTACAGAGGGCAGAAAGGCCTTCGGCGCTAGTCCGATTGTCCTCAGCTCCAACAGTTTGAAATGTAGTTTGGACTCTGATGGAGATCAGCGACCGCCGATTGTCAGGTCGTTGGTACGTGCTCCCCACTCTGTGAGTGAGGCATCCGTTACTACCTTTATCTCTGGCCATGGTTGCCAAAATGGTTCTCCCTTCAAAATGTTGTCCTCGCAGGCCCACCACAGGAGATCCTCAGCAACTCTGTTTGGGACCTGAAGGAGATCTGACATCTTGCCTGAGAATTGAGACCACCGAGTCCTGAGAGTCCACTGGAGAGATGATATTCTCAGGCGCGCCTCTGGCACCAGAAAAATGCAGGATGCCATGAGGCCGAGCAACCTCAAAGTCGAAAGGCTAGGAGACGCATGGCACTCTGGAATGTGGTAACCATCTGCAGAATGACTTGAGCCGTCACCTCTGGTGGTAAGGCTTTTCCCAGGGATGCATCCAGCACTGCTCCAATGAATAGGAGCTTTTGAAATGGTATCAAGCTCTGTCTTGTCATCATTCAGGCATAGACCATGCAAGGCCATCCATGCCTGGATAATGAGGTACACTCTATTTACGAAGGCCAAATATTTGTCATAATCTCCAGTCAACGGTATGAGGATCTGGGTATCTTAGGCATAGTTGGTGTAGGTGATACCAAGACCACTGAGATCATCAAAAAGGGGCTTTGTGAATATATTGTACAGAGTGGGGGAGACACATGATCCCTGGGGCACTCCACAGGTAATAGGGATGGGATCAGCAGACGCGGAGGTTGAGAAGACGCGCATGGTCCTGTTTAGGAATTATTGTATCCAGCCTATCGCTTCTTGCGAGAAGTGAGCGGCCGAGTCCAAGTGGTTACAGAGGATTTTATGGTCTACTAAGTCAAACGCCGCTGATAGGTCGAGGAGTAAAAGTAATGCAGCTTTACCATTGTCTCCAAGTGTGTCAATTTGTGCCTTGAGGTCGATTAGCGCTGTCTCAGGCCCATGTTGGGATCTGAAACCGGACTGGCGGACTCCTAGGAGGTGATTTTGTTCTAAGTATTGCGGTATTTGGAGGTATGCAACCTGGTCTAAAATTTTGAGCAGGAAAGGGACTGTAATTAGTGGGTATAGAAGGGTCCAGTGTTTGCTTTTTGAGTAATGGGTGGACCCAAGACTCTTCAAGGTTGCTAGGGATGGTACCAGTGGAGAAGGAGGAGTTAATACGCTTAGAGATAAATGGTGATAAGTCTCTGGCTGCATCCTTTATGGTTTGGGATGGGCAAGGATCGCCTTGGCAGTTGGAGGGTTTGAGGGCAAGTATGACTTTTTCGACCTCTAAGATGGTTACTTTAGAAAAACTAAGTCGGTCTGAGGGTTTTTGTGAAGGTTTAGGTGAGGGCCAGAATGTGCTGCCTATGGGGGTTGAGTGGTGTAGGATTTCTTTTTTGTTGGCAATCTTGATTTGGAGGGTGGCTACTTTATTGGAAAGGGCATTTTGGATACTGGTGCACCAGTTTTTACCCGTCAAGCAGCTGTCTGGGACTGGGATAGAGGTTTCCAGTTCTTTACGGATTGTGAACAGTTCTTTAATACTGGAGTTTGCTTGAGAGATTCTCTGTTTGTAGGAGTCATGCTTGGCTAGTAGAATCTTTTCTTGTAGAGGGAGGTTATCTTGCTAAGGTTAATCATGTTGTCGTCTGAGGGTTATTGTCTCCGTATCTGTTCACTTTTTCGTTTCTCAAGTCTAAGCGATTTCAGGTACGGTGAGAACCAACTGTTCATGTGCCTTTTAGGTTTGTTTTTTCCGAGTATGAGTGGGGCGATAGAGTCTAGTGCAGAGGTAATTATTTTGTTATATTCATCGACAAGGGTGTGGGGATCGGTGGATTCTGTTAGTGAATTCAGGGTATGTAGAATAAGAGGGACAAGTTTTTCAGCCGTAATATTTCTTTTGTTCCTGGTGGGAATGGCAGGGGCCAGGGGGTTGTTCGGTAGAATCAGTGTTATGGCCTCGAGTGAGAAGGTTATGAGGTTGTGGTCGGACCAAGGCTGAGGAGAGATGGACGTAATGGAAGCCTTGGAGTTGAAGTCAGCTAACCAATTGAGAGTTCTCCCTTTGTTATGGTAGGTAGAGTCACTTTTTGAATGAAACCAAGTTCTGCCAGGGAGCCAGCGATTAGTGTGGCATGCTGGTCTTTGGGGTCATTGAACCCCAGGTTGAGATCGCCTAGGAGAAGGCTTTGGGACGTATTTTTTAAGTTGCCGGAGAGGATGGTGGTTAGGTCCTCCTCGAATGACCCCAGGGGAACTGGGGGTCTATAAAGAAGATGGATAGTAAGGATTTGGGTATCGGCAATGGGTAATTTGGCTGCGAGGGATTCACAGGATTCAGAGTTGTGTGACTGGTTTTGGCAATTATAGCGAGGCCCATGCCTCATGTCTTAGTTCTATCTACTCTAAGTATTGTGTAGTCCTCTGGGATTGCTAGCATGAGGGCTGGAATAGCTGCAGCATGGAGTCAAGATTCAGTGATGGCTAGGAAGTCCACTTTTTCTTGCTGTAGGTCGGCTATTTCTGTTGCGTGTGCTACGATTGAGCGGGCGTTTATTAGGGCTCCTCTGATGTATGGGATGTTAGTCTCAGTCAGTGTTTTTAGTGGTGCTTGATTATTCAGATTATACTTAGGAATAGCATTGGCTTGTGTGTTCTGTTGGGGGTTCTTCGTTAAGGGTAGGTGAGTGGTGTTGGTAGGACGATTGGAGTATTTGGCTTGAGGGCATGGTTTCCTGATATTTCTTGTTTCAGTAGGGAATGTAGACCCGGCGAGGGGTTCGAACAGTTTGGGTAACCTAGCGCAGTGTCTTAGGTTTCTGGAGGTGGAACTACATGGATTTGCAGTGATAGGTAGGTTTTGGCTGTGGGCGTTGGGTATATATGGGTGAGCAGGAGTCATGTTTGTGTGAAGTGGTGTTACTACGTTGGGAGCAGGTGAGATATGTAGGCTTGTGTGACTAGACATACAGATCAAGTCAAGAATGGTCCTTAATAGGACTGTATAAATGCCTGGCAAATACATAGTGCAGTAGAGTAAGGATAGTGTGCAGGTAGGCTGGTAGTTCCAGATTTGGAGGTATTGCAGTTGCTAGGCAGACTTGGTAGGCAAGTATGGCAGGACGATTCAGTTGGTGTGGTGGTACAGTGCAGTTGTTGTAGTATTTGTATTTGTTTTATTTATAACGCGCGAACCATCAAGGCCCGGAGGCATCAGGGCGCAATTTGTACAAAGTTACAATAATGCATATATACAGACATAAGAATTACATTAACTGAATACTAGCAATGTTTCTATATACATAAATTACCGTGCCGCTATGGCTTAGCAGTGGATATACCCATAGGGTGTACAGAAGATAATAAGGAGGTCAGCGGGCCAGAGTGTGTAAGACAGGGGCGCAGAACATGTCTTAGTGCTGATCGAAAAGCCAGTTCAAGATAGGCTATGGTGATTACAGTTCAGTTCTAGTTCATGCAGTTACTGTGATAGTCAGGTGCAATAATTCACTAGTGTGAGTACAATTCAC
The DNA here is from genome assembly GCF_040938575.1 of Ambystoma mexicanum. Classification (NCBI taxonomy): domain Eukaryota; kingdom Metazoa; phylum Chordata; class Amphibia; order Caudata; family Ambystomatidae; genus Ambystoma; species Ambystoma mexicanum. The sequence continues at coordinate 978,104,815 of NC_090924.1, forward strand.
TACTGGCAAGAGCAGTTTTTGTGGTGGGCTGGTTCATAGTGCCCTAAGGCAGATATAGCTAGTTCAAGGTGCCTTAGGTAAGTACATCTATATAGTTGCTGTGATAGGCTAGTTCAGCAGTGCACCGAGGTAGGTACATGCATACAACTGTTGTGATAGGCTAGTTCAACAGTGTGATGCTGGAAATGCACTGGAGGGACAGGGCCTCCATATCCTTGATCTTTATTGCCTTATCATGTATGTTCTGTCTTGTTTTCCGTGCAGGAGTTCATGTGGGACTCCTGGCGTTGCGGCTCTTCCACTTTTTGGTTTGGTGAACAGACCCGTGGGATACCCTATGGCACCCATGGGTGGGAGTACGAACCTGTACTTCTATTATATGTTTTTTGGCACCTGTGTGTGGCCCACGGAGCAGGGTATGGGCTGGTGGCAGCTCTGTTCTGAATTGACAGGTGCCCTGCGCATCCTCCATTTTGGGATGCCCAGGCCCTGTCATTGGAATCAGTTGATTCCTGATAGGAAATAAGATGGCCCCTGTGGCCTCTTGCTTTCTATTGCCTGTTACCTTACTTTTCCCGAAGTCCCGGGAAGCCCTGACGCTGTCCCTTCCCCCTGACTGACTGTTGGGTGGAAGTTCCATATATGGAGTTGTGGGGGAAGTCCAGGCCAGACTGGCTGGAGCCTTCCCAATGACTGTATGTTGTGGGTACGCCCGCGGGGTGGAGCCTGGGTGAATGGAGTGTGTGATGAATACACATTCCGTTTTATGATTGTCTAGTATCTGGTTTTTGACACAATGACTGAGACAGCCCTGCCCGAAACTGGTATGAATGCAGTGTGTAGTGCTGAATGGCAGAGTGCTTGTCCGAATCCACATTCCGTGTTGTGAGTGTTTGGATGGAGAAGAATGGCCTGAATGCGCTGTGAGTCGATTGGCTGCCTGACTGCCTGAATGCCCTTCTGAATGATTGGTTGCCTGAGTGTGACCCAGCAGAGTGAATGGGAGATCAACAGTATATCTGGGGGCCTCTCACTGCTAGAAATCGTTCAGAAGCTGAAGTTGATACTTGATGCTTACTCTCAAAGCCGAGCCAGAAGGAGAAGAAGATGATGAACCACTGTTCCCTTTGTTGGAATCTGAAAGCTGCTGTGCCTTCAAGAACTGATCCAAGAGAGGACCTGGCTAGGAGACCTCTTCCCAAGCTACGAGGGACCATTGTGCACCAGCTGATCTTTGCCAAATCTCCCTGGTAGACAGACCTACAAAAGGCTGCCGACCGGAGAAGGGGACCGCCGAGGAGAACGAGGAAAAGCACCAGAGCCGCAGTGCTCCCTTTGCCCAAGAACATTTTGATCCAAGGACTCCCTGGTTCATCACCGTCGATCGCTTTCGTCCTGCCGGAGACGTCAGAGGAGAATCGGCCGGTGGTTTTCCCGCTACCCGAAGCCCTCAAAGACGCTGACAAAGCTACTGAAGCCAGCCCTGGTCACATCCCGTTCGCCAATGCCAGACGCCGACAAATCGACGCCCTTGCTGGGCCAAAGTTCTTCATTGACCCTTTGCGGCAACGAACACTCGTCGTTGAGGTGCACCGCACGCCTCAGCTTGCAGGACGTTTGCCGCCGATTGTCAACGATCACTGCAAGAACTGAAGCTGCTACCGCCACAACAGTGTTCACCCATTTCTTCCCTGAATCTCGACGACCCGTGGGTCCTGCCTTAAAGGGAGTGCGCTCAAGAATGGCCTGTCGACGACTCACCTAAGAACTCTACGAAACCAGGTACTTTGGGGCAGTAGAACTTTTATAGAAGGAGATAAGACTCTAATAGACAATATATGGTCTGGGCTTGTAGTACATCTTTATTTATAGGTTGCCCAGGTGGGGGGATCCTTATACAGAACTGTGCCTAGTGGCAGGGGCCCAGTATTCTGCCAATTGTATCACCAACTTGTTTTCCTCCTAAATCTATGGTTGATATCGTTTATCTGGGTTGATTCGTATGCTATTTGAACGGAGTACAGTTGATGCATTTTAATTGAATCAAAGTAATCGTGGTACTACCTTATACTGTATATATTTACCATTTTAGAATTGTCAGAGCACAAAGTGTGTTGTTGTGATTGTGTACATAACGTGAACCTTATTTATATAAAGACTGTTTCCACTAACATAGTGTGTGGACATTCCTTTATGGGGGCTCGGAGACTACACTGTACTTAAGAACCAACCTGCATCACCTCCTGAGAGCTTAAGCCTCGATTGCTTGTCCATAGCTACCGTAATAGAGAATCTTGCCTCGGGTCCTCTGTGCCTCTCCTCTACCATATAGAGAGCAGGAATAGGGACGCCCCCCTCCGGTGCTTTACAGGTTGCGTGAGATGAACCGAGGCACCACAGACACACCTGAAGGGGGTCCACAAGGGACATCTTCGCCCCATAATCTTGGCACTTCTTAAACCCCGATCTCGGAGTCAGAGACGCTGATGATGCCATTTTCAAGAATGTACTCGAAAATTCTTGTTAGGGAACCGAAGCGTACCGTATCCGAAGCAATAACTTTCATGGAATAAAAGGAACTGAAGCCAATGGTTGCTAGGCACGCTTTATACCATCAATGACATTGACATCGAGACAGAGGCCTCCGAGGGACATCAAGATGACCGACATCGACGCGCAGCACCCTCTGCTGGAAAGAATTTCCGAAGAAACTGAAACTGGATATGGAAATATCATAAGATGAGGAATACATGGGAGGACACAATACATTTGAATGTAACTTTGCTCTGCATTTCCTGCATTTGCTCATCAATTGAAGACATTTTCATAATTAATTTAGGCCGGTCAATCATGTAAATCTATTTTGTGGCCAATGATTCCATCTCCTAACCCTTTGATGATGTTGCATGAATCTGCACTTTCGCCACAACCTCTGCTTTTTGGGGTTTCTCCTTCTCCTGCCCCTAAATCATGGATACTATGTCCCCTGATTCAGTGCTCTTCATTTTATTTTAGACATGGGGCCTCATTACGAATTCGGCAGTAACCCACCGGTGCGACCGGTGGGTTGCCGCCGACCCTGTAACACCGGTTTCACTGCCTGACTTTCTGGTGCCGCCGGGATATTACAAGTCCCGGCAGAGCGGGAAGTCAGGCGGCAGGTTTTGTAAGTCCCCTACACATTCCCATAGAGTCCCGTGGGACTCTATGGGAATGGGTCTCGGAAGCACCGGTACCGTTGCTAATGGTGCCAGTGCTTCCATGGCAACTCTGCCTGTTAGGGTGGCTGCTCTCCGCAGAGTCAGACCTGTCACGCGCAGTGGCCCCGCCAGACAGACTCGTAGTGTGGCGGTCCGGAAACAGAAGCATTAGTAAGCTTAACAGCACCCTTGTTTGTGGAACACTACACTCGTAATGAGGTCCATGGTGCCAACGGGTATCACTGTGCATTGATTTGCCTGGAGATCACCACCACCCCCGACAAGTTTTCAACTTGCCACTTTTGCATGTTAGGGGACATGTGGGTAGCCTGTCCCCCCAGGAGCCCTCACCAATGCAGTCTTCAAATTACCACGGATGATGAGGTTGTGCAGCTGTCACTCCTTACCCACCCCATTAAGAACTCCTCCCAGCCCAGCCTCACAAGGTTGCCAGCTGGTGCTGTGCAGCTTCGGCCCCCAAACGTCCTGCAGGGAGCTCTCTTGCATTTGTAGTGGTCTGGGATCTCTACCAGCACCCACAGACGGCTGACAAGGCCTCCAGAGGCAGCAATGGCATCGCCCGTGGTTCCATGCTCATGCAGGAACTCAGCAGCCCGACAAGGCCCCACAAATGTTCTCTCTTCAATGGCTCCCTCGACGTGTCCCCCCGAAGGCAATTCTATGTATTTGCTTTCACTCCTCATGGCTGCCATTTCTTTTCCTCAAGCACCAGGTCGGACTGTTTGCCTCTGCCAACTTGTCCGTATGGAGGCCCACCAAGCAGACCTTACATCCAAGGAATGTGATCCCCCCATTCACCTCTCCTCCAGTGCACCGCGGCTTCAGACCTCCCGGAGGCACTTGGTACGTTTCTGCTTTCTCCATCCTCAGCTGTCTTATGCCACTATTTCCTTCAGTTACACATCAGGATCCCCTCTAACCTTCGTCCCTCCAGTTTACAACTACGGACACACCGGGTAACGAGTCAGTATCCAGCCCCACACTGTACGTCGTTTCTGGCAGGAGTAGGTCAACCCGCTGGAGCCTGTGGATTATGTGTTAGCCATGTTTCATGTACTGACCATGCCCCCGCTCACCCTTCACTAGACTCCATTTCATTTCTCATTCTTCCTACAATGTCACTCACTTTCCTGGCCCTGAATTCCTATTCTTTCTTGATGCTTTCTCTGGCTCCTTCTATGCTCACGATTCTCTCCTTTTGTTTTGCCGCTCTCTCTAGATCACTCTCCAATAACCCTTTCCTCCTCCATCTCTTCACTTCGATTTCCTCTATAGCTTCACTGTATCTTACTACAGAGGTGGTACCCTTCACATTCTTCTCTAAGGCAGCACCCTTTGCTTTTCCTTCAATGTCAATCTCTAGTTCGTTCAAGCATTCCTTCTCTTCCACTCTCTCTCTTGAGCAATGGTACCCCTTGATACTCTCCCCAAGCTGGTTTTATTCTACTCTAGTGACACACTCTCTTTCAATCTCAACGTTTTGATACTTTCCCATGCTTCTTCAATCTCACCAGGACTTCATTACTGCAGCATTTCACGGTTGCACTTCTGTCCTTGGTTTCAAGCATCATTCTTCCTCAACAAAGATCTTCCCAAGACTAACAAAGGATGCCTGCTTTTTATGTGTTGTCTGCTCTGCCTCTGGGTTGGGTTTCAAGGGAACAGGCTGCATCTATGTGATGGGACTGGTCTGGTCTGCTGATTGCATCATGCAAATATGGTGAGATGGGTGTTCATCGGGCTGGCTTAAAGCGGTGTAGAAGCCATAAACCATTTAGACTGTATATGGACTTCGGCTATACGTTTGATTTTATCCCCCTTACTTGAGATCTCTTGTGAGGCTCTGTGTGCCTGTCCAGCGTGTGTTTTCCTTCTACAGAAACCCTGTGGTAAACCTGGGGAACTGTTAGTTCCATTTTAATTTTCGTCAAGGTTTTGGGAGTTGTCGGGCAGAAGCACAATGCTGGATACACTTCAGCTGTGTCTGGGTTTAGAATGTGTCCCTCAGCAGGGATGGTCCTGAATACAAAATAACAGAGCTCTTGTTCAAGTTTAGAAAGGCAATCTGCTCATGTGTTTAAAGGGGCACAATCTCTTTTCTACACCCAGAGAGTTGTTTGCATGCAGGGAGCTTTTCTCCTTTTTAATCTGAACACGCTTGACTTGGAAGGGGGTGCTCTGGCCCCTGTGACCTTGGGAATCCACAGTGGAGACTTGTAGTGGTGCATGCTGACAGGCACCTGTCCTCAGAAGGGGCGCCTCATCACAGCTGAATAAAAGAAGCAGCTGGGTGTGAAATCTTTAACACTATGTGATCTAAAAGGCTAGAGACACTGTACTCGTGTGACTGACTTTGAGAAAGATGCACGCTGGGCGATATACCCGACAGTTTGCAGAACATTAGCAAACCTGAGGAAGATCAGTGTCTCTCTTACACTAGGAGTCCTGACATCTTCTAGCTTTATGCATCCCGACACCGTTGGTTGAGAATGTTCCAAGATAGGAATTTCCTTTTAGTTGTATATAACCCCTTTGGTGCCACAGGCACTTGGCCTCATTCCTCTCCTGTTGAAAGAAAATCCACAGAAATCTTGAAGCGGTCATCTCTTAGAGTGAGGGAAACTATCTCAAATGAAAAGAGACATCTACAAACCGATTAAACCAGGAACCCTGAAACCTTATAGTTTATTTAGATGTTAATATACACCTAGTCATATGTCAACCACAGTGAATGTGTTTTCACTGACCTCTAACATGTCAGATTTTTTTCACCACTTTATTACCGCCAAAAGGTAAATTGTGAGGTTGCACAATATTGGATGGGGTGGCAGCTGGGTATATCCTCTACTTTCAGCAGTAACCAACAATTCAAAATGCAGTAAAAAAACTTCACGAGATGGACTTTGGCCAAAACAAATGGAACCTCCCACCACATTCGTTTAACAATAAGTTGACCTACATATTTTGTATGTGTTTTGTTAGTTCACCACACCTCTCAGTACACATTCACACACCGCATCCACTGGGTTGAGGTCACTGTTTTATCTCCTATAGAAAAGGGGCAAGAGCAATCTTCTCTGTGAAACCCCCTTGGAGGAGGCATAAGGGGGGCCCTCCAGAGCTACACACAATCCTTATACTTACCTGAGTTTTATTATGGAGTAAAACTGGTTACAAAAACGACACCACATCAGTCTCAAGCTTCATGGGCGAGTAGTGTACGTCTACATCTTTCTATTCAAAAGTTAGATCTGTATATATATATGATACGATTGGTTATTTACAACACGCTTAATACCCAGAGGTTTCTAGGCGCGACACAGGGAACGGACCTGTGTTGCTCCGTGTCGTCTTGCTTCCAAGGCGAGCATGTTGCCCCTGAGCTATCCTCCCGAGACTGTACCCATAGGGTGAGACAACTAACCCCAGATTCACTGTTTGACATGTTCAGAGCAAGTGTGTGCTGTGACATTTCACGTGACATACAGCCACAAGTCCATGTGCTGTGTGTGAATGAATAGGAAGTACACACAGGAGTGCAAAAAACATGGACTGCGACTGAGCCAAATAAAAAATGTGCCAAAGTCAGAAGAAACATGCAGTGAACGCTTGCATACAGTGCATCGGCAATGGAAGCAGGCAAAGAAACTCAAGAGTTGTAGGGTACGGTGAGCACCTGGTGAACAGGCGTGTATGACGACACCCCCACATCACAACATGGCAGACAAGGCTTTTAAAGTAACAGGCCATGGGGGATAGGGCAAGGGATGTACTCTATCAGTGGAACAGCAACAACACCTGCGGGTATAATAAATCACTGGCCATAAATTGTTGAAAAAGGGATGTAACTTTTAGGCAAGAGCCAATAAGAAGTAACATAACTAATGAGAAAGCTCACGCATAAATCATGTGATTAATTAAAACAATCAAGATCAGCACCTGTATAGAATGGGACACAAGTCTCCTCAATGCGAGGGTGTTAGGACTGCGTAACAAGGGAGAACAAAACAGAACGAAGTGCTGTCAGAGAACCAGGGCATATGTTTGTTCATCCAAGAAGGCCAAGTAGCACTAGGGAGACAGCAACGGAGGCGGCTGTACCAGTTTAATACCTACAGGTTTCTAGGCGCGACACAGGGAACGAACGTGTGGGTCAATGCATAATAGAGGCCAAGTTGAAAGGCCAGGCTAGACTAGGAGGTTAGCTTAAAATCTGGGCCAGAGTGTGAGAGAAACCAGCTGGGGATGCTAACCCAGACTCCAGTGTTTTTATGAGACCAACAGGCCTATTAAAGAAGTCTTGCTAAACCTTGCGAACCGAGGTGGGGTGGGTTGAGGTGGGGGGTTGTGGGGAATCCAGCCCTGGTCAGTTAAGACACCCCAAAAGCAAGAGGGATGCAATAGAAGGCTTGCGCGTTGGCAATTTGGCTGCCGCCTCGTTCTAAGGGCGAAGACAGTGTTAAAGAAGTTTTTTGGGGGCACCTAAAAACTCCCGAGTGACTTGAAAAAATACTTTAAAGGACAGAAGCCTAAGAGATTTAGAATTCGCTTAGGGAAGCACTTTGGATATTACATACTTTTAGATTAGGACCTTAGATTTAACTTGTTTTGTCCCTCTTCCTCCCACTGCTTTGCTTAGATTCTTCCTTACGATGTGCATACTGGTCTCAAAAGCTGCTCTCCGTGTTCTCCGACCTACTTCTGTTACAATCCAAAGGAAAGGGTTGAAACCTGTCAATTGCATTTATGTTTGGTGGTAATCACCCATGACATCATGTTATACTGACGACCAAGACTCAATATATTAATAACAGTTTCTAGTTTCAATATCTGACTATTTAAAATACCCGCTCTCTGGCATAGGGCCAGAAAAAGGCAAGAACGACGAGGGACATGGCAATCAAGGGGCACTCCAACCCACAAAGAGGCATTATTTAACAGGAATGTTCTGTTTTGGGGAACTATCGCAAGCTGTTTCATGTAATGCGCCAAGCAGACAGATATCAAACTGCCGATCTTGAAATGTGCACGCAGTAAAAGGTTCTTTGAAAATGCGCGTAGAAACTGGGAAACTACTTATTTCCCTTACATTTCAAGCCTGTTATTTTTCAGTAGTGTTTCTCCAAGTTCTCAGCTAAGTGTCATTAATTTTAGGTTATCACCTGAAAACATTTCATAGAGTACACAGCCCAACGACCACAAGTCGGTAGCGATGGAAAAGTCTTCTCCCTTGATCACTTCAGGCGGGGTGTACACTGGTGATCCTGAAAAAGAACAAATACCAATGGATCAGCAATACACCTATTAATACTAGCATCAGCAAATGAATAATTACTTCCATGGTGATTCAGGCACGCTAAGACAATTCTCTCCATCCCAACAACTCTTACAGCATGATAGCCCAAGCAGGCCAGGATGGAAATTGCAATTATTATAAAGAATGATGTATACACTAAAGGTTTTTATAACTTAAGATATAAAATGGCCAACTATTACACAGATCAATCATGGTCTTTATTATTTTTGTGTAATTCCACTGCATTAAATGTTACGTTATGTGGTTGGACATTTAAAAATAATTACCTGGAAATAAATCTCTCTGACTAAGAATATAATGGCATATGTAGAAGATAGGTAATATACGAAGATCAAAATTGTATGCTTAGAATTATTCCGAGGTTGCCATTAAATACACTAAAGCATAATACACAATGAGGTTGCTTGAATTTAATGGATTTCAACAATTCGTAGTTGTTTTAATCATGAAATGCTAGCTTTTGTTACATGGAATTTGTATGCATTTTATCTTTGATGTATGTATATGTATGATGTGTTGAAAAATGTATTTATCCATAATAACACTAATAAAAAATGATTCTAAAGATGCATAATTATGCTTTCACATTCCTCTTCTTGTCCGTTCTTCAATCCGCCTTCGCATACAGAGCCAACCATTTCAGCTCAGTTTGACAAGGTTCTCTCATCAAAACAGATTGGGGCACAGCATATGCTAATGAAGATGGTTGGGCGGGAGTTATGAGCAAAGGGCGGCAAGGATTAGGTATACACTAATCATAAGGAAGGCCAGTGTACTGATTGTATTCTCTGCATTCTCTTTCCAATTGGTTGGGACTAAGTACAAAGTTCGACCGCAGGGAGGAGGTCTGGCGAGCATATGGTCAGACACTAATGAAGCCGCGGTTTCCATAGGACTTTCCGTCCACAAGAGAATGTACATTTATAACCGGGTGCACAGAAACACTGTAAAACATCCAAAGCCCAGGTAGAGATGTGAGGTGGTGCTCAAGCTAACACTACATGTATTTCCATGCTAAGCATATGCCACTGAAACGTCACACATTCTGTATGAAACTGGGACTCTACAAGACTATTCATTTAGCAGTTTGTAATTTTGGGGCATCTTTTCAAAAGCGTAAAGTCCAACATGGAAGACAAAAATATGTCAGAGGGGGTCATTTGAAATAAAGTGCAAATTACAAGCATGGGACTGCCAACGTTGCCACTTATGTGCCGTTAGCTCCCCTGGGCCCTGCATGCAAGTTTCAACTGTTACACTGCACAGTGTAATTGTGAAGAGTAAAATACGGCAAAATCGCCTTTACTCTTCACTTTTACATCGTTTTTTTAAAAAGAAAAATGAATTGCACGCAGCGTTTTTATAATAGATGCCCACAGAATCTGCTTGCTCATTAGCAGGTGCAAATATAGCCGAGTTGTTCTTTCCCTGGCCTGCTGGTGCAGGTAATTGTCCATCAGGCCAGGCAGGAAATAACCTCTGGAACCATCCATCCCCCACCCACCAGAAAATCGAACAGGAGATGGGCAATGTCCTAAATGCTTATCACTGGTTACCCAATGATCACAAGAGAACAGGGTACGTTTTAGTCCCATTGCAAGAACACGTGTTTAATGAACTCGAACAGCAGAGAATCTCACTTTCGATTTCATGTCTAGAAGTGGGTCTAGTTACAAGTGTGAGGGGTCAGAAATGCGAGAAGGATAACAAAGGTAAAGTATTTTCAAAGTTTGACATTTATTCAAAGTAAAAGAGGTTCTGATAAACACTTAACTGTACCTAGCCTAACAGAGAGGTCCCTGCCAAGCAAACTAAAACTAAAGAAAAATGACCAAGTGTCCAAAATACCTCTGGCCCTCACACTAATACATACAAACAACGTTGTAATTCAAACTCAAATGTTTCTTGCAACCACTCCTTGTAACCAGGGTTGTATCCCCTTCTCCTGGATCAATTCAGGAATACTCAGATTTTAGTTATGTTCCACAAAGTTCTGTTCAAAGAAATAGAAACTTTTTTTCAACCACAGTCTTTCTTGAAGAAACAATAAATGTCCTTTTTACTAAAAATTGTTGATAATTCAAACAACGCAATATCTTCTACAACATGCCTCGTGCAAGGATGATTGTCTTTCTCCCAACACACAAGTTCCAAAACCTAAATGCAATTGTTCTGTTATCATAGAGCACTTTCTTTAACAGAAAACTTCTTGTCAAGTTAACACGTTATTATTTCTCAATATTTTCAGCAACCTAGGGGGAATACCACAATTACACACCTTTTGCCAAAGCCCCGCCCTTTTCACACTGTCGGAGACCATGGAGTATTCCACAAAACAGCGATAAAGGTGTGATCTACAGTTGGTTCAATAGCTCGCTTTCAAGTAATGTTATGCATCCATGGGAAGCAGAATAACCTTAGAGGAATCGCAGGAGGAGGTGATTTTTAGTGCTATTGAACAGAGTTACAATGTACCAAAGGAGGCATGGATTTGTGATTTATTGAAGGCTAGGACATTTGCTTTTTACTGTACGTATACTCTTTAGGTTTGTCTCGTCTTCTAATGGTAGACTAAGTTGAATTTTGAGTAACAAATAACATATAGCAGCAATCATTAATATATAAGTAGATCCACTATTCCGCAGAAGACAATGGAGAAAGGATATTGTTTATAAGCATAATGTGTGAACAAAATATATATGGCCAAACAAATGAATGTAGCAGTTAATTCTTAGATGACACCCCCCATTGTGTTAACACACCAGTCTAAGAGATTGAAAAAATCTAATTTGTTTGAATTGCTTGGCTTTTGTCTGCACACAATACCTTTAACTCTGTTTTTCAAATTTCTGCGTGGCGTGCTTTCCCCACCATCACCTGCACTTTCTTCTGATCCAACCAAAGCAAAGAACTCTTCCAAGTTTTCACCCTCTGCTCTTGCCAAGCTGAAATTGTTAAATTTTAGGGTACCAGGTCCATCCAGCAATATCTTTAACGAGAAAAGCAAATATGAAGTATTATGAACAATGAAATCCAAATCTTAGTTTCCATTTAACTTGTGCACTAATAACGAGTGTTTGAAATTTAAATATTATGTGGTAAACCAATGGCGTCCTGGTGCCCCTATTAATAGGAGCCACTATTAAGGAAGGGACTACCACTTGCATGTTTTGCATCTCTTTAATCAAACTCTGCATTCACGCGACCACACTCTGGGAACTTTCATATGCACTTTATAAACAGTCAATCGCTCATGATCTATAAAATGCTCCTGCCATACGCTACATATTATTGTCCATCCACAGATTTTGTTTTTGGCTGGGCTTTATAGTTTTTCGGTTGCTTCTATTTTCACTAACATTTATCAGGCAATTTGTAATGCATTTGCTTCTTTCCACAACAGTATTTAAAGATTGACATATTTCTTTCTTAACTTTTTGCATTAGTTGTGGACATTACAAAAAGGTGCGTGTGCTTAAGAGGTCAGGGTAAGGACATTATCTTCTTGGAGGAAAAGAAAAATAGAAATAAAGAGTGCATCTTCAATCATGTAGCAGGATGAGATGGCCACAAGCACTCTGCAGTGACGATATATAGTCTCATTTGTCCCGATGCAACTTAATCCAATTCAAACACTTATTTCATATAATCTTTTTATTAGTTTCAGTTGCCCAAACAACGCATTGCAATATCTGTCAACTTGTCCCCTTCACCATGGTATACAACAGAACAACTTTTAACCCCCCACCTCTCATACAGTTATAGAATTCTATAAAAACATCATATCTTCCATCGATGACAAAAGGGCGTGAACAGCCCCCTCCCCTTCCCAGTCCCCTGGACAAAGGAAGTACAGCGGTGGTGCCTCTGATTTACTTGATTTTGCAGATTTTCACCCAATCTAAGCCCCTCCCCCTCCCCCAGTCATTCCATGTCAAATAGATTCAGGGCTCAGAGTCACACTGGACAGGACAGCACTCAATTGTCTCTGGAGAGAAAGTCCAATAACCGTCCCCATTTATTGGTTAAGGCCAGCATAGCTTCTCTGAGGCCTGCCGTAATTCTTTCCAGCCCTAATATTAGCCAAAATCGATGCCACCAAGTTGAAATGTGCAGGGGCTCCACCGTCCTCCAAGCCGCCCCTATCAGCAGTTGGGCCGCTAGTAATATATTGGATGTCAAGTGACGGGGAGGTTTAGAGTGTAAAATCACCCGCCCAACAGATTCATGCTAAGCAGCAAGTATCTCAATAATAGTCTTGTGGACTTCCCTCCAAAAGGCCTGCAACCTTGGGCATTCACACCAAATGTGGATCAATGTACCTTGGGCTCCACACCCCCGTCGACATCTGTCACTCTGTGGAGGCGAAATCATGATTAGTGACAGTGGTGTGTAAGGAAGGCATGATAACAAAGTAAGACAGACACAAGTGACCACAGTTCAAGGGTGTTTATTGAACTTTCACAAGGGGGTCTAAACCTAAATCTACAGATAGGTGCAAGCTACGACCATCAAATAATAATAATGCAGTCCTAGTGGAGTCTTGTCAAATAAAAGGACCTATACTAAAACAAACTATTGCCAATCTTTAACGCTAATTTACAAATAGTGTGGAGGAATGTTCATACAAAAGAAAAGTGTTCAAAAAATGATAAGTCAGGATGTTTGGGCCATTGGCCTCCCTTCCCCACGTTTTCAGTACAGGGCAAGCCTGTTCACTTGAGCCATGAACACACTCTGGCTTCCTCGACACGGGTACCGTTCCAATTCGAGCATCACAGCCTTCTGTGCCCAAGTCTCTTTTCTCACCAAAGTCTTTTGATTCAGAGGGCCCAATGTACAAAACAAAAACAAAAAGTTATTTTCTTCATACAGTTTTGTGATTCGGGTGCCTCACCCTGGATCCCCCTCGGCTGGGCTCAGAAGCCTTTTCTATTACAGGGATCCCCCTCTTCTGGGCTCAGATCCCTTTTTGATTATGGTGGATCCCCCTCTTCCGGGCTCAAATCCCTTTATTTTTAAGGTTGCAAACATATTCCTTCTCTGGTGACTCACGGTTCACTGCGGATTCCCCTCAGCCGGGCTCAGATCCCTTTTCCACTTTCAATTAATCTCCCTCAGCCGGGCTCGGGTGCCTCACCCTGGATCCCCCTCGGCCGGGCTCAGAAGCCTTTTCTATTACAGGGATCCCCCTCTTCTGGGCTCAGATCCCTTTTCTATTACGTTGGATCCTCCTCTTCCGGGCTCAGATCCCTTTTCTATTACGTTGGATCCTCCTCTTCCGGGCTCAGATCCCTTTATTTTTCAGGTTGCAAACATATTCCTTCTCTGGTGACTCACGGTTCACTGCGGATTCCCCTCAGCCGGGCTCAGATCCCTTTTCCACTTTCAATTAATCTCCCTCAGCCGGGCTCGGACCAATTGCAGTACACTTTATACTTATCGAAGACTTTCGAATGTGCACATGGTTTGGCTTGACTCGTCGCAGGACCACTTCGATACAAAGTTCCTTTTTTGCAATGCAGTCGTCATTCAGTTGGATACTTAACAGAGACCTTTGAACGAGCACTCACGTGGCGCCAGACCACTCTGTATACTGTATCTTATTTGGCTTTTTCAAAGTACATACACTCCTTTCATTTCCACTTGTTCGCGCCTCTCACTACAGTGTCTTCATAAAATCTTGCCACTTGCAACCTTGATTCAAACACAAGCCGATTCTGTATCAGTTTCTCCGACTCACCGGGTGTGCTACTTTTACTGGCGCAGCTTTCTTGCAGGAGCCAAGGACAGTACCACGGCAGCAATCGCTCCTCCCGGCCTGTGCTTTCGGGCTCCGCCTTTTAACCGTGTGGGGAAGTGCGATGGGAGTGAGGTGTGTGTAATGATCAGTAATTGCCTGACTTTGCCTGACCATTGGTGTTGAGACATGTCAGGTATACGGCTCGGGTGTGTCATGACTCTTGCCCCTGGCCCTCACTGGCAAGTCATCCTTCCAGTTAGGGCCAGGTCAAAGGCCTTAAAACCTCATCCAAGACTCTCTTTGAGTCAGTCCTGGCGCCTTTGGCGCCAGGCTCATAACCATCAAGAAGACCAACATTAGAATCGGACTATTTACTAGGGACTATTTAACTTGGGGGGGGGGTTCAGCCAACATGGAGGCACACACACAGCTCAGTTACAAGGAACTGAGCTATGCAGTCTAGTCTTTTGGGTGTGGCAGGCCTGGGACTACTTTACCTGGACTACTTTGGGTGTGGCAGTTCTGGGACTATTTTACCTGGACTACTTTACCTGAGACTATTTAAATCACACCCAAACAGCAGAACATAATTTGCTTTATTCTGATGTGGGCAGCGTAACGCTCACCGTGTCCAGTTCTTTGATGCCAGCTTACTTGAAACCAAGGACCTGCAGAGAGAGAAAGAACACTACGAAACTTACCTGGAACAGTAACCTATCTTCAATCCATCGCCGACTTCAGTTCCACTCACCTGAAGGTACGAACTCCATCATCCGGCATTGCATGCATCCTGGAATATCATAACCTGGAAAGAGGAGAAAGAAAGACAGCATTAGTAAGCGCTTACTCACGTTCCCTTCCAAATGAAGAAAGCCACACAATTCTTACCTGGGTAGTCATCTCCTGGTCAGTATCATTGCTGGAACATTACGGCGCTCGGCGAGGAACATCGCAACCTGCAAAGAGAGAAAAGACACAGGTTAGCAATATAAAAGGTGAAACAGCGCCGCGCATCGCGCATTACTCACCGGACAGCATCGCACACACCGCGCTTTCGCCTACCGGCCATTGCTCATCTTCAAACTACATGACAACTCCAAAATACCTTTCCATATCTAAAAGGAAAGAAGCAAGACATTATTATTCGAACTAAGAGGAACATAAGAACTGCATATAAAGACTGTAAAGCAGCAAACCTACGAAGACGTAGCAGGCATGGATTCCCACAGGGGGGGGGCTTGCACCAGTGAAGCAACTTGGTTGCTGCTCGCCCCCCACATCTACGCGCCCCTGCCACAATTAAGACCCATTTTTAACCAAAGGCCTTACCAAGGGACCGGGAGAGGGTTTGAGAGTGCAAATCATCCAACCAGGGCTGGGTGGCGTCCCCGTGGATACCAGGTGAGCGTAACAGGCTGTTAGTCCGTTGTCGCTCACGATGAACTGAAAGTGTTCGTGTCGGGAAGGCGGTGGGGTGGTTTGAGCTTCTAGGTATTCTACCTGGTAGGATGGGGAAAAGGTGTTACAGGGAAGGGGATACTGCATCTCACCCTTCGTTGTCCCACTTCCGCTCCTCGAAGACCCCTCATCCAGGAGAACCTCCCGCACTGGTTCACCCCCAGGAACTGGTTGCAATAGCGATCGCTGTGTCCTGGCCACCAGGATAACAGATCCCTGTGGACTAGCGGGTGAGACACCTTCAGGTTTCTCACAGGTGTCATGTATGCCATGTTCATGAGTTTGTAATTAGTTTCCTTGCATTGTACACATGTGGCCGACTTTCATGGAATCCAATGCTTCCTCCCAACCCCTCCGTTCCATCGGTCTCCCCCACCTTCTGTTCCCATATGATCATGTATGGCCTCAGATAATAGTCCACCGCCTTCACTAGGATCTTATATATGCTCGAGATCAAACCCCTTAGGGGATTATGTTTCAACCATCAGCTACTCAAACTGGTGCAACGTTCTCGTGGCTGCCTGCTGAATGCACGGTTGCATTGCCAAGTGCCTTATCTGGAAATACTGGCATCCTCTTCCCCCAAGGAAAATTCTTCCTTACAGTCTGGGAAAGTTTTGATGACTCTGTTTTTGAACATGTCACTAATGCACTAGCCTTTATTCCTTCTCATTTCCCAAAGGAGGGTCCCTCCCTTGCTCGACCAAATTCTGCATTGGGATGTAGAGGCATGAACGGGGAGGGAAACCTAATCAGTCCCATCTTTAGTGCCATCTCATCCCACATTTCCATCGTCACCCATTTGAACGGATTACCATCCATTGATGGAGGCCGACTTGTTTTTGGCAGCCAAACCCACCTCCATATGTCCCTCTCACCCCCACTGCTGCATCCATTGCTCACCACTTTTTCTCGGATTGCATCTTGCACCATTTCCACAAGAAGCACAGGTGGGCTGGCTGGTGATATTTGACCTAGCTAGGGAATCCCATCCATCCTGCCTTCAGAGGGGCCAACGAAGTAGTTTTGCCTATTTTAGCTCTTCCTTTGCCCAACACAAATCTCACTAAATCCCTCTGTAGCTTCAAGAAGCATATCTAGGGAACCCTGATGGTATCCCCTGAAAATGATTGGGAAGCACCTTCATCTTTATTGCATTGCCAGTCCACAAAATAGGCAATCTAAGCCACCTCCTCCCTGATTGTCCTGTACAGGTCAGGGTAGTTGGCTTGATATAGATCGGACGGGGTGATGTTGATCCCCCAAAAATAGGATTGACGTACCTGCCCACTTAAAGGGACATGCTAATGTAATCCACTGTTTCTCTTCCGGACTCATTACAAGCAAGGACTGCTCACGGTGGGCTACTGCTACCAGTACATCATCCGCCAACATTGCGAGTCTATGTTTCATCCCGCAAATTACACTCCTTTAATTACACTATTAGAACTTACCCTTACTACGAATGGCTCCATGGAGATAGCAAACAAGAGAGGGGAAGAGCGGCCATCCCTGCCTCGATCCCCTCCGAACCTGTACATCATATGTTAGGGTTCCATTGACCCTAACCGTCAGCCTAGAATACATTGCTGATACTGTGAGAAACCAAAGTGTGTCTAACCCGCTAGTCCCCGGGGAGCTCTCGCTCAGGTGGCCAGGGCACAGCATTGCCTTTGGATTCAGATCTGGGGGTGGACCAGTGCGGGAGGATCACCTCAGTGAGTGGTCTTCGGGGAGTGGGGGTGAGGCAGCCGATGGTGAAAAGCGGTATTCCCCCCCTTTTATATTCACCTAACTCATCCTATTTTTTTAGGATTCTCTGAGGTCCCAACCCCCCCCCTTTTTACACAAACACTGGGCCGAGGAAGAGGGTAACAGAGTAATAAGACTAACTGTTATACATCGTACTGCACATGTCCCACTAATTGGGTCAGGCACTTGACTACAAGTGCATACACCTGATACAAATTGGCTCTCCTCACACGGATAAAAGGCGGAACATAGAGACACACTCTGACAAAGGTGGAACACCAGTACGACCAGAACTTTCGGGGCAAAGGCAAAACTACTGAAGCAGAGCGACGGACCAAGGGACGAGAGCACCGGGACGAAAACCCCAGAATTTCCCTGCAGGAGGTTGTTTCCTCCAACAGGCCGCGAAACACCCGTGAAAAGGGCCAGATCCCAAATCAGAAAGCTGCATTGTGTTTCAAGGACGACAGCAACCCTCCCGGGTGAACGGCAGAGTTGGGGAGGCAAGGCCAAGCGTGTAGTACTAACCATGACTTGTGAATTGGAAATCGTAAAACCAAGAAAGAAACACACGCAGCCAGTGAGTTGGCAAGCGACCTGAGAGACCGATGTATGTTAAAGAAAGTTTGAAGTGGCAAGATTATATCGCAAGTGAAGGCTGCATGGGTGTGGATGAGACGAGAAGAAAGGCAGACCTGTGAATGAGCTTTAAAGTAAGGACAGCTGTGAAATCAGCGATACTGAGTAGCGGAGTGGTCCAGTGAAAGGAAGCAGCCCACTCGAAAGTCTCTGTGAAAGATGCATTGTTTGTAGCGATAAAGTGAACGAAATGTAAAAACGAAGTGAGCAAAATTAATCCAGAGAGAAGGGGAGAGTAAAAGGATGATCATTGAACTTTGAGTCAAAGTGGTCCAAATGCCCGCTGTGAACGCTTATGTTCCCCAGCACTGTATAGGGTGCTGTAAAATGCGTGGAAAGCATTAATCTGCCATCTACTTTCCGATACAAAGGCCCTACTCTCCCAGCCCTTTAGATAGTGTACCAGCATCGTGTCAGTGTTACTGCTTTTTTCATAGAATTTCTGCCTAATGTTCAGCAAGGCTTTCTCAGCCTTGTTAAGATAGATGGTGTTAAGTTGCCCCCTCAATTTAGTTATTCCTCTCCAAGCTTTCCTAAAGCCTGTCCGATAGTGATGCTCCTTCCACATTTTTAAATTCCCCCTCCAATCTGGACTGCTCCGGCCTATGCACTCTTGCCAGTGCACCCCCAGCTGATATCAGCTTCCCACGTATCACTGCATTGAGGGTGTTCCAATCAGGGAGACTCCTCTTATCACCAACACTGCCACTCGTGCTCTGTTACTGGGTGCAAAAGAACAGAAGTGCGTTGGATATAGTCTATGCTTCATCGTATGTGCATTATTTGAGCCTCAACAGGGATTGCCAGGAGGAGACTTATACTCTGGTACTCCGTGCATTTACCCTTGTTTCCACTTACCTTGCGCTGCATTAGAAGCTCATCAGCTCGTTCAGGCTTGAACGTTGCTGCCACGTGGGAACTACAACACCCAAATTCACATTAAAGGAAACATCAGGCGCTTCAGCGCCGGCGCTTCCGCAACGAAGCTGGTCTACGCCAGCCCATGACGTCCTTGTCAGGTCCAAACTTGAATCTTCCTGCAGGAGTGATGCTGGGCCCACCTGACCTGCTAAGTCTGCCTGCCCAACAGTCCTTAAACTGATAAAACTACCAAGCTGGCAAACCCAAGGGGAAAGGGGAATAGAGGAGAAAATAACAAAAGACAGATCTTCACTGGCTGGCACTGTAGTTCTCTGGAGCTGGAAATACACCTCAGTGTCTGTGAGATCTAGGAGACATATATGTATATATTAATAATCAATCCACTCTAGCTAAGTTTACTTAAATGTTACCACCCTCCTTGTAGTACCTGTAGCCTATGCTCTATTGCTGATAGGCTTATTCAGTTGTAGCTGAGCTGAAGTCTGGTAATCAGAACTCAATGTTTCCTTCTTCTTCTACTGATAATTTTTTCTTTAAGAAATGTCTTTGTTAAATCTTTAGTTGACTAATTAGCTTTTTCCAACTACTCAATTCTCAATATATTTTTCATAAATGAACTTCTTAAAATACTTATTCTCGTATTTATTGCATATGGAAAGTCTGTTACTTGAATTAGAGTCTTTATGAACTTGCAATAAATTACGATGTCAAAAAATGTAACCTCCTTAAAAGATCGGCATTGCTGTAAAGAGTTCCACTAGCCGTTACTTCCTGAAAAACGAATGTCAGCCGACACAATGCTTCTCTACTCAATTGTCCTTCGAAACGATGCCTTCAAAACAAAAAAAGTCACGATGCTTATCGTGCTCAATATAATAGCCCTGCAAAACAAGCACTTCCTGAAACGACGTCACGACGCTTACACGCGCTTTTAACGTTCGTAAGGTTCCTTCTTCTAACTTCAGAGCCGCGCGTGACGTAATACTCGAACCGAAAAATAACGCTCCCGAAAGAACTGCGAGCGAGAAAAACAAACATGCGAGTAATACATGCACGCCTGGTTAGTAAATATTAAACGCGCAGTTGTTCAGAAAATACACTTTCAGAAGCAGAATTGAAGCGTAACAATAAAAGTTCAAAAAGTAACACTGAATCTTATTTTCCTCAATAAAGAATTAATATTAGCATTTGATTTCCACACAGTCCTTTTCAAAAGTAATTCGAACTGAAAATCCTTGACATTAGACTTTGTAGATTTAAATAAACTTAGCTTGCTTCATCTGTACGACTTCTTCAGCTTCTTGGATAACTTCACTTCAGCTTAGAATTAGTAGTAATTGGAAATTCTAAAATCTTCTTGAAATACTAAGAATTAAATATACTTAAATATATTCTATGCTAGAGCTAACTAAACTGCGACCTGTCTCAAAGGATACTAAAATGAAAGGCAGTTGAAAACTCGGAGCAACATTCCAAATGACCTCATAACTATTTAAACCAATCAGTGCTGCAGAAAAAACGCTCCATCTTGCTTTGGGGAGTCAAGTGATTCCTGAATGTACATTAAGGAATATTTATACTAGTTCAATTGTCAATCCAAACATAACCCAAACATCACACTTCTAAATAAACTACATTCAAAAGGTTTTCTGATGCTAATGATGAATTCTTAATTAAGTAATGTAAATGTGTAAGTCTATTTAATTTACCTTGGAATTGTAATGGTATGTCTTTTAAGGTTATGAACCCTTGAAACTCTAGAAATGTACCATGGAATCCTGACAGTCCTACGGCGCACGGCCGAAAACTCTGCCAAAATTTCTCCAGAAAGCCTGAAAAGATCACGCAGGTACGGGGTACTCAGAATTATGCGAATTATTATCCCAAGCTATAACCCTACAAAACCAAGAGTTAGTGGAAATGCACATTAATTCCAGGCTGGACTCCCTGGGAACTTCTGCATCAGAAAATGACTGTACTACACATATCTCAGCTCCAAGCACAAAAAACTTGAATGAAGACTATACCATAAATGAAACTAAAACACGCACAATGAAAATTGCTCTTCTCAATACCAGATCCCTAAATAAACATGCGCAAGAAATTCACGATTACATCATAGACGACAACCTTGATATCCTATGCCTCACTGAGGCCTGGCTACAGGAACCAATGGGTCCTACTATCGATATTGCTGTGCCAAGTCATCCATCTACTCTAAAAATAGAGAGACCGGGAAAGGCAGAGGTGTAGCAATAATCGCCAAACAAGATCTCAAACTATTCTCCGCTCCTACACAATGCACAGGATGTGAGATTTTACACCTCAAAATGACACATACTCAAAATAACTGCATTAATCTGACAGTCATGTATACGCCCCCGTCATTGACATCTGACTGTAATGATGAACTGACCAATATGTTGAATAATCTGTAATGATGAACTGACCAATATGTTGAATAATCTGAAAGCACCAAACACAGGAACAATACTCCTCGGAGATATAAACAGATGGAGGGGCAATACCAAAGACCCCAAAGACATAAGTCTAGAAGAAGATTTATTAAACTGCTCTTTTACTGTAATAAATAAAGACCCAACAGCTGCCACTGGCAACCAGCTAGACTGGATAATCAAAAATAATGCTGACATAACAGTGCTGCGAACATACCCATGCATATAGTAAGATCATTATAAAATTGAAACCACGCTAATACCACGCTAATACTAAAACAAAAAACGGAGAAACTAAACCACTCCCCAAGAATGGTTTTAGACAGAAACCTAAAAAATAAAATTAAAAAAAATAATACCAACCATCCTATCGGAAGGTAGTAATGAAATTATGATTAAAACCAAGGATGCTGATTCATGTGAAGAAATTGTATCTATATACAACAAACACATGAATGAATTACTAAACCTACATGCTCCTCTGAAAAATAAACAAGTCTGACCCAATATAAACCACCAAAAATTGAATCAGAAGCTACAAAACTAATAAAAGGAAAAACGGAAACTAGAAAGGATATGGTCAAAAGCAAGCAATAAAAAGAACTGGAAAAATGCGGACACTACATACAGGATTAAAATAACTGAATTAAAGAAAAATCACTATAACGAACAAATCGTTACTGCATCTAACTCCACTGGAAAACTCTTCCAGATTCTCAAAGCTATAGAAAAACCGATAGCTCTATCCCCGCCATTTCAGCCAACAGAAAAAGATTGTGAAGCAGTCCAAACTGCATTTCACAACAAAATTATTAAGGCAAGAGAAACAATCACAAACTGTAAGGCAATCAACATTCCCATCCCGGACCAAATAAGTGAAAGTGAGATCGAATCACAAAGTCCCAAATTTCAATTCAAACCTATAACATTGGAAGATATGAAAACAAAAAAACTCTCGAGCATTAAATGTACTTCCTGCACTGAAAATGTGCTGTCACCTAAACTAATACTTGAAAATGCTGAAATCTTTGCTCCGTTCCTCATAAGAATGGTAAATGCTTTTTTAGGGAAGGTATTGTCCCTGCCATAATCAAAACAGTAACAGTAACACCTTTGTCAAAGAGGACCAGACGGCAGGAGATTTTGAGTGAGACCGAGCGGGATTTATCCCGTGACCTTTTAAGTTGTCATCTTGAATTGAAAATCTAGATCCGGAAGATAGCTGAAATTAGCCCTGATTTGAAAAAGACACTTGTGTGTCGAAACAAGTGTTATCTAAAAAGGGCAACTTATTAAACGCATATATTTTTCACTTAAAATACAATGTGGCACAGTTTCTAAAGTGTGGAGCTTTCTGTTGACCTTTGCCAAAGAAACCTGAACTCAATCAGCAAGATCCTGCGAATCTAAGGCCAATTACAAATTGTAATTTCCTATTAAAAATACTAGACAAGATCGCCACTGAACAACTCCATTTGTGGACAATAACAATTTGCTCCACCCACAACAATCGGGATTCAGGAGAGCTCACAGTGCAGAATCTGCGTTATTAGATCTGCAGACAGAAATGCTAAGCATCCTTGACAAAGGCAAGACAGGATTGTTAATTCTATTGGACCTCTCGGCAGCCTTTGATCTGCTAGATCATAGGAGGCTCCGAGAGGCCCTAGATCGTTCTGGGAACTGCTCACAAGAGGCTATAAATTGGGTGTCTTCCTTCTTACAGGACAGACAATCTAAGATTATCTGGGGTAAACACTCATCACAACCAAAACCAGTGGATTGTGCTAGTTTCTCCACCCTACTGTTCAACCTATACATGCGTTGCCTATGCACACTGTTGACCCAACTCTGTACATTTTTCACCAACTTTGCCGGCGACACCCGATTGGTGTTTGAACTAAGCGGGGACTATGAACAGGATAGCGAAAAACTCTCGATAATATACAACACCATCGAAAGCTGGATGAAGACAGATTGGATGTGCCTAAATGCCACCAAAACAGAGCTTATGATCTTCGGATCACCCTATGCCAGAAAAAAACTAAGCCCATTATACACCACATTCAATATCAAAGAGACACAGATTAAAAAATCAGAAAAAGTCAAATCACTAGGCATATATCTACAGGCATCCTTGGGAGCAGACGCCCACACAGCCTACCTTAAAAGGAACGGCCAATACCATCAGAAATTGCTGAAAAAAATCAGACCCCTGCTAAGTCAACAAAATAGTACAACCATACCTATAGCCACAATCCTCTCCCGGTTAGACTATGGTAATTTCCCTGACTACTGGGCGCCAGCAGCAAATGCCTCAAACAATGCCAAGTGATCCAGAACAACGCCATAAGAACAATGACCGGCAAACCCAAAAGAGAGCATGTCACAAATGACAGAAAGGATCTACACTGGCTAGCTATCGAGGAACACATCACATTTAAAACTATTACTCTGGTACATCAATGTTTATTTGGTAAAGCGCCGATATACCAAATAAAAAAATCGATTCAAGTGGCATGAATCATGTCGTAACCTAAGATCAAACAACACAGGCCTACTCCAAGTAATACGAGCTAAAAAAGCTAAGGGATTAGGCAGGGCTTTCACGACAAAAGCCGTCCTAAAATGGAATTAACTGACCCGCGCACTGAGACTGGAAACTAATCACCTATGTTTCAGAAAAAACTAAAGACACTCCTGTTCAAATAAGATACCATCATCTAGATACACCAGTAATCCTAATGCATCACTAATAAACGGATATGTGTGAGTGGCACGTGCCATTGTCCCGTTACCTGAATAGCCATGTCTGTCTATATGTAATGCGCTCTGATGCCCGCGGGCTGCAGCGCTATATAAATACATAAATAAAAAAATTTAAAAAATACATGGCCACCAGGTGCAACTCCTGTATCAACCCAATGTCTACCTGCAGGCAGTCCATCAGATGCAGCAATAGCTGGCGCTTATTGGGAGAAGTGAGGTCACAAACGTTCAATGATAGCATCTTAAGCATTTCCAACAATGTGCGATTTCTCTCTACACCCTCCCCCTGCTATTGTTCCCTCCTGTTTACTGTGTGTTCTTGCCCAGTCTCCCCCCTTGTTCCCATACCCCCTCCCCTGCACCCAATATTAACACAATCAGTAGACTAACTCCCACGCCATTCCGGGCATCACTGCCCCCCCCTCCCCCACAGTGAGTTAGTACCCCTGCATTTCCCCCAATCTGCAAACATTAATATAACAAATGAGGAGCATTTCCCCCGACCCCCCTTCAGTATGTTGGTTGAACTTGTGACCCACTTTGCTGGACCACCCACTCGAGCCCCATGGCACTGAAGGCATCCCTTCTCTGATTGTAGAATGGCCAACAGTTAAATGAACCACTTTCTTCTCCACCGGGCCGATTACCCTGGCTGTTCACCATTGTCCATGCCCCTGGGGTTCTTCCTAGGTTCCATCGGGTCCCATCCCTGGCCCCCTCTTGCCTCGGGGCAAGTTCTTCTCTGATGTAGCCCGCCCATCTTGGTCCAGTGGGATGCCCGGTATTTTGCAGGCCTCTTGCACCTCCTCAATCCTGTGTTTTGATCCCTTGATCCCTTGCACTGAAACAACAAGCCTGTTGGATGCAGCCACCTAGAATGCACATTTTTCTTCCATAGTTAGTCCATTATTGGCCATCACTTCCTATCTGTAGCAGTCCATGGTCCTTGGCTGCTCTCAAGGGTTGTTCCTTAAAGGGAAAGGAGAGCAGTTTAAAGAAAAAGTCTCTGAGCCTGTTTCCCTCTCTGCTAGGGACTAACAGTGTGAGCTCTGGTGAGGTCCATAGCGGAGTCAGGCACTCCTGGAATTAGCTGCCTGAAAATCTTCTTGAGGAGGCCTTCCTGCTAGTTTCCTTCATGTCCTTCCGTGAGAAATTTGAGCTTGATGTTCCCTCTCCGCAAACTGTTCTCTAAATCCTTGCACTTCTGAGCCAGCTCCTCATCCCCTGAACGATGTTACGGAGCCTATGGATCTCCTCCATGATTCCTTATACTGTTTGCTCAGTGTCACTAATCCTTTCCCCCAAGGTCACCACCTCCTTTTGTATCCCAGCTACATTCTTGCAAATCTCATCCCTAACCAAGGTTAGCTCCAAGGTCAGGGATTCCTCGAGACCCTTTATCGTTTAAATGAGGTCATCCTTACTGAAAGCAACTAGTGTGAGAGGGAGCAGTCTCCCACAGCTTCCATTCTTGCCATATTGTAGCTGGGGCCTTTTGAAATGAGTGGATGCACCCTTTGGTGTTTTTTTTGGGGTGTTTAGGCATGGGAGCTGGTGGGTGTCGATTGATCTCCTCTAGATCAGTTTCTCGCCGGGGGTTACCCTGGTCCTTCGATCAGCCACTACTCCTGGGAGCACTCAGACCCAAAGCTCTCACCAATCCTCCCTCTCTACTCTACGTAGGGTGCACCATCGCTCTGCTGTATTTGTTGTCCTCCTCGTAAGTGCGGGCCCCGCATCCCTGTAGACACTCCAGTTTCCCTTTCAGGGCCTCACTCCTTCCCCCACGACTGGCTGCTCGCCCAACATGCTTGTTGGGCCCTCGTCCTGGTTATTCTTGCTCCAGCGCAGTGTGATGAATCCTATGGATGCTCACCAAAACCCTCCCTAAAGTATCCTCCCAGGTGGCCAAGGAAAGGCAGACACTTCCTGATCCTGACCTTGGTGGGGTTGGGGGGTATACTGCAGGAGGATCACCTGGGAGGAGAAAAGGGTCAGGGGAGTGAGGGATAACTATGGGATGAGACATGGTATGTGGCCTCTTTTTTCAAGAGTGGATACAATCATTACCCCAATATGTAAGTGCTTGTTGCCATCATAATTCTAGTGTCCCCCTAATCCACAAAAACCCAATAAGAGGAAGTGGTATAATAAGGGAAGCCATACAAGCAATATTGTAGAAAGTGGAAATCAAATTCAAAATGTAGAAAAACTAAAGAAAACAAACTTTCACTCTGGACTTCCTGTCCCATAATTCCCTCAGTACTGAGACGAGGAAGAATAATACAGAGTAATCAAGATGTAGAGGTGGTCAGCTAATTGGCAGGAATTACCTACACTTGAGGGAGAGTGGGAGTCATAAAAGGCCCCCTCAGGTGCAAGTAGTAGAACCAGAGAAGGAGAAGAAGCACGAGCACTTGCAGTTTGAGAAGCAAAAAAAGTGCGGCCCGTGCATGCTGCAAGAGAGAGGAGTAGAGAAGCTGGAAGACGCTGGGACCGCTGTGAGTCCCGAGAGGGTCTGTGCCTCTATCATCCTAAATTGCAGAGGTTGTGCAGCGGGAAGCCTGTGCAAGAAACGCTTACCCCAGAAGACTATGTTGTGCAGAACTGGACTGCAGCTCCCAAAGAAAAAAGGACCCTGCGGCGCCGGTTCCCGACCACAGAAGTGAAAGGGAACTGGCGCCGCAGGGACACAGCGTGAAGAGAAGGAAAGTTGGGTTTGTTTATGGTGTGGGTGGGGGTATGTTGAGGGTGTGGGTATGGGTATGTAAGGGTAATGAACATGTGTTTGCATGGGAAATATACAAACATTTTGTGGTTTGTACATTTCACATGCAAACTTTCCAGCCGCAGAAAATCAGCCGCGGTCGGATCACGTAGATCCTTTGCTGTCACAGGGCAGCTGCTCCCGGGCTTACTCCGAAAAACGCTGTCAGGCCATCTTTCCCCTTGCTCTCCTGCCACCAGCTCCACTACATCTCCAGGGCGTTCAGCACCCCATGCACTATCACACTCGCAGCCCCTGGGGGGCACCGGTCACAGTCCACCTCCTTACATGGGGTCTTTCCAGAGACCCAGACCCTGGCGCCCCCTATGCTCTTCCAGAGGCTCCTTCTCTTCCCTCTCTCCCGGCTGCCAACCCATTCTCCCGTCTGGTCCTCGGCTCTCTCGCTTTGCAGCTGGTTGACGTGCACCATCTTGGCCGAGGGATCCTGACCTGGTCCTTACCCCCTCACTGCATCGCCAGGAGATGTTTTGACCTCCCCTTCATTCCCATGGGGTCTCTTCACCCTCAGTCTTTCAAATCCTAATTTGTGCAGAGTTGGATGCTTCTCTCCTCACATTACATCAGGGATGCAGTACGGGAGCTCCCTCCGTGAGCGGCCATCTTGTCTGCCACCGGCCACGCCCCCGTGATGAACATTCAAACACTTATGAGAAAAGATGGAAAGAGGACCTGGGCTGGCTCATCTACATCGGAAGATGCTTGGAGGAAGGACTGCTTCAACCCAATATCTATAAGGATGGACCTGGTATTGAGATTGGTGAGACAATGCATTATATTCCACAAATACTGGTCACCAGACAGATTGCACTGCGCTGGTCTTCTGAAATCTCCCCAAACTGCTGATATTGCAATAGAGACAGGGCTGCCTTCACGCATGTGTTTTGGGCATGCAATAAGGTCCTCTCTTTTTGGAGCAACATGTTGCACTGAGTGGACTTAGTGTTGGCTATCTCAGTTTGGAGGTCAGTCTAGTGGTAGTCCCTGGCTGATCCTGCACACAATTTATTGCTCTTTATTCCAGGGAACAGTTGTTTACTTGTCTAACATTGGCCCTGCAGCAAATTCTGAGCAGTTGCAACCAAAGACTTCAATAGGAAGATTGGGTTCAATATTTAATAACTCTTTCTGTAAGGGAGACAGTGTCTTCTAAAGAGAAGAGCAACATCAAGGTACATGATTGAACTTTAATGAATTGTATATGTAAAGTTGCTACTTGGGTGCTTTCAATTGTCTGTGCCACTTGTGAGTGCCACCTGTTTCTCATGATAATGTTGCCTCACACATTAATTCTGTTGTGGTATAATTATCTGAAGATGGTAAAGTGATAGTTAATGTGACGCATCAGTTGATATCGCCACTTCTCCCTGAGGGAGAGCCCTTTCCCAGGAGGCCAGAGAGCTGTGGCCATTGCCCGATAGTCAGCGGAGCAATGAAGATGAAACCTATGAAACATATGAAAGAGACGAAGGACTTATACAATGGGCTCAGAAACGGCTGGCCTCATAGTATAGAAATCGTCAATGGACTAAGCACTGGGTCTCGGGCGGCAGGCGTGCTGCGCTCCGAACGCAGGAGATACGAACCTGCGCCACTGATCCGGAGAGAGAGAACTCCAAGGATGCTGGCAGTCAGCCACTTCTGATGATCAGGAGGTCTGCAGGAGCAGACCGGGGTCCAGCAGCATCGAGAAGGGGAGGACGGAGAAGGAAAGCAGAAGGTAGCTGGGAACGCCGTCGCACAGCAGGAGGGAAGGCAAGATGCCAGACAAGCCGAACGGAAGACCTTACATCCCAGGAAGCCCTAGCGACGTGTCAAAGTCCTCAAAAAGGTAAAGGGTGGCATGGGAGACTCAGAAGGGACGCAGAGCAGCTTTTCCAGAGGGCGCATGCAGTTGTCCCTAGGCCCCTTTGCAACAATAACGCTTGGGGACACAGCAGTGGCAGAAAGTCTACAAGCTTACCCCTAATTCTAAGAGTAAAATTAATCCTGTTAATCACCAGGGAATGGTCGAGGACCCCAAGTACCATACAGAGAACTTGAGAGGGAGAGTCCCTCACAACAGTGGCAGGGATAATACCACTAAGAGAGAAACCAGGGGTTAGGACCCAAAACAAGAGAGTGATACAAGTCATCTCCCTCGTGGCAGTACTTGGCAGGAGACTCACTACTGACCACCCCACCCTGATCTACCATTAACCACCCCACTCTGATCTCCCGGCTTTCTGCCACTGGCATTTCTGGCCAGGTATTGGCATGGTTCTCCTCGTTACTTACAGGACTCTCTCAGTCGGTTTCACTCCCACTATACTATTCCCAGAAGATTTATCTCTTATGTGGTGTTTCTCAGGGTTCTTCTCTGTCCCCCCCCTTCTTTAATCTATATATTCACCCTATTGGCTTTAATCATTGCATTTGGCCTGCTATGTTATTCCTACGACGATGACACCCAAATCATTGTAAGGTCCGATTTAGTAAGGTCCAATCCGACTCTGCATGTCAATTGAAAAAATGCCTGCTAGCCATTGGTGAATGGATGGCGAGAAATTGGCTCAAGCTTAATGCTTAATGGGTGTTGGTGATAGGTACGGCTATGCCCTCTCTGCTCTGGACCCCAGAGTTTTGGCCAGAGAGTCTTGGCCCATTCCTTCAGCTGGTCTCCTCAGTGAAAGAGCTAGGCGCTAAAATGTCGGCCTCCCCTTCTATGGCTGACCAGATCTCTCGTCTGCCAAAGGGCCCATTTTAAGCTACAGACTCTCTGGAAAGGCCTACTGTGCATCCACGCCAAGTTCCACACCCCGTTGTTTCCTCCTTAGTCATTAGTCATTAGTAATATTGACTACTGTAATGCCCTGTACTTGGCTCTTCCTAAACATCTTTTGCAGAGTCTCCAGCTGCTGTAAATCGCAGCCGCCAGGGCCACTCTTAATCCTCCCTGGGGTGCCTATATGACTCAGTTGCTGCGGCATCTCCACTGGCTCCCGGTTGAGCAACGTATTAGGTTTTAAGCACTGTGTATAGTGCCTAAGGCCTTCTATGGATTAGGAGCCGAATTTCTTCAGAATAAATTCTGTCTGTATATACCAGCCAGGCCTCTTCATTCACAAAATCTGAAGACTATTCAGCCCCCGAGGGTCAGGCTTGCCCGTATGGGGGGGCATGCAGTCTCAGTGGCTGCTGCAAGAGCCTGGAATCAGCTTCCTTTCTCTCTGCGCAACACGGAATCTCATCTATCTTTCTGCTGTACACTTAAAACATTTCTTTTTAAGTTTTTTCCTGTGGATTGGACGGACTTCTCTCAGTTAGCGCCAAGATGCCTTAGGGCTTTTGTTGCACTCTACAAGTTTTGATAAGATAAGTGAACCAAGTGGGCCAAATCAAAGGAGGAGATAAATCAGGGTCTGGGACCCAAACCAAGAGAGTGATACAAATCAACTTCCTCGTGGCAGTACTTGGCAGGGCAGTGAACCAAGAGGGCGCATTCAAAGAAGAAGAGAAGCAAGGGTTGCAGACCCTCCTAATACTCGGAGATGGATGTTGTAGGTGTAAAACCTAATAAAGAGAAGACCAAAGGAAGGAAGTAACTCCCCCTGGTTGTAAGAGACTGATATGAGTACCAGGAAAAGGTAGTAATTCTCCTGGTAACTAGGACCGGGAGGAAGGTCCAACAGGCCTGGGGAAGGGAGTCCTTTCTCCAGACTATTTTGAGACTGAACGGCAGGAGAAGAGAGGCATTTGTCTGGCTACGCATGAAGTAAATATTGTTTGGAACTTTGTGACCTGTGGAAGGGAGTCATTCCCCCAGGCTCTTTGAAATGGAATTCCAAGAGAAGGGAGGCATACTCCTGTCCTATGCATGTAGTAAATAGTGTTTGGGA
Organism: Ambystoma mexicanum; assembly: GCF_040938575.1. NCBI lineage: Eukaryota > Metazoa > Chordata > Amphibia > Caudata > Ambystomatidae > Ambystoma > Ambystoma mexicanum. The sequence continues at coordinate 978,135,715 of NC_090924.1, forward strand.
TTTTGATCCTAACCCAGGAGAATGGATGCATTCTCCTGGGTCCAGAACAGTACTGCTTTATTCTTTAGTTTATAGTGTAAGGGACAGAAGAACAAGTTACTTACCCCTGGTAACGTTCTTTCGAATGGCTGTTCCTCCCACGTATTCCACATTTTAGGATAATTATCTCTCCAGCTTCAGCTGCTTCAGAAAAAAAGTTCTTCGATATAGGGCGCTGTGTGCAGTGTCGTCGAGTCGATGTCCCTCGAGGGCTTTCATTCAACAGTCGACATCATCATCAGTATAAGTGGCGCACGTAGCACACGCAGCGTCCGTTGGCTTCAGTTCTGTTTTTTCTCCCCTCCTGAAGAGGAATTACCAGGCGTACCCTACACCGTAGGCTCACAGAAAGCATAAAGTGTAAGAACACGTAAATTGTATGGCGGGGTAGGCTGGGAGGGACGATGAGGAATACGTGGGAGGAACATACAATCGAAAGAACGTTACCACGGGTAAGTAACGGGTAAGTAACTTGTTCTTCGAATGGATTGTGTCCTGCCACGTATTCCTCATCTTATGATAGACTCCCAAAGCAGTAATTTGGAGGTGGGCGTACCAATTAATTTTAGATCTAATCATGGACTGAATGAAGGACTGCTTTTGCAAATTGTCCTCCTTGGTATGGATAGACAACCAAGTGGCCGCTGAACAAATAAGATTAATTGGGACACCTCTTTGAAGAGCAGCAGAGGTTGCCATGCCCCTTGTGGAATGTGTCCTTAAGCCTTCCGGCGGGTCCTTGCCCGCTAACCTGTAGCATTCGCCAATAGCCAGGAGAATCCATCTGGATATGGTTTGTTTAGTAAACGCAAGACCCAATTTGGACCAGTATAACCAATGAATAATTGGTCATCTTGGCAAAATTTAGCCATTCTGGATATATAAAAATGGAGAGCCCTTTTTGGGTCCTGTCTATGCAACCTCTGCTCCTCATTTCCTGGATGAGGAGGTGGATAGAAAGTTGGTAATGTAATCTTTTGTGACAAGTGGAAGTCGGAGACTACCTTCGGTAAAAAAAGGCTTTACCGTGAGAATGACCTTGCCTTTATGGAATACTCTATGTGGAGGTTTACAGTAAAGGGCCTGCAACTCGCTTACCCTGCGGGCTGACGTTATTGCAATAAGCAAAATGGTTTTTAATATCAAGAGCCTTAAAGGTCATCAGCGTAAAGGCTCAAAGGGAATGCATTTTAAAAACTTTAACACTAGATTGACGGCCAATACAGGGACATTAAATGGGACTGTCCGATAAACATTAGTAAGGCCTTTCAAAAATTGAACAATCAAAGGGATCTTAAAATATGTATCCTCCACTGAAGAGCGCTTGAAAATGGAAAGCGCCGCTAGGTAACCTTTAACTGTTCCAATCTGGAGCACCAGATTTGGCAAATCTTAACAAAAAGGAAAGTACCCTAGGTGTGTCACATAGAATGGGATCCACATTCCTATCCCTGCACCAGTTGCTGGACTTGTTCCAACGGCACAAAAGGTTTTGTTGCTGGCCTTCTGGCCGAAAGCAAAAATCGCCATTGCGTCATCCCGGAAGGTCCCAATCCTTGTATATCAGTCTTTCGGAAACCATGCGTGAAGGCTGAGTGTCTTGACCTCTGGATGGAGAACCCGACCTTCCTCTAGCGAGAGAAGATCCTCTCTTAGTGGAAGACATATTGGAGGGCAGATGGACATGTCCAGAAGGTCCAGGTACCACATCCTCCTGGCCCAATCAGGGGCATTGAGGATCATGGTTTTCCCAAACTTTCGCAACCTCCTGATCACCTGAGGAATGACAGGAACTGGAGGGAACGCGTACAGGAGTGGAAACTCCCAGTCCACCAGGAACGCCTCTTGGAGGAAATTCACTTGAGCAAAAAAGTCTGCACTTCCAGTTGACACTGGTCACAAACAGATCCACTTAAAGGGTTCCCCAAAGGGTGAAGATCTCTTGAAGGACTTCCTGAGCTAGTTCCCACTCGTGGGAAGACTGTGCACTACCGGCTCACAGTGTCCGACGCCATGTTCTGCTCACAGGCTAGGTGAACTGCTGATAGAGAGATTCCTTCTTGAATTGTCCAGAACCAGAGCTGCATTGCCCCTCTGCACAGTGGTAGTGATCCTACACCTCCTCTCTTGTTGAGGTAGTACATGGCCACTGTGTTGTCTGTCATTATCAGGACATTCTTTCCCTGTACAGAGGGCAGGAAGGCCTTCAGCGCTAGTCTGATTGCCCTCAGATCCAAAAGGCTGATGTGCAGTTTGGACTCCGATGGAGACCAACAACCGCTTATTGTGAGCTTTGTTTGTGTGGGCATCCCGCCCCATGAGTCAGGCGTCGTCACTACCGTTATCTCCGGCCATGGCTGCCAAAAAGATTCTCCCATGAGAATTTTGTCTTTGCAAGCCCACCACAGAAGATCCTGAAAAAAACTGTTCGAAACTTGGAGGTGGTCTGATATTCTGCCTGAGAACTTGGACCACTGAGTCCGGAGAGCCCATTGGAGGGATCTCATTCTCAGGTGAGCCTATGGCACCAGGAAAATGCAGGATGCCATGAGACTGAGCAATCTCAGAAAATCCAAGGCCGGAAGATGCTGGGCACTCTGGAATTTGGTAACCATCTGCAGAATGTGTTGAGCTCTCACCTCGGGTGGCAAGGCTTTCCCAGTGGAAGCCTCCAGGACTGTCCCAATAAATTTGAGTCTTTGGGATGGTATCAAGTGTGACTTCTTGTAATTGCGGGAGAAGCCCAGTTTGTGAAGAGTGCGTCAGGTTACGCAGAGTTGTTCCCGGGCTTGCTCGGGTGATCGAACCCTGATCAGCCAATCGTCCAGGGAGGGGTAGATGTGAATCCCCCCTCTTCTGAGACTCGCTCTCAACACCGCCATCAACTTGGTGAAAACCCTTGGGACGGAGGTCAGCCCACAGGGCAGAACTCGAAATTGATAATGAGAACCGCCAACCTACGGTCCTTTCTGTGCTTGAGATGGATTGGCACATGAAAGTAAGCATCCTGAAGGTCCAATGATACCAACCAGTCTTGGAATTGGAGAGCCTGAAGTATCTGAGAAAGGTTAACTATCTTGAACTAGTCCTTCCTGAGTAACTTGTTCAAGATTCTTAAGTCCAAGATGGGTCTCAATCCTCCATCCTTTTTGGGGATCAGAACTTATCGGGAATACCAACTCTTGCTCCTTTCCTGTTCTATTGCACCTGTCTGTAGCAGGGTCAACATTTCCTGCACAAGGAGCGCATCCAGAATTTTGAAAGAGTTGTTCCCCGGTGGATGATCCTGAGGCCTTTTTTGAAAAGGAATGCAGTAACCTTGGGCCACAGTTTCCTGTGCCCAAGCATCTGAAGTAATGCCCCGCCATTCGTTCAGATGCTGAGTAAGTCTTGTGGGTCAAAGCCTCAGAGTAGTTTAGAGGTGGCTGAAGCAGCGGCTGAAGGTAAGGCTGCCACTGCTTGGGCTGACTTAGCACCTCTCCCTCGTCTACCATGAGGGAATCTTCTCTGACTGGCTTGTCCTCTTCCTCTTCCAAATGAGAAGTGGAATAGAAAGGACTTACCCCTCCAGGAAGATGAGCCCGAATAGGGTTTTTGGGGCTGTCTAATGGCAGCGCTAAGGGATTTAGCCACCGCCTTTGAGGTCTGCAGCTTTTCCAAACTCTCATCCGCCTTGCTGCCAAACAGCCTTGAGCCGTCCAAGGGCATGTGGAGTAGTCTAGCTTCCACATCTGGTGCAAACCCAGACTTCCGCTACCACGCAAATCTGCATATTATTATTATTTGTTATGCGCAACCAAAATGGCCCGGAGGCATACCGGCGCAGATCGTTAGAGTGGAAATTTCGAGCAGATAGTTTAAGAGGCTAATTATCTAAAAAGATGTGTCTTGAGTTTATTTTTAAATTCTCCAATTGAGCCACACTTTTTTATATTGGATGGTAAGGCGTTCCATATAGCGGGGGCACTAGACCAGAACACACACCTTCTCACAAGTTCTAAGGAGGTTTTAGGAACTTCAAGGTTTCGATCTCTGTTTGAGCGGAGTGACAGTTTTATTTGCTTAGGTTTTAGCCTATTAGTTATGTAAGAAGGTGGATCACCGGACAGAGCCTTAAACATGATAGTTAGGAGTCTAAAAATCACCCTCTGCTCTATGGGCAGCCAATGCAGCTTCCTTCTCATCTCTGAAACATGGGCATATTTGCTTAGACCCATAAGAGCTCTTATAGAGCTGTTCTGGACTACCTTGAGTTTGTTCAGTTCAGTTTTGTTTATACCAATAAGTAAAGAGCTACAATAATCCAGTTTTGCAGATATAATTGCTCTCGCAATTATTTCATATCCTGCTTGTGACAGGAATGGTCTTATATGTGCCAGGAGTCAAATGTAATATGCCGATGAAGATACAAGGTTATTTACATAGGCTAACATACTTAGTGATTGCTCAAATGTAACTCCAAGGATTTTTATTTTCTCCTTGACTTAGATGACATGATTATCGATACTAAAAGATCGATAGTCTGATGTCAGTTTATCCAACCTTTGTTTTGAACCAATCAGCATCCGCTTTGTTTTCCAGGATTCAGGGCCATGCCGTTCGCGTCCATCCATTAGCAGATGAAATCATATATTTCTGCTACGGTCGCTACATCCTGGTCATAGTTTCCAGATAAAGTGATAAGACACTGTGAATCATCAGTGTAATTCGAAAAGCATATGTCCCTATTTTTCAAATCATCAAAGAAAGGGACTGTAAACAGATTATATAAAATTGGTGATAGGGCTGCCCCCTGAGGTATACCATAATTCATGGTAACTGGGTCTGCCTGTGCTTGTTTACTGCAGACTCGGATAGTTCTTGAGCCTAGGAAAGATAGAATCTAGTTCTTAGCATTGGTACTGAAATTGGCTCTTTCCTCCAGTCTATTCACAAGAAGTTGGTGGTCCACCAAATCAAATGCTGCTGAGAGGTCTAAGGACATCATGAGCATTGTAGAACCTTCATTTATTTTTGTTATGTTAGATTTTAGTTCCAGAAGGGCTGACTCTGTACTGTAACCTGGGCGAAAGCCTGACTGTCCATTATTGAGTATAGTGTGTCCATTGGTAAAAGCTGCCAGTTGATTGTAGGCCACTCTATCCATGATCTTCAAGATAAAAGGGGAGTTAGTAATGGGCCGGTAGTTCTTTGCCTCTCCCGGGTCTAAGTCAGCTTTTTTTAAGGGTGGGGTGATCCATGACCCTTTAAGCCTACTGGGAACTATGCCCTCTCTAAATGAAGTATGTATGATTTTTGTAAGGGAACCAATAAGTAACTCAGAGCATGCTTTGTAGGATACTGCTGGGAATTGGTCACCTTTACATGCCGATGGCTTCAATTTGGCAAGCACGATCCTAAGATCGTCCTCAGATATATTCTTGAAATTGAATTCCGGATTCATTTGTTTCTTATACGTAGTTCGAGCCCCATCTCTAGCATTCGCAATGTCTAACTCTTTTTTGTTTTTTTCAATACCCTCTTATATTTTTGTGGTCTTATCTATCATGGCCTGTTGGATAGTAGTACACCAGACTTGGTTTTGATCTAGTTTAACTTGGTGAGTGGACTCTGATTTTTCCAGTTCTCGCAAGATAGAAAACATTTCCCATATTGGGCCTCGAGAATTCGGGCTTCATATGATTTACTTTTTTGCGTTGATTACAGCTCTTTTAAAAATAAGAGCAGCATCTGCATATGTGAGTTTGTCCTCCTCTGTTTTTGTATTCTTCCATTTATAGAAGGCTTTTCTCTTTAGGATTCTCAGTTGTTTGAGGTTTTCCGTGAACCAACTATTCTTTATCTGGTTAATCACCTTACGTCTTTTTCAGGGGTGCTAAAACCTCCATGGCATCCGTTAGTGCATCCAATAAGTTGTCAGTCAGTTCTTCGACTCCCACCGTAGGGGGGGGGCTCTTTTTGGATAATGGGGGTTAACCACTCCTGCATGGCCTCTTGTGTCACCTTCTTCATGTTTCTAGAGGTAATCCAGTCGTAGGTAGAGGGTTCCAACTTAGTTTGAGTTGGCCTGTCCACATCAAATTCAATAAAAGAGTGATCCGACCAAGGACATTCTGATATATTGGGTGTGCTAATTTCCACATTAGTTGAGAAAACCCAATCTAGTATGTTACCTTTAACGTGTGTAGGGGTATGAATATGGTGGATGAAACTGAGATTTTTCGTAAATCTGAAAAGTTCTTTGGCTGTTTTGTTGTTTATGTCGTCCTTACGAAGATTTAAGTCTCCCAGTATAATCCATTTACCACAAGTCTTAATTTGTGCTAGGATCAGGCTATTTATGTGTGCTAAAAAAATCTGGCATGATATCTGGAGGGCGATATAATAGCAGGATGCTGAATGCAGTGTTTGGATCTGTTCTAAGCTTTACACACAAAGTCTCACATCCCTCGGTGCTCTGTACATCATGTTTCCATACTTCTAATGAGCTGTGTAGCCTATGGGGGTTGCCAGCGTTAATGACGGCCCTGCTGCCTTATGCAGCCAGGTCTTGGTCAGGGTACAGACATCTAAGTTCCTTTCTAATATATAATCAGCAATTTCCACAGAGTGTTTTACCATGGATCTGGTATTAAGTAATAAAAAGCATAGGGGTTTGCTAGTTTCCCTTCCAGCTTCTTGATTTTTCTTTAGAGCGCTAATTTCTTTATTAATAAAATCAGACTGTGAGTGCAAGTGTTACAGGTTGTGAGGGAATTTCCTCTTAACCCTCAAAATCCATGTTTTCCTTGTGTGTCGGTGCTTCCACTGCTACTAGTTCTACTTCCTTAATAGGTAGCATAACACTGTGCTAGCCGCCATGGATCTGCTGATGCTGTCTGTAGTATCCCAACCGGACTGGACACATTCACCCATGACCTCCTTGTCTTTAGCCCCAAACATGCCACTTTTGTGTCAGAGTCCTTCTTCTGCACCCTTACATTATGTAGAATGCCCCATTTTCCCCCTTTTCCCTTCTGCTACATTGCTCTAACCTTTTTCACCACTTTCAGGTGTTCCTCGTTATTAGATAAATGCTTAAGGGTGAATTGATGTTTAGTTTGGTGCATGCACAGTTGTGGTTTTCTTTCTGAAAACCCAATAAAGCTTTTTACAAAGGAGATGGGTAGATCAGATCTCTGAGCTTGGACTGAGAAGACCACCTTTTGACTTTGTTGATGAGAGGGGAAATATATCTCCACTGCCATTTGGGTGGAGAGGAGAAACATGGGTCTGCATCACAGTTCTTGAAAATTGTGGGTCTAGACATGTGGATGAACAAAGGGGAACGGGGTGGAGTAAGCCCTAAAGGATGCAAAAGGGTTAAAAAGTGTAGCAATCAATACCTTTTCTGAGCTCATCTATTTATCTGTGAGAAGGTGTCATGAACATGCTGCCTGGAATACATCCATCTCCTCCTCTGTACACCTAAATAACCTGTAAAACTCTGCATAGATTGGTCAATTGCATGCAAACACAGAACTTCCAACTTGGGCCTGGCTCTGCATTGTCCAACCCTTCTCTTTCCAAACAAAATGGGATATGCAGGGAGCATTGTGGGCTACATACACTGAGCCTAGCCTATCAATGAGAAGCCTGGGGCTTCACAGCTAGTGCAAATTCCATTGCTTGCTAATAATAATGAGAGTAGATCGTATTATAGTTGCATTCCATACACATAGTCTATAAGCAAGACCCCTTACGGGTTTCACATACAACTAGTAAAGTAGCATTTCTGCAACTCCAAATTGGGGTATGTCCAAGGTATTTTCCAGTTCAAAAGACCATAAAATGCATTGTGAAGCATAACACTTACATCTATTTCCAGAACACATGGAAAGAAACTAATCTCATTTAGTCACCAATCATAAAGTGTTAGCTGAGCCACTGTAAAGTGTAGCTGCTTTTGAAAAATTTGACGGACTTAATTCTTCATCTGGTCAAAATTAGAAAATAACTGACTCAGGAGGTGGAATACCACAACAAAGATTAAACAGTTTTACAGAATGAATTGAGAATAATAAGAAGAAAACGGCCAAGTGAATGAACGAGATAAAAAGCTATTTCATCAAAGTTGAAGACCTACACTCCAAAGGAGGAGAGACTGCACTTCAGAATCTTTGCACTTTAGTGCAGATAAAGTCCTACAATCACAGAAGAACTGCCGTGTGTCAACATTTTACCATAACCATATCACCTGTTTAACTTGCGTTAGGGGTGTGTACTTTAAAATCAGGTGGCATATTGGATTTACATATTTATCCGATTGATCTAATCGCAATAATGTGCTTTTGTACTTGCCTTTCCAGGTGTGAGTTCACAGAAGATAATTCCTAAATTATGGATGTGGTATAGGCCAGTAATCAAATCAATACCAAATTCCATTATTATTTCTTCAGGAAGATGTTCATCTTGAGCAATAACCACTTCCAAAGAGCCTCCTACAGGAAATAAAGGCAGAAACAAACTGGGTCACTGTCCCGTCTGAGGTATGATGTAGTACATACAAAGTGTATATAGATGGTATGTAAGCTCTACAACTACACATGGAAGCAATTACCGTGGTGAAAAGACAGCTGATGGAACAATGCATTCAGAAATATAAAACGAGAAGTGCAACAATATACATTGCATAGAATGTGAAGCAAAAGGTAGTGTAGGACTCCTCTACATCAATACACCAGTAAAATGCCCGACCAAGGCAGAAACAGGAACACACACTCTTCAGGGAAATGCACGTCACCCACTTAACTAATCAAGTGTGAGTTATAATGCTAAAAAGGTGAGTGCTCCATTAGTGGTTTTAGTACTCAACAGTAAACAATACGTTCCACTGGGGTACTGGGCTACCCAGGAGACCCTTTCGTCCAGGATTCAGTATCTATGGCCTCTGTCACCTCTTCCAGGTCTCCACTGCTTCTGCAACTGTCCCCTTCTATAGAATTCACCACATTGGTGGGGGGAGTCCCATGACCTGTTCACAGAGGTCTCATTAGCAGAACGGTCCTAATCCCCTCTTCAGGCCGCAGAATACTCACTGTTTGTCCTCTAGATTCACATGGTGGAGGGAGAGGAGGGAATAGCAGCCCAGGCCTCCATCTTGGATTTAATTGCCATTTCTCTCTAGAGCAGTTTGGATAGAGGCGAGTGCTCGCAACTGCCCTTTTTTAACAAGGAGAAATGGGTGTATTTCAGCTTTCAATATGGTTTGCATGCAACTAGTAAGCCCCATTCTTAGGTGTATGGAGGCACTCTGTCACAAATTATTGGAAAATGCAAATGTGGCTTTGTAAATGTGTAAGATGTTTCTGTAAAGCCCACACAGGGAAAACACAGTTTTTCCCACTACATTTTCAAAGTTAGACCTATTGGTTCTGGACATGCTTATTGCTGTAGATTTGCCCTTGTTTCTGCCAGATTTGTCAAAATACTAGTTTGCTCTGCAGCCTTACGTGTGTTTTAATTTCATTGAGAGCACTGTACATGCTCCAATTATCATAAGGGTCCCATTAGTAAACCTATTAATTCTTGTTTGGATTAGACACAACTACTTTATTCCGGTAAATATTGTTATAACAAAGGGCTGAGTTGGGAAGAGTTGAGCGGATGTCCACCTTAACTTGTAGAAATAATATTATGTGCCAATTCAGTCTACTTTAGAAAACCTTATTCAGTACAAAACAATGACAATGGGGCCTCATTACCATTTTGGTGGTATCCCACCAGTAAATCCGGCGGGATACCACCAAAACTGTAATACTGTTACTGGCACTTGGAATGCTTGAATTACCAGCATATTCCAAGTGCTAGAAACGGTGGTAATTGACTCCATGGGGGAGGGGTGGTGGGGGGAGGGGTTATTGTATAATCGGCGGCGGTAATACCGGCAAACTTGTAGTTTGGCAGTGCAGGAAAAAAGTGGCAGTAACGGATTTTACCACCACTTTTGTCCTGCACCGACAAACTTGTAATGAGGCCCAATGACAAGAAATACCATAAACTGCTTTGACAAAATGACGCACACCTCCTACTACCATGAGATCTGCGAAACATGGAAACAATTGCACCAGGTGTGCACAAGTAGTTTTGACTGTACCTCAAAAACCATCTATGGTGGGCCGTACTGTCCAATGGGCAGCCAGCAAGTGTTTTGTCCTGGAATTGTATTTTTTTAAATCAGAAAAAAAGGCAATCTGAGATGTACTTACTTTATTGCTTAATTTTTTACTTTAATATTTGTATTATAATTTGGGAAAAATATAACATTATCAGCAAAAAGTACGTACAGTTTCTTTGAAACATAATAAAAATTGCTCCTAACATAGGTTGCAGAAGAGCACTTTAGGCCTATGCCCAACATAAATACATGCCATCAGTGGCAAGTAGTTATCTGCAAGTTCAAAATCTGCTTCTGTCCGTTTGCAGAAAGCAGAAAGGTTGCATGTACGGCTAGGGCAGCTATGGGCGGTTTTAAGTTGTAAACTAAAGAAAGCATGGACATCTTAGGTGACAGCAATATACCTCTGTGCAAGTCCAGTGTCTTGAGCCCACCTTTAATTGATAACTCTCTCAGCCTCGAGGCGATGCTCAGAGAAGCTGGGTCCTAATTGCAAGTTGGGTGATTGGGAATGGTGGGTGAGATTTAAGAGGAACCCTCATGCAGGGAGACAGGTCCCTTTACAGTGTTTCATGTCTGGTTTCATAATAGAGCATACTGTTTGTCCAGGATCACAAAGCAGCCCTGCAAGAAAACATTCCCTTTGTAGTGTTGATTGCTTCCACTTCTCTCCTTGGTTTCAACAGAAGAGCTCGGACTGTGCTCTCTGCCCAAGATCCCAAGGCTGCACTGTAATGAATCCCTTCAAGCCCAGTACTGATTGCTGTGTGGATTGCTTTCTTTCACAAGGCTCCTGCAAAGCATAATGAGTTTGGAGCTAGGCACTGCTTAGAGGGCAGTACCCGACTGATTTGCATATGGCTGGACCCCTTTTGCAATGGCGCAGACGGGCAAAAACACTGTGGTGTGGAAGGTTGCCCAGAGAAATGCCAGTGGTTCAGATTCATTCAAAACCTTCCAACCATCACTTTTGTGGTTATAGTTTGTCTCACTATGTGAGAGAGGGTATGCCCAGACCTGGGTCCCTTGCTCGCTGCGCCATAGGGAACCAAGCTGCACTTCACTGAGGAGGCACAACAAGGCTGAAACATGTCTGGGGTTTCTTGTGTTTCCGTGCGGAGGGGACCTGGCCTAGCAGTTTTGGCTGGGCTGCTACCATTGATGACAGTACCGGACTGATTTTCATATGCTGGACCCCTTTTGCAATGGCACAGACAGGCTAAAACACAGTGGTGTGGAAGGCTGCCCAGAGCAATGCCAAGGGTTCAGATTCATTCAAAACCTTCCACCCATCACTTTTGTGGTCCACGCCTACATTAGACCAGTCTGCATTCTACTTTTCTGCATCGTCATGCATGTAAGAACCTGCAAACATGTTTTGAGGGGAGCCAGCAGGGCTCCACAGTTACATGACTGCTAACAGCAGTGGTGCAACAAAACCTACATTTCAGGGGAGGGGCTAGCTGGTTATGGGAGGGGCCACTTCAGAAACAGGATAGAGGACACTAAGAGGGTCTGCTCCTCTGTTCTACCCCAAAGGGTTGTTTGGAGTGGAGCCCAAGTATCCCCCTAGCCCCGCCCACCATCAACCCGCCAGAATCGGCTCCTCGGACACACACATGCACACATACACACACACACATTTAAACATCCCATTGACCACACACTCGTTCATTTGCATGCGCTCCCAGCACCCCCCAAACATCATACACTCATTCACACATACATTACATTACGCGTTGGACAAGCAGGTTAATGCCGGTTTACGCAAGGTAGACACCCCCCTCCCCTGCAGCTCTCATCACCAGCGTTCCACAGCTTTTCGCTTTTCGTGCACCAAAGGTAAGCCATTACAGAGCACACTGTACCATGCCCACCTCACTAAAGACGAGATATCAAATTCGACAAGCCGAAATGTTAGCTAAATATCAGTCACTCAACGTTCCAATTACACCTCAAACACCTTTCTTGGGCAGTGATTCTTCTTTGGACTGCATCTCATTACGCCGTAATGGAACAGAGTCAACTAACCATGACATAAATACATTGAGGATTAGTTCTAATCATAATAGTCCTCAAACTAAACACTCGATTATTCTTGAGCGTTAACTAACTGAGAAGCCTTTACCTATTCCCGAAATATCTAATAAACAAAGGGAGTCTTCCATGTACACTCAAACAGCTACCTCTAATGCCAATACGTTACTGCTACACTTCCCAAACAAATAACTTGCAACTGCCGAGACCAGGATCAACCTAAATCACATAACAAAAAATTATCGATATCACTGCACCAAGGCATAAAGTCTTTGGAGGATCCACTTCCCAAACTTAACACTAATGTTAACTCTCACACTCAGCGACTGAGCTTTTCTTTACTTAACACACGCTCACTGGTCCAGCATGGGATAGAGGTCGCTGATTATATCACTCTTCATGACCTAGATATGAAGGCAATCAGCTAAACATGGCTGCACTGCAGAGCTCAAATATCGGCCTCACTCTCTTTGCCACCAGATTACAAATTATTAAGAACTGACCGTATTGGACAATGAGGTGGTGGTGTGGCTCTCTTCATTAAAGAATACCTAGACTGCCACGCCATAAACACCCCAACCATAGAGGGATATGAGAGTATGACAGTAAAGATGAGAATTAACCCCAACTGCACGTTAAAAAATGTCAATCTCTACAAACCCCCACAAAAGATTCCATCTTTTGATGAACAACTTCTTGCAGTAGTGAACAGTTTTACAAAAGCCAGGAGATTTTAACCTTTGGGCAGAAGACCCATCTGACAAACAAGCAGCATTGCTTCTGGCAGCTTTTGAAGCCATGGGTTTCACCCAACAGGTTAGGGGTCAAACCCATAGGAGAGGCCAAACCATAGATTGCATACTGACGCACACCTTTAGTGATATATTCATCTCGACTCTGCCATGCGTTTGGTCAGACCATGCTCTGGTCAACAACTTTATCTCATTACCTTCAGCGCCCACCAGAATGGATACTCATTCTAGAACAGAAAGGAAATGTAGGAACCTTAACAACATCACAGGTATCAACATTTTCACAGCATTGCTTGCTAACCTTCAACGAATTGAATCATTCACTAATATGACAGATTTGGCACAACATTTTTCTCTCACTATTGCTTCCAACATGGATGCTTTGGTACCTGAGAAAATCAAAAGTGATAACATAAAAGGTTAATGGTTCAACTATAGCGTCATACATGTACAGAAAGTAAAAAGAGCCCTGGAGCGAGAATGGTGCAAGCACCCAAGCTCTATCAGCTTGAACAAATATAAAGAAGTAGTGTAAACCTATGAAAGAAAACATGATAGAAGCTAAATCTGAAAGCTACAACCAAAGAGTGACTAGTCCTTGCTCCAGTACAAGCAAGCTCTTTAAAATACTTAGGGAATTTCAAACTAAAACATCAACATTTCCCCCTGGCATCAGAGACCAGGCTTGGTGTCAAGAAATACAAAAGGAATTTGTAAATAAAACCACTGGGCACCAGCAGGCCATTACCAATCTACCAAGTGTCCCTCACAAAGACCCATGGAGACACTAAACCCTTACATTCTTTGATATTCACCAACTACAATACTTTACAGTGCTTAAGGGATACATGCCCTGCAAATATATTAATGGAATCCATGGAAGTACTCCTCCCATGGATCACAAAAATGGTCAACATGTCCTTTACAGAAGGCACGGTCCCACAGTCAACAAAGGAGGCATGGATCACTCCATTGCTCAAGAAGAATACACTGGACCCAGCATATCCCAAGAATTATAGACCAATTACCAACGTCCCATATCTTCTTAAGATACTGGACAGAGTGGCTTATTTGCAGCTACAAAAATGCATAGAGGGCAATAAAATCCTAGGATTTCATCAATTTGGATTTAGAACTCAACACAGAACCGAGACTGCTCTATTGGATCTCAAATCGAACATCATTGAAATCATAGAGAAAGGACACCCAAAACTCTTGATGTTGTTGAACTTATCGGCAGCTTTTGATCTCATAGACGACAAGCGGCTTCAAAAGAGATTAGAAGAAATTGCCAATTGCTCTGAGAAGACCATATCCTTCTTAGGTCCTAGGACATCGAGAGTAGTTGTAGAGGATGCCCAGGCCCCACCTGTTACCACCACATGTGGAGTCCCACAGGGCTCATGCCTGTCTCTTACCCTTTTCGACATTTTATCAGGCCCTTCCTTGACCTCCTTGATAGCCTGGATGTCCGATATGCTAACTATGCCGATGACACCCATGTACTCTTAGAATTGACAGGGAACCATGCAGAAGATACCCATGTCCTGAATAGGGTCTGCAAGGCAATACAACGATGGATGGCATCTAACTCATTAGCCCTCAATAGCGAGAAAACAGAACTTCGTATCATCGCTACAGGGCCACAGCTGAAGAAACTAGATCCAATCTATGCCAATTTTACGATACTGGGGAACCAGATACCAGTCTCCAAATGTGTTAAAACACTGGGGGTCTATCGTGATTATGAACCCTCAATGAAACATGTATCCCATATTCATTCAGCCCGTGGATACGTTAATAACTTCTTCACCAGAGCAGACCCTTCCTATCCCTCGAGAACAAAGCTCTTCTTGCTACTGCTATGGTAAATTCCCAATTAGACTATTTTAACTTTAACAGTCTTCTGATTGGCACATCTCAATTCAACCTGCACTGCCTAAAGACAACACAGCACGGGGCAGTTACAGCAAGTCATGGACTCTCTAGACGTGAACATGTAACCCCATACAGAAAATCTTTACATTGAATGCCCATAGAACAGAGGATTATGCATAAGACACTGTCCCTTAATTACAAATGCCTGAATACAGAGGCGCCTCTGTACTTCAAGTTCAAGCAATCTCCACGAATACTACAGACTGGTGAAAATCACACACTGAGTCAACCCTGTTTTAAACTCACCAAATTTGGGAGCATTAGCTTCCAAACACATGCAGCCTGAAAGTGGAATAACCTTCCCCTCTGCATAAGAACATCTCCATTGCTGGCGGATTTTTAAAAAAAGCCAAAAAATCTGCCTCTTCAATTCTGCGGACTAAGGCCCCCTATAACTTGATCCCCCTTGGATCTCTCTTGACTTAACTCTCATTGATTCGTCTAAGTGTAAAATAATTGTAATAATATGTCTGTTCCGTCTTGTTTTATGTGCACTCTGAGGCCTATGGGCGGTGGCGCTCTATAGAAAATTCAAATAAATAAATTCACTCTCCTTGCACACATACAAACATAATGAGCTAACATGCAACACCCTTTAACACTGCTAGTTTCAGAAAAGGCTTCCCCCGCCTCTCTGCCTAACGAAAAGCAAGTGCACACATCAGCCCCGTCCCCTCAGATGTGAAAGAGCACATAACGTTATATGCTCGCTCGCATATGTTGGGAGGGGGTAGATGTGTGCATTTGATTTTTGTAAGGAGCGCAGCGATGGAAGCCTTTCCTGAAAATAGCAGCTTTGAAGTTATGCTGCTTTTGTGCAAATCCATTTTTCTGCACAAACACAGTAACACTGTAAGGCCTGATTTCAGGAAAGGCTTCTCTCCCCTCTCTGACTAACACAAAGCTATGTCCGAAAGCCCTGCCCCTCAGCTCAGATTTCATGGGAGGGGCATTGAAGTTGAGGGGGGGGTGCTCACGCCCGGGATGCTCAATGGCGTTGTGCGCCTGGCTAACAGCATATGCAGTGAGCAACTTTGTGGCTATTATGTGCCAGTTATGAACTCTTGAGTGTGTTAAATGTTGGTAGAGCCATGGGTTCACCTAGCAAGGATCCACGGCATCAGCTTACAGACTTTGAAAAGGTCCCTTTTAAAAGGGGCTGTGGTACCAATAGGACAATCCCCTACCGACCGATTCATGCACTGCGAGGGAAAGCAGGAGATCCTCCATCTATCAACGTAGGTCCAATATCACATAGTGGGCGTTTCTGACCAGACCTCTGAGCACTCCCCTGCCAGGGCCAGGCACAGGACAACATTGACACATTATATTCACTAAGTAATGCAACTTGCATTTCTTGTAAACTATGCTTCTCCTTTTCAGAACCCCAATTGGGCTTCAGGTATTAATCTGGGATGTCCCCTTACTTGTCTTTTCCTCAGTACACTTGTAAATATTAATCCTACAAACTTTATTAGCCTTCCGCAGTTTCGCCCTAAGAAATTACAATGCATGACATTGTTAGGGGGTTATTTACATAGGGGAGACTTTTAAAAAGGCAGTCATAAAGCTATCAGGAGTAGGACTTTGTTTGGCTAGAGGCCTATTTGTGAAGACTTCCAGGCTTAAAGGTAACTCTAGCTCTTCTGCAATGGCTATGGTGTGTTCATGTAGTTGCTGTTCAGCTTCTCTGGTAATTAATCATGTGTGTTTGATAAAGGCTTCCATCTACGTTTTTCCCCTAAATAAGGTAGACACTTGGATTATTTTTCTTATGAATTACAGGCGCTTCGAAATCAGATTTTCGTAAATATACACAAAAAATGACTGTCATCCTATTCATCCTTAACACTGAACACTGTTTTCTTTTTTTTTTAAACCTATTTATTAATTTTCCGAAATAACAGTAGGAAATAGCAAAAAACAAACAAGAAGTCTGGGTGTATTACAAATTAGGAGACATATACGATATGGCACTTTGTGACGTAAGCAATAACAGTTGCAAGCACCCCTAAATCAATTGTTACGGTAGACAACATACCAGCCCAGACCAACCCACTTTATCAGCTCGGTTCACGAAGTCAAGCATATTACCCCATATTTCCCAATGACAACCAAATAATCATCCCCAACGAGCTTAACGGCTCTGCTTAAACATAATGCCTGATAGCATGGGCTTCAGAGAAGTTGGGAGTGCTTCCTCATGGCAGCTTCAAGTCAGAGGAGGATGTGAGAACATTCAATAATTGCTCCCAATCAATCGGCAAACCTTCGTCCACGTCCGTCTCTTTGATCTTACGTAACACTTCTGATTAGGCTAAACCCTATTTCCTTATATGCAACACCTATTGAGGGATAAGAGAACCCCTGGGACACCAACAGTAGTAGAAACAGAGTCATCTTACTCCTATGTCTCTCTCTCTTGTTGCCTGGTAGCCTACCCAAAAAGCATAAGCATGGTTCACATTCATAGGAGCTATGAAGTAAAGTATTGATTCCGTCTATCACTTCCCTCCAATAACATTGGATCACTGGGCATTACCAAACCATGTACCAAAATCCCGCCCTGTAGGGATTACATTGAGGACATGTATTACAGCTCTGGGTTATTGACATGCGTCCTAGCTGGAGTGAGATAGACCCGTGAATAAAATTAAAGTTAATCATCTTGAATCTGGTATTTCTGGATACCTTTTTAATGTGTTTGCAGATCTTAAGCCGTTCCTGATCCGAAACTGTGTGACTCAGGTAATTTTCCCATTTATCTTTGATAGTCAGAACAGGGGTTGGCTTCTCGTGCAACACACTTGGTAAATCTGTCAAAGTGTTCCCTTTCCATCCTTGCAACACATTATATTCCATTGCCTACTGATTAAAAGAGTAAGGAGCCACCTGGAAAAAATCTACCAGCAATCTATAAGCCCCAGAATGCAAAGTGAAAAGACCCACATCTCTAGATATCCCGAGTAGGACTTTGTCAAACCCAATAGGTAAATCAGGATGATAAAAAGCACCTAGACGAAATCTGGTCAAAATTCTCCTCTCTACCAACTGAACTATATGTATTATGCATGTGTCCCCTCTAGTCCTCAGTGTGTCCCATAGGAGCTCAATCCCTTGTCTGTATTTTGAAAGTACCCCTAATAACATGCAGATTTCGCTGTCAGGTGAGTCGTCGTAATGCATACTGCAATTGGGCAGTGTGAGGAATCCCACGGATCCCTAACTGAAACCCTACCTAAAGTCTCCTCCCAGGTGACCAGGGAAAGGCAGACGCTCCCTGATCCTAACCTTGGGGGTGGTGTACTGCGGAAGGATCACCTGGGAGGAGACAGTGCCCAGGGTGGTGAGGAGATCCCGTGGGATGAGACACGGTATGTGTCCTTTGAAAGGGAACACCTTTCAAGATTGCCTAAGCAGGTAATGGCTTATTGCCAGTATGATGTATCTGAACCACACATACAATCTGTGGCTCTGGGCACAAATACCATAAAACCTGAACAAACCTTAATAACCGAAAGACCCTTTAAGGTATTTCGAGATTAAAATCCTTACTCCAAAAAGTATAATGTAAAGGAATCTGGGAATATTGCTTTAAGTCAATTGTCTTCCTCTCTAACAATCAATTCTAAAAGATGAACTTTTAATGATTCTAAGGGAAATAAATCTACCCTTAAAATCAAGAAGTTACTTAAAAGCGCAGGTTTGTTATAAAGGACCACAAGTCCCATAATTCTACAAGTACTGGGATGAGGAAGAGGACTGAAGAGTTACGCTGTAGCAGTAGTCAGGCAATTAAGCCTAACAGCCCACACCTGAAGAAACCTCGGAGGCATAAACGGCCCCCTCAGGTGCAGGCAATTGGGAGGAGCTGAAACTGTGATGGGAGTGTGTGCTGTTGTCATGATGCCCGCTCCCGGGGAGCCGATTCAAGCCCTGCGTCCCCGAAAGCGGACATACAGTCCCCAAGGAAGGACCCAGCAACCCCATATAGGGGCCCTTTGGACAGTGCTACATCAGTCCTATGGCGCCAGGCTCATTATGGATGTGCTTGGGTGCACTTACCTGATGCAGACCATGCTGCAGGATCCCGGCCTCCTTGAGGCCTGAAAGGAACTACTTTACCTGTGGGACTAATTTACCATCCGGGCGTGGTCGGGGAAGGATACATACCTGGAACTTCTTCCAAGGCTATTTAAACCCCACCCGAACAGCCACACGCGCTTCGCGTTGTTCTGCATCTAGCAGCTGGACGCTCACCATGTCTGATCCTGCATCCTGACTTCTGCCACGCCTGCCAGCATCCTGGATCACCTGCAAAGGAAGAGAAGAAGAGAACAGAAGAAGGAAAAGTCCTTACCTGCTAAATCCACATCCCGGAGACATCTCGCCGACAATCCTGAAAAGGAAGACTTTTATTTAAAAGCTCATCGCGTCGATCGATGCAGCGCCGCATTCCACTCACCTTTACTGGGCGCCTCCATGTTCAACAGCGATCATCTGGATTCGCAGTCACGCCCCAGCGCCTAGGGAGAAAGAGGCCAGAACAAAAGGTGAGAGAGAGAAGGGAATAAGGAAAGCTAAATCTCCATGTTAAGACTTACCTGTTGATTCATTCCCTCTTCATTTCGGGTCCGCGCCGTATCCTGGCATTTCCGGACCCTGGCCCCTAAGGGGAAAAAGAGACATCAGCATTAATGAGCGAATGAAAAGACATTACCAAAAAACGCTCTTTAAAGACTTACCTGATTTCTACAAGGATTTCACCTCTCATCTCGGGTCGGTGCCTATTCCCCGGCATTCCGTACCCCGGCACCTATGGGGAAAAAGACACTAGCATTAGTACATTAATGCATGGACACAAGGGGAACCTCTTATCAAAAAACTTACCTGGAAGCCAAGCAAGTTTGGTTCTCACCAATCCGGAAATCCGGTGAAGTAACTGCATACCAACGTGCCCCTGCATCAGAAGCAGGATGGAGAGCTCGTCCTTCCAGACCCTAAGGTGAGACGCTACGAGGAATCACAGAAGGGTTTCGAGGAGGGTGAGAGGAGAAAGTGGGAGGCTGATTGCATTACCCCGCAGACAGTTAATCCCCTATTTTCGCCTACAGAAGGATACTTCTGCGAGCCAGACACGCCAGATTTGGGGGCCCGGTCCAGTCCATCTTCCGAACCCTGTGCATCACCTTAGAAGAGGTCACAGCAGCGCGAACCAGGCCAACGCCTCCGTGGGAGTCAGGTGAGCGTTACAGAATGCGAAGCCTTCCTACAAATTCCCACCCAGGCGCTATGGAAAGTTCTGAGACTGATCAGTTGGCCCAATTACTGAGGGAATTACGGGCCGAAGTACATGCCGCTCGTCAAGAGACTAATGCCCTCAGGAGGGAATTAATAATATCAAAGGAAAGAACTGATGACCTGGCCAGACAGCTTTTGCAAGGTCAAGCTGGGCAAACTCCTCTACCCGGTTCCGGAGGGAACCCCGCTCCTGTGGTTTCCAGTAACCCTGTGCAGATTAATCTACCTGGAAACATGCCGCTGGCCCCACCCGAACGCTTTGCTGGGGACCCCAAACGATTTGCCGTATTCATGAATCAGTGTCGTTTGCACTTCCTATGCAGACCTGGGGCCTTCCCTAATGATCAGACCAAGGTAGCCTTTGTATTGTCATATCTCAGCGGCTGCGCTGCCGATTGGTCAGTTCCACTGGTTACTCAAGATGACCCGATTCTCCGTGATTTTCAAAGGTTTCAAGCAAGCATGGAAAGGTTATTTGCTCGACACTCTCAGGGGCAGGCTCTGGATGACGAACTTCTATCCCTGCGACAGGGCAATCAGGACCGCCTATCCTATATTGCAACCTTTAATAGACTAATTGTGGAAACGGGATGGCCAGAGGATAAAAGAGTCACGTTGTTTTATCGAGGCCTACGCGGAGAACTTAAAGATGCTTTGGCCCAAGTTGTAAATCCGCCTCAAGAATGCACAGAGTATATAGACTTAGTGGTCCAATTGGATCACAGACTTCAAAACAGAAAAGCAGATCGGTCCAGGTTTGAGACCCGGGTGTTGGTCAAGACCCATGCTAATCCCAAGGGAGTTGATGTCTCTGAGGCTATGCAAATTGGAGGGGTTAAAGGACCCTTAACTCAAAAGGAACGTGAAAGGAGGCGGCAGCTAAAATGATGTCTTTATTGTGGGAATTCTGGACACTTTCTACGAGATTGCCCGGCAAAACCGCCCCGAAAGGCGGTAGGAGCCGCTGATAAAAACCATGAAGACTCTGTTTCGGGAAACAACTCCACCCGACAAGTGTAGGGGTCCGCTTGCCGAGCTTGAAAACTAACTCTCAGACCTCGCATTTCATTGTGCCAATGGTTCTCGTAGATCCAGAACAGCCTAAGCGGTTGCATGCAGTAAAGGCATACATCGATATTGGGGCTATTGGAAACTATGTGGATCGTGAATTGGTCTCTAGGATTAACCTCCCTCTCCGTCCTAAAACCAGCAAAGATGTCATCACCACAGTCGATGGAACTGAAATTGCCTCTGGACCGGTAACACATTCCACTACTGAGGTGACTCTTATTGGTCCCAACGGCCATCGGGAGGGTGTTGTGTTTGATGTAATCAAGGCTCCACAGTTTCAGGTTATTCTTGGAATCCCTTGGTTAGAGACACATAATCCTCGAATTGATTGGCGAGCTAAGAGAATAACCTTCCTGGATTGTACACAAACTTGCTACCCAGAAAACCTGAAGATTAATCTAGCATCTGTAACCTCTGCCTCCATGCAACTACCTCCGGAATACCAAGACTTTCAGGACGTCTTCCAAAAGGAACAGGCCAACACGTTACCTCCTCATAGATCGTACGATTGCCAAATCGATCTGGTGCCCGGTGCACAACCCCCTTGTAGCAGGATTTATGCCCTTACCGAACCCGAGAATCTGCATTTGAGATAATATTTGGATCAATACCTAGCTAATGGTTTTATTCGCCCGTCAAAGTCCCCGGCATCCTCGGCTTTGTTCTTCGTGCCCAAAAAAGAAGGCGACCTTAGAACTTGTATCGATTACCGCGCATTGAACCAGATAACGGTTAAAAACCGTTATCCTCTGCCTCTGATCCCTGAACTCCTTGACCAGGTGAAGGACGCTTGCATATACACCAAGTTAGATCTCCGGGGGGCTTATCATCTGGTACGAGTTAAAGAAGGCGACAAATGGAAAACTGCCTTCCGTACTAAATACGGATTATTCGAGTACCAGGGGATGCCTTTCGGATTGTGTAACGTGCCGGCTGCCTTCCAATACTTCATGAATGATGTCCTTCGGGAACTCATCGATGTTTGGGTTGTCGTATATATCGATGACATTCTGGTGTACTCCTCTTCGGAATCTGATCACAGAAAACACGTCAGGGCAGTACTTTAAAAACTGCGCCAACACAAACTATTTGCTAAATTGGAGAAATGTGTTTTCCATACCACAGAAGTCGAGTTTCTAGGTTTCATCCTGACACCCAAAGGAGTCCGAATGGACTCAAGAAAAGTGGATGCCATCCTCAAATGGCCATCACCTAGCTCTGTAAAAGGGGTTCAAAGCATGCTCGGCTTTGCCAATTTCTATTGCAGATTTATCCCGGAATTTTCACGCGTGGTACAACCCATTACTGCACTCTTGAGGAAAAATAAACGTTTTGAATGGTCTGAAGAAGCAGAGCAGGCCTTTCAGGATTTAAAAGCTAAGTTTACCTCCGCACCTATATTGAAGCACCCGCGTCCAGATCTCCCTTATGTCGTCGATACTGACGTATCCAGCCTAGCCATGGGAGCTGTCCTGTCCCAAAGAGATCCCGAAACCAACCAACTGCATCCCGTAGCATTTTGGTCCAGAAAATTCTCGGCACCCTAGGTTAATTATGCAATCACGGACAAAGAACTGTTAGCCATTAAGTCTGCTTTTAAAGCGTGGCGGCATTATCTGCTTGGCGCTCGACATACCATCACAGTGATCACTGATCACCGGAATTTACAGTATTTGAAAACCGCCAAGGCTCAGTCATCACGGCAGCTCCGATGGGCTTTGTTTTTCGCTGAATTTGATTTTGTGATTACCCATCGACCTGGCTGCAAGAATGGCAAAGCAGACGTCTTATCCCGAATTGGAATGGGAGAATCTGATACAAACTCAGAACCAGTACCAATAATTCCCGAACAGAGGATTCTAGGCATGACTTCATTACAGACGCTTGAAGACATTCAAGCCAGAGTGAAACAACTCCTGGACCCTACAACCTTACAGGATTGGATACAAAAGGGATCAGACTTTACCATAGATAATGGTTTACCTTATTTTCAAGGACGCTTATTCCTGCCACATAAGGAATTACACAAACTAGTTATTTCCGGTTATCATGATGCATTAATAGAGGGACACCCCGGTATTGCCAAGACAGAGGAAAAGGTGAAACGACAATTTTGGTGGCCCTCTTGGCGAAAAGATGTTAAATCTTTTGTGATGTCCTGTGGTGTTTGCGCTCAAAATAAAAGTCAAAAGAAAAGACCAGCCGGTCTCCTTCAACCTCTAGACATACCGCCAGCACCCTTGCACACCCTATCAATGGATTTTATTACGGACCTGCCTCCTTGTTCGGGGTACAATACTATTCTTGTAATTGTGGATTTGTTTTCCAAAATGGCCCACTTTATTCCTTTGAAAGGTTTACCTTCAGCTTCTGTCCTAGCCAAAGAATTCCTCGAAAATATTGTTCGGCTACATGGATTCCCATCTATACTAATCTCTGACCGGGGAAGCCAATTCATTTCCCACTTCTGGCGCAAATGTTGTCAAATGGCGCAGATCGACGTAAGATTATCGACCAGTCACCACCCTCAGACCGATGGTCAGACCGAGAGGACAAATCAGACACTTGAGCAATACTTACGGTGTATGTTACAGCAATCTGAAAGCAACTGGAAAGACATTCTTTGGATAGCCGAATACGCATATAATAATTCGGTACACTCTGGAACTGGCCACAGTCCTTTTTATACTTTGTTTGGGCATCACCCTCGAACCTCAAACCTTGACTCACCTCAGAACCTCGGAATGCCTGCAGTAGAACATCTGCATTCTACAATTACCCAAGCCTTCAAAGAGGCAACTACCCATTTACAACAAGCCAAGAGAAAATACAAGGAGAATGCTGATCTACATCGGAGTGAAGCACCTCCGTATCAGATTGGGGATCAAGTGTGGTTAGCTACCAGACATTTACCACTCAAAGGGCCTCGAACTTTTAACCCAAAATATCTGGGACCTTATTCTATTACGGCAATAATTAACCCAGTGGCTGTTAAACTTGATTTACCAGCTATTATGCGAATTCACCCTGTTTTTCATGTGTCACTTCTGAAACCAGTGGTACCCGGAACCCGACTACTCAAACCTCCAGAACCTATTCTAATAGATGGGGAGCCCGAATTCGAAGTGAAGAACATTTTAGACTCAAAAATGTTTAGGTCAAAACTGTTCTACCTAATTGATTGGAAGGGGTACGGACCTCAGGAGAGGTTGTGGTAACCCAGCGACCATGTGCATGCACCTCGATTAGTCAGGAAATTCCACCGACTCTTCCAGACAAACCAAAACCCCCGGAGGGAACAACCTTGGGAGGGGCCTTGGGGGGGGAGTGCTGTCATGATGCCCGCTCCCGGGGAGCCGGTTCAAGCCCTGCGTCCCCGAAAGCGGACATACAGTCCCCAAGGAAGGACCCAGCAACCCCATATAGGGGCCCTTTGGACAGTGTCCTGGCGCCTATGGCGCCAGGCTCATTATGGATGTGCTTGGGTGCACTTACCTGATGCAGACCATGCTGCAGGATCCCGGCCTCCTTGAGGCCTGAAAGGAACTACTTTACCTGTGGGACTAATTTACCATCCGGGCGTGGTCGGGGAAGGATACATACCTGGAACTTCTTCCAAGGCTATTTAAACCCCACCCGAACAGCCACACGCGCTTCGCGTTGTTCTGCATCTAGCAGCTGGACGCTCACCGTGTCTGCTCCTGCATCCTGACTTCTGCCACGCCTGCCAGCATCCTGGATCACCTGCAAAGGAAGAGAAGAAGAGAACAGAAGAAGGAAAAGTCCTTACCTGCTAAATCCGCATCCCAGAGACATCTCGCCGACAATCCTGAAAAGGAAGACTTTTATTTAAAAGCTCATCGCGTCGATCGCTGCAGCGCCGCATTTCACTCACCTTTACTGGGCGCCTCCATGTTCAACAGCGATCATCTGGATTCGCAGTCACGCCCCAGCGCCTAGGGAGAAAGAGGCCAGAACAAAAGGTGAGAGAGAGAAGGGAATAAGGAAAGCTAAATCTCCATGTTAAGACTTACCTGTTGATTCATTCCCTCTTCATTTCGGGTCCGCGCCGTATCCTGGCATTTCCGGACCCCGGCCCCTAAGGGGAAAAAGAGACATCAGCGTTAATGAGCGAATGAAAAGACATTACCAAAAAACGCTCTGTAAAGATTTACCTGATTTCTACAAGGATTTCACCTCTTATCTCGGGTCGGTGCCTATTCCCCGGCATTCCGTACCCCGGCCCCTATGGGGAAAAAGACACTAGCATTAGTACATTAATGCATGGACACAAGGGGAACCTCTTATCAAAAAACTTACCTGGAAGCCAAGCAAGTTTGGTTCTCACCAATCCGAAAATCCAGTGAAGTAACTGGATACCAACGCGCCCCTGCATCAGAAGCAGGATGGAGAGCTCGTCCTTCCAGACCCTAAGGTGAGACGCTACGAGGAATCACAGAAGGGTTTCGAGGAGGGTGAGAGGGGAAAGTGGGAGGCTGATTGCATTACCCCGCAGACAGTTAATCCCCTATTTTCGCCTACAGAAGGATACTTCTGCGAGCCAGACACACCAGATTTGGGGGCCCGGTTCAGTCCGTCTTCCGAACCCTGCGCATCACCTTAGAAGAGGTCACAGCAGCGCGAACCAGGCCAGCGCCTCCGTGGGAGTCAGGTGAGCGTTACAGCTGTAGTAGCAGAGGCAGAAAGAAGCAGACAGTGTTGGCAATCCAGGCAGAAGTTGGAGAAGTAAAGGGATGCCGGGAGGTTGATGCAGAAGATTTCATCTGCTTATTCTGTGAGGCTCCTGGTTCCCTCAAATGCTGAATTGGAGAGGCTGCACATCGGAAGGCGTGCAGGAAGGCTTCCTTTTCCCCATGTGAGCCTGATTGTGGAGATTGCCGTGCCAGAAGTGTGTCGCAGACCAAGGCGAGGAGCTGCGGCTAAACCGTGGATCCCAGGAGTGAGAAGGGCCCCCTTAGTCGAGTGGTCGGACCGGAAATGCCTTCAGCGAGAAAGGGTGTGGGTCCCTGTGAAGCCAGAAGCAGTAGAAGTTGTGCTCAAAGTCCTGGAAGTTCTGCAACCTGCAGAACAAGGATCACAAAAACCGGTGAGTCAAACCTGGCGTTCCTTTTCTTTGCGAGAGCACTGCCAGCAACAGTATCCAGTCCCATCTTCACTAGCGTATAAGCAGAAGCGAGCTGAAGTTTTTAGTTGAACTTTTAACAAAGAGAAAGTAGCACTCGCGTGTGACCAGTAATTACTCTTTTCACTCGCGTGAAGAGCAAACGCTGCAGAAAGCCATTGTTGAATACTCTAAAAATTGTAAACTATATGAAGAGGTCGTGTGTGCCTAATTTAACTTTTCAAGGAAAAAGTTATCTTTATTCACACTAACATTGAAAGCTCATAATAGCAGTAAAGTATTTAAACATGGTATGACATGATATGATATAATAAGGTATTTATAACGCGCCTCTACACAAGTGTTTCAAGGCACGACAAGGCAAGGGAGGGGAAACAAAGGGAGGACAAAGCCAATGATCTTACTAGGACGAGTGAAACTGAGATCGAGCAAGTGCAGGGGAGAAGGGAAGGGAGAAGTGCTGGGGTAAAGGGAGGATGGACAAGTGTAGGACACATGATCAAAAACAAGTAGTGCGGCCAGCAGGTGGCAGTTCAAGGGTTAAGTGCAGACAACAAATGTCTGATAAGTGCAGGTAAAGAGACTGTAGGGTTGCAGATACAGACCCATGTGCAGGGGTTGCCAGGAGGCAGTGCAGGTGTGCAACTGGGCAGGTAGGGACCTGAGCCCGAAGTTCAGAGGGTAACCAGGTGATCAGTGCAGTATCAGAAAGGAGATCAGCAGGGAAGAGGAAGAGAGAAAGCAGAAGCAAAGTCTTGAGATGCTTCCGGAACCATAGATGATTCTGCTCAAGTTTCAGAGAGGCAGCGAGGCTGTTCCAGAGGGAGGCGCCAGCAGAAGAGAGAGATCTGCCCCCGATTCGTTGCTTGGAGAAGTGCCTGACCCTCAAGGAGTTGGAGGTGGAGGAGCAAAGAGCTCGAGTAGGAAGATATTTCCAAAGAGAGTTGGAGGTATTGTAGTCGCAGGCTCCAGTAGGCATTGTGGACAAAGCAAAGGGTCTTGAACTTGATCCTTGCAGCCAATGAAGAGATTTCAGGGATGGAGAGATACGATCCCTGGGCTTGAGGCCTAGGCCAAGTCTTGCAGTCCTGTTCAGGATGAGTTGTAGAGGACGGAGAGTAGAGGCAGGAAGATTTAAGAAGAGGCTGTTGCAGTAGTCAAGCCTAGAGCAAACCAGAGCTCTGGAGACTGGGCTTCTGGGGGAAGGAGAGGAAAGGAAAAATACCTCCGAGAAGGTGCAGTTGGTAGTTTGACTTCTTAGAGACATCAGAGATGTGAGGCGAGAAGGAGAGTGTGGAGTCGAAGATGGCCCTGAGGTTCTTAGCGTCACATGTGGGAGCTGGAAGAGGGCCAAGGGAGGCCGGCCAGAGAGTGGCAAGAAAAGAAGGTACAGATGTGCCGATGAGGAGGATCTTCGTCTTACTGGCATTCAGGCAGAGATCATTGGCGGCACGCCACTCCTGGATTGCAGACAGACCATCCAGGATGAGAGAAGAAGAAGCAGCTGAGGGGAGCCTAAAAGCGAGCCGAGTGTCGTCCGCATAGCACTGAAAGTTGGAGCATAGAGCAGCAATGCAGTGGACAAGAGGTGCCAGGTATTGGTTGAACAACCAGGGAGAAATGTTAGACCTGTGGGGAACACCACAGGTAGAGAGAGATAGAGGAGAGGAAGGACCCAAGTTGGACCTAGGAAGGTCGGTCCAGAGGAAAGAAGTCAGCCAGGCCAGAGCCTGATCAGTGATACCCAGGTTATCACGGAGCCGGTTGAGCAGGATGACATGGTTGACCGTGTCAAAGGCAGAAGAGAGATCAAGTAAGATGAGGACAGAAGGGAGATTAGCATCAAGGTTAGAGAGCAGGTCTACTGGGAACCTAAAGAGGTGGTGACAGAGGGGACCTGATAAAGGAGGGTGTGCCTAAGGAGTTTAGGGAATTGATAGACGAAACTGTAGTGCACCCAGGGCAACACCTTATACACTCCGGCCTACTGAAGAATCTAAGGTACAGATAGCAGAGACCGAAGCTACGTTGCAGCTAGATGAAACGATTGAGACATTTTATGATCAGAAGGTGGGCATGAAGTCTCGCGGATATACAAGCTGTTAATGTCCAAATGCATAGAAGGAGTTGGGGCAGACGAGACAGCAATGTGAGGCAGACTTGAAAGAACCAATGTTAGACGCAGTGTAGAGCTATGGCTTACAACAAAAAGGTGTCCAGGAACGCAAGACTCCAACAGATTCAACTATATATAGCCCACAGAGCTTATCTTACTCGGAATAGAATAGCAAAGTTTAACCAAGCACCGATACAATCATGCCCGAAGTGTGGGGAGGTGGATGCAGATCTGGTCCATATGTTCTGGGCCTGCATAGAGATAGGGAGATTCTAGGAGGAGGTGGCTCAAACATTAGCAAAAGCAGATATTACCTTGGACATCGGATCCCCCCTAGCCTGTTTGCTGGGGGGCTTGCAAGGCCTAAGAGAGCTAAACATGCGAGTAAACTGAAGGATCTAGCATATATATTAGAAAAACACAAAATGGCGAAGGGATGGAAAGTGCAGACAAGGCCTCAAGTGCAAGTATGGTGGAGGGATCTGCTAAAGTGGGCAAATGCGGAAACTGTGGTGTGGCAACAGGCAGTAGGTAAGAACTCGGACCAGGAAGAGGGTGGGGTGGAAGCTTGGAAACGGTTGATTACGGATCTGGTCACTTCCGCACGAGATGTCAGAGAATTGGAAGACAGTCCTGCACAGGAGGGTGCAGTTGTCAGAGTTGTTGGTGGAAGGTAAACAGAAGGGTGGTGGAATTCTGTGGTGCTAGGTAGGACGGGGTTGGGGTGGGGGAAGTTGGGGGGAACAAACAGATGAGATTTGTACTGTGTTATGATGTTTTCTATAATGCAATGTCCGTAAGTAGTTGTGATATATAAATAAAATAATTTAAAAAAATAAATAAATAAAGGTTAGAGAGCAGGTCTTCACATATGTTCAGGAGAGCAGTTTCCGTGCTTCTGGATGCTCTGAAGCCAGACTGATGGTCATGGAAACAACCAACAGATTCAGTGTGAAGATTAAGCTGGGCAATGGTCATCTTTTCCAGGAACATGCCCAGGAAAGGAATGATGGAAATCGGGCGATAGTTAGCGGGACAGGAGGTGGCAGCTGAGGGTTTCTTGAGAAGAGGGTGCACAAGAGAGTGCTTGAGGGGGGAATGGAAGGTTCAAGTAGTGAAAGAGTGGTTGCAAAAGTTGGCCAAGGCTGGGGCGAGGGTGTCAATGTGGTCCTTGATGGTTTTGGAAGAACAGGGAGAACCTG
Organism: Ambystoma mexicanum; assembly: GCF_040938575.1. Taxonomy (NCBI): domain Eukaryota; kingdom Metazoa; phylum Chordata; class Amphibia; order Caudata; family Ambystomatidae; genus Ambystoma; species Ambystoma mexicanum. Next base: position 978,165,470 of record NC_090924.1, read on the forward strand.
TTTTGACGAGGTTTTTATAGATCGGACTTGTCTAAAAACCTCATCTGGGGTGAAGAGAGGAAAGGCAGAGAATGGAGGAGGGGTAGCCGCGGGGGGGGGGGGGCGGAGGAAGAGGAGAGAGTGGAGGGAGAAGCAGGAGAGGACGAGAGGGTGGACATGGTTTTAGAGATTAAATGAGAAGCCACAGCCGTACAGAGGGCCTGGGAGGGGACATGAGAGGTAGAGACTGCGGCAGGATTGGCCAGCTCCTTGCAGATTTTAAAGAGTTCAGCTAGGTTGTTAGATGCCGCAGAGACGCAGACTTGAATGTGAGCTCTCTTCTTAGCGCGGACAGAGTCGGTTTTGCCTTTGGAGCAGACGGCAAGCCAGTTTGTCAGAGGATGTACAAGATGCCAACCATTTCCTCTCCCCATGGGGCTCATATGGGAATGGGGAGTAAAAGTTTCCCAAATGGCAATGGGGGAATACAGGATCCGCCAGGGTTGTAATGTCCCTGTATTTCCCCATTGTCAGGGTCCAGAAAAATTTGCAAGTTTGCCGGCAGCCTGCCGGTTTTACCGGCAAGGCTACTGCCAAACTTGTAATGAGATCCTCTGTGTTGGATACTGTAGCTGTTGGGGGACAAGGACATCTAAGATGTGGGTGTCATCCAGGTCTCTGTGATGAAGATGGCATCAAGGTTGTGTGTACTGATGAGGTTGGCGATGTCTGCTGCATGGGTGATAGCTGAGTGGACGTTGGCGAGCATCAACTTCCGTGTTGTGGACAGTGAGGTGGTGCTGATGGGCTTGAGGATGATATGGGGGAGGTTGTTGTATTGCGGAGTCCATGCCTTAAGAGGAGGGGCAATGTTGTTGGTGGGGATGGCCTGTGGGGACTAAAGGAGAAAATACATGTCAGCGTATGCTTACCTGCTGGCTGAACAGGGGTTCGGGCCTGGGTCCAGCCGGTCTGAACAGGTCCAAACAGGAATTTCCCTTTTATTCGTGTGCCCTAAAGGAGGAGCTGCCTGCTAAAACATCATTGTCCAAGTGGAGCGCTGCAGAGTGCTTCTGAGTGTTACGGTGGAGCCATGGAGAGCTTCCCTTCAGACTCGAAGCATACTCAGATATTCCTTGTGAATTTGGAATCTCTTGACTACGATGAACGGACATTTCTTTCTCTCCCTTGTCTGATGGCGGTCCCAGTCACATAGTGAAACTTCCCTTAGGTACACCGGCAGCGTTTCTTCAGTTAAAGCAATACTGCTACATTGTAACTACAGTAAGAGTGTCGCTTCCTTACAAACATTTGTGTGTATTATGCTGAGGCTTTTTCTGGCGCTGCCCACAGAACCAAAGCTCTTTGATAGGACTGTTGGCTACGGGCCTCTGACAAGCCTGGACTGTAGTTCGCATTTTATAAAGCGAGTGCGAACTATCTTTCACACAGTCTTGAAATATTTGCAGATAACATTTTGAGAAGCCGCTTAACTAGCAATATGCAGAGAAAACCCAGAAATGGAGCGAATATCTATAATTTGCACAAAAATGCAACAACCAAAAACTATCTAGACACTACTGCCACTCGCTCAAAACACAGTAAGCCCAACATTCAAACTACTATCTCACGTCGGTCTTGTCTATGATTAGGCGTGACCATGAGACTCTTATCTCCACCTTGTTTGAGGCTGTGGCTAAGAAGGTGGTGGGGCTTAGGCCACACAACCTAGATCCACTTGCACCTGCTCACCCTCTTGTGAGGATACCAACACACCTACCCTATCACAAATCTGCGTTCTAGTAGATCTAGGTGCATCACGTTTAAGTAACCATAACGAATGTTTACCAGCCTTGTCACCTTTGACATGGGCCCGCGCTGTACACCGATTATATTCAAACATATTCATTGACTCCGGAAGCACCCGATGTTTATTAAGTTCCCTGGACAGATTGTCTGCGCAGAGGTTCACCCATCGCCATCTCCCGTTCCAGCCTCTTAATAGTCTGTTTAATTTTCATCAGGGACCTAAGCACCCCTACAGTGCTGGCCATGCAAAACCCTCTAATGGCGACCTTAAAGGCCTCCCAAACCTAGCCAAAATCTTCAAGAGGAAACACTATTCCTCTCAAAAAAGGAGGCAATCTCATCGTCTAGAGCCTCCCTTATTCTGCAGGATGATACAGCGTTTATCATCCCTGTCCAATACAGTGTGGTTTCAAGAGGAGAGCGGTAAAAGAATACCTTGCCCTAAATATTTCGTATCAGATAATAACACAAAATGTTCCCTTCCCACAAGAGGTAGTCAAGGCATGAATGGGAACCATGAGGGTGGGAGGAAAAGGAAGAACCTCTGACCTCCCCCCCCCTAACTCTCCCTCCACAATTCCACCAATTCCAGTTCCTTAATCAAATGATTCCGAGTTATGAGCAATAACTTTTAAGGGCATGAAATCAGACCTATCCAACACCAGATCTAACAGGCAATTAAAATGCACACCCCCAAAAAAAAGGGGTCATATCTAAAACCTCCAGCCGTTCCAACACATCCAGGAAGTAATCCTGGTTATCCACATTAGGTGCATAGGAAGTAATGAGACCTATACCTTTCCCATTTAAACTACTTGCTAATATCAATATCCTACCCTCTGAATCTCCAATCTTTTTTTCGATGTGTATGGGGAGACCGCCCGCCACCAAGATCATGACCCCCCCCACTTGCATATGACAAATAACCGGAACTAAATACCCCCCATTTTCGCCTGACATCCTGTTGATGCTTTATTATATGTATGTAACCCCCATCCAAATCGGAGTCAAGAAGGTGCGTTTCTAGTAATAGCGCAATCTAGATCCCTTGTCGTTTCAGGAAGCTGCCTAGTCTCGCGTGCTTCCTTCTATTACCAATCTTCCATACATTTCATGTAACCAACTTCACTGTGTTAGACGCTGTCCTATAGTGATTCCACAATCAATTGCATAGGAGCCTCTCAGGCCTCGGTCTGTACAGTGCCCATGTCACCCGCATATTACCACTTTCCATAAAAATTCAAATCCCAGACCCCTTCAGCCATCCATTATTGAGTATCCCATTCTCCCACGCCCGAACACCCAACCTAACTTGAACCATTAAACAAAACCTCAAACAAACACCCCTAGAATATCTGCAATGAGTGCCCACAGAATTTAGACACCCACTGGTTGGGATCAAACCTACCCTGCAGACAACGGAAGTGTGAACCTGGGTTATTTCCAAACTGCGAAACCCAACCACCCACTAGCATCATTCCTTTGTGGCATGAATATTTATGGAGTCCGTCCACGACTAAAATCAGAAAATGCTACCCCTGAAACTGCCACCCCCAGCGATGAGATAATGATCATGCCAAATCATGACAGTAGACCAGGGCCAAATAAATATCAGCCCAAGCGATATGTCACACAGATCAAACCATGTCAAAAAGCTCTTCGGTACATTCTCCTATGCGCCCAGTATCCATAGGAGTAAAATCCCTGCATGGCACCCACATCCCAAGAGGGGCATTGGCATCTACATGCAGTGTTGCAGTGTAATCAACCCCTCAAACAAATGGTCACAAAGCCAACAAATAATTGAGCTAAGGACCCAGAGATCATATATTCCAGAGATGTCAAGGTAGACCCAGTCAGTATTAAACCCTGGACCTACAATACCATTGTCATGCATGGTAGACATATTACCTCTGGACCTGGAACACAGTCTTCACACAGAACAGGCTATGCTCATAGAACTGCTAAGCCTTTCTATTCTAAATGGAGGTTGTTTGATATCTTGCCTGGAAAACGACATGTGCATTATTCATGACGTTGAATTCATGTGATTCAGGGTAGTCACGTGTGTTACTGCATGACGTTCATAAGCAGCGTGGAGACGTTGCTCGCTCCTTCTGATTGAACCAACATGGCGTTTGGTAGCTGAAACCTTGATCTGCGTCCTTGCATCTCTTCAGTTACATCTTTGGCTTACCCTTGCGTGTTACTTCCACACGCAAACACCTGGAGCTGCATTCAAGAAGTTACGGCAGCTTTTCTTGTTCACGTGTATCTTTCTACATGCTACCTTCGGCAGCCGTCCATTAGAAGACCAACAAACGGCTTTTCCTTCACACGCGAGTTCTGGCAGCCCTGTCTGCGTGTACTTCAGTCGCGTGTATAAACACACGCGGTTTCCTGAACTCTTCAAGCGTGGCTGTCCTGGCGGCGTGTACTTTGTTGCGAGTAAAAACACACGCAGATGTCTGAAATCTTCACATGCTGTGTTAGGCAGAAACCTGTGCTGTTCCCTTAGGGACCACTGCAAAAAGTTTAAGACTGCAGGTGTTAGCAGTAAACCCAATTGGTAGCAGACTGTACCACCCCGATTTACCTGGTAGCTGTGGCTGAGCAGTCAGACTTCTCTCAAGAAGAGTTAGGCAGTATATAGAATATACACATTAGGTACACAAATACAGTAGCACAAGCAAACACTGACCAGAGCTTTGGTATAAAAGTATATAATTATTTATTTAAAAACACACTTGTAAAAATACAATGGCACTAATATGTCAAGCAAGTTCAAACACAGTCACTAGAAATATATACACCTCCCTGATTAATTATTCGACAAGTTTTAGGAAAAGAACACCACTTATCAACACAGAGGTGAGCGCTTAACCAAGATGGCACTCCAATAATTATTTTAAAAGGGAGGGAAAAGGCAGAAATAGGAAAACACACAATACCAACACTTTTAAAGAACCACAGCAAGTCAAGAAAGGCAGGGTCTACTGTAGAGCAAAAAGTTCATAGGCCAGGCCCACTCTTGGAGAGAGCAAGGCGGAATGTGCCAAAGATCACACAGTCGAAGTACACTTTAAAAGTCTTTGCAGATAGTTCAAAAAGGAGTTAGATCAGTTCAGAAAAGTTAGTTAACAGGTCCGAGGTCACCACAGGATAGAGAGCCAAGGATTTACGGGACACCTTGGAGGGTCTGTTGAAAGGGAGACCAGGCGGGACACAGTACCTGAAATGGTGAGAAAGCTCCAGCAGGGGCAGTTGTTCCTGGCAGCGGGTGCAAGTCGGTGCTTCGTCCAGGGGAAGAGAAGATCTCGACGTGGAGGAAAGCTGGAGGTCGTTGCACTGTCAGGGAAGAAACCAGCCGCAGAGTTTCCCGGTTAAAAGGTACTACTCTTTTATTTGCGGTAGTGGTGAAGTGTGGCTATCCGGCCGCTGGGGTGCTTGGCACGGGCGATTCGACCACGAGACGATCCAGGAAGGCGAAAAAAGGGCGAACTGGTTAACCCCACCAGCTCAAAGGAAGAAGACTCTCTTGGAAGAAGATCTTCTCTGTCGTTGGGAAGTGGTGAGTCGGTTCAGCAGAGCTCCACCGGTGGTGTCGTCGTTGCAGGTCGGCTCAGCTTCTCCCTCTTCGGATTCTTTAGGTCCTGTGGCGACTTCTGAAGTTCCAGTCCCCAAAGCCCTGCTTTTATGCAGAAAACCCCCATTCATCAGTCCTAGCTGTCACTCAAACATGCTAAGTGGTGAGCCGGGCGGCTCACCACTGGGCCAATCACACAAGAGTGCGACTTGAGTTACCGAGGCAACTCAGTCCAGAGTGCCTATTCCCCCCCTCCCACACATCCTGTAGACCAAGACAGAGTGGCACCACTTTTGGAGGCTTCTGTGCAGAAGCCCGCCAAAAGTGGACAAAGGGCTGGACTTGGGTTGGAGTTACAGAGGCGAACACAAACGCCATTTTAAAACCGAGTCCTGGCGAAAAGACCCAACCGGGGAATAAATATTAAATAAATAACCCGGCGGTATCTTTAACATTGCACCAAAAAAGTTCAAAATGAATGGGAAAATCCCATAGGAAATATTACAGTGGTATCCACTGCCACCAGCCAGAAACTCGACAAGGGGGGACTGGACAGTGCCCCCTTGAAAAACAGACCCAGGGGCAATCGAATTACCCCTACCAGTACTTCCACAATATGATGGTTTGTACTGGTTCTGTTCACAATTTGAGACTAGTAAAGCCAATGGTGACTTTACATGCCCTGGGAGACAGTAGTCAGTCCCAGGGTATGGAGTCTATGTTTGGTGGTCACTATGACACCCCTGTGTTACTGCACTGAGGGTGCTGTGTAACACACATACCAAAACACATGAGGCCCTATGGAGTAAAAGACCCCATAGCCCATAAAACACATTACAAAGTCAAAGGACATTTTCAAATCATGCCTAAGAGTGGGAGAAAAAGAGTCTCACTCTTAGCAGGAGAAAAAAAATAAACCCCAAAAATCCAGCAAAGCTGCTGGGGGACTCACTAGGTTTGGGAAATTAGCCTATACAGAGAATTCTCCCTAACATGCTGCTTTCCTGGCTGCGTGTAAGTTTGTTGCATATAAAATCTCACGCGGTTTCCTGAACTCTTCAAGTGCGGCTTTCCTGGCTGCGTGGAAATTGGTCACGTGTAAAACTGCACGCGGTTTTCTGAATTCTTTAAATGTGCAATTCCACACGCAAGTTGTGCTTCTCTTTGGATTTAATCCCTGGCACCTGTGATGAGATAACAGGTGGACTTCAATTCATCATTTCAGTTCTACGTGGGAAAGGAAGTATTGCCGACAACTGTTTATTTGAAGGTGATTGTGCACAGTACTTTGGACGCTATCCTGTGGTGCACCAACCCGGTATCTAGCGTGAGCCTCGTGCCGTTCGGGATAAGTTGCCCTTACTAACCTTCCCTCCTTTTGTCGTTGTTTCAATTCCTGGATTTCTTCAGAGACTTGTTGGCAGAGCCTCCAGTTCTAAGTCCACAGGTTAGTGTTGTACTAGGTGCTATTGCATGCTATTTGTGAGAGTTTAAGTTGGGACACTTTCTCATTATACTTTATTGTATCCTAGGCTGACTTCCAATGATGTTCCCACACCCTTTCCTGTGATCCCTCTCTCTGCCTGTTTTATTAGTCAGAGAGTTGTATCATTTGGAAGGTCTATTTTTGACTTCATGAATGTCAAGCCGTGTGATTCATCATGGATCCGGAAGAGCCCTAACAATTGTATCCTTAATGGTTACCTGTATCCTTTTTCATAAGATACTTGGATGATTTATGACAACCATCTAGACAACCAACATCACTGTGGAACAGAAGGTGTCCTGGTGAGTTCTGCGATCCATGTTCTTGGGAATTCTGGGGTATAGTTTCCAGCCAGTCCCAGATGTATTATGCTTTTCAGGAAAAATAGTGAGGTACTATCCACCATATTTTCAGTGCAGCTGGAAAGAACATCATATACTTAAAGTTTTCATCCCACAAGAACTTTCTCACTGCATCGAAGGATTGCTGCTGTTTTTGCGCATCTTGAGTGAAATCAGGGAATAGGAAAATATTAACAGACCCCATTCGGAAGCAAGAATTTCTCCTCGCCTCCTGCAGTGTAGCGTCCCCATCCCTGAAGTTGAGAAATAATTCCACCATCATCCTAGGTGGAGCTGTGGGAGGTGGACGTGCCCCGGCACCCTTTGTGCCCTCTCAATAGTGAAGAATTGCGAGAGACAGTTAATTTTAAGGGTGCCCAGGATTTCCAAGAATATCTCTGCGCAGTGACCCTACTCCCATTCAGGCAAGTAGAGAATACGTATGTAACATCTCCGGAACCGCCCTTCCTACGTTCAAGTATCCTAATTGCCATTGTTGGACCATCCACTCATTACAGCAACACTGTTAATGAATCTTCAAGGTCACTGACCCGTTGCTCGACAGCAGTCAACCTCTCATTGATTTTCTGTAGGTCTGCTCTGATAAGGGAAGGGACACATCCACACAACCTTCCTGGATCTTATTCTCCAGGGATATTTTTGAGCCCTTTATGGCCTCCAGTAGGCCGTCCATGGTTACTCCCCCCTTGGGCTGGGTGGGGTCGGAGGCCGCTCCCTGCTCTTTGTCTGACCTGCTTATTCTTGGCACCCACATACTGTTCCATATTTTGCTGGGCCTTCACCATGATGGCGACTGTGATCCAACAATCTTGGTAGGGTCTTTATAGATGCAAACCAGAGGCTGCCTCACGATAGACCCATCAGTTAAAAAATAAAGATTGTCTAGTACCATCAAAGACCCTCACACTGGCAAGCGATTGTATGCTTTTGTTAATTCCGCTGACGGTATACCAGGATATCTCTGTGGGCGGTGTGAGAAACCTGAAGGTGTCTCCCTAGCTAGTCCCCAGGGATCGGTCATCCAGGTGGCCAGAACACGGCCATCGCTATTGGATCCAATTCCTGGGGGTGGATCAGTGAGGAAGGATCACCCGGATGGGGGGTCCTCGGGGAGTGGGACATCGACGGGTGAGACGCGGTATCCCCATTCCTTTTACACCTTTTCCCCATCCCTCTCACGGAGGACAATCCAAACCACTGCCCCCCGCCCCTTTCTATCTAACACTTTTGCACAACACAAAGGACAACGGACTAACACCAGAGACGTTTTCTTGAGATGTCCCAATACAAGGGTCAGGCAAAGTCAGGCAATTAATCAGAATCACACACACCTGACGGCCCTTTACCTTCCCCACAGGGATAAAAGGTGGAGCCAGAGAGCACAGTACGAGCAAGGCGAGTACAGCAGACAGCCCAACGAGACGGCTACAACGCAGCAGTTCAAAAGAAGGAGAAAGGCAGCAGGAATCGAGAGGATGGCGAGGAGAGAAGTGACGTTCCCCTTTCAGTTCCAGGCCCGCGGAACCTTCGTGGAAGAGAGCCTTAGACCCGAACAATAGCACAAGTGTCCTGCAGCAGATGTCAACAATGCACCGAGCAAGCCTATGCCAATAAGCAGGAGTGAAGGAAGCTCCCGCGCCCGTTGTACCAGCCTCGACTCCAGAGAGCCAAGCGGTTCATCACAACCGGTGAGTTGAGGGGAGAACCAATAAGAACCGGGCTGTGTTGAGTGAGAATCGCAAAGTGGCAAGTTTTGAACTAAAACAGATGAACTTTGAATGAACTGTTGAAAGCATGAAGGGGAGACCAGCTACAGAGGGAAAGCGGCACCACGTGGGAGCTAACTCGAGAGACTCTGGTCGAGCCCCAAATGAGAGAAATTACAGGTACCAGAAGGCCGTAGGAAGGCCGGCGAAATAGGTGGTCATACAGAGGGTCAAGCAAAATCCCTTTACAATCGAAAGGCTTTGATCTACCCACAGTGTGAGAGAAAGGGAAGTGAATCCCACAGTGAGAGAAAACATTGCGAAATCAAGGGAAAATAAATCCTGCAAAAGACAGAGGGGTCGAGCCCGACCGAGGGAGATCCAGGGGTGAAGCTGTCACCCAAAGTTTATTGATAAAGGAACTGAGATATATTTTAGAATACGATTAAGAAGAGTCAGCACCCAGAAGAGGTGAACCCATCACCCAGCGAGCATTGGAAAAGAACTTTAATTTGTTAAAAGGAACTTTGGTTTTGTTGTTTGAACACGTCAGGTTCACGAAGGCAAGAGACTTTCAAATGAAACAAGACTTCACCATCGACGGCCCCGATAACTGAAAGCCCAAGAATGTGTCCCGAGAACTGCCATTGGAACTGTCGTCTCGTGCTGGAGAAGCCAGAGACTGTACTGTGCTCCAAGCTCCCATCTTACCCCGTGTCCAAAACATGGGGAAGGTAGACCCAGGCTATTGCATCCTGACTTATTATTTGAGAACACTTCTTTCATTTCTTGATAACTATCCCACATCCCTTTTTGTAGAGGTTTGGCAAGAGGTTTCTTACTATAGGCCCTTTTATTTTGACACAATGCCACTAGGACTGCCTTATTTTTCATTTGATTGTCGACGCTTGCTCCTATCTTAGGTTTAGGTTAGGCATTTTTCCAACCTGCAGACAGCATTTATTGTTCAATAAACACCCTTGAACTGCGATCACTTGTGTCTGTCTTACTTTTTGTCACCATGAGTTCCTCACAGCGGGGAGTTCAACATGTCCAGTGCTCACATATGCGAACTCCGTGGCCAGAGGAATCTGCTCCAACAGACTACTGCATTGTTTGCCCTGCAGGGCTCCTGCAGTTTCACCCCTGAGAGGGCAGCCCAACAACACGCCAACACTGCCTGGGCCATGATGCGGCTGAAAGGGGAAAGCGCGGCTCCCTACTCTGCCTGAAGCTTATCTTTGCGGGTGGAGGGCAGAATCCTGCTCCTTATTCTGTCCGGAGCCCACACAAGATATCCACGCTGTCAAGGAATCCTTCCTTGCAGCCCACATAGCTGCCAGTCCGCCCCAGTCTCCCCGAACTGAATTTAGGTTCAGCAAGAGCTCACTTTCCACATTTTATAGTTGCCACTACGCTAAGCTAATCATTTCTCTGGTCATGACTGTGCACACTTCAACTCAATTTGCCACACCAATGTTGTTGATTTCAAAATATTTCCCTGTTCCCGCCAGTATTTTACTCTGCATAATAGGATTATGTAGCAAAGTCTGCAATTCACTCTGACTTTATGTTATTAGTAAGCATTTCTATCGCTTTCTCCCCCCCATATTTTGCTGTGCTGTTCATGCGTCCTTTACTCTTTTATAAGTGTACTGAACAGATAATTGCTAATTCTGCTTGCAACGTTTTCATTCATACCAATCTTCCCTGCATAGATTTCTCAAATCCTTTAAATGTCCCCTATCCAGTGTCCACTCTTTAGTCACTTGTATGCGAAGGGCTTTTCGTATTCCCCAATTCTGTCCCTATTACTCCTATTTGTGCATTTGCATTATAGCAGTCTATTCCAGTCAGGTGTATGGCTTATGACACAGTCTGCCCAGATTACTAGGCTTTGCAACAGCATGGCCCTCCCAATTCACCCCTGACTAAACACTATTCTTAGTACTTTCCCAATCTTGTTTTGCTAAATCCTGAGGAGTCCTCACAGAAACCCTACCTAAAGTATCCTCACAGATGGCATGGGGGAGGCAGCCGCTACCTGATCCTAACCTTGGGGGGTGGTATTAGCCGGAAGGATCACCTGGGAGGAGAAGGGCCGCAAGGGACTGGGAGGACTCTGTTCGGTGAGACACGATATTAATCCCCCTTAGAGGAAGGGATGTCAGTGATGCCAGAATATTTTATGGCTTGTTGTCAGAGTGAGATGTTTGTTCTGAATGTATTCATCCTGGGGCTTGCCAAGCTTGTCATAATCAATCATTTATTAGACACAAAGCTCTCCTCATAAAGCTGTTCACATTTATAATGGTGAGAACTCCTATAGTCGACAAAAGGAAGTTAAATGTGAACCTCAGAATATCACTATCCTAGGTTCTGATAGAGCTAACACTTCTCTGATTTCAAAAGAATAATTGTCTCCTTTTAAAGGTCCTCATGAAAACATGATTAATAATGGAAGTGAGGTTCATTCATTTAAACGTGATATGCAGGGAGAAAAAGCTCATTGTACCTTTGGGGACTTCAAGTCCCACAATGCCCAAAGTACTGGGACGAGGAAGAGGGATCTGGAGGCATTGGACAGCAAGGTGTAGTCTAATGATCTCAATGACCCACACCTGAGAGGAACTATGGAATATAAAGGGCCCCCTCAGGTGCAGGCCGGCCATGTGTTGCAGTAGTAGTAGGAGAAGCAGAGGGTGGAAATTGTGCGCGACTTCAAGTTGCAGCAGCAGCAGATTGAAGAGCAGCAAAGATGCCAGAGCCACCGCAAACTCGGAAGCGGATGCCGGTTTCTTGAGGGTCTTTGCCCTCAAGCACTGTGTCTGCAGAGATTGCATGGCGGGAAGCGTTACTGCCACAGGCTTTCCCCCTGAAGAATCTAGTGTGAAGAAGTTGTGCGTTGGGAAGTGTTAATTTTGAATGCTTTCCCCGAAGTGAAGTGTGCCCCGTGGCAGGCGAGCACCAGAGCACTTTTGGATCGAGGACCCATCTGTTCCTGGCCGGCGCGATTTGCGGGCAGCAGGAGAAAGTGATTTTAGTTGGAGCGGGAAACCGATAAAGCAGAAGACACGAAGGCAGCAGAGTGAGCGGACACATATGCAGCACCCAGTGAGTTCACTAGTTGAATGTGATACCCTGAAACGCTCTGTGATCGCCTGCTGGCCTCTGTCACTAAGTGCGAATACCAAACTAATGTTAAGAGGCATGGGTGGAGGATTGGGTTCAACTCTGCATACCAGAATAATGCTCATTAGCAAAGGTGGTAGAATAAGAACATTGGGGGCAATTGTAATTCGAAAGGTGATAAAAACCACCATTGCCAAAGAAAAAAAGGCAATACTAAAAGACATTCACAGTAACCAATATTGCCCCAACCCAAATAGGACAATTAAGCTCAATTGTAAATTCTATCGTTACCAAGAAAGAGGCAATAATTAAAGACCCAAACAAGCATTGCCCAGATCCAAGAAGAGCGAGGGTGATAAAAGGTCATCGTCAGCATTTGATTGATGTAAAAGTGGGGAAACAAGTGTGGCAGATGTGCTGCCCTCCTGATAGTCAGTATTCAGGAGGAGAGGAGTGGAATCTGCATCATAGATGGCAATCCCAAGGGTGGAACCAGGAACATCAATGTGTTTCATTTCTACCCAGAGGATGTAGCCCATACTGAAGTTGTTGATACCGATTCTGTTGAAATTAAAATACTTTGTTGTAGCAGAAGAGTTGCCCTAATTATAGCCAGCATTGTGGAGGAGAGGAGCATAGTGTGTAATACATGTGGCATTGACAGCACCAATGTTGTTCATGCCTTTATAGAAGAAGTGTTTATTTGTGAAGTTGTTGAAAGTCCAAAGACTGTGTTGAGTCTTTGTGTTGAGTCCAAGTGAACTTTACCACAGAAGTACTTGCAGTAGAGTTGGAGTCTTAAGGTCCTGGCAGGCGAGTATACCAGGGCAAGGTACCTTGTAGTGTTAGACCTGGCAGGTGAGTGGACCAGATGGAAGATATTAAAGTACTGTGTTGTGGTTAAAGACTGTGGTGAAGAAGTGGCAAAGCCACTACCTTACTTTTTGAATCATTGTGGAATCATCCTTAAACTATTTCTATTGCCAATAAAGAACTGTGAAAGTGCTCTTGGTTCTGAAGAAGAGGTTTTGTTGAACTTTTTGTTACAAGTGGAGAAACACAGATTTGTTATTTATGTTGGAGCTGTGGGGAAGTTGCACAAATAGACTTGTTGGAGCAAGAAGAACATTGTTGACCAGAACTGTGTTATAAAACTGAACTTTCCTATTTTGAACTGTGGATACAAAATTCCTGCTTGGAATCTTGGCAAGGGAACATTACCCAGGTCACAAGGAGAAACAGTTATTAAGTATATGTTTGATATAACTGTGGTGTTGTTATATTTTAAATTGCCATACATTTACTTCATGTGTTTGTTGTATGTACAAGTGTGAGGGGAGTCGTGTTATGCTCTACCTCTCTCACCCTTGCTTAGTGGCATTCCATTTGAGGGTAATGTTTCTGAAAACTCAAATGATTCCTTAAGTCTAACTCTTAAGCTTTTTCATTTAATCTTGGCTCCCTTTGTTGTTTTTTTTTTACAGTTATTAATTTCACTATTGGGTTTACATATAATATGGCTGCTGCTTAATTTCAGTGTTCTAGGAAATCAGGAGCCTAAAATTACATATGGATGCGTTATGTTACTATGCTTTTGTACTGCAACGCAACACTGCCATAGTAGTGTCAAAGCAAAGAAATGTTGTGCAAGCTGTATTGTGCCCCACAGGGTAACCAGACCTTAGCCTGCTGGGAAGAACAACAAGATCAAGGGGGAAGAAAAAGGCTGGGAAAGGAGTTTGCAAAAGCAGGGTGGAAGTTATGCAGTGCTAAACGCATGTATTAGGAGAAATGTGTGTGCCCATTATATATTGACTATTTTAGGGAAAGGCAGCAAAAAAGAACATCTGTTGAGCTAATCTATGCACTGGAATGTGAAGGTAGTTTTGGAGTATTGTATGACAAGGCAAGTAACCTGGCCTCGTCGGGGGGGCTGGAGATGGGAACCCTGTACCCGCTGGAGGTTGGAGGCGAAAGGCAGAATGCAGAGTCAGACCTAAACTTGAGGGTGGGATCAGTCAAGAAGGCCCCAATTCTTGCCCCCCCTCCTTGTTGTTCCAATATGTTTTTGCAGTACACAACTAACACAAACCTTGCCTCCAGTACAATAGGCTTGCCAGTATTTCTATTTTTCCATCTAGAGAAAAAACATCCAAGTCTGCAATGCAGCAGAGTAACCTCGTCAAGAGAATCCTGAGCCAGCGCCCCACGCTGTGAAAGCCCAACCACCACCAAACAGCATCAGCAACTCCATTCAACCAGAAACCGATAGGAAGCTGTAGCACCGAACCACACAAGCACTGCCAGGCTTAGCCCCCTTTTTGTAATGTCTCCCATGTTCAAATCATCCCAGGTAAGTAAGACACGGCCAGATTGGCCAGGAAAAGTGTGCCATCCACTGAAAAAGGGATGGCTCTACATTGGAATAAAAGGAAGCAGGACAGGTGGGTTATTCGGGTGAGGTCAGAGGAGATGGAAATGGAAGACCAACAGATCAGCAGGCGGGAGGAAGGAAGGAGCAGTGGCGTGTGGGGTAACTTTTGGCAAAGGTGAGGTATTGGTTATTGGGTGGAAGTGGTACTGCTGTGCAAGTGTGCGTGTTTGTGTGGCAATTGTGTGCAAAATAGATAGTGTAGGGGGTGTGAAGTGTATGGTACTGAGTGAAAGGAGGGTGTTTGAGTAGTAGCTGAAGAGGGAGTAGTAAAGGTATTAGGAGTAGTAGTAGTGTGGAGGTGGTAGTAGCAGTAGTGTGGAAGAGGCGGTAGCAGTGTGGAGTAGGCAGTAGCAGTAGTGTGGAAGAGGGAGGTGTAATGTAGAGTAGAGGGAGAAGTAATCACAGGGTGGAGTTAAGTTCTAGAAAGAGTAACATTGGAGGGATAGAAGAGAAGAAGGGAGAGACTCAAGTTGGGTGGAGTTTGAGGAGTGTAGCAAGAAGACAAGAAAGCAGGGCATGGGTATGACCGATTACAACTAGGTGTTTGCAAGGCACATTCCCTATCCCAGTAGAACACAAACAATTGGATAGAGTAGGGACAGTTAGGAAGTCGCTAAGGAGTATAGGTCACCTTTCAGAAGGGGTCAACTTTCTATAGACACTAACCTTGGGTTTAAGGAAGCCTGTGTTAGGGAGGAGGTTTGTAACAAGCCGAGAGAGAGCTACGGTCCTAGGGACCATTAAAGACTTAACAGAAACCCTTGAAACACCTCAGAGAAATTGGAGTGATTCTTGTGCCATCTGTGACAATTACTAGATAGAGTTCGAGTAGTGCTGGGTGCGCAAAAGGTTCAAGAGCATGTTCAGGCAATGTTGGTAGATTGTAGGCTTGAAATACCATTTCTATCTATTGATGGTACCATTGGTAAATCCCTGAAAAATATTTCTGGGGCCTATTAAGACGTGCGAGAGGTCAATGTTTTTAGTAACAAAAAGGCAAGGGAGTGAGATAGACAGAATTAATAAAAGTAAATATTTTAGGTTTGGCTCTGTATAGCACATCAAACCACAGTAAGGCCACCACAAAGCACTGAGGAGCGGGGAAGGATACCTTCAGGCAGCAAGCCAACAATGTAAGCACCAGCATACCTAAAGAGAAACAATGACGATCGCATCAGCCTGGAATGGTCACCAACAGCCATTTTTATAAGAGTGATAAGCAGTTGATTATGAAAACACTTCAAAGTTATGGTAGTTTTCAGTATGCAGGTTCTCGCCTGAGGACACGGCCCTGAGACTGCTGCCCAAGCAGTCACAGTGCCATGCCAGTAAACCTTTGCGGATTCTAGGTTAGTCGTGGAGAATGGGCACTGTCCCTCCTCTTACATGGTAGCTGGGCTAGTCTGGGAACATTCTGCATAAACTACCCCTTTCCAACTCCTTCCATGAGTTGCGATTCCCTAGTTAGGTCAAAAGGTGGCAGTAGGGAGAACCCCAGCTAGCTTTGGGAAAACAGATCAGTTTACAGGACAGCCTGCTCTTTTTTCAGGGCCCTGCTGCGGCCATGACCAGGCAGCGACATTACCGTGCAGGAGCATGGCACGCTGTGCAGTGACCAAGATGGAAATAAATCTCCATCCCTATTCCTACGCATAAATCTGCATCCATGTTCCTCAGTGACACTTCTCAACACTCTCCGGAGCCGAGCAGTGTTCATCAAGTGTGTTCCCGCATTTGCTTCCGACTCTGGATCCTTGTTTCTTGGACCGCTTTCCGCCTGCTGATTTTATTTCCAACGTCTGGATTACCTTGTGGACTTGTGATTCTGGACTGCCTTCTTTCATTGGGATTCTGCCTTATGCTTACCGATTGTGCTTGCAATTCCTGATTATCTCATGGATCATTTTGGCACTGGACTGCCTTCTGCCATCGAATTTGCTTCTAGCCTGCTGAGTTGGTTCTGATGCCTGCATTTCCTCGTGTTCCTGGACCTTTGGACTTTGTTTCCCGTGGAAGTTTGATCTAACCAGTACTCACTCACTGTTCTTTGTGGAACTACTCCTCTCTAACCTCCAACTCCTGGAGCACTTCGGGCCCTTAGCCTGGGGATTGTTTCCTTTTTGGATTATTCTTTTCCTTATTCTCTATTAGCATCGTCCTTGTGCTGTCGTGTTAGATCCCTAGAATTTTTGTTTTAAATGCTTTCCCTTTTGTCAGTCAGTCAACAAAACTTCGGCATTGCACCATCAAGTTAAACATACAACAATCAAACAATATTTCTTTCCCTTTTGCATGGGGAACTGGTTCTCTGGCCTATGGACTTCCGTTCCAAACCTCTGCTTCTGGTCCCTTGTATGCCTAGGTAAAGAGTATCGTACTGACAGGTGGGAGGCCGAGGGAGGTTTTTTTCACGCTTACGTGGATTGCTCTATTCTCATTTCTGTTTTCTTCTTTTCTTGCAGCTCCAGTAAGACTGCCTTCATAGACACGCGCTTTTCTGCCCTATGCCACCGGTCGGGAGGAAGGTCTGTTATGCTGCAAGAGCCCTAAAACATGACACTGAACAGTCTTCCGCGCCAAAGTCCCAGGACAGTCTTCAGGCCTAAAATTGCGAGAAAGGGCTTTAAGCACAAATTAATCTGCCCTAATAGCAGACTCAGAGACAAGATAAATAGTGATCCGGGGATACTTTACACGTGAAAACACTTTATAAGCAAAAGATGAGATTGCATTGCATTCTGTCACAAGAGAAATGAACTTACTGCAAAGCTGACTCCCAGACTTGGCCATTTGACAGAAGCAGGATAAATGGGGATTTGGGCAGTAGAGAAGGTAGAACACCCTTCATAAACCCATTCAAAACCCAGGCAGGATTAAAGGAGGAAGTTGAAACACCTACACTGAGAAGAAGCTTCAGTTACTCCCAGGTGTGGTCAACAATGAAGGACCCAAATCTCCCTTATGTTACCGAGGTGTTTCAGGCATAGGTCCTGAGGGATGTGCTTCTGTACTGTGTATGTTGAAACCATTGAAGAGCCCTTCTTCTTAGGGCTATATGGGCATTTTGTGCAACACTAACATGCAACTGAAAGTTGGAACACCGAGAACGTATGTTTGCCTGTTTGCACATATACTAATAGATGTTGTTGGACCCCCGATGGATAATCCGACCAATGGTAGTACAGAGATACTCTAGGTCCTCCAACCCTCCATCCCACAGTAGAAGGCAAAGTGCCCTCCTGGGGCCCCCTTTATTGGTTGCAGAACGCTGTGGCTTAACATTGGCTGTTACCACAGTGGCAGGCCTCTCATAGACCTCAACGTGTGCAGATTCTCTGGGTGCCCTGGTATGACAGTGGCATAACAACTCAGACCCTTACTGGTCCATCCCAAAACTTGTCATTATTAAAAAGGTATTACCAAAATGGGTAAGGATGAAAAAGGAAAAAACTAAAAGAGGGTTTTCTTGTCATTAATGAACTCCGGAAAAGAAAGGTGGAGGGCCTCTCGAATACTTTACACCTGAGATGTTTCCCAAAATATTAAAAGCACTAACGCTCACAAAGAATATGAGGGTCGAGGGCAGTTATGTTTCGTGCACAAGAACTTCAAAGACAATGACCTATTTTCAGGAGCATAGTGCAGCAGGGATGTCTGAGTCTAGAGAGAATATCCACTCCCCTGTTCAGAAAAAGAGGTTAGCAGAGAAAAGATTAAATTAAAGAATTCCTGCATGCGTGTAAGATGACGGATCAGTCTTAAATGAGGGTTGTATTGTGCATAAGGCTCCTGTTGTGGTCCCATCGGGGGGCCGCCCAAAGGTATGAAGCAAAGGCGATGAGACCATTCCTAAATGAGAAATAAAACATGTTCATTGTATCACAAAAATGTGTTTCACTCTCCGACTTCTTCAGACTGGCAGTTTTGGGTCTCATGACTAGTTTATAAACTGTTGCACCTCAGCTTTGATTAGAGTTTGCAGGAGCACCTTTAAATTACTTCATAAATAATGTTTTGTCATGCAGAATAATTAAGGACTTACCTGTGCATAGTTCTACTACAAGCCATAAATGGTTACTTGTTTCATACCATTCATGAAAGGTAACTACGTTCTTGTGTTTGATACCATGAGTAAGGCGGACCTGTAACAAACAAACAAAATATTTGATTTTGATAACGAATTTGCATTCCCTTCAACATCAATAATGTTTTTTGAAAATCTAGAGTTTAATGGGTCTGTGAACAGTTGGATTTGACAATATCTTTCAAATGCATTTATAATCAGAATACAGCAATGTGATTGGCCGATGTCAGGTTGAAATTCTTTGTCTGCTGAATCTGCGGGTCAAAACTTGCACTGGAAAAACCTTTGAAAGGGGCGTACAGCAGACTCGTTCGGGAGTGTCCTGACCCTGGTGAAGGCAATGACATGGCCCAAAGGGAATAAGCAATATGCAAGAAGAGAAAAAACAGAGCAATATTTGTCCCACACTCGGCAGGTGAGCCCAAAGTAATTTTTGGTGTTGAACCGTAGGAAAAGGACATTTGGAGAATCTTACAACTTTGGCTCCATGCAATGACCTGCATGAAACTTCCTAAAACCACATGTTGAAGACTTTCAATATTTTTTACAAAGTTTTGTGAAGTTGCATCTGGTGGGGGCAAAGCGTAAGGCAAATTCAAAAAGATAACTTTCCCTGTTCTAGTTTTGCCCACGTACGGAAACTATCTAAAGAAACTATCTAAAGTATGTATACAACCCACTGATTACTTTTGGAAAGTTGAGTTAATTTTGGTAAAAGGGGCCAGGTTATAGGGGGTTATAATAAAACATTTCATTTTCAAATTTGCCATAGAGAAATTTGATGAAATGTAGCTCAAAATAGCTAGATTGAGTGGCATGAAACTTGGGCAAGAAGTTGGCAGACACTGCTAAAAGTTCTCTGTACCCAGGTCATTCCCAGTGGACACTGCATGTAGAGTAGGGGCCGCTGAGTATAGCCACATGCCAGTCAGAGGGCCCTACATTATTTCTGTGACAGGGACATGCCAAAATCCAGGCCACAGACTGCAATAGTTGAGCACGGTTGCTCGCCATGCCCAATGGGAATTACATGGAGCGACAATGTACCCAGGGCACAGTGACTACAGGGAATAAGAACAGGCTACTCCAGAGGGCTCTGCAAGAAGGGTCACTGTGCCCTGGACATGGATGAAGGCATATAATGTAAGTCATATGTGACAGGGTCAGGGCCATGACCCTGTCAAAAAGAGTGGGGGAGGGTGTTTACAACCTGGGGCAGGAGGCTCACTAAGGCGAAAGCGAGAGCCAGCCTGTCCCCAGATATGTGAAGTAGGAGATGGAGCACTCCCCTCATTGTCCCACAAATGTCAACAATTGTGCCACTCTGTCTCCCAATACAGTTGCGGGCCAAAGTAAAATCTTTTTTTTTATTTCAGAACCTCAATTTACAGAATCCCCATGGAAGCAGCTGACAAGACCCAGACCAGATTTGGAACAAAGGGGGGTACCACAACACGACACCCAAGACAACTGTAAGGAAGGCGTGGTATCAAACAGTAAGATAGAAACAAGTGATCACAGTTCAAGGGTGTTTATTGAACTTCAATTGGGTTTGGAAAATGCCTATCTAATCCTAAATCTAAAGATGGGAGCAAGCTACGACCATCAAATAATAACGCAGTCTTAGTCCAGTCTGCCAAAATAAAAGGACCTATACTAATAAACCTATTGCCACTCCTTAGTTCTAAATACAAATAGTGTGGGAAACAATGTTATGCAAAAGAAAAGTGTTCAAGAAATGATGAGGTCAGGATAGTCAAGCCGTTGGCTTCCCTTCCCCACGTTTTCAGCACGGAACAAGGCGGCGCACACGAGCTTAGCACACTCTTTGGCTTCTCTAGCACGAGGATGCAATTCAAAACCTCAACATCAGGGCCTTCTGTGCCAAAGTCTCTTTGCCACCATTCAAAGTCTCATATTTCTGAGGGCATGATGCAACACGACAAACATTAAAGTTCCTTTCTTCTTAGGATTTCACATATACAACTTCTCGGGTGATTTTCTGTTTACCCCGGGTCCCCCTCCGCCGGGCTCCAACCAAATTTATCTACTTTTCCAAATTTTCTCTACTTCATCAAAATCGAAGACTTTCGACTGTGCATGGGATTTTGGTCGACCTGTCGCAGGACCACTTCTATTCACAATTACTTGTTCTCTTCTTGAACCTTTTTCTCACTTTCACCACTTCTCAGCTGATACCTTACAGAGAGCCACTGAGCACCCACGCCTTGCCGGACCACTCTGTCAGAGGTGTTGTATCTTGCTTTTAAAGTTCAATCACTCATTAACAGTTCAACTTAACTTGCGTCTCTTATACGCATTTTAACAATGTTCATTCCAGCGCTCGCCATACAATGTTGCTGCTTGCAACTGTGGCTTCAACACAGACCGGTCTTGTATCAGTCTCCCCAACTCACCGGCTGTGTTGATTTCACTGATGCTGCTTTGTTCCTGGAGCCTAGTACAGTACCACAGCAGCTGCTGCTTCGCCCCGCCTTGATTATTGACGTGGGAGGGCTCCGGGTACCTCCGACACACAACGTAGGATTTTTCATCCTAGTTTCCTGGTCTTACGCTTTCTATTTTCTTTTTTTAAAACTTTGGTTTTATTAGCATTTTCTTATTGTTACAAACTGGGCAGAGCCCAGGTACATAAAAAAACAATTGATCCGTTCCATACCCTTAACCCTCTCCCCCCACCCCCCTCCCCAACTCTTGCCCTCCCCCCTCCCCCTTAATCATACTAAAACTTCAAACTCGGGAGACGTTAAATGTTCTCTTCGATTCCTATGCTTTGGAGATGATGTGGTTGGTGGCCATTTTTACCGGCTGAATTACTGTTGCCGTTCCTCGGGGGCGTGAGCACTCAGTCTGTTTACAGTCCCTCCCTGATCCCCACCTCCTCTCCCCCGGACATGGTCACATGCTTGGTATCAGTGGACGTCCCATCCCCAGGACTGATGCACTCCGTACCAGTTTGCCAGGAAAGTACCAGAGTCGTTGTTCACCATTGCAGTAAGTTTGTCCATCAAGAACATGTTCTTTACCTTTTTCAACCATTCCTCCTTGGAGGGGGGTTTCCGGGCTTTTCCATTTCTGTGCCAGGGCCACCCTTCCCGCCCGCAACATTGTTTCTGTCATCCTTGGGTATCTATATATTTCCATATCCTCTGTGGGAGGCCCAGCAGCATCGACAGCGGGTTCATAGGGAGAGGCTCATCCAACACTTCCGCAATCCAGGACCGAACCCTCCCCCAGAAGTCCTGAACCTTCGGGCAAAGCCACCACATGTGTTTCCTTGACCCCACCTGGCCGCATCCCCTCGGGAATCTTGGTGATACGCCTGAGAACATTTTTGATAGTTTCACTGGGTCCCTGTGCCATCCCTGCAAAATCTTAAAATTATGTTCCATGTCTGAGGTGAATAGGTTCCCGTGGAAAGCAATCTTAAAAACCCTGGACCACGCATCCTCTGAGATGACCTCCCCTGCCAGATCATTCCAGAATGAGTGGAAGCTCCGCCTCTCGGGGAGGTTAATGGTATTCAAAATTTTATACATATTCGATACCGCGCCCTTCCTCAAGGACGCCGTGTCCAGGAACTTTTCAAAGGGGCTCAGCTGCCTCCTCAGATTTTGCCCGCAAGATTGGTCACACAATATGCCCTTGAGGCGGAGGTATTCAAAAATGGTAAGGGACCCTTGACCCAGTACATCCCTCAGTTCCTCGTAAGGCAGGAATTCTCCCTCCCTGAACATTTGCCCTGCCCATTCCATTCCCATGTCTGACCAGATCTGAGAGTCCCGAAACCCCCTGTTACCCAGGTTAAGGGGGAGTCCTCAGAGGGAGGACATTGGGGACGGCCATGAAGTAAGATAAGCCGTCTGTGGGCCCTCTCTCCAGATTTCCCAAAGAACTCCCAGGGTCGGATGGGTTCTCAGCTTTCCCGGGATAGACTTACGCGGGGCCCACAGGGAGGTCCCTGACCTTTAGGGGGTGGGTGTCCATGTCCTCTAAGTATGACCAATACGTCCCCATCCCTTCTTTCATATGTTCCAGGAGGACTCTCAACTGGGCAGCTCGGAAGTAAAGGCGGAAATCAGGGAGCCCAAACCCCCCCCCCTCCTCCCTTGGCAGCATTAGGACCGCCCCCCCCCCAGTCCTCAGGGTTTTCCCTTGCCATATGAATTCTCGTACTGCGTGCTGTAGGTCCCTAAAGGTCTGCTCTGGTACTATGGTGGGGAGCACTGTGAATAGGTACAGAAGTCTTGGCAGGACATTCATCTTGACCACTGTCATCCGGCCATACCAAGACAGGATCATCTTACCCCATCTCCTCAGGTCCGATGTGATTCCTGCCATTATGAGGTCGTAGTTGGTACTAACAAGGTTAGCCAGGTCCCTGGTCAGCAGGACGCCCAAGTATCGTATAGAGACCTTATTCACTGTTATCCCTTCAAACCTATCTAGCGGGTCCATCTCTTGGTCCCGTACTTTCATTGTGAGCAAAACTGACTTCATTGGGTTAATTTTCAGCCCCGAGAAGCGCCCAAACGTGGCCACCAGGGACAGGAAGGGGGAAGGGTGAGGAGGCAGGGTTCACCATGTACGCCAGAATGTCGTCTGCGAACAGGGATAACTTAAATTCCACCTCACCTCTGCTAATCCCCCTGATGGCTGGGTGTGCTCTAATCGCTATGGCTGGTGGTTCCATCGTGAGGACGTATATCAAGGGGGAGAGCGGGCAACCCTGCCTGGTCCCCCGCGAGAGAGGAAAGGACTCGGACAACAGCCCGTTCACTTTAACTCTTGCTGTGGGGGCTCTGTAGAGAGCGGACACCCAGCTCCTAATATGTACCCCGAAGCGCATTTTCTGGAGGAGGAGTTCCATATACCTCCATTCCACCCTATCAAAGGCTTTTTCGGAGTCTAGGGAGAGGACACATGCGTCCAGATCAGATTCCTGTGCATAATGAAGCAGGTCTATCGTTTTGCAAATGTTGTCCGCCCCCTGCCTCCCCCTAATGAAACCCACCTGATCACCATGGACCAGCTTCGGCATTATCCCTTCCATCCGCTTCCCCACCACCTTGGCCTGGATCTTCATGTCCGTGTTTAGCAGCGATATTGGGCGGTAAGAGGAGCACTCTGCGGGGTCCTTACCCTCCTTGGGCAACACTGTTATAATGGCTCCCATCATGGATTCAGGGAGAATGCACCCCTCCAGTACTGAGTTGAAAAGCTTTGCCAGGTGCGGGGCTAGGGTGGAGCGGAACCTTTTGTAAAAGTACACCGTGAAATCGTCCTCCCCCGGGGAGGTTCCTACCTTCATCCCGCTAATTACCTTGTCTATCTCCTCCTCGGTGACCGGGCCCTCCAATCCCTCCGACATTTCTCTCGTTAAGGCCGGGACTTGAATGGACCCCAGGAAGTCCTCTATTTGAGAATTTCCCTCGTCATATTCTGACGTGTACAATTTTTCATAGTATTGGCGGAAGGCCTCCCCTATATGGGTAGCGTCGTAGCCCATCGTCCCCTGAGCGTTTCTCATTGCCTTCACCATTCTACTACGCTGGACCTCGCTTAACTGCCAGGCTAGGATCCTGTCCGCCTTGTCCCCCTTCTCATAATATTTTTGTTTAACCATCTGGAGACTTCTCTCTGTTTTGTGCAAGAGGAGGTCCTTCAATTGGAGCCTGTAGTTCTCCAGGGCGGCGACCCGGTCACGCTCGAGAGGCCGCTCCGGGGAGCCACAAGGCTGGAGTCGGGCTATCTTTTCCCTCAGTGTCTCTTCCCGGGCGTCCCTTTCTCTTTTTTTCTGGGCTCCTATTTTGATGAGAACACCTTGTAGGGTTGCCTTGAAAGCGTCCCACAGTGTGTGTATGTCAACTTCCCAATCATCATTTAGCTCGAAAAACTCTGTTATGGCCTCTGGCACTTCCTGGGCGCGGGCCTCATCTTTCGGTAGGGCGTCGTTGCATTTCCAACGTCCCCTGCTTTCCTTGCGCCAGCCCTCAGCAATAGTGACACGAACCAAGTCATGGTCAGACCAGGGAACCGGGTCAACCCTGTGGCCCGAGATATAGGGGCGGAGGGTCTCATCCACCAGGATATAATCAAATCTAGAGTACGAGGTATGTATGGCCGAGTAGTACGTAAATGAGTAAATGAGGGGACGTCTGTCCTAGGGGTCGGGATTGTGTCTACCAGGCCCAGCTCTAAATGTACCTTCTGGAAATTACCTGCCATGGTTTCCTCCGCGGTCCTGATGATTGGGGGACCCACTCGTTTTCTATCTGAGGACGGGTCCAGAACCATATTAAAGTCTCCCCCCACTATCACTGTGCCGTGCACAAAGAGTTTCAGCCTGTCTCTTACTTCCTCCCAGAACTGAGCTTGTCCCTCATTCGGGCCATATACGACCGTGAGAGTTAGGGGGGCGCCCTGCAGAGAACCCCTTACCAGTAGGTAGCGGCCTTCGGGGTCCTCAGTGTGGCCTCCTGTTCAAAGACTACACCCCTCGCTAGAAGGATAGCCACTCCTCTCTTCTTAGACCTGTGTGATGCACAAAGCATCTCGCCAATTCCTCCTCCCCTCATCTTGGGTTCCTTCCCGTGAGCCCAATGTGTCTCCTGCAAAAAAAGCAGGTCCAGTCTGGCCCTCCTGAATTCTCTACAGACTAGTGATCTCTTGGTGGGGGTATTCAGGCCCCGCACATTCAAGGTGCCCACCCCCAGGGCCGGCAAGCCTTCAGCCATAGTCTATGCAATTCTCCCATTTGGCTACCCACATTACATCAAAACTCCTGTTTCGCTTCTTTTGTCTCGCAACTTGATTGCTTGAATTCTCCCCCTCGGGGGGGCCCTAACTGCCCCCCACCCCTCTCCCCAAACAAACAACCCCAAACAACTTGAACTGACCTCCCTTCCCCTTCCCGGCATCCAGCCAATTAGTCCCGCCAGTATTGGCATTTGGCCGGACCACCAGCCTGTCCCCCTCGGCCAGGCTCACAGTACAATGCTCGATTCCTTGAGCCCCAGCTAGCCCCCCCCCCCCGCTTCGTCCCATCGGCAGCCCCCATTATACTGTTCAGAGGGACACTGTCCTCGTTGAAACCTCACGAAAATCCATTCCTGCCCCGCCGTTGGTCGGGGCTCCCCCGCCGTCAGCCCTCCGAGTCCATGTGCTCTCCTTCCAGTGCGGACGGCGACGTATTCAGTTTCTTGCATTTCCGCGAGCCGGGTTTCCTTCTCCTGGTGCCCGATTGGCCTGGGCCTCCCCCATCTATCGCTTCTGGGCCGACTGGGCCTCTTCGAGGGGGTGGAGTCCACCACATAGTCCCGGATGGCCCCTCTTATATCCTCTTCGGTGACCAGCATTGTCCGTTGGCCCATATATTCAAAGGTCAGGGAGAAAGGATACCCCCACCTGTAGCGCACCCCCCTCTCCTTGAGTAGTGGCGTTATGGGGCGACACATTCTGCGCTTGGCCCAGGTGTAAGCGGAGAGGTCCTGGAAAATGGAGATCTGGGCGTTGTTATAGGTGATCACCCCCGCCTTCCTTGCTTCCTCCAGGACCTTGGTCTTTTCCGTATAGTAGTGGAATCGGGCTAGGACAGACCGGGGATTCCCCGCCTTTCCCCCTGCTATGTGCACCCTGTCGAACATGAGTTCTGTGGTCATCTTCTCTGCGAACAGTAGGGTAATGATGTCTCTCACCACTCGGGTTAGGTCCCTCTCAGATTCCCCTTCCATCTCCGGTATCCCGAAAAATCTTAGGTTGTTCCTCCGCTGCCTGTTTTCATATTCATCCATCTGCCTGGCTCTCGCCTTGTCCCGTTTCTCCAGGGCCGATAGCCTCATGTCTATTTGGATCTCCTGGGCTGCTGATGAGGACTGGTTGGTTTCCACCTGTAGGAGTCTATCCTCAACTTTGTCCACCCTTTGGTCCATCTTTTCAAACTTCTGGGCGATGTCCGACCGCATTTCCCTAATTTCTTGTAGGATGGAGGCGAAGCCCCTTTCCATCGGCGTCATGGACTTCGTCGAGGCCTCTAGATGAGCCATGACACCAGAGCCAGAGAAGCTAGGACTCCCCGTCTCCCTGTAGCGGAATGCCTGCAGGGTCTCTAGCCAGTGCATACAGTCCTGTGTTGCGCACCCTGCGGGGTCCTCCGCTGTAGTGCCGGGTCAAGGTTTTTTCTGGGGTAGCCCGTGGGGGACAGGCGCCCCTGTGCAGGGAGGGGCGGCCTCCAGGCGGGCACACGCCCCACCTACGCCGGGTGGGGGCCTCACACCCGGGCCTCTCCTCGTCTCGGTGTAGTCTTGCAGGGTGGAGGAACCGCCAGCGCCGTTCCCCTGTCTCTGTCCGTTGCCTCTGTTCTCCTTCCGGGAAGTGACTGGAGGGCACACGCCCTGGGGCTCGACCCAGGGCCCACCACCTGTTTGGGCCGGAGCGGATGGATGTCCTCTTTTCCGGGCCGCCCTCTCCTCACTGTGCTTGGCTCCCGGGGATGTCGGGGCCCGCTACCGCAATCTCCGAGACCCGAAGGCCGGGATCGGTACTGCCTCGCCGCTCCTCCCGCCGGGCCCGCTCTGCCGGCGACTAGCGCTGACTCCAAGGGATGGGGGAGAAGAGGGCAGGGAAGGCCCAAGTTTCGTAGCGGGGGTCGTTGTTCTGGGAGCAGGCGGGGGTCGGTGATATCGGGGACCGGCCCCTCTGGTCGGCCACCTCACCTCAGCAGGCCGCTTCTTCTTCCTCCGTCCCAGAGCCTGTTGGGGGTGATACCAGTCGGTGGGCTTCCTTGCTCTGGCAGCCCGTCTCTCCTTCCCACGGTCCATTGGGGGCCTGATCCACCCGCTGAATTTGTTCGCTTCGGCGGGCCGCACCGCCTTCTCAGGTACCACGGGCCGTTGGGGGCCTGGTCTGCAGGCTGATCTCCTCTCTCCGGCGGGCCGCGCTTCCTCCCTGGTCGATGAGCCGGATGCTCTCTCTAGGCCGCACCTCCATCACGGCCCGTTCTCTGGTTTCCCGAGGACCTCGAGTTCCACTCTTTCAGACGGGGGCGCCATGGGGGGGGGTCACCGACACAGACAGGCCCGGTGAATCCGCCTGGGGGTCTCGGGGTGGGGCTCAATCCCCATTAAAGTCCCAGCCTCGGCGGGAGCACGGCACCTAGGCAGCTATTACCTATGCGCCCCCTGGTGGCCTCCCGCTTTCTATTTTCAAGGTTTCTGGAAAGTAATGGTTCCTTGTCGAAAAGGTCAAGGGAACTTCCCTCTTTCCGATCCCCTTCTGTTCTGCTGTCTTTCTTCTCTCATTCAGCTGCCATCTCGAAACTGCCATTTCCTTGTGTGCTTTGCCTCGCTCAGAGTGTGCTCTTGTGCTCCGCCTTTTATCAGTGTGGGGAACCATAATGGACATTTTCGGTGTCCCTATACCTCTATAGACGGCACTTACTTAAATCTCTTTCACCAGGTGATTACCATTTTTTACACCATCCTGACAGGGAAGGACGTGCGCTACATTGTTTACTATTTTCACGAAGGTCCGGGCGTGACGTCATCACGCATCTGCATCAGAAAGTATGTAAACAATAGGCGGCCATTTTGCCGCACCACGATTTTCGCGGCACCCGTGAGGCTCCACAGTACCCGCGATTCTACACAGCACTGAGACACTGGGGAGGTAAGACTGCTAGGAGATGGAAGAGGCCTGATCTTTAGGCTACAATTCTTTTTAAATGTTACTTAAAGGGACGTCTACTGTAAATATGACATATTACTCTGCATTACAATTTGCAGGATATGCCACAGAGATCTTTATGCTACCAGGATCCTTGAACAGGACTCAGTTTGACAACTTGAGAAAGGAACAAACTTGAGGAATAATATCATACCCGGAAGAATACTCTGGATAAGGCAAGCCACATTACGTATTCTTCCATAACAAGCCACCAGATTTAGGTAGAGGGTTATTCTGAATTTACAATTGTTATTGGTAAATTACTGGGGCAACTGGAGAACAAAGGGACTCCTGCACGGAGCAGCCAATTAGGGGAGATTTGCCATACTATAAAACATTGGGTTTCCTACCGCACCATACAGGTAAACAAGATTCGGACTCTTACCAGTTGTGTACATACATATGAGCTGTGACTCCAACACACGGCTGGCACAATTTGTGCTTTCTACTAAGTGTAGCTAAGTGTTGACAGTTATATATATATATATTTTATAGGGAGATTTTATTCCCAAAGTCCATGATTAGAAACACTTGGATTGAATTTCCATGAGAGATATTTACACAGGTGACTATAAAATGGAGAATTATGACAGATAATAATGAATGAACTGTATGACAAATGAAGTTGGTCAGATTAAGAATTACTAAAACATGATTAATTATTCATTGTAGATGTGCTAATAAAAAGGAATTGGATAGACAACTGCTGAAGAAGGGGAAACTTACACCCCGAAACGCGTAGAGAAGCATACAAAGATTGAACATATTACAATATATTACTAGTCATATGAGAAACTGTTCTATATTCAATGTATGAAATTGTCTAGCTAGGTTTGTGAAACTGTTAATGTGAAATCACTGAAAGAATTATTGATTCGATCTAACCGAAAATCCTATATCTTGTAATATGAGTTATTGGTCCAGATACCAGATGAAGTAAAAATACTCGAGTTATTTTAACAAATTTCTGAGTTCTTAAATAATTATTTGATATGACATTAATTTAATTAATAACTCTGATTGATCCACAAAAATTGATTGTCTGCACAATACCAATTAGGTGTGCAGGGGACGGGAGAGTTCCACAAGTTTGTGGACATCTTGTCTTATATGAAGCTTAATGAAAGTCAGGTGTGTGTGTGTGTGTGTGTGTGTGTGTGTGTGTGTGTGTGATGATCAGTAATTGCCTGACCTTGCCTGGCCATTGTATTAGGACACGTCAGGTATACTGCTTGGGTGTCAAGTCTATTTTCTCCCATAGTGGGCTGTCTGTGTGAAAGTGTACGTGTTGTAAAAAGGGGGGGGTAAGAGTTCCTAAATATCCTACTTGGTAGGATGGGGTAAAGGTGTTATATGGAAGGGGATACCACGTCTCACCATCCAGTTTCCCACTCCCCTGAGACCCCCAGCCAGGTGATCCTCCTGTATACTGGTCCAGCCCCAGGAACTGGATGAAAAAGAGATGGCCGTGTCCTGGCCACCTGGATGACAGATCCACAGGGACTAGTGGGCGAGATACTTTCTGGTTTCTCACACAACCCAGGAGCCTTCACCACATCACAACAGCGACCCGCACCCAGGACAAGGGAAAACTCAATTTGACTACAGATAAACTTTTAAACCCACAGAATGCCACAAAACCACAAGAGACTGTTGTGAAAACCATCCTGGAGAAGGGGGAGGGGCTTAGAGGTTTTTTATAGCCCCTCACCTGGGTCCCAGGGAAAAGACAGGCACGATTGGTGCAGGGTTTCAGGTGAGCACTGCAGCCAATGGAAGAAAGGCACAGAAACAATGCTCCAACAATGTAAAATCAGACACAGGATGGGCATAGTATGGGCTGTTCTGGTGAGGTTGCAGGAGGCAGTGAAGATGACCAAGAGACCAGGTGGAGGACGGATAGTGGAGCATTGTGTTGGAGAGTCTGTGACAGACCTAGTAAAGGTGAGGTCTTTGTGAGAAAGAGCGCTACCAGGTGTGTGTAGTGTAGTGTGGGGGAGGGTCTATAGAAGGTGTGAGAGAGAGATACGGAGATGGGAGAAGGGGAGTAGAGTAGTAGTTAGTGTGACAGGGAGTGTATATTAGGAGAGAGTGAGGCTAGCAGAGAGGGGTGCAGGTGTGTGGTGCGAGAGGAAGCCTGTATTAGAGAAGTGGGAACGAGGCGAGAGTAAGCAGGCCACCTTATCCCCGTTACGCTCACCTGGTATCCACGGGGACGCCACCCAGCCAGTTGGTCAGTGGTGCCCTTCTCAATGATTCCCTGGTGTGGTTCTCAGTGGAATTCTGCCTGGAAATGAAGACTATGTTTAGGACTGGATGACCAAGGTAAGTTTTTTCCCCCCACCTCCCTTGTAATTTCATCCCCTCCGGGTCCTCTTCTCACCTTGTTATCGAAGTTGGTGGGCTCTCCCTCCTGCTTTCTGGGCAGGGGCGAGTTGTCTTTCGTGGGCGCGTGCGGTCCAGTTACTTCACTGGCAGCAGCCCAAGTAATGTCTTTCAGGTAGGTCTTATTGCGGTTTATGGTGTTGTTATTCTTGCATGCCTTTTCTCTGTTCGATAATGTCGCTTTTTATCTCCTTTAGGTGCGTGGAGCGTCCGTTTGGCGAACTGGGTAGGCTGGTTCTCGCCGGTAAATGATGGCGCACAATAGCGCTATGATGCGGTAAGTAGGCGCTTTGCACAGCGCAGCAATGTCTTGCCTTCACTGACGTGTATTTTCTCTTTTTCGTAGGCCGCGGTGTGTTCCCAGCGCAGGTGGAGTTCCGGAGCTATGCCGGTCGAAAAGCAGCCAGCCAAGTAAGTCTCTAAGAAATTCGTGGTTGTAATGTCTCTACTACCTCCTTTAGTGATGTCTTTCTTCCTTTCTGAGGTCCTTCGATCCGGGCGGCGAACCCTTCCAACGGAGCTGCCCAGGAGCTGCGAACAGTGAAGGATGGAGATTGCAGGTAAGATTATGCTGCTAACGATGTTCTTTGTTTTTCTGCAGGTCTGGATTTTGACAGGCTCGTGAGAAAGCTGGACACGGTGAGCATCACGTTGCTAGTAGCAAAGTAAAGCGAAGCATGTTGCCTTGTTCGGGTGTGGTTTAAATAGCCTCTGCAAAGTAGTCCAGGTAAAGTAGTCCCTAGGCCACCACACCCAAAACACTATACCGCATAGCTTTGTTCTAGGAATCAAGCTATGTGGATGCCTCCATGTTGGCTGAAAGTTTAATAAAGTAGTTCCTTAAGCAGATGTCTTTCCCGGTTTATGAGCCTGGTGCCAAAGGCACCAGGACTGGCCCCAAAAGGGCCTGAGAAACAGATGCCAGGCCTTATTTGTGATCAGAGTTCTGATTCCACCTGACCAATGGGCTTGCCAGTTGGGATCAGGGCTGAGGGTCGTGACAATCCCAGAGTATGGAGTAGACGAGAGCAGTAGTAGTTCAGAGGGTGCTGTAGTAGTAGGATAAACTGGGGAGTAACATTAAATGGTGGAGGCAAGGACTAGAAGTGGGGAAGTCAACAATGGGAAGTGAGGAGAAGTGACAACATTGACCGGCGCCGACAGCGTCTGGAACATAGATGCACCTGCAGGTAAGTGCTCGTACACGTAAAAAGGAAGAGTGGATAACAATAACATTTGGCGAGAGCTGATAACACACAGAGTAACTATCATCTTAAATTGGTATAGTTGTGACTATGGAAATGTGAATAATCAACATTGAGATCACGTAGAAGAAGAGGTATATTGCCTCTAATGTTGCCGCAATACGTGAATTATGTTTCATCATTCAATTATGAGTGTACATTGATTAAGTGAAATGTGGATCTTGCAAGAACTATCAAGTACTCTAAGCCAAGTAACTAATTGTGACATATGTTTTTTCTCTCTTTCTTTATGTGTTATTTGTAAATCGTTTTTGTCTCCTGTGGGTACCCTGTCTTTTCAAATGCTTTTCTAACACGTCTATTGCAACATAAATGGCGTGATTTTGATTTTCTTGATTATGGAAGAATAATTTAATTAATCCTGCATAGATTTAACTGGCTCTGAAGAAGAAAATTAGAATTTCCGAAATGCATTAGCCATACGGTTTTTCATTTGCCTACAAAAAAGCAAGCTATAAATTGGTGCTTTTTAACCAATGACAAGCATTTATCAATTCACAATTTTGTGGATTAAAGAAAATCACTTATACATTATGTGAACTGTTTTTATTCATCATTATACAATTTTTGACAAAGCAAAATACAAAATATTTAACCATTCGTGGGAATTACAGGTCTGTGGCCCAAACCGATGGCTAATCAGCCTAGGTCCTTTTTTCTTCAGTCTATTACGAGAGCCCAGCACGGAGGAACTATTTAGTGGGCTCCACCCTAGTAAGCAACTATTAACCAATAAAGAACATTGCATAAAGCAATTCTTCAAAATCACAGAGAACATAGCTGTGCACCCTCTCCTTTGCTCCATTTTCAGGAAAAAAAGAAGTCCCATCAGAGAAGAGATAAGGTGGGTGTATGATAGGTGATGATATGATGGGTTATTTTTTAACGTGCTTAATACCCAAAGGTTTCTAATCGCGGACCCGGGGTTCGAACCTGTGTTGCTCCGTGTTGTCTTGCTTCCAAGCTGAGAACGTTGCCCCTGAGCTATCCTCCCGGATGTAGGTAGAGGAGGAGGAGAGTAGTCAGGAGCGAGACTGCTTGAAGATCAACCAGCACACATAGATCAACCTTTAGAATTAACCATTGATAGTTTAGGGCCAGTTAGGAGGTCCCTGAGGGAGATTAGACAGCCAAAGTCTCAGGACCTCACTGGTAATCTAAGAAACTATACATTAAAGTGACTGGTCTGTAGCATTAACCAAGCGTTACAGATGCCTGGGCTAGGGATGCAATCTCACAGTGAAGGGGGGAGGGGGAGAGAGAGAGAGAGAGAGAGAGAGCGAAAGAGAGAGAGAGAGCGAAAGAGAGAGAGAGAGAGAAAGAGAGAAAGAGAGAAAGAGAGAAAGAGAGACCTAGCGCTACTTCTCAAACCCCTTTTCAAGCCAGTGCCTTTGATCCAACACATTGCCTATCTCTGCCTTGAGAAATCTGATTCATTTTGTCAAGAGCAAATCCATACCTTTCCTGTATTTGTATTAGTCAATAAAACCCATGAAATTAGAGTGGGGACTTATTAAGGCCATCTGTGCCACACGTGGGAAGTTATGAGCTGTGCATAGCGATGCAACAGTTATGGTTGCACTGCTAACCATAATTGGCTAATTACAGTTGTTTTCAGCTTCTGCACTGAAAATCTAATATCCCCTCAAGAAATCTTGTTCATTGAATATACATACAGACTTGCATCTCTGGTTACAGCAGGTAGGTGAGGATACTTTCTCTTTGTAAAGTGACTGCCAAAGAGTCTCTATTATTCTTAAATATTTACCAAGTGTGGATGGTGTAGTATAGCGTGTTGCTGCCTTTAGGATGAAACTATTCCAATCATTATGGCATTTATTATGCGACCAATATGCCCACGTTCTACTATTAATTTGGTGTTCCAGTAGCAGATGGAAACATAAGGAAAGCTTCACCCCAAGTCCAGCAACACATTATAATGTTCCAGCTTCACATACAAATATAGATTTAAGACTAAGAGGGAAGCATTTGAATGACCAAAAATGCAACAGTGAATTAACACAGAGAAAATAGGCTAACCTGAATGCTTTAAAGCAGTTGTGACAACACACTTGTCGGTATGTAGGGGATGAGTTTTGAGATAATCATGTACACCCTTTAGTAATGGCTGACTTGGCTTCTGACCCTTGTTATGCCCAATCTCCTGTGAATACTAAAGTGAGACGAATTAAACAGCCCACGAGAGGAGCATCCCTTGTACAGCCAACCACAGAGCTGGCTGAGCAAGCCCTGCAGAGTTTGACAGCGTCAAAGAGGCCGAAGAAGGTGTGACCAGAGGGAGCGAAAGAACACCAGGATGGCACAGAACCCAGCAGAGGAGCCGCAAAAGCGACTCCACCCCAACCAGGCTGAGAGAACGAGAGAGAGAGCCTTGGTAGGATGGCCCAGAGGAGAAGCTGCAAAAGCGACTCTGCCCCTAACTGTAAGAACGAGTCTCTGTAGGATGGCATGGAACACAGTGGAGAAGCCACATAAGCGCCCCCGCCCCCAAACAAGCGGAGAGAACGAAAGAGTTTTGGAGGGCCGAGAGGGAGCCCAGTCAAAAAGTCACATAAGTGACTTCTTGTGGCCAGGGAGAGCGAGTCGAACCCTGGGAGACCAACATAGAGCCCGGCAGCGAAGACAAGTAAGCGGCTCAGTGACAATCAGGGAACCGGCAAGACAACAGCCCTCCCGCGGAGAACTGCTCGAGGCAATCAGGTTCACAGTGGCTTTAGGAGAGTGAGGAAGAGAGAAAGAAGCCAAGACTGGGGAAAGACAAAGGACACCCCGGAGGAGGGGAGCGAGAAGGGGGAAGAACTCCAGAGTTGCAAGAGAGCGAGAAAACCAGAGAGTGGGGAAAAAGCAAGAAAAGAGCCCCATAGTGCGGAGTGGAGAAAGAGGAAGCATACCCGAGAGGAGGGAAGTGAGAAGTAGAAGAGCCTGAAAGTGGCAAAAGACTGGGAAAACCCCAGAGTGTGGAGGAAGAAAGACTGAAAGAATCCCAGAATGGGAAAAGGAGGAGAGAGACCTGAGCTGGAACACTTGGGATAGCCTTCTACCAAGAACTGTTTTTCTTGAACTTGAACTATGGGTAAAAGCCTTTACTAAAAGAGATAGAGTTGTGGCCAGAGGCCAGCAACCATTCCTTCCAATGAATAGTTCTGCAAAGTCTTTTTTTATTTAATTTGTTAGATTGCGAAAGTGGTTAGGTTAGAGTAGTATACTGGACAGAGGACTTTGCTAATTTACTGACATCCTGACAAGCAGCCTTTTGACTTTCCTTTATAGAATCGGGCTGGAGCTTCTAGATTTAGGTAAAGATAAGGTGAACTGGACAAAAATAAAGCCCTTAAAAATAAACCTTGGTGTCAGACTACTGATTCTGACTTATATAAGAACCTCAGTGTAGAACAAAAGAGATTCAAGTCTATATACTTGCTCCAATCACAATGCACATGACCTTTTAGAGAGGAAAGATTTTTAGTTGAAAGACCCTGAAAACGGTACACGTCTTTTCATCGACAACCTTTGTTGTCAATTAGTTTTTTTACGAAACATTTTCATTGAAAAAACTAATCGAACAATATAGGGGGTGGGAAAGTGCAAATAGGTGGGGGGTCGGGAATAGAGAAATAATAATAAGGGATGGGGGATTGGAGGGGGACCCCGCCAAAAATAAAAAAATAAACAATTTTGATATGTTTTTTCATTGAAAATCTTTAGTTAAAAAAAATCATATATTTTACTAGTAAGTGTGAAAAACATAATAGCCATTACTTTCTTTTTTTGTTGATCTGAATGCTTATTTACATGGGCATTCCTTTTTGTGGAATATATTTATCATGTACTTGAATTGGCTTAAGAATTCTAGCTGGGGGACTGAACAATCCCCAAGATAAGGAATCCACAATCCAGGTCTTCACGATCGTGTATAACAAACTAAAAGAGGCAATGAAATTATTGAGAAACTATGAATTAAATACGAATTAAGGCAAGTACTTTTTGTCTTGTGAATTAATATCGTTGAACCAACAGCAAATACAGAGAGATGTAGAGCAAGGACAGGTTGACACGAGTAGCAATACTTATGTTCATATCATACAGGTGTAATATAGCAACACACGCCACACAGCATAATCACCATAGACGCCAAACACTAGCGCAATGATCCACCAATGTTGTCTGGCTCAAACATAATTAATATACATATATTATTTAGTAAAGAAAAGAAAATTGATCCAAATAATATTTAAAGAACAAAGTTATGGCAGAAAAAGTCACGAGTCCACAGCGCTTATACAGTGATTAAGAGAATAAACATCAAGGCTGCGGGTATCTGGGCGGTGTGGGTGTACTGCCAATACACATCCACAGGAATAGTTCAAGAAAAACAAAGATGTTCCCAGTCTCACTGCGCCTAGAAATTATAATTAGTTGATTGTGCAAAGAAAAGACTTTATTGTTTGTGCGAAGAGAAGCCTGACACGTGTTTCAAGCTGTGTACAGCTTTTCATCAGAGGCTTAGGTTGCAGCAATAAGAACTCCACATTTAGAGTAGGACAATGCCAGATACAGTTCTCAAAATGCCTCGCAGTTGCGGAAATGGTAACACGAGTAGACTGAAACAGTTGCAATGGTAACACAAGTAGACTGAAACAAGCGGTCATTGAGCTTTCCGCAACTGCGAGGCATTTTGAGAACTGTATCTGGCATTGTCCTACTTAAAATGTGGAGTTCTTATTGCTGCAACCTAAGCCTCTGATGAAAAGCTGTACACAGCTTGAAACACGTGTCAGGCTTCTCTTCGCACAAACAATAAAGGCTTTTCTTTGCACAAACAACTAATTATAATTTCTTGGCGCAGTGAGACTGGGAACATCTTTGTTTTTCTCCAAATATTATTTATACATCTAATATTTTTACCATTGGAATCCTATGCTAAATTCCCTCAAGATAAAATACATAGATCCTAATTCACAAAGTGTATTCCATTGTCAATCGGGGTACACTTTGAAGTGCACACACCTCTACAGGGCCCACATTCTGTGGGTAGAAAAAATCACTAAAAGTCAATATGCCTGCATAATACGCCTTGCATGGCCTTTCATGAATCCGCCAACCCAGAGAATGCAGGTGACTACCGCATTTCAAAATGAATTCCAATTCAACACAACATTTGCTTTGCAGTGTCTGCGCCTAGTCACCCTGGTAGACACCAGGCAAGAAAGCACACACCAAACACAGAGCCAACTCAAACTCATACTAGAAGGTATATGCCAGAAATAGAATGTACATTCTTCGAAAAGTATTAATTCCATTTTTCATTTCTTTACATTTCAAAAAATACAATTTGCAGTGTCAGGTCTCAAACCTACTTGTCGAGCCCGATGTATTGTGGTAGGTCAGAATCATGATTCGGAAAACGAGGCATAGGACACAGCTATTTATTTTTCTGGCAGGATAAAAACAATCTTTCCTTGCGTCTATCTGCTGAAAACGTAATCTACGAAAGAAAGTTGAAAAGGTACTTGCCAGGATGTATTTAAACTAATAACGTTCCTCTGTTCACAATCCTGCTCTAACCCATAACTGTCCCCATCTCCAAAAAGAAAAAACATCAAAGAAAAACAATAGTAAAAAGCCCTTGTGGAACGATTAACTCAATGAGCTGGCTGCTGGCTTCTGATGCCAAGCTTGTCCTAGCTGTAAAGGCATTTGACCATAGTTCCAGTGCAGGTAAAACAGCTCCTGGGGTGCCGATAGATTCTCCAGGTGTTCTAGCGAAGGTCTTGCTCTGTCTTTTTCCACCCTGAGCTTTCTTCAGTTTTTCTTCCTTCTCCCCTTCTGGGGTACTCTCAGTCACCCTAGGGCTACTCTCTGTGGCACTCTCCACTCCGGGCTGTTCACTGTTTCTCCCCAATCTCTGGCTCTTCTCCTTTACACCCCACCCCACTTTGGGGTATTATGCACCTCTCTCACCACCCTGGGACCCTTCTCTTTCACACTCCCTAAGCTGGAGAATTCCCTGTCTCTCCCCATTCTGGTGTTGTTCTCTTTCGCACTCCCCACTATGGGGTATTCGCATCTTCTCCCCGCTATGGGGTTCTTTTCTTTTCCATGCTGCCCTCCAGGTTGTTTGCCCTTTCTCCCCACTGTGTGGTTCTTCCCTTTCCAGCCCACCTTCTGGGGTGTTCACTTTTCCTTTCCACTCACCACTCTGGGGTGGTCTCATTCTCCATACTCTGGAGACCTCTCACTCCTTCTCTCATTGTCTCTCCACTCTGTTGCCCGCCTCCCTTTCCACAGAAGCCACTGTGTACCTGTTTACCATGTGGGCTGCTCTGCGAAAGGGGCATCGAGTCGGGCCGCTTCTCCAGTGGTTACAGAGCCACCAATATGCCTTTTCCGCTGGTCTCACTTCCTGTCGTTCATGGCCCGCCCTCCTCCTCTCCTTGCAGCCGATAAGGCTGGGCGGAGTCGCTTACACAACTTTTCAGCTGGGCTTCATGCCAGCCTTCCACATTTTCTTATGCAAGGCGTAGTCGAGTATGTGACCGTTCAGCTGGGCTCTGCATTGGCCCTCCGAGGCCCTCCTGTCTCGGAGCCTGTCCAGGCTGCTCCGGCCGGCCTTCCGTTACACTTCTCTGCACTCTGGTGTGCGTCCTCCACCGGGAAGCAGACGCTAGCGTTCTTTCACTCCCGCTGGCCACAACCAGTCTTCCTGTTTAGTGTGGTTAAGTCCCACAGTGCCTGCTGAGACTCTTCTGTGATTGGTTGGCCGCAGGCTGCACCTCCAGGGGGTTGGTTTACTCACCCCTGCTCACTCTCTAAACAAGATTGGGCACAGGTAAGGTCGGAAGTCAATTCAGCCCTTACAAAAGGATGTGTAGGTTTATAGTAAATCCTAGCCCTCTAGATAACCTGCAAAGGTGTTAGTAACTTAGGGGGAGAGATAGTGACTTACACCCCTCTAAGGGTCCTCTAAGAGGTGTTAAGCGTAGCAGGCTCACCTCCTTAGTCCCAAAATGGGTGGCTCCTCCTTAGGGGGAGGGGATGACCTCCCTGGATCATCACTGTATGCATGTGTGCTTAGTAAGCCAATTCATAATCAATTCAAGTCAGGATATTCTAAGGTAATTACATTAAATAAATAGAATGCTTATTTAAGTGATGGGGTTAAAAATAAGGTCTAAACATACTGTGGTGAAAAAAATTAACATTTTTAATACAAGTATAAAAATATAAAAGTCTTTAATATTTCATCAATCAAGCACTATGTGCAACATAATTCATTGCATATCACAGCACCATTGTGAAGTCTGAAAATACCCATCACCTCATTTGAATTTATAATACAATAAAAATGATCAATACATCATTCATACATTTATTATCTGCCAATACAAATTAAAGGCTAGATGATTTCACAGAAGACTAGAACCAATTAGTTTTGGCGCTTGCCCAAAGACAAGGTATGTGGGTCCGGATGTAAATAGGTAATATTCCCCAGATGTGTCATATTACCAGCATTGGGTGAACCATGCACAGAGACAGTCTTTAACTCACTGTACTGTGCGACAGGGCCCAGATCGGAAACAGAATAAAAGGTTCAGCACCTAGTTCTTAAAGTGTTAATCCCCTCAAGTATACCGCATATACAAGCCTTTTACAGAGTAGTAAACGTCTGGTACAATCGGTGTGGACTGGGTTACAGCTTCCTGGTAGCTCTGAAGCAACAGAAGCGGAGAAGCCATGTCATGAGCCGGCATCACAGAGATCGGCTCACAGGGTGCAGAGGAGCGAACGGTGACGTATGTACAGAGGGAGAACCAGGCCGTTTCCACCCACATGCCTAAAGAGCACATCTGGAGAAAAATTGAGCGAAATTAGAATGATATCTTGAGGAATCAGTTCCGCTCTTCGACAGAGTACTATACATGAAGTACTGGTTAGGAAGACTATGTGACGAATATGGACAATTCATCCCTTCTCCCTAGAGGGGAGCCACCCCCTTTGAGGTTAGGGAGGTGATCTGCTATGCAAGACTCTCCCTAGTCTGGCCAAGTGGGACCTCACTGGGAGTGACACCCCTCTTGGGGACAATGACTCCCCTTCCTGCATGGAACTCCCTGTCCAAACCACACATTCTGCATATATATATATATATGGATGTCGGAAAAACGGATGCATTTCCCTGGTACAACTATAATTCACGAAGATCCTTCCTTGACCCTATTGGCTTCAGGAAAAGGTGAATCTCGCCTGAGTGCCATGATCAATGAAGACAGACATCCTTTCCTTAAATCTAATGATGTATTTAAGAAGACAGGGAACCGTGAATGGAGAGGGGACTCCCAGGGTGGGAGGAGGCAAATGCATGGAGGGGTGGAGCCACGTCGAGCCGCGGAGCCAGCAGCAACATGTCTAGTGAGAAACCTGCAGGCTGGAAGGCAGGTACCTTGACCGAAGGAGAGGACAGAGAGACAACTGTTTTCTTGGTTGGCGTGACAACTAAAGAGCAGTGGTGGGCCTGGCACCTAGCAACAAACAACAAGACCTGAGATAAGAGAGGAGCCCGAGATCCTGAGCTCCAACCGACAGGCACCTTTCCTGCCACGAGAGGAGCAAACGGGGAAAGCGACACTACAACTGTGTGGAGGTGAACGAGATCCATGGCTGCGGGCTTCCTAGAGCACTGTGAGGAGACAGACACAGAACTCATGATTGTGGTCACAAACCTTTATTCAAAGTAAAAGTGGTTTGGAAAATGCCTCACTACCTCAACCAAAACTAAGGGTCTGTCTTTTGTCAAGGTGTCCAAAGCAAAAATGTCCTGTGTGTGAAAATCCTATTCTAGCCCTCACAATCTAAAAGTAACTCTAAGGTGTTAAGGATAAAGTCGTTGGACTTGAAAGTGCAAAAAGGTTAAAGTTCAAAAGAAAGGGGTGAACTCCAACACAAGTTCCAACACAAGTTCCCAACGGATAGTATTCACAGTTTGAGGGAATGGCTCCCTTCCCCAGGGTTCTCTCCACCAATATGATAGATAACAATTCAATCAAAGTCACTTATAGCGCTAAAGGATATCTCCTTCCTCTTGACATTGCAATCCATGTCTGGGAAGAATGTCTCTTTTCAAACATTCACAATCCTAAGGACGCAGGCTCCAGCCTCGCAGGAGACCCGGTATACTCCCCTGCCAGTGTATTTCCACTGTTGGGGTGGATCGATAAAGGTCCCAATGGGAAAGAGGGGTTCATATGGGTGACATGGGCGATGGCGATGTTGATGCGATGTTGCGATTTAGCATGTATTTAGTGTAGTTATGGGTGGGATAAGTGTTACTTTGTGTTTAGTTCATACATTTTAGATTCACACAGGCGTAGAAACAATGTCAAAAATCTACTGATGCAATAGGAAAACAATGTGTGTGGTCTGCCACTGTAAGAAAGGCATGGCATCAACAGTAAAACAAAAATGACTACAGGTAAAGGGTGTTTATGGACTTCAAAAAGGGTACGATTAAACGCCTATCTAGACCTAAATCTACAGATGGGAGCAAGGTACAACCATCAAATAATAATTGTGCAGCCCTAGTGGTGTCTTGTCAAAATAAAAGGGCCTATACTAAAAATAAACGATTGCCAATCCTTACCTCTAAATACAAATAGTGTGAGAAATAATGTTATGAAAAGAAAGAAGTATTCAAAATGATATGTCAGGTTTTCAGGCTGTTGGCCTCCCTTCCCCATGTTTTTAGCACAGGATAAGGCGGTTCACTCGAGCATAGCACAGTCTCTAGCTTTGTGAGCACAAGGTTGCAGTTCACTCATCAGCATCAGGGCCTCCGGAGCATAAGTCTCATTGCTTCTTAAAAGTCTCTTCATTCAAAGGTCCAGATGCAACCAAATCAACAAGTTCCTTTTCCTCTTCAGATTTTCACAAGTATTCACATCGGTCGAGTCACTCTACACCCCGGATCCCCCTCAGCCGGGCCCAGATCCTAATAGTGTAAAGTTCTGCACAGGTTTCCCTCTGCAGGGCTCAAGCCCGTCTTTCACCTTTCACTTTATTACACAATGTTTGTAAGTTATTCTTTTTCAGGTGACTCACGGTTCACCCTGGATTCCCCTCAGCTGGGCTCAGATCCCTTCAACACAATCTCCCTCTGTCGGGCTCGAACCAATTTGGCTTGACCCATTGCAGGGCCACTTAGATTTCACAAATTCCGAAGCAGCTGATGCTGGAGAGATAATTATCATAAAACAAGGAATACTTGGTAGGAACGGCCAATCAAAAGAACGTTAGCAGAGGTAAGTAACTTGGTCTTCAAATGGATTGTGCCCTCCCATGTATTCCTCATCTTGTGATAGACTCCCAAAGCAGTAATAATTTGGTGGTGGGAATACTAATTACATTTTGTTCTAATCATGGACCGAATGTTTGGATGAACGAGCCCTGATCAGACAATCGTCCAGGTAGGGGTAGAAATGAATCCACCCTCTCCCGAGACTCGCTGCCACCACCGGTGAAAACCCTTGGGCGGAGGTCAGCCCAGATGGCAGAACTCGAAACTGATAGTGAGAACCACCAACCGCGAACCTCAGGTCCTTTCTGTGCTTGAGATGGATAGGCACATGAAAGTAAGCATCCTGAAGGTCTAACGATACCATCCAGTCTTGGAGTTGGAGAGCCTGAAGGATTTGGGAAAGGGTAACCATCTTGAACTTGTCCTTCCTGAGGATCTTGTTCATGTTTTTTAAGTCCAAGATGAGTCTCAATCCTCCATCGTTTTTGGGAATCAGAAAGTATGGGGAATACCAACCCTTGTTCCTTTCTGCTACAAGTACCTGTTCTATTGCACCTTTCTCTAGCAGGGTCAAACTTTCCTGTACATGGAGCGAATCTGGAATTTTGAAAGAGTTGATCCCCCATTGGATGATCCTAAGGCCTTTATTGGAAAGGAAGGCAGTAACCTTGGGCCAGTTTCCAGTGCCCAAGCATCTGAAGTAATGCCCTGCCATTTGTTCAGATGCTGAGAAAGTCTGCCTCCCACCACGGTCTTGTGAGTCAAGGCCTCAGAGTGGCTTTGAATCAGTGGCTGATGGTAAAGCTGCCGCTGCTTGGGTAGGCTTAACACCTCTCCCTCGTACACTACGAGGGACCATTCTCTGACCGGCTTGTCCTCCTCCTCTTCCAATTGAGGAGTAGAATCGAAAAGACCTACCCCTCCAGGAAGATGAGCCACAGTAGGGGTGTTGAGGCTGTCTAATGGCGGCACTAAGGGATTTCACAGCAGCTTTTGATATCTGCAGCTTTTCAAAAGTCTCATCCGCCTTGCTGCCAAACAGCCTCGAGCCGTCAAAGGGCATGTTGAGTAGTCTAGCTTGCACATCTGGTGCAAACTCGACTTCCTCAACCAAGCAAATCTGCCTAACACTGTGCTAGCTGCCACCTGTCTGCTGAAGCGGTCTGCAGTATCCAGACCTGACTGGAGACCTTCACCCATTGCCTCCTTACCCTCCTTGATGATTGCCAGGAAGCCGTCTCTTAGCACTCCTTCTGGGATGTGGTCAGCCGCCATAGCTATGCAGCCCCACAGGGTAAGGGTAAACCTTGACAAGGTAAAAGCCACATTTGTTGATTTTAATGCCATACTGCCAGCCGCAAAAACCTTTCTTGCACAGGCATCAACTCTCTTGTCATCCCTATCAGGATACTCTGGGTCGCTGCTGTATGGTTTGTATTTTTTAGCAACATTTCCCTCCTCGTCGTCCTTTCAGGTCTCACCTTTTATCCCTATGGGGAAGCAAAAGGGCTGTCAGGTAGTTATCGGGAATTGCCTGACCTTGCCTGGCCTCAAAACTGGGACAACCTGACCAGCTTTCATAGGGAATTATAACCCTCGTAATACCCATGGCTTTCTTTTTAGTTCTTAGTTTATCAAACCTCGTCCTATGGGGGTTGGTAAACTCCAAAGGGTGAGAATGGTAGGGTTTGTGAAATGAATGGGTAAAATAATAGGTTGGATGTCTGCCGAGGGAATGACCAGGTTTATTGTCATGAGATGAATAGGGGTTGTGAGAACTGTAGTGTTTTGTCAAAGCAGACTGGGAGTTCGGGAAATAATAATAATCAGAGGGACGGGGAGAAGACTGATTGGGAGTACTCAGGTAGGCCACAGGAAAAAAGGCATCCTGGGAGACGTAGTTTCCAACTGCAACAGGGTTTGGGTTCCTAATAGGTTTACCCAATGTGGAGGGGTTGTTGGATTCTGGTAAGGGAGATTCATTGTGGGGAAGGGAGGTTGATTTGGAACAGCCAATGAAAGCCTCAGGGCCTTCGTCCTTCTCGTCCTCTTCCCCAGTATAATACTGCGTCTCACCTGGGGAATTCCCCAGAGCATAACCCCGGTCTCCTCTACCCAGGTGATCCTCCCTCGCCCATTCACCCCCAGGGTTGGGATCTGAGAGTGTCAGCCCTTCCCTAGCCACTTGAATAAGGGATTGTCTGGGTCTAATCAGGAGAATACCCTTAGGTTTCTCACACTGGGTATAGTGAAAAATCATAAGTGAGGGCTAAGCGCCGCAAACTTTCTCCCCACGGGTTTGCCGGTATTAAAGCTGGCAACTCGGAAAGGTCATGTTTGCGTTCCAGGACCCCGTTCCGCAGAGTTTTCTGCTAGGTCGCTTAGCAAAGGGTGGGTCCTTCTCCCATTTTTATCTGCA
The DNA here is from genome assembly GCF_040938575.1 of Ambystoma mexicanum. Lineage (NCBI taxonomy): Eukaryota > Metazoa > Chordata > Amphibia > Caudata > Ambystomatidae > Ambystoma > Ambystoma mexicanum. The sequence continues at coordinate 978,210,173 of NC_090924.1, forward strand.
CAGGCTTTGTTCTTTTGGCAGCTCTACAAGCTCTGCTGTGTTGCCGCGCATGGCAGTGGTCGTGCTCTCTCCCCAGTCCGGTTCATGGAAGCATCTCTTCAGCGATGTTGTAGCTCCCGTTCTGGAAGAATTTCTATCTTTCGAAGGACAATCCCAATTGCGGTCAAATGGTTGTGCAGTTCTCTTTTCTGGGTGCGTGTCCTGATCAGTTTTCTTGTCTTTTGATTCGGGCACAGTATTTCTAAAAAGAAAACGAGAAGACTGGCAAGCAATTTGTTGAGGCATACTGTGAGTTAACAGTGCTCTGCACAGTAACATTTTGGCACATAAGGTGTGGGGCAGGGCAGGAATATGGGCCCTTTTAACACCCACTGTTCACCTTAGGGGTTGGACTGAATATATTTCCCCCTGGTAGGCCTTCCACCCGCGGATAAGAGGAGTTCCCATCCCCTCTTGACAAGGTCAGTTTAGTGGCCTTGTCACATAGCCCAACCATTTCAAGTCGTCATATGATCCAACCACTAATGTACTTCTTCTGTCAAGGCCTCTTTTCTAGGGAACCAGGTAATTGTAGGATAGTGGTGTTATTTTTTGCCTAAAAAGAAGCCAGTTATGTGAAAGCCTAGGGATTAGAGCTTGGATAGAAGATGGCCCAAATCCCACTAACCTTGCTAAGAACAGATGGGCACTTCTAGGGATGCTTGTGCAAAAGGGATGTGACCTAGCAGCTCGGTCTGGACTGCCCAATTTGGGGTGGGACCAAGCCAAGTCTGATTTGCATATGGTCTTTCCCATTCTGTAATGACTTGGAAGGCTGAAAAACGATGGTCTGGAGGATTGGTCAGAGCTTTGCCCATGGTTACGTTTTATTCAAAACATTCCAGCCATCAACTTTGGTTTTGCTTTAGTCACAGAGAGCGGGACAGGTATGCCCAGACGTGGATCATGAGCCTGCTGGGCCTAGAGATCCAAGCTACTCCTCACTAATGACACCCAACTAGTCCGACACATGTCTGGGGATGCTTGTGGTTTCGTGCAGAAGGGATGTGCCCTAGCAGTTCGGGGTAGACTTCCCCATTTGAGGAGAGACCCAGCCTGATTTGCATATGATCTTTCCCCTTCTGTAATGGCTTGGCAGGCTGAAAAACAATGGTCTGGAGGATTGCCCAGAGCTCTGCCCGTGGTTATGATTCATTCAAAACCTTCCAGCCATCAACTTTTCATTCTGCTTTGGACACTTCTCAAATGCCAATAATAAAAAAGAGAGAAATTTGGTTTTTATTTCATGCACTTTCCTTGTGAGGAGTTGTAAGGTAGCCACCAATGTATCTCTCCAGAAGCCAAGGAGTTCCAGAAACCAGTGTGGGTTTGTCAGGTGATTGCAAATCGATTGCAAAGTCTAGGCTTTTCAAGAGCGTCACAGCCAAATCTATGTGGGACTGTAGGCAGTCTGGGCCCAAGAACAGGATCATATTGTCCAAATAATCAAACAAATTCCCTCAGAGATCGAAGAGCAAGCTCTTAATTACCAAACTTGTGTGCCCCACTGGAAATGTAGGAATCGTCTCATTGTTGGGCAAATAGAACAGGTGGTTAGGCATCCTTAAAACACAGGAGAGCCCCCCACTATCCAGACTGTAAAGTGTCTGTGAGGAGGTTATAGCCTCAATCTTCACGTGTCAGTAAATAAATCATGCAAGCACTGAAATCCCTCAAATTTATGAAAGGTCACATCTTCCCCTTCCGGTGCACCAGTAAAAGGTTACTCACAAAGCCCCTAGGGTGCCTTGTAGGACAACAATTGCTTTTTTTTTTAGGGCAATGTATACCACGTCATGGTCCAGGAGGTTCCTTTCTTGTCAAGAGACGTGGAAGGGAGCAGGGGGCCTCACCTGAGTAGGTGTGCTGCATAGGTGCATACATGAAAATACTGCACAACCCTTAAGACACAGACATCTTCTCATATTAAGCGCTAGTTGTGCATACGCTTGACATTACCACAGCCCACTCGAGAGCAGCGGATCACTTTACAAATGGAGGGTGTTGGCATTGGGCTTGCCATTTATTTGTATGCTTTTATTAGTTATTAGTTTGCATGTATTAGTTAGCTTTTATTAATCACTCTTTTGCTACTGGGTATTTCCCCTCTTCCCTCAAGCATGTGTGCCCCCTCCTGAAAAAACCTTCTGCAGACCAGTCTTGTCCGGCTAACTACCGCCCCCATCTCCATCACCCCCTTCCTTGGGAAACTCTTGGAGAAGCTGGTCTTCCCCCAAATAACCCAGCATACTGAGCTTGTTGGTTGCCTACACGTCTATCAATCTGGATTCCGAGCATGCAGAGGCACAGAAACTGCTCTCCTGAATACCTGTGAAGAACTGCTCGCCTCTCTTGATTCTAACTCTCCTGCCGTTCTCATTCTACTTGATCTCGCCTGTGCATTTGACATGGTCAACCACTCCATCTTCATAAAACGGCTTCACAATACTCTAGGTATATTGGAGCGGGCACTGGACTGGCTGACCACCTTCCTCAATTACCATTCCTCACAGGTTATCCTTGGCTCTTTCTCCTCTTCCACCTCTATCTTCCCCTGTGGCGTCACCCATGGCTCCAACCTTTCGCCCTGGCGCCTTAACATCTATCTTGCTCCGCTTGCACACCTAATTTCCACCTTCTCCCCTTACTTCCAGTGTTATGCTGATGACAACTCTTCTTCAAACTTCCCTTTGATCCTCTCCTTACTTCCTCCATCACTCCTGACTGCCTATCTGCCATCCAGTCCTGGTGTGCCTCCAATGCAAGGCATACATTAGTTTTCAAAAATTGATGCTAATTAAAATATTCTTAATTAGCAAACAAACCCATTTGATTAGCAATCTTGTACTAATATTTTTAATGTCAACAGAAGTTATTTGTACCCAAGAAATAACCTGGGCAACAGTACAGCAGTTTTGTGCACCTCTAAAGTAAGACATTAGTGAGATGAGTCCGGCCTTGCAGATCATTTAAAATTCCACTAGACTTGCATGTCAAGTAACTTAGTTTACCTACTCAATATAAGAGAAATACATGTGACCTATAGAAAGAGATGACAAATTTAAATGTGCGTTCTGTAAAATGGTGCATGTCACCACAAACCACTTTGTTTGGCACACTGCTGTCACCCAGAAGCCAGCCATGCACAGTGAAAAATGTACTTGACATTTACTATAAACAAAGCAAATGCCAAATAAAAGTTTCAAACATTCCCTGTAAATGGTAATCACCCTTCATAAACTCTACTTGACTATGTGAAAGGGCAAAAAGACTTTGCAACCCCTGGATGAGTGTCTGTAAAACGAAGGCTGCATAAATGGACACAAATACATACATAGATATGATAAAAAGGCTCTGAAAACAGTTCGGCCAGCTCTCTCCCAGTGTGGATATAAAATGTAATCATAATCACGAGCATAGCTAGCTCTGGAGGTTAGCTACAGCGTATGGGAGTGCAGTCAGTGCTCTAGATAAGATTTGGAAGCAGAATTATATCACTCCCTATTTTTTTTTTAGGGAGTAAAAGAGTAAGTTCCTTTCCCAATAGGAGTAAAAAGTGTTAACTAAGAAACTGAAATGTATTTGCAATAAATATGTATTTACACCTTTGTATTTGTGTACATTAAAAGATACATTTTACCTCTTCAGATTAGGCAGTAATAATAGTAGTTTCTTCATGTGTGTGAGAAACCAGAGGGTGCTTTCACATACAGACCCCAGGGATTCTTTGTTCAGGTGGCCAGGGCACAGCCATTGCCTTTGGAACCAGACCCTGGGGGTGGACCAGTGCGGGTGGATCACCTGGACGAGGGATCCTTGGGAACCGGTGGAGGATTGCCCTCAAGTGAGATGCAGTATTCCCCCCTTTTGTCTGACACGCCCCTACCCGATATCCCCTCTGTCTTTGGAGGATATTGTCAACAGAATCCTGTCGCACCCCATCTCTCTAACTTAAAAAAGGCAAACAGAAAACACCATGGGAAATCAAACCATCTTTTGACTCTAAAAAGTAACCTAGTCAGCAGACCACCTGTGGGCGCAGACGTGATGGATGCTTAAGCCATCGTCTCACTCTCCAGGCTAGAAACTTGCCTGGAATTCCGCCGAGAAAAGACGATATCCGACCCAATATATCACCACGCAGCACCAGGAACCACTAGAGCAACTGCTGAAGTGTCAACTAAACCCGCAAGGGCTGTGACAACAAAATCTTCGCCGTAAGATCGCTCCCCCAGGCCGGGTGAATATGGAAAGAAAAATAGCAGCCGCGCTCGAAGCTCCGGACCGGTGAGATGCGGGTGAGACTTCATCCAGCTGAGCCCAAGAAGCCGGCGGAGTTCCCGAGGAACTGGCGTTCAGAGGTGCCTCACATCGCACTCTGCCACAGAAACACTTCGAGAAGGTACAATAAAGGCCTGGAGCCGGCCGTAACTCTCCACCCCATCCCCTATCACCAGCGTTCACTTTGAGCAAGGGACGAGTGCTCCCACACGAACCTCGTCATGGAGGTAAGCGGGCGGGGCGGCGGAGCGAGCCCTCTTTTCGTCCAGGGGTAACCAGCTAAAAACACTGAACGCTTCCCCCTGGCAGTATAAAAGCGCCGGTGAGGGTGAAGCCCTCCTTCCTCCTCTCTGCCCCGCTCCAGCAGTGAGGGGGACTTTCCCCCTCACATAAGTGCAGCGACCCGATCGCCAACTGCCGTGCAGCCCCCCCCTCCTGGGTAGCGCGGTGCCGAGACAGTGCCCCGAGGGGGGCAGTCAAGGAAGCCTGCAGTCTCCCGGGCCCTGCATGAGCCGCAACGCAGAACAGGGAGCTTACAAAGGCCGCAATTAACACATTCATAAAAAATCAGGAATCACACAACAGGCCACAGCAATCATGATAGTGAGCCCTTCAGAGTCAAACCTAAGAGTACAGACATGTGAATGATATCCAGGTACAGTGAAGGGACCACCCTGCGCATCAAACAAAATACATAGCACTCAAACCAGCCACGGGGGCAGTAATCCAGGGGCGGGGCAGGAGCTCCATGAGGCCCCCTGACTGCATTTTCCCCCCTCCAACTACAAGTGCAAGTCCTTCAACACAAATAAACCCCAAAAAACACCCAGGAGGAGGAATATCCTCTGGCTCCCTCTGTGCCACGACTGAAGCACCCGTCAAAGCACCATCACCAACCTCTCTAAATAGCTAAAGCTAACCTCCACACCAGCAAAAGAGTTCCGAATAAGCCCAGCACATTTAGCTTTGGGGAGTTCCCCTCGAAAAGCGAAGAGACTCATAGGGACAATTAGGGGCGAGTCCAGAGAAAAAGGAGGCGGCAGCACCACCAATTGTTACCCCAACTAAAAAACGGAGCACTAAAGGAGTAACATCAAGAAACAAGACAAAGCCTCTCGTCGGAGTCGGAACAACCGCTGAGCGTGCACTCATCCCCCCACCTGAGGAGGCTCAAGTGGCCTCGCAATTAGGGAAACCTACCGGCAAGAGATTTTCGGCTTCTACTGTAGCGATAGTGAACTGTCAACTCAGCAAGCGGGAATGCTGGATCCGCGCACCCTAGCAACAGTGCGCATGTTTTGACGGACAGGCTCAGCCATGGAGCCAGACGAGGTCCAGTGCTCCTCCGAGATCCCAGGGAATGATCTCGACATAGCTACTAAATCTGATATACGGCTCCTACTGGGCGAAATTAGATCAATCAAATCCAGCCTTACGGAAACTGTCTCCGATTTGCAAACAAAGATGGCTAAAGTGGAGGACCGCTTGGAAGCGGTCGAAAGCAACCAGCAATCGGGAGACATCGCAGCGATGCAATATGAGGCCCGGCTCTTAGACTTGAAACAAAAAGAACAGGATATTGAGTCAAAGATTGGCGACCTAGAAAACCGGGAGCGCCGCTCTAACATTCGAATCATAGGCTTGGAGGAAGAGCAGGGGGAGACCTGAGATGGTCTTGAAAGTAAGGTCAAAGCCCTAATCCTGTCCCTGTACGATGAAATGAACCCCCCCAAGCTCGAATTCGACAGGGTGCACAGGGCTGGCGGACCGCCGAGGAGACCCCGATCACTCCTCATAAAGTGTCACTACTATGCGCAGAGACAGGACGTTTTACAGAAAGCAAGAGAAAAGGACACGATAGACTTCAAGGGCTCAAAAGTAAAACTATACAAAGACCTTTCAGCGATGACTCACGGCATGGCAGCAAGAGAAGGGGGTTTGTTACCGTTGGGGGCACCCTTTTTCCTTGTCGTTCGAATTCAGCAGGGAGGAGTTCAGGATAACCTCAGTGGGAGAAGCAGAGCAAGCCCACCAACACCTCCAGGGCCCAGCTGCAGGCTCAGACTATGACAATCGAAGAGAGCCCACAGGACCGCAACGAGACCCAGCGCCAAAACCCCCAAGACGAGGCCGGGCGCAGTTATAGTGGAAGTACAAACGACTGAACACTCCTTGAGGAAAGTGTAATGTGCTCTCACTCTCTGTTGCTACCTAGCAAGGTTCTTTTTAGGCTAACTAATTACGTTCCTGGTGCATCACACTAATGGATGAATGTTTAGACGAATCGGGGGTTGAGTTAAGTTATATGTTGTAACTGAATACAGTGCCCCACGTATGTTGTTTCTTCTTTACACATGCGCTAATAGTTTCGGTCAATGCCCGGAGAGGGGACCCACAAGTGTGGCCCTTCTAAGTTTAGGGCATCTCATTTCTCGCGGAAGAGAATGCGCCCACTAGCATCTCAGGGGAATGGGAAGGGGGTGGGGGGAAGAAACACTCATCCGAATAGAACGAAGGGTCTGATCCACAGCACTAAACCACATGCACACGCAGCACTGTTAAGGCAGGTTTTAAATCTCCTTGCTAAGGGAAGACATCGTCCCCCACGCAATACAAAGGGTGATGGGGCTCTACTCACAAAAATCATCTGTAGGCATGGCTGGGTTTGATGGAATAGTCTTCGGATCCCTAAATGTGAAAGGCCTCAATTCACCGCAAAAAAGATCTATGTTAGCACGACAATTCACACAGTCTAAATTGGACGTTTGTGTGTACAAGAGACAAAATACACCCAGGGGGAAGAACGTAAGATTGCAGGTAAAGTGATTGGAGACACAGTATGGGTCTCCGGACCCCAGAAGAAGTGCGGAGTTGGAATCCTGTACAGAAAATCTCTAGGGCTCCAGATAGCCCATGTACACAGGGATGCCCAAGGTAGATACGCTGCGCTCAAAGGACGGATAAGAACACGCATTATCACACTCTGCTCTTCTTATGCCCCCAACCATGGACAGTCAAACTTTATTCGAACCATTGTTCAATTTCTTAGAGAACTGGAGAGAGGGAACGTTGATTTGTGGGGGGGGGGATTTTAATGTTGTAGCGGAACAGGAACGGGATTGGGATCCAGTAAGGCAAAACATCCTTTCACCGAGCACCCTCCAGGGGAATAGATTCCCGAGTCAGTTGAGGGAACACCATCTAATTGACACGTGGCACTCAGCTCACCCGGAAGAATAGGCCTTTACATTCTTCTCTTCCCCCCCACCCCCCATCAAACTTTCTCTAGAATAGACTACCTTCTACTAGGGGCAGAAAATGAATGCGACATACAGGGATCTATGATAGAAGTGGTGGCCTGGACTGACCACGACCTATGCATGCTAGAACTTGACCTGGGCCCACTGCCCAGGCCGGAGCGAAGATGGGTCTGTAATGATTCCTTGTGTAGGGACCCAGTGTTCAGGGAAACGCTCCGACGCCATCACAAGTTATTTTGAGATGAATGACATTGAAGGGATGTCACTGAACACAGTTTGGGAAGCAGGGAAAGCCACAATAAGGGGAATCCTGATAGCAGAGGGTGCAGCTACAAAAAGACTCAGGCAATTTAGGGAAGTGGAATTAAGAGCAAACATCTCCCGCCTGGAATGTGGCCTTAGGAGCCACCCCGCCCAGGAAGAGGATATGGTGAGTCAAATTAAGGGACTGAGGGATGAGTTAAAGGATATATGGAATGGCAAAGCGCTAACGCAACTTAAGTACCTTAAGCAGACATTTTTCGGGAAGGGGGACAAAGCCCACATGATGCTTGCCAACAAGCTGCGAAAGCAAAGAGCAGACAGGGCAGTGTATAAAATCAATGATGAGTCCGGCGCCCCCCTCACGAATCCGCAAGAAATTGTCAATCATTTTTCAAGATTCTACTATATACGGCGGAAGGTGATGGCGCCCCCTCTGCATTTGAGGAATACCTAGCCGCTCTCCCTCGCCCGCTGATTGTCAGTGAACACCTAGACCTGTTAAATGCCCCGATCACTACCCTAGAAGTGCAAAGCGCCATTTCCAATCTAAAGGCGGGTTCAGCACCAGGGCAGGAATGCTATACGCCAGCCTTCTACAAATCAAAATGCAACACCCTCACCCTATTCCTCACCAAACTTTTTAATTCAATCCTAGTGTCGGGGCAGGCCCCTAAATCATTCACCGAATCCATAATCATTGTTATCCCTAAAGAAGGAAAAGATCCCCTAGAATGTGCATCGTACCGCACAATCTCCCTCAACAATGTAGATGCAAAAATCTACTCCAGCATCCTGGCACTAGTCCCCCTCAAACAGGTCCATTCCTACCAGGTAGGGTATGTAAGAGGTAGGCAAGGAGTGGACAACATCAGAAAGACATTAGATCTTATGGCTACTCTTTGTGAAGCCAATGACAGCCCCCTACTGCTATCAGTGGACGTCGAAAAGGCGCTCTACCGGGTAAAGTGGCCCTTTCAACGAGCAATACTGAAGTGGGTGGGGCTGGGAGCAGCGTGGATTCAGGTAGCTAGAGCGCTATACCACATAGCCCAAGCCAATGTCTCCATCAATGGCACCTCATCAGACCCCTTCACTCTCACACGAGGTACCAGACAGGGCTGCCCGCTCTCCCCCCTAATATACGCTCTAGTCATTGAACCCTTTGCTCAAGCCATTCCATCTAATCACGGCATCCCCCGGGGAGTCAGGGAGTATAAACTGGCCATGTTTGCCAATGATATTTTACTCTATCTCACCGAACCACTAGAATCCATCCCTGCCCTCTTCCAGGACATAATGCAGTAGGGGGCCCTATCAGGCTTCCGGGCAAACCTCCAAAAAACTATAGCAGTCCCGCTCTGTCAGATGCCTGGGTGTGAACATTACTGTCTCTCTCTCAGACCTCTTTGAGGCAAATTATGTCCCCCTATGGAATAACATCCAAGATGATATCAACAGATGGTCCAAACTACCTTTATCTTGGGTGGCATGCTTCACCTCTATAAAAATGAATGTACTGCCACGGTTTTTGTTTTTGTTCAAATCCCTTCCGATAGCTATCCCTAAACCATTCTTGGCAGAAATAAAACACATTTTGCTGAAGTACCTATGGGCTGGTAAAAAGCCCAGTACTCCTTACTCCACTTTAATTCAGCCCAAAGTGTTGGGGGCTATGGGATACCCAGACCTGGAGGAATATTACAGGGCTTCCCAGCTGCGGCTGCTGCCAGATCACCTGTGGGAAAATCCTGAGAAACAGTGGGGAGCAATAGAAAATTATATTTTTGCACCAGTCACGTTGGGGGAATGGATGTGGGTCCCTTTACCAGCAATGACGTGAAGAATTTGGGAGCATCCAGTCTTAAAAGTGTTGTGGTCTCTTTGGCGTCCTTCTCGAGTCATGCAGGGAGTCACGACTTGGCCTTCCCCCCTCAACTGCATTTGGTCCACCTCCATTCGAGACCTCATAAGTGAGGTTCATAGTTGTCAATCCTGATAGGAGGCTGGGCTTGTGCGAGCGGGACAGATGTGGAAAAAAGGAATCTTCATCCTCCTTGAGGAGTTAAAGGAAGCTCTGCAGGGCACCAAAGTCTCCCCCATGCAATTCCTCCAGATACGTAGTGTCCTGAGTGATGCCCATTGGGGCAATTAATTGAAGCGCTCCCTCACCCCATTTGAGCAAATACTTAGCGTCCCCCAAACAACAAAGGGTCTTATTGCACGAATGTACACGTCTCTGCTCACTAGAGGTCATCTCAAACGCCCATCATCTGAGATCAGGTGGGAAGCAGAGCTGGGACTGGAAGACACGGAGGGTGGGTTTCATATGACAAGTTTCAGCCTTTTTTCTTAAAATTCACACTGTAGTTGTTGCATCGACATGCTATTGACCTGTACTGTGAAGCCAACATGCATTATGTCAAACTTGTTGAAAAATCAAAAATGTATTTTTTAAAAAAAGTAATCTAGTCCCCCCTCTTCTAAACCCAGAGGACATGTAATACATCTCTCCTTTTCGGACGTGTCCATACACGAGCTATCTACCATCACGACAGGAAACTACAATTCCCATAATTCCCTTACCCCACTGAGATACCCCTGTACTACAACTAGAAAGAATACTTCTAGTAATATGCAGTGGCCCCACTGAGACCAAGCAGGGTCAAGCACTCAATGACAATCATACCCATCCTGCCTTTAAAAGGACAATTTTTCCATCACAACTTTCCCTCCCCAATTTCAAAAATCACCAAGAAGAAGAGAAGGCGACTGTTGGGGAGAATTCTCATAAATGTGCTAATTCCCTTAACATTAGAGACCCCCAGCAACTTTGCTGGATTTTGAGGACTTGATTATTTACATGGAAAGTGTGTGAGCCTTTTTTCCCCAATATTTGATTATAGAGTTTTAGGTAACTCCATAGGAATCATCTTTTCATGTGTGTTACACAGCACCCTCAGTGCAGTGACACAGGGATGTCTTTTAGACTTCCCAAAGGTTTAAGTACCTTCTCTGGGATAAACTACTGTTTCCCAGAGAATGTAAAGTGAAATTGACTGTATTAGTCCTTTCCAAATTCCTAGACCCAGCACACACCATCTTACAATGGAGTGCTGGAGGGGTTACTTAGTATCCCCTGTGTCTAAGCACTCATGTAGCAGTCAAATGCTACCCTTTCCTATTGAATAGGCTGGTGGCAGTGGTTTTACAACAAACTACCATGATGTTTCCGACCGCGAACGCCGGTAGCTAAAAATCACGGGAGCCATGTTTTTCAAGATTGTACCTTAAGCCCCTATGTTTGAACGGGTCCCGGTCTTCTTTTTTCGACATTTCTTTTTGGAAAGGTCCTTCTAGGGTTTGTCTCTACGCGCCAAACCAGGTTTGGTCCCTTTGTTCATGTGCCTTTCGCGGGCTTCAGGACTGAAGTCCGCCCTTGGCGTCTGAGTGTCTGGGGTGGGCAGGAAGTGAGGGAGGTGCCCGAAACTCCCTTTGCTTAGTCTCCTAGAAGACCCAAACGCACTCTGTTGTGATTGACTGGCTGATTGTCCGGCAAGGACAGCCACCCTGCTGGGTGAGTGACAGCTAGGCTGGAATGAAAGAGAGAAAACTGTTTAAAAGGCGAGTCTCGTGGACTGGAAGGCAGAGTCGACCACTAGAACGAAAGAACCAAGGACGAGCTGGAAGAGGACGGCTGCTGCAACCACTGGACCGTTGGTTTGCCCAGAGAAGCCCTGCTGCAGGTCCGAGTTGCCAAACTCCATTCCACAGAGAAGCTCCTTCAAGGACGGCTTCTTCCTTTGAGTTGGTGGGACTAATCAACTCATAAGACACCTGGATACCATTCTCAAGGCTGGCTAGGTTTAGCCAGGCAGAGGGACACCAGTTCGTGTTCTTGAATCGACAGCTACTGGAACTGAAGTGACTCCATTTTGTTTGCTTTCTTCAATGATCCCGTGCAGTGCAGGAGTCCCCCGACGTCCTTCCCCTTGTCCCCACGACTGAGGCTCAGGAACAGCGAGATCTGCAGGAACTGCCAGGAACCACAACTTCAACAACATTTGTTTTCTTCGTACAAAGGTATTGTGCTACCCCGATTGAGAGAACGCCACTCTCGCTGTGAAAGTTCTTGAAACTTTCCCAACTCCCAGGCCTAATCAGCTTGTCATCCCACAAATGATTCTTTTTTCGCCTAAACTACTTCTGAGAACTTTTGCAAAGACTTTACCGTTTGATACCGGAACTGCTCTTTCCTATCCAGAACACTAGCCCATTGACTTTGGCCTGACCTATTGACTTGAATTGAACTATTCTGGTGAAATGAAACTATTTGCACTGCCTAGAAAGTTTATATAATCTATTCTACTTACTTTTGTCCTTTTTGCTCACTGCTAAGTAAATGAACTGCCACTTGGCTCCTTTTTCAGGGGAGCTCAAACTGTCTCAAAAGAGTTTTGTATTGAAGTGTATTGGTCTATAATATTAATTTTCTAGTGAAATGTTTTATAGATGATTGTGTAAATAAATTAATAAGTGTCTTACCAAGAAACCTTGAGTATAAGGTCCTCATTACGACCCTGGCGGTAAGGGGTTTACGCCAGCGTTAGCTGCGCCGACCCCTTACCGCCAATTACGAGGTCCCTTAGCGCCATGGCGCTTTTAACACCTGCTTTTAGCAGGTGTTAAAATCCATGGCGCTAAGGGACCATGGAGTTAATTACGCCACCGTAATTTACGGTGGCGTAATTAACGCCTTCCCCACTCCCATTATGCCCTATGGGGCAAAAATGGGAATGGGGAAGGGTAAATGGGGATTGGGGACTTACCGCCCCGCCTAGGTCGGAATGGGGCGGTAAGTCCGCCTACCACCATGGCGTAAACGTAGTTTACGCCATGGTGGTAAAGTCACGGCCCAGGCGGTAACTTACCGCCTGGGTCGTAATGAGGCCCAAAGTGTCTACTTGAACCACTGTGATTGAAACTCCTCTGTGTAACTACTTGTACTGCTCACATTCACCCTTGAGATAAGCCTGGCTGCTCAGCTCGCTACCAACAAACTGTGTGGTAAAAACCTATACCAAAGGTTGGTCTTGCTTACACCTGTAGTCCTAATTGTGTGTGGTGGTCCCAGAGGGTACTGCATGTAATTCTGCCTAACAGCGACTAAGAAGAATAAAGATTACTCAAAACCACACAGAGACAAAAGACAGACTGCCCCATGTTAATACTGGACTGTCCCACTAATAGACAGGGACAGGCAGACCCAGCCCAGAGCTCACACCTGCGGCCTGTTAAAGAACCCCAGGTGTAAAAAAGGTAGAGTTCCTGGCAAAATAGGAAGCAGCAGTTTGGAGAACTGAAGGGAGGCTGGGTGGCTGGGTGGCTGAGTCCAGTAGGGGATCCCTTCTCAATCCCAGTCCCACTTGCTACTTGGAGCAATGAAAAGCGAGATGCCAGAATGGTGTGGCTGGAGGCTTGCAGCCTGAAGAGAGAGAGCCAAAAAGCAAGGAGAGCTGCTCACAGCAGGCCAGATACAGGCCAGTGCTGCTTTCCCTGGGTGGATGTTGATCCGCAGGGAGACAGAGGGGAAGGTGGCGAGACCCTGACCGCAGATCTGAGAACGTCGAGTCTCTTCACAACAGCATCGCGTGGCCGGTGAGTTTCTGAGTGAGGAGAAACCGGGCCTCCGTGTGAGGCTGAAGCAGGAACTTGTCAAAAATATATGAACTTTTCTTGCGAGCATGAAACCCACTTTTTAACCATAAGGGTAGGTGCATCATGGGACATGTAGTGGAAATACAACCTCAAAGACATCTGCACTCTGCCTATAACTTGTGAACTGTGGACATATGCTACAGAGTGGTCCAGCATAGTGAAAGTGCCCAATCGAAGGTCTCTGTTTAGACAAACATTTAAGACTTTGTTGAACTGTGTTTTGAAAGAGGGGAAAGTCAAAGTGGTCCTGCGGAGGTCTGCAGTGAAAGCCACACACATTTGAAAGTCTTTGACATCAGGAAATGGTTCAAGCACGACTGCGGAAGACCAACGTGAACTTTTAAATCCCTTGTGAAAGGTCTGAACCCGACTGAGGGAGACCTGTAAACAAACATTATGTTTAAAAGGGTCCGAGCCCGACCGAGGGAGACCCAGTATGAACTGTGAACCTGAGCCTTGAGAACTTTGAGATCCTAAAGAGAAGGAACTTTGTTTTGTGTGTGTCCAGGCGTTCTGCGAATGAGAGACTTGTTTTGAAAAGAGACTTTGTTGTGGAAGGCCCTGGCTTATGCCCCGAACTGTATACTCGAGTCGAAGAAGCCAGAGTGTGTCCCAAAGCCCAAGTGTGCCCCCTTGTCCCATGGTGAAAACGTGGGGAAGGGAATCCCACTGTTCAGTCATCCTGATACACACTTTCTTGAAAACCGTTTTCTTTTGCATACACCACAAGACACTACTAGGGCTGCGTTATCCATTATTTGACGGTCAAGCTTGCTCCGATCCTGAGATATAGGGCTAGATAGGCGTTCTACCACCCAAACACCCTTGAACTGTGCTTCTTTTGTGTCTCTCTTCATTCATGATACCATGCCTTCTTTACAGGTGACACTACCTATACTACTAGATCAAACCTATCCATGGAGCTGTGTTGGTGAAAGCAGGGGTGGGGCAAGCATGTGTGTCAATTTCCTAGTTTCTGTTGGGAGTATTGTCATGATGCCTACCCCCGGAGCACCAGGCCAGGCCCAGCACCCCCGGAAGCAGGCATCATGCCCTCGGGCAAAAGCCCAGCGGCCCCTTATAGGGGCTCTTTGGACTCAGTCCTGGCATCTTTGGCGCCAGGCTCATGTTGGACATCAGTCCTGGCGCCATAGGCGCCAGGCTCATAAAGGGAGGTGTTTTGTGCACTTACCTGATGCAGACCATGCTGCACGCTTCAGACATCCCTGAGACCTGAAAGGGACTATTTTTTCACTCGGGCGTTGCCAGGGAAGGATACATACCTAGTTGGGGAAGGATACATACCTGGGACTTCTTTGGAGGCTATTTAAGCCACGCCCAGACAGCAGCTCATGCTTCGCGTTGTTCTGCTTCCTGCAGCTTAACGCTCACCGTGTCTGCTCCTGGACTCCAGCCACGCCCGCCTCGAACCTGGAAGACCTGCAAGGAAGGAAGAGAAGAGAAAGGTGAAAAACAAGGACTATTTCAAACTTCTTACCTGCATCCGGAATCTTCTCGCCAGCATCCCTGAAGAAAGACTTCCATTTAAAAGCATCGCGTTGCTCGCTGCAGCGCCACGCTTCACTCACCTGTCCTCGAGACATCTCCCGGCTCCATCGCGGCTGTCAGCATCAGACGCCACATCTCTGCACCTAGGGGAGAGAGGAAGAAACAAAAGGTGAGCAGAAGGAACACAGAAGGAAAGCCTGATTAACAGCCATAATACTTACCAGCTTTTCTGCCACATTTCGGGTCGGCGCTGCCCCGTTGGCAGGTACCGTACCCCGGCCCCTAAGGGGAAAGGACAAGAGACATTTCTGGGGAATGATAAGGACATTTAGAGGGATCGCCCTCATAACTACTCACCTCGGCAGTTTAACCCCTCGACGCATCGCCTTCATTCTGCACCTGAAATAAAGGACAGATCACAGGTTAGAAAGACAACATAAAGGGGGCCTCACTTGAACTTTGAACTTTCATACTTACGGCGCATCGCTCAGGAAAGTCAAGTGGATTTTGCCAGCGCCATTCTGAAAACCAGTGAAGTAACTGGACGAACACGCGCCCCTGCACCAGAAGCAGGATGGAGAGTTCATCCTTCCAAACCATAAGGGAGAGCTTAAACCGGGGTTTGGAGGAGGTTAGAGAGGAACGAAGGGGGAATGGGGTAAGGGGGAAAGGGGGGAGCTAGCACACTATTCTGCAGACCGTTAATCCCCTTTCTCATCTGCAGAAGGATATTCCTACGGGCCAGGCAAGCACGATTTGGAGGTCCTGTCCAATCGGTGTTCCGGGTCCTGCGCATCACGCTAGAAGAGGCCACAGCAATCCAGACTAGACCAGCGCCCCCGTGGGAACCAGGTGAGCGTTACAGAACGCGAAGCCTTCCTACAAATTCCCACCCAGGCGCTATGGAAACTTCCGAAACTGACCAGTTGGCCCAATTACTGGGGGAATTACGGGCCGAAGTACACGCCGCTCATCAAGAGACTAGTGCCCTCAGGAGGGAAGTGATTGTAATAAAGGATAGAGCTGATGACCTGGCTAGACCGCTTTTGCAAGGTCAAGCTGGACAAACTGCTTTACCCGGTTCCGGGGGGAACCCGCTCCTGTGGTTTCCAGTAACCCGGTGCAGATTAATCTACCTGGAAACATGCCGCTGGCCCCACCTGAACGCTTTGCTGGGGACCCCAAATGATTCGCCGTATTCATGAATCAGTGTCGTTTGCACTTCCTATGCAGACCTGGGGCCTTCCCTAATGATCAGACCAAGGTAGCCTTTGTGTTGTCATATCTCAGCGGCTGTGCTGCCGATTGGTCAGTCCCACTGGTAACTCAAGATGACCCGATTCTTCGTGATTTTCAAGGATTTCAAACAAGCATGGAAAGGTTATTTGCTCAACACTCCCAGGGACAGGCTCTGGATGACGAACTTCTATCTCTGCGACAGGGCAATCAAGACCTTCTATCCTACATTGCAACCTTCAATAGACTAATTGTGGAAACTGGTTGGCCAGAGGATAAAAGAATCACATTATTCTATCGAGGTCTACGCGGAGAACTTAAAGATGTCCTGGCACAAGTTGTAAATCCGCCCCAAGAATGCACTGAATATATAGACTTAGTGGTCCAATTGGATCACAGGCTGCAAAACAGAAAAGCAGATCGGTCCAAGTTTGAAACCCGGGTGTTGGCCAAGACCCACGCTAACCCCAAGGGGGCTGATGCCTCGGAGCCTATGCAAATCGGAGGTGTTAAAGGACCCCTAACTCAAAAAGAACGGGAAAGAAGACGACAGATGCAATTATGCCTTTATTGTGGGTCCTCTGGACACTTTCTACGAGATTGCCTGGTTAAGCCGCCCAAGAAGGTGGTAGGAGCCGCTGATAAAATCCATGGAAACTCTGTATCGGGAAACGACCACGCCCGGCAAGCGTAGGGGTCCGCTTGCCGAGCTTGAAAACTAACTCTCAGACCTCGCATTTCATTGTGCCAATGGTCCTCGTAGATCCGGAACAGCCTAAACGGTTGCATGCTATAAAGGCATACATCGATAGCGGGGCTATAGGAAACTATGTGGATCGAGAATTGGTCTCTAGGATAAACCTCCCTCTGCATCCTAAAACCAACAAAGATGTCATCACCACAGTAGATGGAACCGAAATTGCCTCTGGACCGGTAACACATTCCACAGCTGAGGTGACACTTGTAGTGATGGCCATCGGGAGGCAGTTGTGTTTGATGTAATCAAGGCTCCACAGTTTCAGCTTATTCTCGGAATCCCTTGGTTAGAGACACATAATCCTCGAATTGATTGGCGAGCGAAGAGAATAAACTTCCCGGATTGTGCACAAACCTGCTACCCAGAAAATCCAAAGATTAATCTAGCATCAGTAACCTCTGTCCCCATTCAACTACCTCCAGAGTACCAAGACTTTCAGGACGTCTTCCAAAAGGAACAGGCCTTTCAGGAGTTGAAAGCTAAGTTCACGTCCGCACCTATTTTGAAGCACCCGCGTCCCGATCTCCCATATATAGTCGAAACCGACGCGTCCAGCTTAGCCATGGGAGCTGTCCTGTCTCAGAGAGACCCTGAAACCAACCAACTGCACCCCGTAGCATTTTGGTCCAGAAAGTTCTCGCCGCCGGAGATAAATTATGCGATCACCGATAAGGAACTATTAGCCATTAAGTCCGCCTTCAAGGCTTGGCGGCATTATCTCCTCGGCGCCCGGCATACCATCACCGTGATCACTGATCACCGAAATTTACAATATTTAAAAACTGCCAAGGCTCAATCGTCTCGACAGCTCCGATGGGCTTTGTTCTTTGCTGAGTTCGATTTTGTAATCACCTACCGCCCCGGCTATAAGAATGGTAAGGCGGACGCTCTATCCCGAATTGGAATGGAAGAAATAGACACAAACTCAGAACCTGTGCCGATAATTCCCGAACAAAGAATTTTGGGGATAACCACTTTACAAACCCTTGAAGACATTCAAGCACGAGTGAAACAATTCCTGGACTCTTCAGCCTTGCAGGATTGGATCAAAAGGGGGTCTAACTTTTCAGTCAAGGATGGCTTACCTTACTTCCAAGGACGCTTATGTTTGCCAGAAAAGGAATTGCAAGAACTGGTTATTTCCCGTCATCATGATACCCTGATGGAAGGACATCCTGGCATTGCCAAAACAGAGAAAAAGGTTAAACGACAATTCTGGTGGCCTTCCTGGCGAAAGGATATTAAATCTTTCGTGATGTCCTGTGGAGTTTGTGCCCAAAACAAAGGTCAAAAGACAAGACCCGCCGGTCTTCTTCAGCCCTTAGACATTCCACCAGCACCTTGGCACACCATGTCACTAGATTTTATCACGGACCTGCCCTCTTGTAATGGTTACAATACTATTCTGGTCGTGGTGGATTTATTTTCCAAAATGGCCCACTTTATTCCGTTGAAAGGATTACCTTCAGCCTTTGTTCTTGCCAAAGAATTCCTCGAAAATATCATCCATTTGCATACTAGTCTCCGATCGGGGAAGCCAGTTTATTTCTCATTTTTGGAAAAAGTGTTGTCAACTGGCACAAATCGACGTAAGACTCTCGACCAGCCACCACCCAAAGACCGATGGTCAGACGGAGAGAATGAACCAGACCCTTGAACAATATCTACGATGTATGTTGCACCAATCGGAGGGTAATTGGAAGGACATTTTATGGGTGGCAGAATAAGCATACAATAACTCGATACACTCTGGAACTGGTCAGAGCCCCTTTTATACCCTATATGGACATCACCCTCGTACTTCAGACTTGGACTCACCTCTGAGCTTTGAAATGCCCGCAGTGGACCATTTGCATTCTACGATTACTCAAGCCTTCAAGGATGCAACTGCACATTTGCAACATGCGAAAGGGAAATACGAAAAGAATGCGGATCTGCATCGAAGAGAGGCGCCTCCATACCAAATAGGGGATCAAGTATGGTTGGCTACCAAACACCTATCACTCAAGGGGCCTCGAACTTTTAATCCAAGGTATTTAGGCCCTTACTCGATCAAAGCTATAATCAACCCAGTGGCAGTCAAGCTCGATCTACCAGCTAACATGCGGATTCACCCCGTTTTTCATGTGTCACTTTTGAAACCAGTGCACCCAGGAACCAGATTAACAAAGCCACCAGAACCGATTCAGATAGATGAGGAGCCTGAATTCGAGGTGAAGAACATTTTGGATTCTAAGATCTCAAAATCAAAACTTTTCGATCTAATTGATTGGAAAGGGTACGGGCCTCAGGAAAGGTCTTGGGAACCCAGTGATCACGTACATGCACCTTGGCTGGTAAAAAGGTTCCATCGGAATTTCCCAAACAAACCAAAACCTCCAGAAGGAACGACCTTGGGAGGGGCCTTGGGGGGGGGGGGGGGGAGTGCTGTCATGATGCCTACCCCCGGAGCACCAGGCCAGGCCCAGCACCCCCGGAAGCAGGCATCATGCCCTCGGGTAAAAGCCCAGTGGCCCCTTATAGGGGCTCTTTGGACTCAGTCCTGGCACCTTTGGCGCCAGGCTCATGTTGGACATCAGTCCTGGCGCCATAGGCGCCAGGCTCATAAAGGGAGGTGTTTTGTGCACTTACCTGATGCAGACCATGCTGCACGCTTCAGGCCTCCCTGAGACCTGAAAGGGACTATTTTTTCATAGGGACTATTTTTTCACTCGGGCGTGGCCAGGGAAGGATACATACCTAGTTGGGGAAGGATACATACCTGGGACTTCTTTGGAGGCTATTTAAGCCAAACCCAGACAGCAGCTCATGCTTCGCGTTGTTCTGCTTCCTGCAGCTTAAAGCTCACCGTGTCTGCTCCTGCTCCTGGACTCCAGCCACGCCCGCCTCGAACCTGGAAGTCCTGCAAGGAAGGAAGAGAAGAGAAAGGTGAAAACCAAGGACTATTTCAAACTTCTTACCTGCATCCGGAATCTTCTCGCCAGCATCCCTGAAGAAAGACTTCCATTTAAAAGCATTGCGTTGCTCGCTGCAGCGCCACGCTTCACTCACCTGTCCTCGAGACATCTCCCGGCTCCATCGCGGCTGTCAGCATCGGACGCCACATTTCTGCACCTAGGGGAGAGAGGAAGAAACAAAAGGTGAGCAGAAGGAACACAGAAGGAAAGCCTGATTAACAGCCATAATACTTACCGGCTTTTCTTCCACATTTCGGGTCGGCGCCGCCCCGTTGGCAGGTACTGTACCCCGGCCCCTATGGGGAAAGGACAAGAGACATTTCTGGGGAATGATAAGGACATTTAGAGGGATCGCCCTCATCACTACTCACCTCAGCAGTTTAACCCCTCGACGCATCGCCTTCATTCTGCACCTGAAATAAAGGACAGATCACAGGTTAGAAAGACAACATAAAGGGGGCCTCACTTGAACTTTGAACTTTCATACTTACGGCGCATCGCTCAGGAAAGTCAAGTGGATTTTGCCAGCGCCATTCTGAAAACCAGTGAAGTAACTGGACGAACACGCGCCCCTGCACCAGAAGCAGGATGGAGAGTTCATCCTTCCAAACCATAAGGTGAGCTTAAACCGGGGTTTGGAGGAAGTTAGAGAGTAACGAAGGGGGAAGGAGGAAAGGGGGGAGCTAGCACACTATTCTGCAGACTGATAATCCCCTTTCTCATCTGCAGAAGGATATTCCTACGGGCCAGGTAAGCACGATTTGGAGGTCCTGTCCAATCGGTGTTCCGGGTCCTGCGCATCACGCTATAAGAGGCCACAGCAATCCAGACTAGACCAGCGCCCCCGTGGGAACCAGGTGAGCGTTACAAGTATTTTCACCCGCTATTTCTCTTGTATGGGAGTATTTGACAATTTCTAGGACGTAATAGTGGCTAATTTATCTTTAGGCTTGGTGCAGCAGATCAGTAGATGTTCAGACAGGATGAAACTATTGATAACTACTTTGCATAAACATCTAATTACCTTTGTTTATTCATTATGTAAGAGGATAGAAATTAAGAGACTAAGCAGAGTGGATGGCACCGTAGGCAGAGATCTGAGCAAACTAGGTGGAATATTGTAGTATGAGGACTTCTCACTTTCAGGGTAGCTGGTATAATGCAACAGAGTGATGAGATGGAACGTAAAGGAGTATGGGTTCAGCTAATGGGTAGAGCACCAGTTGCAAGATGTATGCAACCAGTAGGTTAAAGAACTAGGTTTGCTTTCAAAATCATTTGGCCGTGTGATCATGTACATTTTCAAATGTTTTTACTCGTCATTATGATGGAGCTTTCCCATCAAAACGAAATATAGTTAACACAATGACATTTAGATACACTTACCTAAACTTTATTGCAAAACATGAAGACAATGCAGTGTTTTACAGTAGCAACACTGTAATTATGCATTATGTACATGTTTAGAAATGGAATTGCATGGCTATGCGTAGAAGAAAAAAAAGAAGAAGAAATTCCCACATACTCGTCTTTGGAATACAGGATATAGTTGGCTTAATAAAAGTATTATCCTGATTACTTCTGGTTTGCAATTCTTTGAAAAAGATAAAAAGGTGTTGCCTAGCACTCCTACACAGGAAAGGATTACTGCTGCACTCTTTTTCCATTAGCCCCATTGAACCTGAGGAGAACAGAGAAAAGAGGGTGGAGAGGGCCCTGAAAGCAAGAGAGGAACACAGGGCGAGCTCTGCTTTCATTGAGCCAGGTTAACTTAAATAGCTAGCTGTGCTATACAAGTGCCAATTTAATTAGCAACCCTACAGAATTGCATAGCAAATCGCTATGCAACACTGCTTATTTTTTGTAAGCCTTGCAATGATCTCTGCCTCAATGCCAGCAAGACTGAGATCCTTCCCATTGGGACTCCTGCTCCCTCTTTCTTCCCCTTACTCTGGCCACCTTCTATGGGTTCTCCCCCCTTCTTCATCTGAAGCCAAAAACCTTGCATCATCTTCGACTCCTCTCTTTCCTTCCTCCCTCACATCCAGGACCTTGCCAAGAAGGCCCACTTTCAACTCCACCTCCTCAAAGGAATCCTTCTTTTCCTCACTTTCCCCCAGAAGCTCAATGTCTCTAGAGCTCTGCTGCTCTCTAGGCTGGACTACTGCAATAGCCTCTTCCTTAATATGCCCTCTTCCTCTCTACGTCCCCTCCAGCTAAACCACAATAGGGCTGCAAGACTTATCATTGGCCTCAAGCCCAGGGACCGCATCTCTCCAGCCCTAAAAACTGTCCACTAGCTCCCGGTTGCTGCAAGGATCAAATTTAAATTTCTCTGCATCATCCATAAGGCTGTCTGGGGCCGGTGACCACGGTATCTACAACTGGCTCTCACTAAATACTCTCCCCTCTGTTCCTCTGGCACCAAATATCTGTGTGTCAAGTGATTCGCCAAACAGTGGGTTGTTGGCCGATCTCTTTCCTTAGCTGGCGCACGACTGTGCAACAGCCTCCCCCTTCTTCTTCGTCTTGAGCCGGATTTCCTCAAATTCCAGAACCTCCTCAAGACTTTCCCTTTCACCACCTCCTTTGCCAAACCCCACAGTTGCTGAAAATTGGTGACCAGGACCCTTATCTGTCCACCTGGGTTCTGGCATCCAACACCCAATTACCTTCAGCCTCCGCTAACGCCCACCATTTGCCTCAGGCGCCCAGTGGCCTGTGCCATCACAGGCCTGCACTTATTTACTGCCAGTTCACCACTCTTACCTAGTGATCTCTGCCAGTCACCCAACAGCTGCTTGCACCTTACTTCCTAGCACTTCCCTCCCTGTTACTCCTAGCTCTTACCCCCCTCCCTTCTCTCTCTCTGCACTTGCGCGTTCTGAATGCTCACAAGGCCTAGTAGGACTGTGTGAGACACACAAGGGTGTCTCACCCGCTAGTCCCCGGGGATCTGTCATCCAGGTGACCATCGCTATTGGATCCAGATCCTGGGGGTGGACCAGTTCGGGAGGATCCCTGGATGGGGCAGAGGGGGTGCTCAGGGAGTGGAAGTGCGACACAGACGGGTGAGATGCGGTATTCCCCTTCTTAAAACACCTTTTCCCCAACCTACCACGTAGGATACTCAGAAACTCTACCCCCGTCCCCCTTCCCGATACAAACACTTTCTCATGACACGAAAGACAACAGACTAACACCAGAGCCGTTTACTTGACAGTTCCCAACACAAGGGTCAGGCAAAGTCAGGCAATTGACCAGGATCACATACACCTGATGGCCCTTTCTCTTCCTCACAGGGATAAAAGGTGGAGCATGAGAACAAACTACGAGCAAGGCAGACCGCTCAACGACTCACTCTATCCAAGTGCGGCAGTTCAAGATGAGGAGAATGGCAGCGAGAACTGGAAAGATGACAAGGAGAGAAGCAACCTTGCCCTTTCCGACCCAAACCCGCAAAGCCTCCGTGGAAGAAATCGTAAACCCGCGAACAATAGCCAGCGTTTGTTGCAGCAGATGTCACTGGTACACAGGGCCCACCTCAGCTGATAACCAAGCCATGGAGAGATGTCTGCTACCGTGGTATCGTCCTTGACTACAGAGACAAGAAAAGCCAAGCGGTTCATCACAGCCGGTGAGTCAAGGGGAAAGCCGAAAGGAAACCGAACTGTGTAGAACAAAAGTAGCAAACGGCTAATTGAGGAAAATACAAATAACTGTTGATACAAGAGGGGAAAACCAGCTATAGAGGGGTCCAGCACCACGTGGGTGTTCACTCAAGAAACTCTGGGCGATTAACCTGTTGGTGAAACTACTGTTGCCAGAAGGCCTTGAGAAAGGCGCAAGGAAGGTGTCAAAGTGGTCATACAGGAGTCTAGCAAAATCCTCTGTACAATCGAATGTCTTTGACCGGCATGATTGTAAAACTAAGGGAAGAAAATCACGCATCGTAAGAAAGTAGAAGGAACTGAGTGATTGGCAAAAGTTGGCAAGAGTGAACCTGACGGAGGGATGCCGATGGAAAGGGGCAAAGCCTAAGGTCCCAACGAACAGTGTGTTGACAAAGGTGAATCCGACAGAGGGCACTGCACAGTGAACTGTTTGATTTGTGAATGCCATAAGTAAAAGTTAATTGACAAAAGCTGTAGTGAACCCGACAGAGGGAGGCAAACATTCGAGAAGGGTCTGAGTCCGGAAGAGGGGGATCTAGGGGTGAAAAGACATCATCCAAGGTACACGCGGAAAGGAAGTTTTGTTTATTATTTTGTAACTCATCAGGCCCTCTGAGGCAAGAGACTTTGGGTAGAAAAGAGACTTAACCACCGAATGTCCCGATAGCTGAGAGCGGAACTGTAGTCTCGTGCTGGGAAAGCTCCCGCCTCGTCCCATGCTCAAAGCGTGGGGAAGGGAGACCCTCCGCTACCACATACTGACTTATCATTTTGTGAACACTTCTTTTTTCTTATCAACCCTATTCCACACTCTTTTTGTATTTAGTTGTAAGGATTGGCAATAGGTTTTTATTATAGGCCCTTTTTATTTGACAAGACGCCAACAGGACTGCCTTATTATTATTTGATGGTCGTAGCTTGCTCCCATCTTAGATTTAGGTTTAGATTAGGAGTTTTTCCAACCTACCTATAGAGTTTAATAAACACCCATCAACTGTGATCACTTGTGTCTGTCTTTACTGTTGCCACCATGAGCTCCTTACAGTACCTGATACAGAGTGGTCCAGCGACATGTGGGTGCTCGCTCGAAGGTCTCTGGTGCCCACCCCCAACCCCCCACCTTCTGAGCGTGTAACGCTCACCTGGTATCCACAGGGACATCACTCAGCCGGTCCTGGCCTCTTACGACCTCAAACCCTTCCCCTGGAGGCTATTTGACTGGCGACTGGGCCTGAAACACAGGATTGGTAGAGTTTAACTGCCTATTGTCTCTGTGTGCTTGAACCCCTTCCTCCCCGGGGTCCAACCCTTCCGTTTGATCCACAGCTCACCTTGTTTTCTTGGATGGTGGCTTCTCCGTCCTGCTTTCAGCGCAGGGGCGCGTTGATTGATGCAGGCTCGTTGGTACCTAGTTACTTCACTGGAGAGAGTCCGACTGGTAAGTATAATGAGTCTTTGAACAGTTCTCTAACTTCGTTCCTTTCCTTCTTAGATGATGGCCGGCGTCCGGGGATGGCGGCGTGCTGTTGAGATGAGTGGCGCTGAAGACGAGTGAGAGCGCGATGTGCGATGCACCCTTTTCGTATATTTGTATTGAACTGAGTTCTTTTTCTATGTCTTTTAGGTGCCGCGACATTGTCCGTGTGGATGCCGGTTATGAAGAACAAATGCTGTGAGTAAGCGCGGTATGCAGCGCCTCTAGATGTTTCCACGCTAACCTGGAGTATCTTTTTCCCCCTCGCAGATGGATGAGAAGTTCCAGAGACACAGTTCCCCCAGAGCGGCTGGGATTCAGGTAAGCGTTTAAAGCTTGTACTGTATTTGAAAAAAAATAAGCGAAGAGCTGTAAAATGCTTAATAATGCCTTTTCTCTGTTCTTTTCCTCTTCATTAGGAAGCGGCGTGCCGGGATGGGAATGACACCGCCGAAGATGCCCGCAGAACAGAAGGAGCGTTGAATGATGGGCAGAAGGGCTGCAAGGTAAGGCTGTTCCCAACGGTGTTCTTGTTCTTGCAGGAGCTTAGCGCAGAAGAAAGATGCAGGCCCACTGGAGACCAATCCAAACACGGCGAGTGTCACGCTGCAGGTGCAGAAAACGCAAAGCATGCTTCTCAGCCTAGGTGTGGGTTAAATAGTCTCTGGGTATCCCAGGTGCCTCTGGGCTGAACCACACCCAAAAGACTAGACCGCACATGCAGTTCTGGGAACCGAAATATGTGGGGGCATCCATCTTGTCCCCATCAATGCATTACAAGTCCAATCCCCAATGTTATCCTATGGGAGTGAGTGAATCCGGTGCCACAAGCGCCAAGTCTGACTCCAAGTGAGTCTTTCGAGGGATGGAGAGGCCCTTGGGGGCCATGTAGGTGATCGTGGCCTGGCTCCAGCCTGACATCTTGGAGGGCTGGGGACAAGAAGGGCAGGGATCATGGCAGAGCATGGAACTATTGTTGAACTGTGAAATCGAAGTGGTCCTGCAGCGGGTTACTGTATTCTCTCAAAAGGTATCTTTACCTGTGCGCCCATTACTGTATTTATTGGATTATAGGGCGACTGTGTCCATTTTAAACAAAATCACAATGTCCAGTCGATAGTTTTATTCTTAATTACTAATTTATTTCTCTTATTTTCTGATTTCTCAAAATAAAATATAATCTAGAGCCCAGGGCCTGACGGCCTAACAAACTATACACTCAAACGCAATCGGGAGCTATGGGCAGACCTCTGTGCCACTTTATTCAAGCGGATTGTCTTGGCTCGTGCAACCCCCAAGTCTTGGAAGAGTGCAGTTGTGGTGCCAATATTCAAGAAAGGGGATCGCACAAACCCGAAAAATTACAGACCCATAGCGCTCCTCGATGTTCTGGGGAAAGTATACGCTACACTGCTTCAACGGAAACTTCTGAAATGGGCCAAAGATCTAACCACATAGACCCCAGGCAAGCAGGCTTCGTGAAGGGGGTCGGTTGCGGTTTAAATCTACTTATATTGAACATCTTGAAGATGGAGACCCTCAGACTCAACACCAAGCTGTACCTAGCGATGATAGATCTTTCGCAAGCATTCGACAGCATAAATAGGGAGTTGATGTGGGAAAAACTAGCCAAATGGAACTGCCCGTCGAGTCTTGTTAGTGCAATCCGTGAACTGCACACGGAAACTTCCATCAGGATTCGGCTTGACATGTCTGGTACGCTATCTGCCAAAATAAATACACATAAAGGCGTAAAGCAGGGGTGTCCTTTGGCTGCTACTATCTTTAACTTATTCATATCAGACATCCAAGAGATATTCTTTGGCGCAAATACGTTCCCCCCCTAAAATACATGGTGCACCTATTGATTATCTGGTATACGCCGACGACCTTGTATTGATAGATCAGACCCCAGTTGGGTTGCAACGTAAAATTACTTTATTAGATGCATATATAACATCAAATGGTCTGTCTATCAACGCCCAAAAAAGCGAAATCTTGATCTTGGGAAATCTACAAGGTTTGTGCGGCAGGAGTAAGAAACCATCCTGGTACATTGCTAACGATAAGATCCAGCTCGTTAAATACTCGACATATCTGGGTATGCGCATTAGCGCGAGTCGAAACAATGCTCCTTGGGCTGAATTAGCTAAAAATAAGTGTCGTCAGTTGGCATCTCAAGCTTCCCTGATCAACAACAAATACGGAAAGTTTTCACTAAAATCAATTATCCTGTTTTACAAGCAGAAAGTGGTGCCCATTTTGATATATGGAGGGGAAAACGCTTTTGGGGCTTCCTATGATCTCTGGAATACTTTAGAAAACATCTTCTGGTCACGTGTGCTAAAACTGCCAAAGGGTACCTCAACTATTTGTATACGATATGAACTGGGGTTGATTTCGATGAACGCTAGGGTCGCATGGAATCTCCTAAGTCTATATCGTAAAACAATAATGACGGAGCCGGCTCCCCAATTTGGCATCGTGCACAGGCCGTCCTGGAAAAAGCAAATAGCATTTTTGCAAAATGGAACCGGCTGTCGCAAGACTTGCTTGAAGAATACAACATCACTTGTGCTCTGCTAGTGGACAATCCAGAGGCTGCAAAAAAAAGCTGTGGAAACTGGATTGGATCCAAACTTGTAACCAAACAGCGCGCTCTTCATCAATTGCTGAGGTACCAGTAGAGGCCAAAGCATACGACCATTGTGCAAACTACCTAATGCACCTCCCGAATCAACATGCAAGAGCGCTGTATATGCGCTTCAGATTGAATGTGTTCCCGACACGAGATCGTATTGGAACGAGGTCAAAACAAGCTACCTTTAATTTCCAATTGACGATTCTGTAATGATGCCAAGGAAACCTTGAAACATCTGACTATGTCTTGCCAGTCTTTGGAGCAGCAAATGGGTCGTTGTTTTGCCTCTGTGACTAACCTCTATCGCACAAGGAGCACTGAAGAGTGGTGGCAAGTTCTCTGTGAAGGACTTAACAGAGCAGCTCTATTTGCCCTAATTAACTTTCTACAATTTTTAAAAACTCGGCTAGAACTAGAGTCATAGTCAAGTATGGTACGAGACGTAAGGAAGCCTGGCTGACTTTCTCTGATACTATTTACTATTGAGGGGCGTGGAATGGAGGAGAGGAGAACTTCCATGAGAAGAACCTACACGAGAGAGACGCATGTGTTGGCTTGTATATATATATTTTTTTTCTCTTTTAAAGGTTGAACAAACCAATTTTAAAAAATGTTTTAAAAAAATTTCAAAAAAATATATATATATTTGTCTTTGCCTTGTTTTATACATATCACAACATGTTATCTATCTACACGTGTTTCACCATATATTTAACATGGTTCTTCAGGAGATAATCTGTAAACAAAATCATACATCAACACAATATTAGCAATTTTCTTGATTCATCACCCTTTCTTTTAATTCCTTTTGGCTAAAATACTGTACTGTAGATTCATTATGGTTACTCACCCTTCTCTTAATTCTGTATGTATTTTTCTGTAAAGTGACTCACTATCTGCTGTTAATGTCTCTTTATCCCTTGCTGTTAATTTGCACAGCAGGTAAAAGACCATAAAATAATCAATGTATGTACTGATTATTTATCAAGTAATGGAACAGTCTCTTGTGGTAAATATTAATTCACCTATTAACTTACATATTGCAAAAATATCACTTTCTCTTCTGTACTTTAATCATTTATACCTTACTTTGTTTTTCTATCCTGGTTGGAGATGCTGTTACCTAATGATTTCTATGGTCTAAAGGTGCTCAATAGCATGTATACATTCTTCCCTTCAAATAAGCATCCTACTTTATAGACCATATTTTGTTTTCAAAGTTATTCTGTTGCCTGTTTGCAAATGAACAACATTTCCTTCTAAAGGGCATGTTATTGGGAAAGCCATGTTCTTTTATTAAACTATAGACTATTCTACACTCAAAACTCTTGTATGGAGGGTCATTTTCTTATCTTTGTGGTGGAGATTCGCTTGTCCCTCTCACCGCCGTTCCGCAATGTGATTTTTGCTTAATTTTGGTGGCCTTGCAGCCGCGAGCGAAGTGACATCATCGCGCTAATCTGCACGATGATGTCATCACGTTTCGCGTGCCACGGCTATTTTGGTTTTCGCCTTTTCTAATTTGTATGGAAACAAAGAAACAGACTTTGTAGTTTTTTCGAAAAAGGTGTACTGGATGTAAGTGTACTAGATTATCATCTTGCCTTCCATTCTAACATTTTACATAGAAGGGGCTTTGTTTTTTTAGGGCTTTATCCTGATACTCCTTGGTAATTAATTAACACAAATAGTGAAGGATCAGAAGCATGAGAGCGGACATTGGCGACAGGGTGGACAAGATCACGCAAAGAATTGACAAGATAGAGGAGAGACTTCAGGAGGTGGAACACAATCAGTCCTCCCTGGACACACTGGAAACGCAAATTGATGTGAGAATGGCTGAAATCGAGCACAGGGTGTCCAAGTTTCACCCCTTCTCACCTGCTTTTGTTGGTTGCTTGCGACCTTCTGGGATGTCTTCTTTCTCACAGTCTGGGATTTGTACAAACCCGAATGCTGGTCCTCGGATTCCAGCGTGAGGTTCGCTGCTCAGCTTCCGGGAGCGTTCAGAAGTCAAGGGTGGATACCAGGAAGGAAGAAGTTGTACTCGGAGGCACGGAACGCCGTGACCCGAGCTCCAGAGAAATCCAGGAAGGTAAAGTAGAGGAATGGGATTAAGGACGGGAGTTTCAAGGAACCGGGAACAAGGAATCAAAATAGAGCCCCGGACAAACTCCGGCAACACACGTCCGACTACAGCAAGCGGTAGCGTTGGAACGCGCAGAGCCGCGGGGGCGTTTGTTTTGTAGAACGCGTAGCGTGGAACGTAGCGACTGACCAGGAGCATTCCGTTTCGGGCGGCCATGTTGGAAGGATCACTCTATTCAATCCCCTATGTGTCAGGGACCAGGAAGTCCAGAAAGGGCGCAGATGACGGTCCATGACACAGGGAGGCTGAGATTACTTTGAAAATGGATGACTTCGAAAATAGGGAGAGAAGAAACAATCTGAGGCTCTTCGGGATACCGGAGAAAGAAGGGGAGACGGAGAGAGACCTGAAGAGAAACCTGTACGAAATCACAAAGCTGACATTCAGGGATGACTCCATCGATTAACTCAATTTTGAGAGGATACATAGAGCAGGGGGCGCCCCCGGGGCCCCAGAACCGTTCTTGTCCGTCTCCACAATCACCCGGATAAGGTCAAGATCCTCAAGAACGCCAAGAGGGTGGGACCCATTACTTACAGGGACGCCAGAGTCACAGTATTACAAGACCCATCATCCCTACCCTAGCCAAGAGAAAACTGTCAGCCCCTCACCAAATGGCTCAATGAAAATGGGGTCCGCTAGAGATGAGGGTTCCTATTCTCCATTTTGTTTGAAATCGATGGACAAAAGGCACAAATTGACCATGGAGGAGGAGATTAGCAGATCGAAGAATGAGCTTCTGGGAGACGCAGGAGCCCACTCGGGCTCACAGGAAAAGAACAACGGGGAAAGGCAGTGACAGATCAAAGGTCCAAGAAGAAAACGCATTCCTGGAGCCACGAATTACAGGAAACTGAACGCTTCTCCCGCAGCCGAAACCTGACCGGAGACTGCACCGGACCCGCAAATATATCCAGTTGCCCCACTGTTTGGTGAAGCGGGGGGAGGGACAAGTGGGAGGGGCGGACCTTGAAGGGGACACGCATGAAGTAATGACAGTGTCTGGATGCGCTTCTCAGGGTTAGAGTTTGTGGGGTGAATGCATGCGGGTTGTGCCAAGGGAAGAGTTTGGGGGAGGGAGAGGGCTCAACGGTTATGGGAAATAAGATGAGACGACCTGACTAGCGGGTTCTGTTGGTGGTTTGGTGACACCTGATGAAGGAGAGTTGGTGTGAGCTGGGGGGAGGGAAGGTGTTATGGGGGCTGAGGGAGCAGAGGAGAGAGGGGAAAGGGTCTCTTACTTATCTGAAGTTTAGGTTGGACGTGGGACAATGTCCCCTTCTGGAGCCGGTGGCAAAGGAGAAGCGAGTCTCATGACATGGTAATGTGATGACCGCCCCGGCTGGTGGGCAGAAACTGGGTCCCCTGAGGGTTGGCACCCTGAATGTTAAGGGCCTTAACTCCCCCACAAAGAGATCCCTGGTGGCCAGAGAATTCAAGTGATCAAGCTTGGATATCCTATTCTTACAGGAGACGAAATACATGAGGGGGGGGGGGGGGGGGAGGATCCCTACTGGTGCAGGGGGACATGGATTCTGGGGCTCTGGTCCTTGCAGGAAGGCGGGAGTGGGAATCCTGGTCTGCAAGGCACTCAGGATGGTGGTATCGAAGGTATGGTCGGATGTGGAAGGGAGAGCCCTGTTGTTCTCGGGGAGTATTCGCAGGGTTAACTTCACATTTGCCACAGTATATGCCCCCAACCAGGGGCAGCTGAGATTTATGAAGGGTACCCTTCCCAAGATACTCAGTGAAAGCACAGGGCATCAGGTTTGGGTGGTGATTTTAACACTTGGGCCAATGTAACGAGGGACAGTCAGGCGACGCGAGACGGAGATCAGGCACCCGAAAACGTTGTATATGGCCTACAGGACACCTGGTGTCACTTCCACCCCCAGGAGAGGGGCTACACTTTCTTTTCACCACCCCACAGGACCTGTACAAGGATAGACTACCTGTTAATTTCTAGGCAGCTATGGGTAGTAACACAGGGTGCAGAGATTCAGGCAATCGCGTGGTCAGACCATGATCTGCTAACTCTGGATCTGGACCGGATGGGAATGAACCCCAAAGGCTCTAGATGGCGGTGTAATGAATCCCTCTTTAAAGACCCAGTGTTTCGGGACGAGCTCCAGACTGAGATTAGGGAATTCTTCATTACAAATCACGCAGATGAGGTAACAAAGAGAACAGTGTGGGAAACGGGGAAGGCAACTTGGCAGGGAATAATGATCAGGAAGTGTGCACAGAAAAAAAAAAAGAACGGGCCCTCACTGATCACGGGTTGAGATAAAAATGCTGGAAAAGAGGGCACGGGCATTAGCAGAGGTAAAGGGGGAACTCCTCGCGCAGGCTAGGGGAAAGCGGGAAGAACTGCGATTACTTGAGGAAGGGAAAATAGTCTGCAACCTTCAATTCCTCAATCAGAAATTCTATGAGAAGGAAGATAATACCAACGCACTTCTATCGGCCAGACTGAGGGGACAGAGAGCAGAAATATGGGTCTCAGAAGTGGTGGAATATGACAAGGTCACAGTGTCTGTGCCAGAGCAGATCCAGGAGGCTTTTGCCTCATTTTATGAGACGCTCTACAAATCTGAGTCTACTCAAAATGCGGAAGACGTTAATGCATACCTGGCGGATATACCCTTGCTCAGGCTGTCCGGGGCAGAGTCTGGGGCTTTTGAAATACCCATAACAGTGGAGGAGATTAAGAGGGCGGTAGCGTGGATGCCCCTAGGCAAGGCGCCGGGTGACGATGGGTTCTCGGCTGGGTTCAATCATTCCTCTAAGTTCTGCTTGCCTTTATGGTAGCACTCTTTAACAATATATTCGAGATGGCGAGGCCCCAGACTCCTTCACTCGAGCACTTAGCACAGTGATACCCAAGGAGTGGAGGGACCACAGGACTGGCAGGGGGCGGACACGATGAGGAAACCTTTGCACTTAATCCACGAGGCGAACAGAGTACCGGGGACCCCACATTCCTCTCAGTGGACGCACAAAAGGCGTTCAACAGGGTAGAATGGAACTTCCTAAAAGCCGTTCTTACTAAGTGCGGTATTGGGGAAAAACTCCCATGGGGGGGATCATGGCAATGTATCAATCACCCAGGGCATGCGTCTTGGTCAACGGTGGGTGCTCTCGATGGTTTGGCTTAGGAAGGGGTACTAGACAGGGCAACCCCCTTTCACTTACACTGTTTGCGCTCTCACTGGAGCTGCTTGCCCAAAATATCAGGGGTGACCCTAGGGTTCAAGGGTTCTGCATCGTGGGTTCGGAATAGAAAGTAGCCCTATATGCAGATGAAATGTTGTTACAAGTCACTAACCCCCTGCGGTCACTGCCAGTGGCGGTCCAATTGATCGAACATTATGGCAGTATGTCAGGGTTCAAGATTAACAAATCTAAGTCAGTGCTCTACCACCTGAACAAGAATATTGACGGTAACATAGTCGGATTCGCAACCCTAGGGATGTAGGTTAGCCTGGGCCCATTAAGGTACTTAGGGATCAATCTCACAAGGGAACTCGGAGAGCTATACGAGGCAAACTTTCCCCCATTGATGACCACACTCTGGGGCAACATGGAGAAGTGGAGCAAGCTCACAGTCTCCTGGCTGGGGCGCCTCAACGCCCTCAAGGTGGTTCTCCTGCCTAGGATCCTCTATCTATTCCAAATGCTTCCTATTTGGATCCCAGATTCGTACATTCGGGAGACAAAGGACTTTAGTTCTGCTGAAAGAAAAAGGAGGGGTTGGCCTACCTGATATGAAACTATAATACAAGGCCGCTCAATTTAGAGTCCCGATACTCCACCTAAGAGTTCAGCAGGACCTGCAGTGGGTTGCGTTAGACAATATACACCTGCACCCGGCCACAGTCAGGGAATGGCTGTGGGTGCCGTGGACCAGGCTGCCACGTAGAATACAGGAACACTCAATTGTGGGGACGATCTGGCAAGTATCGAAACTGGGTGCGATATGGAGGGAGTCAAGACCTGGCCATCTCCGCTCGGGCATATCTGGGTACCGGGAATTAGAGGTGCTATACAAAACCCTGAGAGATTCCAAACCTGGTACGAGGCAGGATTTGAGAGGGTGGGTCAGCTGTGGAGAGGAGACAGATTCATTACCATTCTGGAACTTAAGGAGACCCTGGGTATTAGCAAACTCCCGGTATTTCTAGATCTACAATTTAAGGGAGTACTAACGGGGGATGCCTGGAAGGAGCAGATCCAAAGAGACCTCACCCCACTTGAAAAACTCCTAGATACAAGGCTAGAGGGTAAGGGACTGATCTCGGCTCTCTATAGAGCACTAGTAGAGGCGGGAAAGGGCTCCACAGAAAAGTTGAGGAGACAGTGGGAGGGAGTCTTTAGAGTGGAACTGGCACCGCCTCTGTGGGAGAAAATGTGCAGGGGAGTGTCCCGGATCTAGATCTCCAGTCAATATTAACTTCATGTCATCAAATTTATACACAGGTGGCAATATGAACCGGTCCGACTATCGAAGATGTACCAGAGCGTTAGCCCCCTGTGCTGGTGGGAATGTGGTTCAAGGGCAGAATATTGGCACATGTGGTGGGGGTGCCCGAAGGTGCAGGTATTCTGAGACGAGATCCTGGGTTGGAACAGGGAGCTCGAAGGGATTCCTAGGGTTAAGTCCCCTCTGCTGGTCCTGTTTGAACTAGAGGAAGTTGAGGGGGGAGTGTGTTAGACTACCCCTTATAGCAGCAGGGTTACTACTAGCGGCCAGGGCTTGCCTGGCGACATGGTGGAAGGATGTTCACCCCACAGGCAAAAAGGAGTGGCTAAGTGTGGCTAAAAACATGTACACCATGGAGCGGATAACGGCAGGACTACATGGGTGGGAGGGTCACTGGAGCTGGAATGGTGCGTCTTTGTCAACAAATATTTGTCACCTAATACTACCCGAGTTATACTCAAATGGGAATCTGGAGGGGATGACCGGGTCCAGGAGAGGGCAAGCAGCATGTTGTACAGAGAGTTCAGAGGTCTGATTTGGATGAAGGGAGCAGCCCAGAAGGGCCCAGGACATTAAGGCACCACAAAGGAAGTGGACATTGGAACTGTTATGCCTACTATGATAACTACTGAGAGTAAGAGTCAAGGGTGGTGGGTGAGAGTAGGAGAAGGGCATACCTGCCTACATTTGAAAATCAAAATTCCTGAGATTTATGCCCCGCCCACAGTCACACAAAACTCTGCCCATTTTCACATGACTGCCCACATGTCAAAAAGGTAAACTCTGTTGTAATGTGATGTGACGTCAGAAATGTGCAGTTCAAATTGAAATATGCACATTTCATTAAATTGCCTTTTCACAACCACCCACATTGCATAGGAGAAAAGGCATTTGCCTTCCTTAAAATCAACACGTTAAAATGTGCACATGTAAACTCCAAGAACCAATAGAAAGGTTTTCCCTGAATTTTGCAGTACCGAAATTGGACATTTCACCTTAGTTGTTTTTCAACAGGTTATGTAGTGCAGTGGTGAGTTGTCCAGCCTGCAAACCTGATGGCTGTGGTTCAATGGGGCCGAGTCCACCCTAACCTTGGCAAAAAGAACAAAAGCAAAAGAAACGCTTGTTCGCATTGAAAGTCGCCAAAAAAGAATGAAAGGTGAAGCAAAATAAACACACGTTATTTTGCTTCACCTGCATTCTATTTGCCAATGTGCTGGAAGCATTACAGTCATTGCTGCAGAGACAAAGCCACACTCAGTCAGGGAGTCTGAGGCGGCGCAGTCCTGCAAGCATAACAAAACAAAAAAGAAGCAATAAGAGAAAGCTGTCCCCCACCAGAATTCCTGAGATTCCAAGATCTTTCCCGAAGACCCAGAGAAATGGTTATAATTCCTGAGTCTCCGGGAAAAATCTGGAGGTTAGGCAGGTATGGAGAAGGGTGAGGGGGGTGGGTGGGGCATTAGAGTTGGCCGTTTTTAGCAGCGGAAGTGCGAGATAACTTGTAGTGTTATGTTCAGTGTTTCTTCCTTTATGCTATGGTCTATCTCCCCACAGAGGTAGTGCTTTTCGTTGTTTTGTTTTATGATTGTAATTTGTTTACTGTTTCATGTTAAAAAGATCAATAAACCCGAATTTGAAGAAAACATGTAATTTCTTTTATTCCAATATGGAGTCTAGGTGAAATGCATTCTGGGATCACAAGTGAACATTTGACTCCAAGCTGAAATAAAAGGCCATTGCTGAGCATAGTGTGCGTTTGTTGAAGCTTTTAAAGACAGCTTGTTTTTGTGTGCAGGCCAAGTTTGTTGTGCATTTCGCGAAAAGCTGAAGGCAAGATTTGTCGGCTCTCATGGGAAACCAGGAGTTGGTTACAGAGCAGTGAGGTTGCAACGGCGGAGCAGCTGTGGAACTTTACAGACAGTCAACTTCTCTGGAACAATATTAGGTTGACATTAGAGTGAAAGACATCAGACAGAGTAAAATCAAGTCCTTCTCTCGCTCCTTTGGACTTCAGCTGGGCTGACAGAAGCAGAAGTGCTCCTTCAGCCTGTTCCCGTTGGCAAGTGACTCTCTTCCAAACTGGAGTTACCAGTGAAGTGCGTGGTAGAGATGAGGTGTTTCTAAAACAACGCTAACAGTGATGTATTGCATTTCTGCTTTCTTTTCATCTGTATTTTGCTTTTGTTTTTCTTAAGTCTGTAATCTTTAATTGAGATAAAGAGACCTGAGAAGTGGCTAATTCAAAATCTAAATGGAGTGTCAATGAATTCTTGTGTTCCAAAAAAAGCACATTGTCTTTGAGCCTTAATAAGGGCATTGGGGAACCCATTAAGTGCAAAATATATCAACATTACTGAGATTAGGGAAAGCAAAACAATGACTAATACCAGCTATCTGTGTGCTCTAATTTGCAAAGTTTACGCTAAGCTTAATTGACAGCGGCTCAACAATAACTGCAAACAAGAGAAGTGATACAGGGCAGCCCTGTTTATTGCCTCTCTATCATTACAGCATCATACTCCTTATCGTTTGTCTGTATTATCTCTTAACAGCTATATTATCTCTTAAACATGGGTCCAAAACGCTTCAAAACATTGGCAATAAAGGACCAATCCACTGAGTCAAACAATTTTTCTGCATCTATACCCACCAGAGCATAGTATCCATGATATGAGTTTACATGGTAAAGTACTAAAACAACCTAAGCAGGCTGTGTACAGTGTTTCTGCCCGCTATAAAGCCCATCTGATCGCCCTTATAAAATCGTCCTGGCATTTTATACAGTAGCACAGTACTGTTGGTGGAGGAAGAGAGTGATTTTTATTCGTCTGGCAGGTATTGATGAAAGAGCCATGTTTTTAGTGTTTGTGTAACTGGAACGTGGTAGGGGCATTTCAAGCCTGTGCTGGGATGGAGCTCCAGATGGTCATGCATGTCATAAGGACTGCTTGTGATTCCTCTTTTTATGGGCTAGCATAGACTCCAAACCTTTAATAGTTTTGCTTTGTGAGGTGCGAGAGCCTCCAGAGGTGTGTCTTTTAGCCGTCAAATATGTTGGTGTTCTGTTAGAGAATGCTTTGCAGTTGGTATACGCAGTTTTCAATATGTTCCTGACAGATAGGGGAGCCGGTGAAACTTGTGCAGTGCTGGTGAGATGTGGTCGAACTTGCGAGGGCCTGTAATGAGGCTACTGCATGGTGGGCTGCCTTGAGGGGAGCCAAGTGCACAGCTGAAGTCCAGTAAGGAGAGCCAAGTGCACAGCTGAAGTCCAGTAAGGAGAGCATTTCCCTCGTTGATGTGAGAGATCACAAGGGCTTGGACCACTGTTTGGAAGTCATGAGGGGGACAAAGGGTTTAATTTTGCGGAATATGAAGATCTATAGCCACAGGTTTGTGCCTTTTTGGCTATCGGTTTTTGGAAGGAAAGGCTACTGTCAAAAATGAAGGCTAGGGATTTGACTTAGTTTTCACTTAGCATTGCATAGGTCTAATGCAAACCATTGCCAAACTCGTGGGTTGAAGCCACTGTCTAGGGTTATTACTCACGCCCGCCTTGCAGGCACCATACACAAATAGAAACAAACACTTCATCATTGGTAGGATATGGCATTTATACCGTGCCTGTACACACATATTTATAGAAACGACAAGACAAGGAGGGGGGAAACAAAGGGAGGACAAAACAACGATCTTACTAGACCTTGTGTCATTCAGAACGTGTAAGTGGAGGGAAGAGGGAAGGGGAGAAGTGCCCGGGGGAGGAGAAGAGAGAAATGCAGGTAACTTAATAAGTGCAGCGAGCAGGCTCTGTAGGGTTGCTGGTACAGACCCTTAAGTGCTGGGGGAGCCCAGGGGCAGTGCAAGGGCAACTTGACATGCAGGAGCCTGGGCCCGAGTTCAGAGGGTATCTAGGTGACCAGTGCGTGGAGCAGTAGGTACATCAGCAGGGGAGAGGAAGAGCAAAAGCGGAAATAAAAATAAAGTTCTTGACTTGCTTCCGGAACTGGAGGTGGTTCTGCTCAAGTGTGAGAGAGGCAGGGAGGCTGTTCCAGAGGGAGGCCCCAGCCAAGGAAAGAGATCTGCCCCCAACTCTCTGCTTGGAGAAGCGTCTGATCCTCAGAGAGTTGGAGGTGTTCATTCATTTACCAGAGGGTCCCAAACATCAAGGCATGTAAACATCTGTAAGGGTGCAGAGGTACAAGTCTGACACAGTAGTGGCATGCTTGTTAGCAAAGACATATTTATGTATAAAAGTAAAGGAAAACCGATCTTGCACCATTTCTAAGAGTGGTGGCCCTACCTCAACAAAAAGACTAAGGAATCTGTCAGGATGTCTAATAAAGTAAAATGTCCACCGTCCTGTGTCCAAACCTATTTCCGTCCCTTACACTCTAGACTAACTAAGGAAAACTTGGTATCTTCTTGATCCAGAAAGATGCGTCCCTTGTTCTGGAAGCCAACTTAAATGTTGTTCTTGATTAGAAAATATGAGCTGTTATTTAACTTAAAATTTCCTGATGTTAAATGCTCCTCCAAATGTATACAAAACCATAACAGGATTAATGGAGAATTTTCCCTCCTCTTTTCGTTCACAGTCTGTCTTATTTCACAAAAACACAAATCCCAAGTGTCAGGGAGGAATCTCTTCCCCTGGTTCACAAATATAACATCAAGTTGCTTCACTACACTGCCAGACTTGACTGTGGAACTTAGTGTTCCAGAAAAGGTCCCTTCTTTTAGCAACAGGCCAGTATTTCTCTCGCTCTCTCCTTCCCTCCCTCTCTCCCTCGTTCACTCCCTCCCTCCCTCCCTCACGGTTCTTTCTGGATCTCCCCGACTCGTTGTATGACTTCTCTCTCTTTCTTGTGGGTTTCAGACCCCTTTGTGTTGTCTCGAGACCTCCCAGACTTATTGTTGGCACTTGCCCCTTGGTTGCATGCTTTTTCGGCTTCAAATGGTTCCCTGACCCCGGTGTACTCTTCTGGCAGGGCTCTCCGACTTTGTGCGGGTCCTAGACCCTGGTGTACTCCTGTTGTGCGGCTTCCCAGACTTTGTGTGGGTCCCAGACTCTTTTCTAGGGTTTATCGCATTGTGTACCGAGGCCTGGTTCACTAACCTGCCAGGCACTGGTTCTCGTATTTCCTTTTTTTAACCCTTCCCCCGCCACCCAAGTACTGGTACGAGGAAGATGGCGTTCTTCAGCCTTCCCCAATGGTCTCCTTTGCTCTCTTCCATCTCTACCACCCACTACAGTAACCCAGGTACCTTTTGTGGAATTACTGGTTTGCTTGTGTGGCTTCGTGGACCTGCTTCCTCCTGCTGTGAGCTTCCGAATGCCTTCCAGCGGTCTCCGCGTGTCCTTGCTGCGTTCTCAGGTCTCGTCCCTCTTGGCGTTCGCTTCTTGGTCCGACCGCCTGGTTTGACTCCGTCTCTCCCAGACCTCCGATTCTCCAGCCTGGGCAACGGGGAACACAGTGTGTGTTCGACAAGTCACCGTCAGCCTTTCCTGTTTTCCCTGTCGTGCCTCCAACTGGCTCTCGGTATGTCCAGGGAGGATCTGAAAAAGTACACAGTCCTTCTTCCCTTTTTATCTTTGGCTCTGGTTGACTGTACCGCGTATGGTGGTTCCACAGTGAGCTTTTGCCCGTTCTTCTTCGTGTCACTGGTTGTATGAACCCTATCTGGGTAGCCCTCACTCTTCCTCGTCCCTATATGGTTGTGGTCTTCTACCCTACAGAAATACATAGACATATGGGGGCCAAAGAAGATTGACTGGGGTAAGAGGAAAGAGTGGACAGAGATGGAGGAGGTGCATACCGCTTTCTCCCAAGGCAGTCGTCACTGGTCTCATAGAGGGTTTTCCTCCCCATGAGATCCACCCGCTGGGTACCACCCCTGGGGAACTATCGGGTAGCAGCCTCACCTCTCTGGCCTCATGGGAAGGGGCTCCTCCCATGAGAGCAGTGACAATACCCTGGGTTGCGTCATACATCCCATAAAAGAAAATGTGATTGCAGATTTCATTAAGGATGCCCAGATTGCATTATATTCAACCTGACACAGGAATAGGCTGGAAAATGAGAAGTAAAAATGTGTTCTTACCCAATTGGTTATTTCACCTCGTTTACATTTATCTATACACAAAATTGCTACAAAATTAATGGTGCCTTTTCTTCTGCCTTTATAAACCACCGACTTGCTTCCTCTGCCAATTTCTTCATACAAAATAAAATTCTCCATCAGGTCAGTTGTTTAATAGAGTGGATTGTCGAAATCGAGGCCAAGAGTGACAGATACCTAGAAAGAAAGGGACATAAAAACAAATAATTAAAATGGCTGGCCAAACTCAAAGATAGTGGAGAAATCATGAGGCTATCACAAAATTCCAGGCACATGAGTAGTGTGATGGGTCCTGCGGAGTCATCACTAATCCCCAGCCTAAAGTCTCCTCCGATGTGGCATAGGGAAGGCATACGCTACTTGATGGTGGTATTCTGAGGGTGGATCACATGGGAGGAGATGGCTGTAAGGGGACAGTGGTGACTCTACAAGGAGAGAATCAATATACTACTCTTTAC
Source organism: Ambystoma mexicanum (assembly GCF_040938575.1). Classification (NCBI taxonomy): domain Eukaryota; kingdom Metazoa; phylum Chordata; class Amphibia; order Caudata; family Ambystomatidae; genus Ambystoma; species Ambystoma mexicanum. Next base: position 978,251,193 of record NC_090924.1, read on the forward strand.
TGTGAAGAAGATCCATTAATTCCAGAGTTTTTGATGGCTTGCTGCCATTATTCAAAACCATCTGATTCTGAGAAAAAGAAACACTCGGTCTAAACAAAAACCCATCCGGTCTTCATTTAGATATGGTGAAAGTAAAACATGAGAAACATCTAATGTTTATGGTAATTGTAATGTTGGTGCAACTGTTCAAACATGTCACATAAAATCCATTAAAGCCTCTTTGGCCTCAAAGTCCCAGAAATCCTCAAGTACTATGAGGAGTACGCAAGGAGTTCATGTGGAAGAAATGTGACATTGGAAGAAATGTGCGGTCTAGTTGTCAACAAGCTAAGAAGCTCTGCTGGAATTTTAAATGTCAAAACCATCTGCAGCTGAGGAGACAGAGACAAGGACAGGAATGTGGATGGAGAGAAGGCAGGTTGCAGAGTGGGACGCGTGGCTGGTGTGAGAAACCTGAAGGTGTCTCACCCGCTAGCCTCCGGGGATCTGTCATCCAGGGTGCCAGGACACGGCCATCGCTTTTGGATACAGTTCCTGGGGGTGGACCAGTGCGGGAGGATCACCTGGATTCAGGGGTATTTGGGGAGTGGGACACCGGATGGCGAAACGCGGTGTACCCATCCCTGTCACACTTTAACCTCACCCTACCCGGTAGGATACTCAGGAACTCGACCCACCCGCCCCCTTTCCCGATACAAACACTTTTTCACTGGCAGCTCACCGTGAGCGAAAACAGACTAAACATCAGAGTCGTATACCTGACATGTCCCAATACAATTGGCAGGCAAGGTCAGGCAATTACTGATCATTACACACACCCGACTTCCCTCACACTTCCCCACAAGGATAAAGGACAGAGCACAAAAGCACACTCTGAGCAAAATGGCAGTTTAACACGAGGTAACACATTTTCACAGACAGACCGCATCTTTCCTGAACCTTCAAAAGCAGAAAGCGTAAGACCTGTATTTGAAGCTAAAGAATCCTGCATTGTGTGTCGGAGGTACCCGGGGCTCTCACGTGCCGGTAGTCAAGGCGAGGAGAAGCGGTTGCTGCAGTGGTACTGTCCTTGGCTCCTTGGGGAGACGGATACCAAACAGGTCTGTGTGGAAATCAAGGTTACAAGCGGCAACATTGTATGAATGAGATAATTAAAACAGTAGATAAGTGAATGAACTTTGAAGCTAAAATAGATACCGTAGACAGAATGGCCCAGCATCACGTGGGTGTCCATTCGAAGGTCTCCGACAGGTATAGGACCAGATTGTGCGAACATTAAAGAAAGAGAATTGTGAAATCAAAGTGGTCTTGCAACAGGTCAAGCCAAATCCAGTGCACATTCGAAAGCCTTCGATACGTGTTGTATACATTGTTCGAAGCCCGACTGTGGGAGACTAATGGTGTAGAAGGGATCTGTGATAATTGCACATTTTAGATGACCAGCATGTGCCCCACGAGTGAGTTTAACATTCTCTAAATTGTTCAGGCCTACCACGGCAATTCTTCTTTGTGCCCACAAATTCACAAATTGAGATCATGCAACTCCTAGGTATTGTTTCTACCCATGACCTGGTTCCACTGTGACCTTGAGACACCAAATTCTGATGGTAGCACTTCCTTCTGTTCGACACCTCAAGGCGACCTTGGAGATTACCACCCAGGTCGACAGCAGGATGTGTTTTGTGTTTATCAATTGCACTTTTAATGAGGTTTTATATGGTTTGTTGAATTGGATTGTTTATGTATCGTTTCATGTCATCACCAAAGTGAAGGGAATTTATGTATTTACGTTTCCCTTTTCTTCTTCTTCCCATTGTTAGAATGTTAAACTTTTTACTCCTGAAGAAGACGTCACTACAATAAAGTACATACGTCGAAACCGGTTGAGTGTTGATTGAGATGAGGTTGTGTTTGGAGATTTCTGAGACCCATCTCAATTGTTTAGGCCACTGAAATCATCTCTTTTGGTCCGACATATGGATTGAACATTCTTTCTATAAATGTTCTTGATGAATCACATGTCATGAATTTTCTTATAGATTTTATATTGTATATTTAATAGTGTGTAGTATGAGTGGATTGTTGGATGGATGCCTGTGGATGAATGCTTGGACAATTGAATAAGATGAATTTTATCACTTAGATGTGGATTTTTATAAATAAACTGTTTCCTGAGATGTAAATTGTATTTTACAAGGGCAGATTTAATCATGATTTGTTTCATACATTAAATTTGTATCAGGTTAAATAAAATTCCTTGATACCCAATCCTTGAGTTGTATCCTTTGGATGCCTTTCCGTGATCTAATTGTTTATTAATACTCCCATCCAGAGTGTGGGGTCTCCTGTGTCTTTCCGAGAACACATAGAAGGGATCGGAGCCTGGCAGAGGGGCATCTGGGGTAAACCGTGAGTCACCCGAAAAAAGGAAGAACCTATGAACATTGTGTAAAATATGGAAGACGCAAGAGACTGGCTCGAGCCCAGCAGAGGGAAGCCTGTGCAAAACTGTGTGCGTGCATTAAAAAGATCTGGGCCCGACTGAGTGGGATCCGGGTGAATAGTGAATCACCTAAAAGTGAATACTTGTGAAATTCCAAGGAGGAAAAGTATTGTTGTTTTTTTGTTTGGGTGCATCAGGCACTTCGAGTGAAGAGACTTAGAGAAGCAAGGAGACTTATGCTCCGGAGGCTCAGATGCTGATGAGTGAACTGTAACCTTGTGCTAACGAAGCCAGAGACTGCGATGCTCGATTAAACCACCTTATCCCATGGTAAAAACATAGGGAAGGGAGGCAAATGGCCTAAATACCGAACATATCATTTTTGAACACTTCTTTCTTTTTCATAACAATATTTTCCACACTATTTGTATTTAGCGCTAAGGAATGGCAATAGGTTTTTTAGTATAGGCCCTTTATTTTGACAAGACACCACTAGGACTGCGTTATTTTTATTAGATGGTCGTAGCTTGCTCCCATCTGTAGATTTAGGATTAGATAGGCATTTATCTCACCCTTATTTGAAGTTCAATAAACACCCTTGAAATGTGGTCACTTGTGTGTCTTACTGTTGATGCCATGTCTTTCCTTACACTGGTGGCAGAAGAAATCCCCACGAATGACTGTGGGGAGAGAAAAATGCCAGAAGTCAACTGGCAGGGTCCCGGGCATTCAGATAGGAGCAATGGTCAAGAAGCAGGAGAGGGTGAGCAGTGGAGCCATGTGAGGAGACGTAGTCCTGAAGAGCAGCGCCGGTCTTGGCAGTGAAAGCTGGAAGAGCCGACGACGAGACCCAGCTGACCTCTACCACTGAAGAGAAGCCAGCCCTTCTAGAGTATCTCTCAACCAAAGCACGAAGTGCTGGTGAGTCAGCCTTATAGCGAAGGGTGTCCGGGGATGTGTGTATATTTTCATAAGCATATGAAAAGTACTTTTGAGTACCAACATAGTAGTACTAAATGGAAAAGGTGAATGTGGTGATGTAATTTCCCTGACATGAGATGTCAGTTGTGTGAAAAAGAGGGACCAGAACCACCCCTTGGCCTGTTTACACCACAGGTGAGACCAACCTCAAATTCCACCTCCCAGTAAAAGTTCAGAGAATCAGGGCTAGAGCACTACTGAATTTAGGCAGTAAGCAGAGGCAAATTGGCCCGTCCTAACCAAGGAGAATCTCCCCCCAGAACCCTTTCCTAAATCATTTTTGTGCACAGAGAAGAAGGTCTTAATCCACAAGCTACTGTAACCATTCTAGGGAAAGGGCTCCTCCCGCCAGTGATAGACATGGCTGGACTCGAGGAAGAAGTTCTGCTGGGTACGGATTTTCCCCATTTCAGTGTCGTAGATAATTACATGGGGAGAGGGCAATATAACTATCTTGGAATCCACCGTTAGTCAGCAACTTAGAGAACGAAGGGGACGCAGAGGAAAGCGTGGAGGTATGTGACAAGGTCAGAGATCGGTCCTTGTCAGGTGGGGGTAGCCGCCCCTCTCAGCGTTTATGCTGAGCCAGTTCTAAATCAGAAGGTGTAGGAGTCGAGAGGGTGCCCGTCCCTTCCCCCTGTGCCTAGTTGTGTGACAAAAGAAACCTTGTCCATCATGCCATGAATGCACAGCACCATTCTAGCCAGTGTCTTTCTCTGTCTTGTAGGGTCTACAACAGCAGCAGCCGTAATAGGACAACAATCAAATACCTAGAGAGAGGCCGAGCCAAATGAGCAAGTGGCAGAACAAACCATGCAGCAGCTTAAAGAAAGATACTCTCTATGGGACCAGCCTCAGCTGAAACATCACAGAGAGTCTGAGTGTGGAGTGCTCCAGTCACATCCACCCACCCTGAAACAGGGACGCATGCCAAAAAAACACCAGAGCAGGCCAGGGTGCGGAGCACATGCCAGAATTCACACAATCAAAAGACTTTAAATTAACCTGCATGTGGCCAGCGGCAGCCTCAACAAGTCGGTACCCTTAATAAGCAGGGAGGCCCTAACACGAACCGGTAGATTAACTGTTGCGGGCAGCCTTTGCTGGTGGTCCTGTGGATGGAAAAGAGGGAGGGCTTAAAAACCCTTTTGAATATTTACATGATTCTAACACAGTCTCAGGGAAGAGGACAGTCAGCGGTTGGCCTGGGGAAGCAGCAGAGGAAGAGAGCCAATGGAGGTGGTAGAAGGGAGCATAAAAGTGAGGACAAGAAACAGTTGTAAATTGTTTGTGTTAGGTCAAGGAAGGAGCCGGAGGACAAAAGGACAAAGACCAGGCAGAGTAGGGATGGAGCAGAGGAGCATGGAGAAGAATTGTTGAAGGAGTGTGCAAGGTGAGGTGTTGGTTGGTGGGAAACTGGTACTTGCATTTCAGTTTGCGTGAACAGTGTTTGACAGATTGCTAAAGGGAGTGAAAAAAGCCGACTGAAGAATTAGAGAGACTGAGGAGAAGGTGTGGGTGAAGTAAGTAGTACTGTGGAAAAGAGACTAGTAGTAGTGTGGAGAGGGGAGCAATAGCAGTGTGGAGAGGGGAGCAGTAGCAGTGTGGAGAGGGGAGCAGTAGCAGTGTGGACAGGGGAGCGGAGAGCTGAAGTAGAGAAGAGTGAGGGAGAGCAATAGCGCAGGGTGGAGAAGGCTACTAGAGGAAGGAATACAGAGAGAAAAAGGAGGAATTGTCAGGGAAAGAGAGGAGAGACAATCAGCCTGATTACAAGTTCGTTGGTGCGCAAATAAGGTGCTAGTAATAACATATACTGGTACGTTCCCGGACCGCCCAACTCCAAGTCGGCTGGTTCGGGTTCTGATCTTCCGGCAGGTCTGACCTGCCGGTAGATCAGGCCCCTACCGGCAAATAAATGCCCAAATCACTGGCACCACTACTAACTGTGCCGGTGATTCGGACAGCCCCATTCCCTAGGACTCCATGGAATGGGGAGTTACCGGCATCTCCGCTGCCAGTAATATCCCAGTAATACCAGGATATCGGGCGGCAGAGACGGTACGGAGGTTTCCTGCCAGAATTACACGCAGGATACCTGGAAACTCATAATGAGCCCCAGTGTGTGGTATAGGTGGAGGTAAGGGAGAGTGACTGCTAGACAAGCAAAAATAGTCGTGTTTGTAAAGGTGAGATCAAGTGGGTCCGAATATCTGAAAGGCACAAAAGCATAGCCTACATTATCTTGGCGATTTTGGAACATGGGCCTTCTAGACTGTTCCATGAGGAAATCTTAGGTAGATTGGCAATCCGCCCATATGCCATAACGCTTAGGGAACACAGGTTTTTAGATAGTAAGCTTTACCATCCCTGGGGTTCGGGTACGCCTGGATTAGGGAAACAACACCCGCCTCTAGCCGAGATAGAGAGTAACGGCCCTTATAGAGCCACTTGACTGTTATTGCGAGTTGGTGTTTTCTCGCCACTCTCAACCAGATCTGCCACTGTCAGAGATGACAGCCCACACCACGGTGCCATAAATCATCTCCTCACAAGTACCTTACCCAAAGGGCACCATGGTGAGATATCGCCTAAGGAGTATCCCTACCGAGATGTCGCCAAGGCAAGAAAGGATGGATGCTCCAAGTTGCCACAGAGCCCACCACTACCACCCCTGCACTAAAACTCTATGCTCAAACACACTGCACGCATACCAACTAAACCACGATTACACAGTGATCGACTAATCCTCACAGCAGACAATAGAACACAACACCTATACAATCAACTTCCATATCACAGTCTCAGCCAATGCATCCTCGCACCATGGCCACACAAGACTCCCTCTTAACAAAGATGTCTATGCTCCTGAACACTTAGAAACAGACCGGCGAGCAGAGCTCAAGATAGTATGCATAAATCAACGGCAAAGCTATTTTACAATTTTCTTCTCTACCCCACTAACCAAACCCACCCTCATCTCTTTTAGCTACGCCAGTGCACCTAGTGATTAAGCAAATGGCATTGATGAAGTATAAATTCCATTAACATTACATGACATATGATTAGATGAAAAGCAATCCATCCAGTCCGCTCTGTCAAATGCCAATCTTCTAATAGCAGCTACACACAGCACTCTTGGTCCCAGGAACGGTCAACATTCCAACCAATCAAGCCAGCACAGAGCATTTGTACGTGGCTGTGTCCTTAAACATCAATGTTTTGATACTCTCAAAGTAAATTTTAACCTTTCATAACTTCTCACTAAAATCAAAATGCATTGGATTCAGAAATATTCAAACAATAATCCAACTGTTTATAGTTTTAATTATTGCAATCCATTGTAAACATTCTTGCTTGTGGCATCCAGGTTCAATAAAAATACAATATTGACTGGAGTTTTTAAAAGCAACATTGTATCCTCACTTGTCAATTGTTCTAAAAATATAACGCACCCAGATATATAATTGCTTCGAACTAAAGTCTTTTTCAAACTCTACAGATTACCTGTGGCCTAAATCCTCTCATCAAAAAGACACTGCTACCAAGAAATTTAGGCTTGCCCCATTTTGGGCTTCTCTTCTGCAGACTTCTAATCAGCTGTCCCCGCTGTCATCCTCTGCACAACCCATTCAGCTGAATCTCCCCTGTGCCAATTCTCCAAAGATTCAATTGGGTCCTTTTTTTCCTCTCAGAATCTACTCCATAATGTATACACTTCATCTCAATCTTATCTCAGCTAACTTGTGCAGCCAGGAAAAGCTATTATTCACTATTCAGCAATTCTGTCCAGTATGTTTTGATAAACTATAAGCAAGTTGAACCATGCTTGGATCAACAATGGACATTATTCACTGTAGCAGATAGCAGTGTGTTGTTGTCTAAATTAACTACATAATGTAACATTTCTGTCTGCCTTGCTTATTGCCTAGTCAGTCTGTTGTGCAAAGGTCTGCTATTCTGTGCAAGGCTGACCTACATTTTCAGCAATATTTGACTTATTCAGCTAGCTGTGGCCTTTCTCCTCAGAGCTGAAAACTAAAAGCAAGCATTTTAAAAATTGAACAAAGTGTGTGCATTACTGCATTCTAGTTTTGTAAAATTGGCCTTTCCACATTGTATATAGTGAACATGCTTCTGACTATTCCATTTCCCGTCGACATGCAGTGAACAAAGAAGTTCTATGTGCTTCGTTAGCACTTCTCTGTGCTTTGTAAGTGCTGCTGTACTAACCATGCTGTGTTCAAATGAGCCTTGGTAGTCCACCCCAGACTTGCATACAAGTTCACAAATATGTTTTCGTCTTCCTTCTAAAAGCTACCCGTCTAACATGTATAGTCCATGCTGTTAGAAGGAGGTGTTTAGGGGTGTTACATGGTTTGTTCCACCGCAGTAAAACCCAGATACACAACAGTAGACTAAAGAGCCACCCAACCTGAGGGATGACTCCAAGTTCCTTAGTCCACCTGACTGTTGTAATAGCCACCAAGAAGCTGGCCTTTCATGGTGAGGAACTTAGGGTCTGAAAAAGCAAGGAACTTATGGAAAAGGAGACTCCGTAGGGAGCGAAGGACAAAGACAGGTACCAGGAGGACAGGAGTTCACACCAGTAAATGGTGAAGCCCTTCAGTAGGTCCACAACCGGATTTCTGTCCTGTGCCATGTGCCAACAGCTTTACTACTTCCCATTGGGAAACTAGAGAGGATGGAGATACCCAGCAGGGACCACCCTAGCAACACTGGGGGATGAGGGGAAAGCCACATTGCCGCAGCAGCAGGTTGTGAATACTGCATTGGGATGCAAAGTTCCTAAAGCTTGCCATTAGCCGACAAGATGGAAGACAACGGGAATCTAGTAAGTAGAGATCTCGAGATGTGCCCCAGAAGACCCCTGCCAGACAAGCCCCTCCCTCACAAGGTCCACGCTGTCTCTGCCCTGTTGTCATCAGGATGTAGGAGATGCCTTTGTGAGAAGGCAGGTTGCAGAGTGGGAAGCATGGCTGGTGTGAGAAACCTAAAAGGTGTCTCACCCGCTAGTCCCCGGGGATCTGTCATCCAGGTGGCCAGGACACGGCCATCGCTTTTGAATCTAGTACCTGGGGGCTGTGAGAAACTCATGGTGACAACAAGTAAGACAGACACAAGTGATCACAGTTCAAGGGTGTTTATTGAACAATAAAAGTGGTATGCGGGTTGGAAAAACGCCTACTATAAAACTTAAATCTAAAATGGGGACAGGTGTCGACCATCAAATGAAAAATAAGAAAGTCCTAGTGGTGTCAAAGTCAAATAAAAGGGGCCTATACTAAGAAAACCTATTGCCAATTCCTTACGCTAAATACAAGAGGGTGTGGGGTTAAGTTTCAAGAAAGAAAAAAGTGTTCTCAAATAATAAGTCAGGAGGCGGTAGCCTGGTTCTCCTTTCCTCGCGGTTTGAGCTCGGAGCTTGTCGCACAGTATGGTCTGTGGCTTCTACAGCACGAGAAAACAGTTCCAATGGCAGTTCTCAGGACCGTCGATGGCCAAGTCTTGGTTCCTCTGAAAGTCTCTTGCCTCCGGGGACTGATGTGTTTAAACAACAAAAGAAAGGTTCCTTTAACAAATTAAGGTTCGCTAGGGTAATAACGGTTCACCCTTGGGTCCCCCTCTTCTGGGCTGACCCTTCACATATCATTTTCCACATAAAGGTTGGATGAGAGTTTCGCCCCTGGATCTCCTGCTACCGCGCTCAGATCTTTCTTGACTGCTAGTCCTTGGGTGATAGCTCCCTCTTTCTCTATAGTATTTATTTACAACAGTTCAAATAGGGAAAGGGTTTCACCCCCGGCTTCCTTTCTTCTGGGCTGACCCTTGCTCAATTGTTTCTTTGACTCTCTTATTCTTTTCTCATTAAACTTTGGTTGATAGCTTAACTCCTTGATCTCCCTCGTTCAGGGTCAGACCTCTCTCGACTGCCAGCCCTTGGGCGAAGGCTTCACCCTTGGATCCCTCTCCTTCAGGCTCAGACCTCTCTCGACTGCCAGCATTGTGAGTATTAGCTTCACCCCGGATCTCCCTCGTCCGGGCTCAGACCCTTCTTAGTTTCTTAATGTCTTAGTCAAACAGTTCAGTGGACCTCTCTTTTCTGGGTTCATTTTAATACTCGGTTTCTCTGACCTTTAGACTTGGTCCCTCTCCTCGGCATCCCTCCTCTGGGTTCACTATTGCCTTTTAAAGTTTTCTACTGGTTTCAAATGTTTGCGGTATTCACGTCCCTTTCCTTCATTCACAATTCGGGACTCACTTCCCTTACTTTCATGCCAATTCACGAATCAAAGTCTTTCGAACGTACGGGAATTTTGCTCAAACCTCACATATGACCACTCAGAGTTCCTTTGGTGGCCTTTCTATGGCCTTCTGGTATCTGTAGTTTCTTAATATGGGGCTCGACCAGAGCCTCTCCGAGTTGGCACCCACATGGTATCAGTTTCCCTCTGCCACTGGTCTCTTTACAGTTCATTTAAAGTCCATACATTTTGGTTTCAAAACTTTCCACTTTGCGATTCTCACTCAACACAGCCCGGGTCTCATCGGCTGTCTCCTCAACTAACCGGCTGTGATGAACCGCTTGGCTTTAGCTTCTCTGGAGTCAAGGCCGGTACCCCAGACGCGGGAGCTTCCCTCGCTCCTCCCTATTGGCATAAGCCTGCCCCGTGTACCGCTCACATCTGCTGCAGGACACTTGTGCTATTGTTTGCGGTCTTGGGCTCTCTTCCACAAAGGTTCTACGGGTCTGGGACAAAAAGTGCAAGGTCACTTTAGGCCTTGCCCTCACTCTATTCCTGCTGCCTTTTTCCTCCTCTTGAACTGCCACTTGGTAGCCGTCTCGTCGTGATCTCGGCTATGCTCGCTTTTCTCACCCTGCTCGTACTGCACTCTCCTGCTCCACCTTTTATCCCTGTGGGGAAAAGGAAGGGTCGTCAGGTGTGTGTGATTTGGGTGAGCACTTCTGGGTGCAGATGAAGATCCTTGGGTCATAGGAAAGCCACCTTAGACAGTCCGATATAAAGTCCTCTACACACCAGAAGTAGAATTCTGCCATGGCACAAGGTACTACTCTGCTCAACAACCCAAAATGTAAGATCATTTATTTTATTCGGTATTTCTAATGCGCTTATACACAATGTGTTTCAAGGCGCAACAAGACAAGAGGGGGGGAACAGGGGTGACAAAAACAAAAACTGTCCTACTAGGACTTGTTACCGCTCCGAAACAGCAGACCGTAACATGTGAGAGGTGGGAAGCTTACCCACCCATTGAATGAACAGAAAGCCAGGGTTGGGATTTCCAATTGGAAACTACAGATCCTTGATATGATCATTACCCTACAGATTAGCGATATGAAGGTTTAGGAACCGGAACCATAGAGAGAAGTCTACAGGAAGCACAAGACAAATTTCTGCCCCTGAAGAATGTCCAGTTAATAGTAACATCAAGGACAGTAACTTATATAAATTGGGCTAACTTTTGTGTATGCAGTAGGGAGCAAGAGGAATTGAGTTGCTACTGCGTAATGTTTCAAGTATTTGTAAAACTTGATTCTGTGTGGTGGAATAACTACTTTTAACAATGTATACTTTTTTATGTCGTGTAAATGTATTTTTATAAATGTTTTTTGATACTTGTGTGATTAAGCAAATTAATTAAAATATGATATTTTAGTGAAATCATTGTCATATGTCATTAATTAGATTACACACAGCCCACATTTGCTAAGTGGCTGTATGGTAGGTTTCAGATTTTAGAGGGTAACATGTTGTGTTATTAAGTATGTATATGTCCCTTCTTTTGATGAAATAGATATTATATCCTCACTTAGTAGGACATTCTGATTGTGCAAGTGCAGTAACAAGAAGTGTGGCGGAGAGGGGAAGGTGCGGGAGGGGGCTAGGGGAGTGCTGGTCAGGGCGGAAGGGCCTGTGGGATAAGCAAGTGCCAGGGAAGGCCAGGTGGACAGAGCCAGGGGAATACAAAGAGTGCAGGGGAAAGATGGTCCACGTGCTAAGTGTGAAGTATGGGGCAGGAAGGGCTCAAGGGGTGCAGGCCCAGCCAGGCCGGAGGAGGGTGCCTGGAAGAGCAAATACAGGTTGAAGGGGGCTGAAGGGGTGGTCAGGGGAGACCAAGTGCAGGGGTAGATAGGACGAGGAGGGGCTGGTGCCCTGTAAGAATCTGAAGGAACAAGGCAGCCAGTCAAGAGGCAGACATGGGCATTAGCAGGGGATGGGGAGAGGGAAGGAGGAAGAGAAAAGGAAGGTCTTGAGAAGCTTCCGGAACTTGAGCTCCGGCTCAAGTCTGAAACCGGCAGGGAGGCACCTACGGAGGAGAGAGGTCTACCCTCCACTCGCTGCCTGGAAAAGCGTCTGATGTGCAGAGAGTTGGAGCTAGAAGACCAAAGGGCTCTAGCATGGGGGGTATTTAGGGAGAGAGAGTTGGATGTAGCGGGGTCCCATGCCCTAGAAAGCCTTGTGGATGATGCAGAATGTCTTGAACTTGATCCGTGCAGCAACTGGGAGCCAGTGGAGAGATTTTAGGGCTGGAGAAATGCAGTCCCTGGACTTTAGGCCAAGGATAAGAATCACAGTCCTATTCTGGATTAGTCAAAGGGGGCAAAGGGAGAAGTGAGACAGATTGCGGAAGAGGCTGTTGCAGTAGTCCAGCCTGGGGAGGACTAGAGCTCTGGAGACATTGAGTTTCTAGGGGAAGGTGAGGAAAGGGAGAATGCCTCAGAGGAGGTGCAGCTGAAAGTGGGCCTTTTTGGTAAGGTCTGTGATGTAAGGAGAGAAGGAGAGAGAGGAGTCGAAGAGGACACCAAGGTTTTTTTCCTCGCAGGAGGGTGAGGGGAGGGGGTATATGCAGGGCGGCCAGAGCGTGGGAAGGAAGGAGGGAACAGGGGTCCCAGTGAGAAGGAGCTCTGTCTTACTGGCATTAATGCAGAGATCGTTAGCTTTGCACCATGCATGAATAGCAGACAGGCAGTCAGGAATCAGAGAGGAAGAGGAGGAGGCAGAGGTGGGAAGCTTGAAGGAGATCTGTGTATCGTCTGCCTAACACGAAGTTAGGAGAGAAGGTGGAGATCAAATGGGCTAGAGGGGCCAGGTTGATGTTGAAAAGCCATGGCGAGAGGATATAGTCCTGAGGGACACTGCAGGTGGAGAGTGAGATGGAGGAGAGAAAATGCCCCAGTTGAACCAGGCAAGGATGGTCAGAGAGGAAGGAGGTCAACCAGTCCCGAGCCAGGTCGTTGATACCAAGGGTATCACAGAGCCAATTTATAAGGGTGACATGATTGACCGTACCAAAGGCAGAGGAAAGGTCAAGAAGAATGAGAACGGAAGGAGAGTTGGGATTGAGATTAAAGAGCAAGTCTTCACAGGTGTTGTGGAGTGCAGTTCCCGTGCCTCTGGCAGCTCTGAAGCCAGACTGGTGGTCGTGGAGACAATCAACAGATTCAGTGTGGCGGATAAGCTGGGAGATGGCCAGCTTCTCCAAGGGTTTGCCCAGTGAGTGGGTTAATGGCGGTAGTTAGCCAGACAGTAAGGGTTGGCAGAAGGCTTTTTGAGGAGAGGGTGCACAAGGGAGAGCTAGAGGACTAAGGGGAAGGATCCAGTTGCAAGGGAGTAATAGCAGAAATCGGCCAAGGCTGGAGCAAGGGAGTCAATGCTGTCCTTAATAGTTCTACAGGAGCTGGGGGGCACCTGTTTGGATGAGATACTCATAGAGCGGACTTGTCTAGTAACCTTATCATGGTCTAAAGAGGAGAGTAGGAGGGAAAGAGGGATGGGGCCAAGGAAGGTCTGAGAGCGGATGAGGGAGAGGTGTCGAGGAGAGTGAGAACAGGATGTCCTGGTTTTAGTAATGAAGTGAGAGGCCAGTGCAATGCAGTGCAGTTGGCCAGGGAAGACAGAGGAGAAATGGATACTGCAGTAGGATTGCAGATTTTGAAAAGTTCAGCTCTGTTGTTAGTGGTCACAGAGATGCGGGCTTGGATATAGGCCTTCTTCTTTGAGCAGATGGAAAGTCTGTATTGTCTTTGGAGCAGGCAACAGTCTAGATGGTCAGAGGATGTGCTCGAAGCCTGCCACTTCCACTCAGAAGCTCTGCACTTGCGTTTCAGAGTGGCCAGGTCAGAGTCATACCAGGTGTTGCGCTTGGAGGCAGGTTTTATGCGGATCCTCATGACCGGGGCAAGGATGCTGTGAGTGTTGGAGATGGAGAGCTGAAGGTTAGTAAGGTCTATGTCAGAATGTGAGTAAGAGGAAGGAGTTGGAGGGGGAATAAAGGTAGCAGCAAAAGCAGCAACTGACACTTGCTTCATAGGTCGAATGAAGGAGAAGAAGATTGGCAGTGCAAGCGGGGGCTTAGCTGGGGGACCCAGGAGGTCCAGGTGAGAGGAGAGCATGATCAGACCAGGAGAGATGAGTAGGGAGAGGGTTGGAGATGGGGATGTCAACAGAGATGAGAGAATCCACAGTGTGCCCAGCTGAGTCCGTCAGACTGGAGGGAAGAAGGGAGAGAGTGTCACAGAGGTTGCGGAAGAGTCCAGAGACTGCATCAGGGATCCAAGGTGAATATAGAAGTCTCTGAGGAGAAGCTTGGAGGTGGAGGCCAGGAGAGAAAAGGTGAGGTCAGACCACTCTGAGAGGAAGAGGGAGACCGGAGGAGGGGCCTGTAGATGGTGGCCAGAGTCAGCGAGAGGATAGGAGAGACACCAAGCCTGAAGACGAGGCATTTGAAGGAAAAAGTAGGACTGAGTGGGTATGATAGTAGCAGGGACCCATTCAGGGAAGATCAGGGCCACTCCGCCCCCGGCCCAGTTAGGCCTGGGCTTGTAGCCCTCTGGGAGGAGTGTGAAACTTGTGACAGAGCTGTCCGTGAACCAAATCTCAGTGAGTGCGAGGATGTCGAGGTCTTCAAGGAGGTGGCAGATGTCAGAGGAGTGTTTGACGACAGAGCGAGAGTTGAGGGTAGCTAAGTGAAGCTGGTTGCCACTTTTGAAGGTCTTCCGAGGAGGGGTACAGGAATGTGGTACACCCGTTGGTGGTGGCAGAGGGGCCAGCGGGGCGGTAGAAGGAGGAGGGCAGGAGAAGGGAGAAGTTGATAGAAGATGTTTATGCATTCCAAGTGTGCTGAACTAGTAGCGCCTAGCCAGTAAATGTGCATTATGGCAGTTGCATCACACATCCTGACCAGTCATGGGACAGAATAATGCTGAATCCCATTGAGCAGCCGCCTATCCCTTCAAGTTCGGAGTCAATGAGAAAACTCAGGTAGGCCATAGCTCCTGAATGGTTGAGTCTCCAGGAAGTCCACCTACCTCAACCAAAATGGCTGGTGACAGCTGCTAGGAACCTTAAGGGGGATCCAGAGGAAATACCTGTAGGAGTTTGGCATGGTCCAGTGAAGTGCTTCTCTGAGGGCCAGATTCATTGAAACAGGGACTTAGAAGCCAAGGATGAAAAGTGCAGAGCAACAGAGATGGGGGCCGGAGGGACACAATTAAGATGAACACAGGGAGTCCCGAGACAGATGCAGCCATGACACCCTGAGCCATTGTGCTGGGACCAGCAAACAGTAACATAGCCTTGGCATTTTAGTTAATATACTTGCTTCTGTCCGGGAGAGATTCACCCATCCTCGATGGGTCCGTAAGACGGAACCGAAGAACAGAGGTTCTTGGATACAGGAGGTATTCTCTCTAACTGCAGCTGAAACCCTGTCCATGTTAAAAAATTGAGGTTTCCCCAACAGCCTTTAATCTGCATACCACCTGAATGAGCCAAACCAGACTGTGACCACTGGAACATGAAGCATCCCTCTGAAATAAAGAAGAAACTCGGAGGAACCGCCTTCTACCACTTAGCCGCAAAAACCTGGAACAACATCCCAAAAGAAATAAGGAACACCAAAGATCACCTGAGAAAGTTGCATTTAGAAGTGTACCCTATAGCCTATGTCTGCATTTAGAAGTTGCGCCCAATAGCCTTGCTCAGTAAAGTTGCATTTGGAAGTGTACCCTATAGCCTTGCTGAGAAAGTTGCATTTAGAAGTTGCGCCCAATAGCCTTGCTTAAAAAAGTTGCATCTTAGAAGTGTACCTATAGCCTTGCTGAGGAAAGTTGCATTTTGAAGTGTACCATATAGCCTTGCGGAGAAAGTTGCATTAAGAAGTTGTGCCCAATAGCCTTGCTGAGAAAGTGTACCCTGTTGCATTTAGAAGTGTACCTTATAGCCTATGTGTGCATCTAGAAGTTGTGCCCAATAGCCTTGCTGAGAAAGTGTACCCTGTTGCATTTAGAAGTGTACCCTATAGCCTATGTGTGCATTTAGAAGTTGTGCCCAATAGCCTCCCTTAGAAAGTTGCTTTTAGAAGTTGTGCCCAATAGCCTCTCTGAGAAAACTGCATTTAAAAGTGTACCCTATAGCCTATATGTGCATTTAGAAGTAGTGCCCAATAGCCTCTCTGAGAAAACTGCATCTAGAAGCGTACCCTATAGCCTATGTGTGCATTTAGAAGTTGCGCCCAATAGCCTTGCTCAGTAAAGTTGCATTTAGAATTGTACCCTATAGCCTTGCTGAGAAAGTTGCATTTAGAAGTTGTGCCCAATAGCCTTGCTGAGAAAGTGTACCCTGTTGCATTTAGAAGTGTCATAGCAAAAACAAAGAGGTGATGGCTGGAAGGTTTAGACTTAATCTTAACCACTGGCAATGCTCTGGGCAACCCTCCAGACCACCGTTCTTCGCCTGCCAAGCCATTACAGAAGGGAAAGACCATATGCAAATCAGGCTTGGCCCCACCCCAAAAGGGGCAGTCCAGCCCGAACTGCTAGGCCACATCCCTTCTGCACGAGACCACAAGCATCCCCAAACATGTTTCGCCCTTGTTGGGGCTCATCAGTGAGGAGTAGCTTGGGTCTCTAGGCCCAGCAGGCACGGGACCCACGTCTGGGCATACCCGTCCCACTCGGGGTGACATAGCAAAAACAAAGAGGTGATGGCTGGAAGGTTTAGACTTAATCTTAACCACTGGCAATGCTCTGGGCAACCCTCCAGACCACCGTTCTTCGCCTGCCAAGCCATTACAGAAGGGAAAGACCATATGCAAATCAGGCTTGGCCCCACCCCAAAAGGGGCAGTCCAGCCCGAACTGCTAGGCCACATCCCTTCTGCACGAGACCACAAGCATCCCCAAACATGTTTCGCCCTTGTTGGGGCTCATCAGTGAGGAGTAGCTTGGGTCTCTAGGCCCAGCAGGCACGGGACCCACGTCTGGGCATACCCGGCCCACTCGGGGTGACATAGCAAAAACAAAGAGGTGATGGCTGGAAGGTTTAGACTTAATCTTAACCACTGGCAATGCTCTGGGCAACCCTCCAGACCACCGTTCTTCGCCTGCCAAGCCATTACAGAAGGGAAAGACCATATGCAAATCAGGCTTGGCCCCACCCCAAAAGGGGCAGTCCAGCCCGAACTGCTAGGCCACATCCCTTCTGCACGAGACCACAAGCATCCCCAAACATGTTTCGCCCTTGTTGGGGCTCATCAGTGAGGAGTAGCTTGGGTCTCTAGGCCCAGCAGGCACGGGACCCACGTCTGGGCATACCCGTCCCACTCGGGGTGACATAGCAAAAACAAAGAGGTGATGGCTGGAAGGTTTAGACTTAATCTTAACCACTGGCAATGCTCTGGGCAACCCTCCAGACCACCGTTCTTCGCCTGCCAAGCCATTACAGAAGGGAAAGACCATATGCAAATCAGGCTTGGCCCCACCCCAAAAGGGGCAGTCCAGCCCGAACTGCTAGGCCACATCCCTTCTGCACGAGACCACAAGCATCCCCAAACATGTTTCGCCCTTGTTGGGGCTCATCAGTGAGGAGTAGCTTGGGTCTCTAGGCCCAGCAGGCACGGGACCCACGTCTGGGCATACCCGTCCCACTCGGGGTGACATAGCAAAAACAAAGAGGTGATGGCTGGAAGGTTTAGACTTAATCTTAACCACTGGCAATGCTCTGGGCAACCCTCCAGACCACCGTTCTTCGCCTGCCAAGCCATTACAGAAGGGAAAGACCATATGCAAATCAGGCTTGGCCCCACCCCAAAAGGGGCAGTCCAGCCCGAACTGCTAGGCCACATCCCTTCTGCACGAGACCACAAGCATCCCCAAACATGTTTCGCCCTTGTTGGGGCTCATCAGTGAGGAGTAGCTTGGGTCTCTAGGCCCAGCAGGCAAGGGACCCACGTCTGGGCATACCCGTCCCACTCGGGGTGACATAGCAAAAACAAAGAGGTGATGGCTGGAAGGTTTAGACTTAATCTTAACCACTGGCAATGCTCTGGGCAACCCTCCAGACCACCGTTCTTCGCCTGCCAAGCCATTACAGAAGGGAAAGACCATATGCAAATCAGGCTTGGCCCCACCCCAAAAGGGGCAGTCCAGCCCGAACTGCTAGGCCACATCCCTTCTGCACGAGACCACAAGCATCCCCAAACATGTTTCGCCCTTGTTGGGGCTCATCAGTGAGGAGTAGCTTGGGTCTCTAGGCCCAGCAGGCACGGGACCCACGTCTGGGCATACCCGTCCCACTCGGGGTGACATAGCAAAAACAAAGAGGTGATGGCTGGAAGGTTTAGACTTAATCTTAACCACTGGCAATGCTCTGGGCAACCCTCCAGACCACCGTTCTTCGCCTGCCAAGCCATTACAGAAGGGAAAGACCATATGCAAATCAGGCTTGGCCCCACCCCAAAAGGGGCAGTCCAGCCCGAACTGCTAGGCCACATCCCTTCTGCACGAGACCACAAGCATCCCCAAACATGTTTCGCCCTTGTTGGGGCTCATCAGTGAGGAGTAGCTTGGGTCTCTAGGCCCAGCAGGCACGGGACCCACGTCTGGGCATACCCGTCCCACTCGGGGTGACATAGCAAAAACAAAGAGGTGATGGCTGGAAGGTTTAGACTTAATCTTAACCACTGGCAATGCTCTGGGCAACCCTCCAGACCACCGTTCTTCGCCTGCCAAGCCATTACAGAAGGGAAAGACCATATGCAAATCAGGCTTGGCCCCACCCCAAAAGGGGCAGTCCAGCCCGAACTGCTAGGCCACATCCCTTCTGCACGAGACCACAAGCATCCCCAAACATGTTTCGCCCTTGTTGGGGCTCATCAGTGAGGAGTAGCTTGGGTCTCTAGGCCCAGCAGGCACGGGACCCACGTCTGGGCATACCCGTCCCACTCGGGGTGACATAGCAAAAACAAAGAGGTGATGGCTGGAAGGTTTAGACTTAATCTTAACCACTGGCAATGCTCTGGGCAACCCTCCAGACCACCGTTCTTCGCCTGCCAAGCCATTACAGAAGGGAAAGACCATATGCAAATCAGGCTTGGCCCCACCCCAAAAGGGGCAGTCCAGCCCGAACTGCTAGGCCACATCCCTTCTGCACGAGACCACAAGCATCCCCAAACATGTTTCGCCCTTGTTGGGGCTCATCAGTGAGGAGTAGCTTGGGTCTCTAGGCCCAGCAGGCACGGGACCCACGTCTGGGCATACCCGTCCCACTCGGGGTGACATAGCAAAAACAAAGAGGTGATGGCTGGAAGGTTTAGACTTAATCTTAACCACTGGCAATGCTCTGGGCAACCCTCCAGACCACCGTTCTTCGCCTGCCAAGCCATTACAGAAGGGAAAGACCATATGCAAATCAGGCTTGGCCCCACCCCAAAAGGGGCAGTCCAGCCCGAACTGCTAGGCCACATCCCTTCTGCACGAGACCACAAGCATCCCCAAACATGTTTCGCCCTTGTTGGGGCTCATCAGTGAGGAGTAGCTTGGGTCTCTAGGCCCAGCAGGCACGGGACCCACGTCTGGGCATACCCGTCCCACTCGGGGTGACATAGCAAAAACAAAGAGGTGATGGCTGGAAGGTTTAGACTTAATCTTAACCACTGGCAATGCTCTGGGCAACCCTCCAGACCACCGTTCTTCGCCTGCCAAGCCATTACAGAAGGGAAAGACCATATGCAAATCAGGCTTGGCCCCACCCCAAAAGGGGCAGTCCAGCCCGAACTGCTAGGCCACATCCCTTCTGCACGAGACCACAAGCATCCCCAAACATGTTTCGCCCTTGTTGGGGCTCATCAGTGAGGAGTAGCTTGGGTCTCTAGGCCCAGCAGGCACGGGACCCACGTCTGGGCATACCCGTCCCACTCGGGGTGACATAGCAAAAACAAAGAGGTGATGGCTGGAAGGTTTAGACTTAATCTTAACCACTGGCAATGCTCTGGGCAACCCTCCAGACCACCGTTCTTCGCCTGCCAAGCCATTACAGAAGGGAAAGACCATATGCAAATCAGGCTTGGCCCCACCCCAAAAGGGGCAGTCCAGCCCGAACTGCTAGGCCACATCCCTTCTGCACGAGACCACAAGCATCCCCAAACATGTTTCGCCCTTGTTGGGGCTCATCAGTGAGGAGTAGCTTGGGTCTCTAGGCCCAGCAGGCACGGGACCCACGTCTGGGCATACCCGTCCCACTCGGGGTGACATAGCAAAAACAAAGAGGTGATGGCTGGAAGGTTT
Organism: Ambystoma mexicanum; assembly: GCF_040938575.1. Lineage (NCBI taxonomy): Eukaryota > Metazoa > Chordata > Amphibia > Caudata > Ambystomatidae > Ambystoma > Ambystoma mexicanum. The sequence continues at coordinate 978,271,222 of NC_090924.1, forward strand.
AGACTTAATCTTAACCACTGGCAATGCTCTGGGCAACCCTCCAGACCACCGTTCTTCGCCTGCCAAGCCATTACAGAAGGGAAAGACCATATGCAAATCAGGCTTGGCCCCACCCCAAAAGGGGCAGTCCAGCCCGAACTGCTAGGCCACATCCCTTCTGCACGAGACCACAAGCATCCCCAAACATGTTTCGCCCTTGTTGGGGCTCATCAGTGAGGAGTAGCTTGGGTCTCTAGGCCCAGCAGGCACGGGACCCACGTCTGGGCATACCCGTCCCACTCGGGGTGACATAGCAAAAACAAAGAGGTGATGGCTGGAAGGTTTAGACTTAATCTTAACCACTGGCAATGCTCTGGGCAACCCTCCAGACCACCGTTCTTCGCCTGCCAAGCCATTACAGAAGGGAAAGACCATATGCAAATCAGGCTTGGCCCCACCCCAAAAGGGGCAGTCCAGCCCGAACTGCTAGGCCACATCCCTTCTGCACGAGACCACAAGCATCCCCAAACATGTTTCGCCCTTGTTGGGGCTCATCAGTGAGGAGTAGCTTGGGTCTCTAGGCCCAGCAGGCACGGGACCCACGTCTGGGCATACCCGTCCCACTCGGGGTGACATAGCAAAAACAAAGAGGTGATGGCTGGAAGGTTTAGACTTAATCTTAACCACTGGCAATGCTCTGGGCAACCCTCCAGACCACCGTTCTTCGCCTGCCAAGCCATTACAGAAGGGAAAGACCATATGCAAATCAGGCTTGGCCCCACCCCAAAAGGGGCAGTCCAGCCCGAACTGCTAGGCCACATCCCTTCTGCACGAGACCACAAGCATCCCCAAACATGTTTCGCCCTTGTTGGGAAGTTATGCCCAATAGCCTTGCTCAGTAAAGTTGCATTTGGAAGTGTACCCTATAGCCTTGCTGAGAAAGTTGCATTTAGAAGTGTACCCTATAGCCTTGCTGAGAAAATTGCATTTAGAAATTGCGCCCAATAGCCTTGCTGAGAAAAGTTGCATTTTAGAAGTGTACCTATAGCCTTGCTGAGGAAAGTTGCATTTAAAAGTGTACCCTATAGCCTTGCTGAGAAAGTTGCATTTAGAAGTTGTGCCCAATAGCGTTGCTGAGAAAGTGTACCCTGTTGCGTTTAGAAATGTACCCTATAACCTATGTGTGCATCTAGAAGTTGTGCCCAATAGCCTCTCTGAGGAAAGTTGCGTTTAGAAGTTCTGTCCAAAGCCTCTCTGAGGAAAAGTTGCATTTAGAAGTGTTCCCTATAGCCTCTCGGAGGAATAGTTGCATTTAGAAGTGTACCCTACTGCCTCTCTGAGGAATAGTTGCATTTAGAAGTGTACCCTACAGCCTCTCTGAGGAAAAGTTGCATTTAGAAGTGTACCCTATAGCCTCTCTGAGGAAAGTTGCATTTAGAAGTGTACCCTATAGCCTGCGTGTGTATGTAGAAGTTGTGCCCAATAATCTCTCTGAGGAAAGTTACATTTAGAAGTTGTGCTCAATAGCCTCTTCTGAGAAAGGTTGCATTTAGAAGTGTACCCAATAGCTTATGTGTGTATTTAGAAGTTGTGCCCAATAGCCTCTCAGAGGAAAAGCTGAGAAAGTTGCATTTGGAAGTTGCACCCAATAGCCTCTCTGAGGAAATGGTGCATTTAGAAGTTGTGCCCAATAGCCTCTCCAGAAAGTTGCATTTAGAAGTGTACCCAACACCCTATGTGTGTATTTAGAAGTTGTGCCCAACAGCCTCTTTCTTGGAGAAAAGCTGCATTTAGAAGGTGTACCCAATAGCCACCTGGAAAAGTTGCACCTAAAAGTGTACCCAATAGCCTATGTGTCTATTGAGAAGTTGTGCCCAACAGCCTCTCTGAGAAAAGTTACATTAGAAGTGTACCCTATAGCCTTTATGAGCCCAACAGCACTTAGAAGCTGTGCACAATAGCCTATGCGTGTGTCTAGAAGTTGAGCCCAATAGCCTCTCTGAGAAAAGCTGCATTTAGAAGGTGAACCCAATAGCCACCCGGAAAAGTTGCACCTAATCGTGTACCCAATAGCCTATGTGTCTATTGAGAAGTAGTGCCCAACAGCCTCTCTCTTGGAGAAAAGCTGCATTTAGAAGGTGTACCCAATAGCCACCTGGAAAAGTTGCACCTAAAAGTGTACCCAATAGCCTATGTGTCTATTGAGAAGTTGTGCCCAACAGCCTCTCCGAGGAAAGTTGCATTTAGAAGTGTTCCCTATAGCCTTCTGAGCCCAACAGCATTTAGAAGCTGTGCCCAATAACCTATAAGTGTATTTAGGAGTTGTACCAATAGCCTCTCTGAGAAAAGTTGCATTTAGTAGTTTACCCTATAGCATTTCGAAGTGTGCTCAAAAGCAGTTGTGCCCAATAGCCTCTCTGAGAAAAGTTGCATTTAGAAGTGTACCCTTTAGCCTAGGTGTGTATTTAGAAGTTGTGCCCAATAGCCTCTCTGAGAAAAGTTGCATTTTAGAAGTGTAGCGTTTAGCCTAGGTGTGTATTTAGAAATTGTGCCCAATAGCCTCTCTGAGAAAGTTGCATTTGAAATGTGCCCAATAGCCTCTCTCTGAATTTAGAAACGTGCCTGTGAAACGGTAACTAATAATCTAATGCAAAGTTGATTTAGATCCATGCCTAATACTCCCCGAGTATAAAGTTGAATTGAAAGAAGTCCACCAACTAGCGTGCTCTATTCAATCCTATTAGTATAACTAACAGTGTAGCTGTGTAATGTAGAATTCAAAACGGTGACTAATAATATAATACCCACTCTAAGCAAATTGAATCTAGAGTCTAACTGAATATCTTCACTGTGGACAGGCGAACTTAGAAGTGCTCCCAATAAAGTAATATCATCTCTGTCTACAACCGTATCTAGAAAGCAATAAATAGTCTAGTATCATCTTTGAGCAGTTGAACCTGGAACTGTGCCTAAAAGCGTGTCACCTCCGATCTTAGAACTACAATCAGAAAGCCCTCCTAAATCAACCTAAAACTCACACCAATCATGAGTGCACCCACTCCACCAGAGTCTGTCAGAAATGACCCCCGTGGACCACCCCCACTCTCCGATCTGCCTTCACTTCCGTCCCCCCACTCCCAAATCACCCGACCCTCCTTCGCACTCCCTGCCATTCCCCTCTCCAAACACCAAGCAAGGGGGGCACGATGGCGAGCCACTCACCCTAAGGCCACTCATCCCCCGAACCCCTCGCCCGACCCACCAGCATTACCCATACCCGCTCCCCCCACTATCATACCTGGCACACCCCTCCCTGCAATCACCCAACCCCCGCCTTGCCCTCATACCCCTGCCACCTCCCCCCCGACCGCACCCTTTCCCCTCCCTAAAGACTGCACGCCTAGCCCTAGCAAGAACCGAAGCTGCGTCCTTCTCCCCCTCTGACCCCCCCTACCCTCTCTCACACACCAGTCGCAGCAAAGAAACTAAAGAGGAAACGTTCCTGGTCCCCCTCAATCTCTCAGCACTCCTCGCCTTCCCTGTCTCGACCCACCACCTCTCTCCCGCAATCTCCTCCTTCCCCCGTGGCTTCTCCCTTCCTGAAACCCCTCTCCCTTGACTTCTCATCAACTACAACTGAAACTCCTAACCGCCCACACCCCACCTTCAAATCCCCCAACCCAAACCCGAACATCCTATCACACGCAGCCACCCAACCCCGCCCGAAGCCTGCCAAATTTTCTGCTCGCCGGCTATTTCCATCCAGCATCACCCACCCTACCCCTCTCCCTCCACCATCTCCCCCACCACCCCATCCCGCTCCAGCACCGAGACCACCCATGGCCGCCGATGTGAACTGTATCCTATTTAACGCCCGATCTGTAGCAAAAAACAGACATTGCATCTTTGACCTCCTCGCCTCTGTCAAACCAGACCTAGCTTTCATCACCGAAACCTGGTTCTCTGACGACTTCGGCCCAATCGCTAATGAAGCCTTTCCACCTGACTACTCCCTCATCCCACTGAACCGTCCGCCCAGAGGGGGGGGGGGGGGGGTAGCATTCGTCTTCAAATCTCTATCCGCGCCTCAATCATCGACAACCAACCCTCCATTCCATCCTGCGAATCTCTCCTCGTTAAACTATCCCTCTCCCCGTCGCTCTCACACAGCTTCCTAATAATCTACAGGCCCCCTGGCTACGATAGACATTTCGCGAACAACCTTTGCGATTCTATTGCCACCCTCCAACTAAACCATCCCAACCTCACCCTTCTTGGAGACTTCAACTACAAGGCCGAAATCCGGAAAGCAAAAAAAGCCCATTACAACACCCGAATCCTAAATTGCAATAACGCAAGCAAAGAACTTCACAAAATCATCTCCGAATTCACCAATCCGGCTTGTAACACGACCGTCCCGACCCCGTCACAATCACTGTGTGACTCACTCTCCCTCCATTTTTACACCACGGCTATCGAAAGAACAAAAACTCACCACCAAACTGGCTCTCCTACAGCCACCAGGCAATCCTCTGCCCCTACCGGCCAGCCCATCAGCTGCGACCTCCATGCAACCAACGTTCGAATCCTTTAGTCCAATATCACCAGAACAGTTTCTCAAACTTCTATCTGCCCGCAAACCATCTGGATCACCACTGGACGCTTGCCCAGCCACAACCCTTAAAGAAATGTTTGCTTCCACCTGCGCAGGAGAACACGCAAGATCTATCATAAATGCCTCCCTTTCCTCCGGTATCTTTCCAGACGCATTCAAAATGGTGCATGTCAAACCTCTAATTAAAAAACCCTCGCTCGACCCTCTCGAGCCCAAAAACTACCGCCCCATCTCAAACACCAGGTTCCTTGCCAAACTCATTGACCAAACCGCCTATTCTCAACTAAATGCCTTTGTCGAAGCCAACAATCTCCTAGACCCCGTCCAATCAGGTTTCAGAACACGTCACGGAACTGAAACTACCCTAACCTCAATCTGGGATGACCTTAAAATGACAGCAGACTCCGCTGATGAGCACACGCACCTTTTGACTCTCTTCACTCTCTCTACTGACCCGAACTTCGGTTCCCAAAGGCGTTCAACCTACCAGCGCCTTCAGACCATGGTATATAAGGCGCTATATAAATGCAAAATAACAATAACAATAACCTTAAATTCAGAAAATTACTAAAAACCTGGCTCTTCAACACCAGAGACTAAAACCGAAACAATAAGACAAAATGACTAAACAGGAAAGGACATTGACAAGCTCCCAAAACCGACTGAGAAGCACTCAGGGCACTGGGAGGGGTGACGCCGGACTGAGTGGTTCACATGCGAGACCCATGGAGACAGAGGCAACAACCCCAGCCAATCCTTACCATCCCCAACCGCCCGTTTAGCTACAACTAGTTACCACTGGGTTGTGAAACTGGCGAGATACCACCAAATACCACACCAACTGAGGTATGGACACTGGCAGGTGCACTAGCCATGTCGGTGGGGGTGAGGAACATGCAAGGTTGTTGAGGGAGCAGGCGGAGGAGGCAGTGAGATGTTCAAGGGGCCTCAAATGCAAAATGGGCACGGACCTTCAGAAGCACAGGGTGCCCAATCACCCCATCGGGTGAGATTACACAAGCCCAACTGGTCAATTCAGGATAGAGATGCCAACTAACCAAAACCACTAACAATTTCCTCCTCTGCATACACCTCTCAAATTCCAAACCAAACACAACCACAAACCTCCAGCACAACAAGCCGCACAAACTTCACTACACTGCAACAACAAAACAACAAACACACATAGACTCGCACATCAGTACACAACGACTACCGGCCGCATACACCCCAGGCCCAGCCGACGGACCCACCGGGCTGAGGCTGCCAACAGCACATCACTGCACTCTTGCACTTTTCCAGCCTCCTCGCACTAACTCACCTTCCCTCCCTCTTTCAGAGCCGCCAGAGCGCCAGGGGACCACTCCGGTGGTGATAGTGTGCGGTACAAATGTCCTTTAACATTAACATTAACATATACAACGTTCTTTGAAAACACCCACAGACTGAGCATATCTTGAACGAGAGGGATAGAAAACTGGAAATAGCAGTCTGGAACAACTAAATGCAGCAGAAGTTGAAAACTTTGGGACAAAGGCCATAGGAGGTAGGCATCCCTGAGAACTGAGGATGCTACCTAATCTCCTCCAGAGAGGAGGATGACCATTCTGTCTATGCATACAATCATCAATTTACAATCTGGAATGTAGCAGGTGACATTCAATAGCCCGGAAAACATCCAAAAAGGAACCAGATGATTCTGGGAGCAAGAAGATGTGGAAAGATCATCCACTCCCTTTCTGAGCGGAAAGAGCGATTTATTTAGTTTTATATACTTACAGCAATATTGATTTATATACGACATAAAACATCATAAGATAACAGTATTAAAAATGTATAAAAGAGATAATAGATAAAAACACATCCATAAAATTGTACCTATAAAGCAAATAACAGTATGCAATTGACTATCCTAGCAATCCTCATTAAAAAAGCCATACCAGGGAGATACATGGTTAAAACAAAGTACATCATCTTAATTTCATAAAATTGCAACTCTCTTGGCATTTCCAATAAAATGTAACCATAAAATAATAGCTTTATTTCCCTCCATAAATTGTGACCATAACAGAGCCAACTCAGTGCAATCAATTTCATTATTAAACATCTTCAGAAATATCTCTCGTAGAATGCGCAGGCCTTCACAGCCAAACATATGTTCAAAGGTTTCGACAACATCATCACTGCAAAGTCTACAAAGTCGTTCTCCTTGAGCATCCCTATATACCCCCCCCCTTGATCTTCACCAGATCACTAAAGTTACATTTTAAAAGCAGATATTGTCTAATCACATTACAGTTAGGAAATACGACAACATATGCTGGCCTGGATCACGCTTCTGAAGATTGGTAATAGAGGGACTGTTATTTGACCTGGAGGCTAACTGGACGAGATGACTCTCATAGCAGAATCTGTGCAGCTTACATTTCAGTCTACATTTAATAGTGGGAACAGATGTGGCCCTTTCCAGGTTATTCAATAAGCCATAGCCCTCTCCCGGACCAGGTACCAGACGTCACAATAAAGAGCTTTCCATCTCTCAACAAACCATGATTGAATGAGGCAATTGTTCGCCGATGAATTGTATTCTCTGGCCCACTCTTACGTTACGGATTCCATTGCAAACATAAATGGCTATTTTGGGAGTTGAATCCATCCTGGCTTAAGGGAGGAACACTCTGGGCGATCCCTGTGCCCTATTTTCTCGAGAGCAATTGTTGTGCCGATATGATTTGGAGCGGTCTGGGAACTATGTAGTCACATTCCCGAGGAAGCCTCTGCAATGGGCATGTTTTCAACTACATCAACCCATTAAAGGGAAGAAGCAGCGCCAGTGTCTTCTGCCCTGTCCATGTACCAGTTAAGCATATGGATGTTCCATCTAGCTGCTATCACCTTGTGACAGCATGACATCTGAGAGTGTGAAATATTTTTAACATTAAATAACTATGGAAAGTCTGTCTCTGGAAGTGAGAGATCTGCTAATCGAATATCACTTCCATAATGCGCCATGCTGAAAAGTATAGTACAAACATGTAACTCTGCTAAATCGGGCTATTGACACCCCTCAGCAGATAGAACACATGTTGCCAGCAGCCAGGGCCTACCGTTAACAGTGGGCAGCTCTAATCCATAATTCTAAAAGGCCAATTAAAACCTAAAAATAAGTCATGTCTAGTTTTGACATGGTGGTCTCTAGGAATTTGTATCTATACTGGTCAAAACCTATTTGTGTCATTTTATTGTCAGCTAGGCTGCAAAGGACTCCTTTAACTGGCAAGGCCTTGTGTGTATAAGCATCTAAGACTGGGTTTCACTCTAAACAACCTTTAGGGCCCAGCCCGGAACCCCCCTCTCCTTTGATCTCTCTGGGAAGGCTTTTCACCTTCTCCAGCAGACAAAGAACATCCTCACCGGTTCGCAGGGGACCATTGCTTCAAAGGCCCTGCCAGGAGAAAGGAGATCTCACACCAACGTGGCAATTACCAGAGACTCTTTGATACAAAGCAGAAAGAAGAGAGGGCAATGTAAGAGTAGTCAGGGGAGAAGTACAAGTCCAGAGAAGGGCCACACAATCTTGGATTCTTCCATGGCTCCCACACTCCCTGCGCCGCTCCCCACTTCCTGCAGACAAAGCACTTTGGGGCGCCGACAACTAGCTCTGAACAAAGCAGCCAGGTTTGGACACTTACAAGAAGGCTAGAAGGGAACCAATCCACTGTTGCATGGTCCCTATTTAAGGAGATAAGACCACTTCCTTCTGTTGAATCATCTTTGGACTCGAGAACAAAAAGGATTTGATCTGGAACTTTATAAGTTAGATAAGGACTTCCGAAAAAAGAGCAGGCTCTTTCCCTTCTGGGGAACATTTACAGTGATCTGTTGTCTGGTCAAGGCCTGCTGCAAGCTGAGACCACTGGCACCCAAAAGCCTGCTCACTTCAGGGGACCGTCCGTGCAAGTGCACTCTGACAATGGTCCTGGGTGAGAAGTGAACAAGTACCTACCTTGCAGGATTCCCCAGCAAAATGAAAAAAGCCTGTAGCTGCCCACAGGAAACCCACGTGCACTCTAGTCGGACCAAGTCCTTCTATACACTACTCCAAAACACTTTTAAGGCTACATCTCATGTGCAAAACACACATTTTAATGATAGAAAACTCAGAAAACAAATTCATACAAAAATAGTGGTTACAGTTTGGCCCAGAGGCTGGGCTATCAAAGTTCTGAGAAACAAAGTTACAAAGGTTTTTTCTTAAACTAATCAAACACAGTTCAAGAATAAAATTAAAAAACAAGTGTTCAGTGGACACACTTAAATTGATCATATGTGACTTTTTGGCTGCAGTCAACTCAAAGGGGTATATATAGATATATATATTAGCCAACGCATTTCGAATATTACACAATATCCATCTTTAGGGCTTTGAGTTGTCTTTCTGACCCAATTCTAGTTTCTTATTTTCATCTGTTCACCTGGAAGTATGTGATAAATTATAGTTAGCCTAGGGGCATTCTCCTTAATGTTTAGCTAAAAATTCAGATACAAGACAATTCGTAACTAACCTCTACTCATAGTCAGGAGTGAGTCTGACCTACAAGAGAAGATACTATATTACTTTTAAGATTTTAACTACAAAAAAATGCATTATACCGGTACCTCAAGCAAGACACACAACTCAGTCTGTATAGGATTACCCAGTGCACTCACCCAGCTTCTAACGACACTCACTTGCCGGATTTTCAGAAGTTCTTCAAAGAATCTTTGTGGTATCCTATTGAGATATAGCTGTCAACAAAAACCCAATATGTCTCTTAGTCTGAATCCCCAAGTCATGGACCTTGCGACACCAAATCAATCATGAGTGGCCCATGGTGTTGTAATATTATAAGTGCTTGCGTTCAGAAGGACAACAGCGCCGTATTGCACATGTCCCTGCCAGACGGGAACCATGCCACATGTGCCCATGAAAGCCTCAACTATCAAATGTAATTACCATCCATTATATATATATCCTGTACCACGGTACCGAAGCACTCGCGTGGGCCCGAGAGTCCAAGCTCCTCCGCATAGGAAACAAACTGTTACCATAACGACCATGGCAAAGTTACTGTGCGCATTTGAGCGCTTCGTGGTATTACAATTTCAAAGACAAAATGTCAAAGTAAGGCTGCATTACAGCTATCTTCCCTCTCACTTACTTATGGGCATTACATCTGCGGAGTGTGAGGCAGGAGACCGGAAGTACCAGTCGGGGGCCCAACGGCCGTGTTTGTAGCAGAAGTTCTTCTTCTTAATTAACGAAAGCGTGGGAGGACCCACGTAGGCGCTTCCCCATCCAAAAGGATGATGTGCACCACACCCACCAATCAATCAACACACAGCCCACACTTCCACACAAACCACCAGCTACCCAACCACAAACAAACACCCCCCTCCAACGCACACCACCAGCTACCGTACCACAAACGCACACACCCCTCCACTCAAAACACCAACTAGCGAGCCCCGGAGACCCGCGCGCAGACACGCGGGACCCCGGCCTGTATGCCTGCACATGCGCTTCAGGCGAGGCTCCCACTACCTCGCACCGCGCCCAGGACAACCGACCGCCCCCAATCCAACACCACCAGCAACCCCACCGCAAACAAACGCCCCCACCAACGCTCACCACCAGCTACCGCACCCCAAACACACACTCCCCTCCACTCCACTCAAAACACCATCCAGCGAGCCCAGGAGACCGGCCGACTGCGACCTTCCTTCGGCATCTCCAAGCAGCTCCCACGACCACTTCCCAACCCCTTGTAGCAGAAGTCACCATGGCAACAACCATTGTGCATGCGCGAAAGCGTCACACCAAAGCAGCGGCCATCTTGGAATGACCACAGGCGCCTCCAAAGCACAGGCTGAAAGAATGTCAAAAGAACCTGTTAAATATCCTTCTCCATCTTATCACCATGTTGAAACCTAAATACTGGGAGGGTCTACATCACAATTAGGGACGATCCTGGCTGTGAATCTCAGGTTGATAAAATGTTCTCCAACAGCATGTCTAACACCAGGAAGACCCAAATCCCCCTAGTACAATGTCACGGGGGAAAAGGAATATCCATTAATTACACAGTCATATAAAACCAGAAACGTTAACATGTGGGTTGCAATCCACCTCGCAGGTCATGCCGGTGTACATTCTGTGGGATACAGTACGGGAGCCTTTTGCTCACAATCAACACTTCACGGTTAAAAGGTCAAGATGACCCTACAATGTTGCTCGTCTGGGGTCGTGACTAGCGCACATGGTGTGAGGAGGCAGCTCTGCTGAGCTCTCGTCCGTGATCCTGCAAATGATCCTGCTGCGGCATTTAAACCACAAATTTACTAAAACTACATGCTGATATTAGTGGAAGAACCCCTCGCCCACCACCCGGTGTGATTTTCGACACGGACAAGACCCTGGAAGTCCCCACGGAGACTCTCCTAAGTGAACCCCCTGCACCCACAAAATGGCACCGATGGTCAGCAGAGGACTCCCGAGGCGAGTGTAACCCCGCAGAGCCCCGCCGGACACTGGCTCGCACAGAGACCACATAACGGACCAAGAGTCTTCACCTCCAACCCTGCCTGAATCCCGTCTGAATGCCCGCATCACCCGCTAGAACTCCTGCACCCACGCTGCCAAATGAGCCGCGGCCAGCTGCCTGCGGTGGGCGGCTCTTCGGTGAGGGGACAGGACAGAAAGAAGGCTCCCCCGACTGTCACTACACTGATCCCACGGGAGTCCAGGGAGGGGAACTGCTGAGATCGCGGAGAACGGGACACTGCTGTTGAGCCCCAAGGCGTATCCAGGGAGCAGGAGCCCAGCTGGGACAGATGACTGAACAACACCACAACATCCAGGTACGCGGCGCACCCGCCCTGTCTCCCTTGGCACATCAGAGGCATCCCCCAAACTTGTAGAAGGGGAAGGAGACTTAGAAGCAGTGGGGGCACACTACCAACATTGAGGGCTGTATGCACTGTACCTGTAGGCGCACATGTGAGGAGGTGTTGGGGGCGAGGAAACACTTACACCACAACTCCCACACGCTGAAGGACATTTCTGCCTCGGTCTGCTAAGCACGTCTATACGGCCCATATCACCGTGAATAAGGCAGGAGCTCAAGGCTCAGAAACGCTGCCCACACTGCCGACTGGTATCAGAGGCCTCCGGTACAATGGCGCGCCAACACTAAAATGTCCACTAAAGAGCATTTCGGGAACTGCACATGGTCAGCCTGCCTACGATGAGGGGGGGACATCTCCCTACTCCTCCCTACGCTCTCATCTTGTGGATCACCTTGCGGGCACCAATCCTCTCACCGCCCGAACATCTCTACCTTGGGGAGAACAGCGTTGACCGGCGCCACACATAACATTGTCAGGAGGCCACCCACACGAAGGAGCACTCATCTGCGGGCGCTCTGCATGGACAGCCACAGAGGGGCTGTGACCACCTCAGCATATGCATGCGTCCACCCACTAGACACAGTCAGCGGAAGGTGCTCCTATACACCCCCACGGAGAGGGAGACTACCCAATGACACTACTGCAGCCCCGTTGAGGCACCAGAACCGTGACGAGAACCTCACTTATGGCCCTTACTTCCCTACTCAGGTCACTAGCACAGCGGACTAGTGGTGGACGCATTGCGAGCGCTCTGGTGCATTGGTCACACACCGGGCACAACAGTGCAGCGGCACAGCACATTTGGATAGCACCTGGCTCACCAAACAAAGACCACCGTACCCGTGGTTCCACCCCGTCCACAGCTAGACCACCCCAAATCGACATAGCTGTGATCAGAGTAGGCGTCAGGACCTGTACTCCTGAAACTGCTTCATCCCTAATTCAGTCGGCAGGCACTGAAGGCCGCTGGTTAATATCCCATAGGAGCCTTGATACGCGGAACAGACGCGGCACGGAGCACCAGGGAGTCCTGAGGAATCGAATCACCCTGAAATCACTGGAAGTGACCCCTCTTTGCGCTGGTGCCCTCCCCGCACAATTTCGTGCTACTGCATCAGATACTCAATCCTGCCACCGGCAAGCAGCAGACGAATCTCAACGCACTTCAAAAGGCAATGTCCCCCACCAAGGGTAAATCCAAATCGTCCATAATGGATTCCTTCTCGGCGGCCAAGCCAAAGACGCAGCCGCAACAGGAGACTCCCGAGCGCCAAGAACCGCACTCCTCGGACGACAACTCCAAAGATGCCCAGGTGCTGCAAGCCATCGCTGCCTTGAGAACATTCATTGATACAAAAATAGACTAGGTTAAGTCTGACATGCAGCTGATGGACCAAGACGCCCGCAAATTGGCAGATACAGGACTCCACAAAACCATTGAGACGACGACCAACCCGAAAGCCAAGGTACAAGAACTGGAAAGGAAAGTGCCACACCTAGAGGCGGGGTTCGAGGACGCGGAGGGGCGCGCACGCCGCAACATCATCCGCATTTTAGGAATCCCTGAGGACATGGAAGGGTTAAACGCGACGGAATTCGTGGAGGCCATGTTACAACAAGAAATTGGCGTCGCCCAGCTGTTTCAGGGCTTCTCGTGGAGAGAGCCCACAGATCACTACAAAAGAGGCCCCCACCGGGCTCTTACCCACGCCCAATGATTGCAAAAAGTTTGAATTTCCGGGACAGAGAAATAATACTTTGTTATTCACGAGAAGTGGGGGCAATAAAAAGTGGCGAGTCCAAGATTGGCATCTACCCAGACTATACGCCTACAGTACAACGTGCCAGGAACTCTTTTGTGCCAGTCAAGGAAAGGCTCCGAAAACTAAACCTTAAATACATGCTTCTATATCCAACACATCTCAAGGTACTCTACAAGGGGAAAACAGTATTCCTGGAAACACCAGCTGCAGCTAACGTGGATGGAACACAACGGACTGGCCGGAGACGAAGAACCCATTACATGAGCACCTTGAGAATGAGTGGGTGGGCGGGATCGCACTTGAGTCAATGGACAACACAAGCAGCTGCGGCCCTATGACCACAGCGCCAGGTTCAATTGCCACCTTGTCTCCTTGATTGCCAGTTCGGACGGCGAGTCCGCTGGGCCACACGCACAGCGGACTAGAACCCACCCCATGAGAGACTTGTGCATGCCTGGTGCCAGCACATCACCCGCGCCGAATGACCTGAACAGGTCCAGACGGCGAGGGGGCACCCAAGCGCTGCCACCCTATGGCATCTGCTGGGAGCAGTTGTTTGTTTATGTTTTTTTTCTTTAGGTTATTGTTATGCTGCATGCTCAGTTAGCACACCTACACCCAGCCCACAGAAAGTTCATTGCAGGCCAGTTGCCAGCACTTTCCTCATGCCAGACGAACTGGACAGGATCAGATGGCCAGGGGCACCTGAGCGCCATCATTCCACGGTGGCTGCTAGGAGTAGTTGTTCATCGTTATTGTTTGTTTTTCCGCCCACAATTGCGGGAGTTAGGACAGTTGCGGAATCTCCAGAATAAATTGAGCTCGGTGCGGGAGGGCGGGTGACATCAGACCCGTTGGGAATAGATTCCACCAGCCGGACTGTCAGGAGGGATCGTAAAGTAGTCCCTCAGAGGCGTGTAGGGGGTGGTGGGCGGCCGCCCTTGCAAGGGGCTTCAACACCAATATGGCTGCGCAAATCACAGTGTTAACCTGGAATGTTCAGGGTTTGGGCACCTACCTCTGTAGGAACAGTTTAAAATCATACCTAACAAAAAACGGGTTGAGATAGCCCTATTACAAGAGACTCATCTAACTGGTGAGGGCACGACCAACCTAAAGGAGCGCTGGGGAGGTCATGGGTTTGGAGCGGGCTACTCCAGGTTTGCACGAGGGGTGTTCACGTGGATCAGCCCCCAAATCCCTTTCAAGTTGCTCAAGGAAGAATCAGACCCAGAAGGCAGATACGTGATAGTGCGGGGACACATAGAACAGGTAGAGGTGTGCCTAGTGAACTCCTACTTCCCCAACTGCAACATCCCTGCCCACTTAGAGCTACTATACACCAAAGTAACCTATCACAGAAACAGCTTTTTCATATGGGGGGGGGGGACTTCAATTGTGTCCATGGCCTAGACCTAGACAGATCTACACCTCCCCCAAATCGAGCTACAGCGGCCTCCACTGCGCTGAACTCAGCCCTGGAAAGGCTAGACCTGGTAGACGTCTGGTGAGAATTACATCCGGGGAGGCGGGGCCACTCCTATTATTCATCCCCGCACAATCTCTACACCAGGATAGAGCACATACTTACGGGCAGGGAGTGTCTTGTCCACATAGACTCGGCACAATATTTGGGGCGATCCATATTTGACCACTCGCCACTACTGGTACAATGGAATATAACGGGCCCCAGAACCCCGATCCCGCTGCGGAGGATGCCAATCGAGGCCCTGCAAGACCCGGCATTCAAAAACGACCTCCAAGAATCTTCGGAGGTGCACCAAACGTGAGACACTCAGAGCACAAGGGCAGCCCATGCACCGCAACACTTGAGGAGCACTACAGCCCCTGAGAAGCAAGGCGCAGTGGGTTAAGTAAACCCTCCAGGGATCAGCAAGGGATCCCTGCCGACCACAAATTACAGGCGGAGAAGGAAGCACTGCAATAGGCCCACGCCGCAAGAGGTAACAAACAGGGATAAAGTGGGGCCATGCGATCCTGAGGCTACAGAGGAGAGGGCACTGCAAGCAGTTCCCGTTGGAGCACAGGATAGCACAGTTGCGCGTCCGGGCGCTGCGCACGGCTACATCGGGAGCGGGGAGAAACACACTGCGAGTACCGCTTACATTACTGATTGGGGCATGGTCTCATCAAGAACTGCATTAAAGACCTAGGGCTCATGGAAGGTGCACAGGGGAAAATGACTGCTGGAGCCTGCTACCGCCAATAATTATTGGCTGCAGAGGTGGCCGCACTAAGCGCTACGGCTTACCCTCGCGTAATACGGCTCGACCCGAGGCACTGGGCCACAAAAAAGGGGCAAGAAAGGAGCTAGAACCTGGAGAAGTCCGTCAGCTAACGCTCCCTCAACGAACGGGGGGCCCGCTGGAAGCTGACTCACACGGGCATTCATGTACCCCATTGAAGGATACTGCCCCTGAGCACGCTACACATTATGCTGCGCCTAAGGGACTGAAGGCAGAGTTTAGTTTAGTTTCTTTATTTATACAGAGCGCCGAACCCTGAGGTAACTGGGCGCCAGAGACTTAGACAAGAACAACAGGTTACAAGAAGTTACATATTATGCAGGCATGGATAGTAGCGATAAGTGCATGTGACACTCAGTTGAGCATAGCGAATTTTGGGGTAGAAGCAACCACTGGGCACACAACTCCATCTGTCCACCAAGTCAAACACGCAATAGCTGGAACACAAGAGGACGCCACAGGCGTAGGCCTAGGCTTGGACACAGACTCGACAGGTGGCCTTACACTTAAACAGGGCCTAACAGGTCACAGCATCAACCCTATCGGCCAGCACTACCCTAGTTCACCACTCGAGGATATGTTAACACCTAAAAAGAAAATCAACTCCACAATCATGGAATATTTTGCAGCAGCCAAACTGTGTGACCAGACGCAGAACACTAACGAGGCTCGCTCGGATCAGGCGACCCCAGATGAAACCAACAAAGACAAACAGGTGCTGGAGGCCATTGCTGGGCTGCGCTCCTTCACAGATACCAAAATAGAGGAGGTCAAGGCAGACATGCAAGTGATACATCAGGACATGCGCAACCTCTCCGAGCGTGTAACGGCTACGGAGGCTGGGCAGCAAGAAACCGTGGAAGCACTGAAAGATATTCAATCCAGAGTGCAGGAACTGGAGAGGAGAAGCAAAGTCTTGGAAGAGAGGGCGGAGGATGCTGAGGGGCGTACTAGGCATCCCTGATGGGATGGAAGGCCCCAACCCCACAAACTTTGTGGAAACCCTACTACAGCAGGAGATCGGCACTGGTCGACTTTCACAGGGCTTTGTGGTGGAGCGTGCCCACAGAACCCTAGAAAAAAGGCCACCACCTGGCTGACCAATGATAGCAAGGATCTTGAACTTCCAGGATAGAGAAATTATACAGTGCTACTTGCGAGAAGGAGGGGAAATAAGAAGAGATAATGCCAGAATTGCTATATACCCGGACTACACCCCAGCGGTACAGAGAGCCAGGAACTCCTTTGTCCCAATCAAGGCCAGCCTACGGCAGCTAAACCTCAATTACATGCTAATGTACCCGTCAAGGCTCAAAGTGCTGTACAAGGGTAGAGTGTTAGGCAGAATTACATGCAGTACCCTTTGGGAACACTACACACAATTAAGACTACGGGTGCAAGTACAATTTGACCTTTAGTACAAGCCTGTACTACACAGTTATGTGGTAGCAATGGCTGAGCAGCCAGACTTATCTCAAGAGGGATGTGAGCAGTACAAGATGTTACACAAAGGACTTGCAATTACAGTGGTTCAAACACACATTTACTCAAGGTTTCTTGGTAAAAGAATATACATTTAATTACACAGTCAGTTGAAAAACATTCCACTAGTAAGAAGCAGCACAATATCACACAATAATACACTACAATACTAAACCAATAAGTTTCTGAACAAGTTAGGCTCCCCTGAAGTGGGAGCAAAATGGCACTTCAGTAACTTTCAAAAGGGGTAGAAAGACGAAAGGTTATAAGAATCAAAGCAGTTACTTTCATAGGCAGGACAAATAGTTTCAGTTCACTACAACAGGCAATTCAATTCAATATGCCTGGGCCAAAGTCAATGGTTCAGTGTATTGGATAGGATAGCACAGTTCAGGTAGTAAACGGTTAAGTCTTTGCCAATGTTCTTAGAAGTGTTTGCCAGAAGAAAAGTTATATGTTGGTTTAGGGGAGAACAAGCCTCTAAAGTTGGGAAAGTTTCACAAACTTTCACGCGGCAGAAAGGATTGTTTTACTGCACTTGCACAGTACCTTAGAATGTAGAAAAGCTGTAGCTGAGGCAGTTGTTCCTGGCAGTTCCTGCAGATCTCGCTGTCCTGAGCTTCAGTCGTGGGGACAAGGAGGACGTCGGGAGGTTCCTGCACTGCCCAGGGAAGAGGCCACAAGCTTGGCAAAACATTGGTTTAAGGTGCGAGTGCCTTAAAGTCCACAAACTGGTATCCTTCTCACTGGCGATCTGTTTTTCAACAGCACTCTGAAGAAAATTCGACCAGTAGAGAGACGGTATCCATGTGGCTTGCGAGTTGGTTGTTCCCACGAGCTCAAGGGAAGATGTCGTCCTTGAAGGGCTTCTCTGTCGAGGGAGTTTCAGGCAATTCGGACCCGCAGCAGGTCTTCACAGGTGGACCAGGAGTTGCAGCAGTCATCTTCCTTTCAGCTCGTCTTCGGTTCTTTCATTCCAGTGGTCGACTCTGCTTTCCAAGTCCCAGAGACCTGCTTTTAAACAGTTTTCTCGCATTCATTCCAGCCTAGCTGTCACTCACCCAGCAGGGTGGCTGTCCTTGCCGGACAGTCAGCCAGCAAATCACGCCAGAGTGCATTCAGGTCTCCTAGGAGACTAAGCACAGGGAGTTTCGGGCACCTCCCTCACATCCTGTCCACCCCAGACACTCAGGCGCCAGAAGAGAGCTTCAGCACTGAAGCCTGCCAAAGGCCAACGAACAAAGGGACCAAACTGGTTTGGCACACAGAGACAAACACAAGGACCTTTCCTAAAAGGAACGGCGAAAAAAGTTGACCGGAGTCTGTTTTTACAGATAGGTCTTGGGCGCCATATTGGAATAAATGGCTGAACCGATTTTTAGCTACCGGTGTTCCGGGGAAAATCATGGTAGTTCGTTCTAAAACCACTCCACCAGCCATTTCAAGAGGAAAGGATAACATTTGACTGTTACATGAGTGTTTAGACATAGGGGATGCTAGACAACCCATGCAGAACTCTATAGGAAAATAGTGTGTGCTGGTTCTGTAAATTTAAAAAGACTGGTAAAGTCAATTTAACTTTACATGCTCTGGGAGACAGTAGTCAGTCCCAAAGAAGGTATTTAAACCTGGGGGAGTCTGAAAGACACCCCTGTGCCACTGCACTGAAGGTGCTGTGTGACACACAAGAAAAAGACGATGCATATGGAGTTGTTTAAAACTCCATATCCAAAGAACACAAAAGTAAAACACTCAAAATACATGAAAGAGTGGGAAAAAAGGCTCACACTCTTTCCAGGTAAAAATTAAAATCCTAGAAAACCAGCAAAGTTGCTGGAGGTCTCAAAAGGTAGGGGAAATAAGCACATTCTTGAGAATCCTCCCCAACAAAGAGCTATCTTCTTGGAGACCCCGGCGGCAGCCACCATGTGGCTGGAACATAACAATATGGCGGAAGGAGAAGCCGTTACATAGTTCGAGTTACGGAGACAAGAAGGAAGTGGCACATTTTTCATCAGCAGCAATTCAATGGATGCTACCTTTCCTCTCAAATAGAGTCAGTAGGGTCAGTGCAGATGACGCAATGCCTCCGCCTATCCCTGTGCTTTTTGGAGTATCGCAGGGCGCTTGCATGTCACTGTGCATTTATAACATCTTTATGGCCCCCTTCTTTGCTCATCTTGAACAAGAAGGGGTCCTATTCTCTAACTACGCAGATGATACACAATGTATCATGCCACTCACAGGGTGTTATCAAGATGAAAAGGAATTGAATAGAATTTTTCCCATTATTGAACACTGGATGATGCAGAATAATCTGGCGCTCAATCGAGGAAAAACCGAATTTATGATAGTGGGATCAGTAGGCACACTTGCCAAGCTGGACCCAGCCTATAAGCATTTTCAGTTAGGGGACACCGATATCTCTACACTTCCTCAAGTCAAAATCTTAGGAGTTATTATTGACCAGGCTCTGAATATGAAATCCTATGTGGGATCGACGGTAACGTTAGCTATATATCATATCAAATGTTAGCCTATCTCAGACCGTACATCTCCCAGGACAATGCGGAAGCTATTGCCCGGGCAATGATAGGTGCCAAAATTGACTATTGCTGCAGTCTCCTGGCAGGAGCTAATAAAGCCACCATCAATAGACTCCAAATTGCACAAAATGGTGCAGTTAGAGTCGTCACAGTTCTAGCCGCGCGTTCACATGTAACGGAGGCTCGACGGGCCCTCCATTGGCTCCCTGTGAAAGCACGTATCACTTTCAGGCTATCGGTAATCACATTTAAATGTAGAATGGGTACTATGCCGTCCTATCTTCAAAATCTCATTATGGACAAACCCAACTACAGAAGTCTGAGATCCAGTAACCAAAACCTTCTGTTCCTACCAAAATGCAAAACGAAGAAGGTTCGGGGGAGGAGGCGTTCTTTGGCGCTGCTCCCATATTATGGAACTCATCACCTGCCTCTTTGAGAGGGTCGCCTTCGTTGAGTCTATTTAAGAAGGAGCTCAAGACCTGGTTGTTCTGCTAAGAAGCCTAATCTTTGACCCCTCTGGGTGGCTGACATGATCCTATCCTCCTGGCTGCTTCGTGTTATTTGTCTTGTGTTTTGTCTTGTCTGCGCCCTTACGCCTACGGGTTTATGGAAGTGCGGTATAAATAACCTAAACTAAAGTAAAGAAGGGGAACGTCTGACAACTGCGGCGCCTCGGCAGGCTACCCGAAACAGCACACTACTATGGACACACAAACCTACCGCAGCAAGGACACAGATCTTATGAAGGGCGGGGGGGATGCTGGTATACTCTGCCTGAGCCAACAGGAGCATCCCCGCAAGAGGACCACTGTCGGCATGTTGCTGACCTGACACGACCCGCACACGAAGACCAGGATGGGCCAAGACGGAGCGGGGGCACCGGAGTGTTGCCTGTCCAGTGCAACTGCTGGGAGCAGTTGGTTAATTTTGGTTTGTTGTTGTTTAAATTGTTATAAGGTCTTCACAATAACTGGTATAATGGGGAAAAGGACACTCGAATGGCAAAACGTAAGGGGCAGAGATTGAAGTGGAAGGGGGAGATGATCTGGTGGAAGCAAAGAGAGGGTGGGGAGCAAAACTGGGTTACGCTATGCAGCAATGGCGGCTGATATGAAAGTCCTGACATGGAATGTCAGAGGGATGGGCACCTACATGCATAGGAACGAATATGCGTGATATTTTCATCACAGAAAAATCTACAACAGAAATGTTCGCATGGGAAATGTACGCACTACAAATGTTTTTACATTTCCCATGCGAATATCCAATAGAAAACCATACATACACACACCACCCACACCCACAACACACCCTCACCCACACCCCCCTACTTACCTTTCCTTCCATCGCGCTGTGTCCCTGCAGCGCCGGTTCCCTTTCACTTCCATGATCGGGAACCGGCGTCACAGGGTCCTTTTCCTTTTATTTTTTTTTGGGCAGCTGCAGGGCTTTCCCCCACAACACCCCGCTCACTATACTTTCCAGTATAGTGAGCGGGGTGATGCGGGGTTCATACCAGGCTTTAACACGGCAATAAACCTACGAAGGCTGCAGCATATCATTGTGCAAACAACAGACTCGCAGGAACAGTATGCTGTAATCACCTTAGACGCTATAAAAGCATTTGATTCTATATATTGGGAATGGCTGATCGCCGTTATGAGGAAGTTTGGGTTGGGCAAGCACTTCATTGGGTGGATTAAAATACTCTATGAAGCACTGGTGGCTAGGGTGAAGACTGGAAGAATATTGTCAGCACCATGGGACATCCAAAGGGGCACCAGACAGGGCTGCCCGCTGTCGCCAATGCTCTACATTCTGGGATCAGAGCCTATAGCAATATACCTCCGGAAACAATTCTTTGACGCAGGTATCGGAGTGGGAGGAGTGTACCACGTTGTTTCCTTATAAGCAGATGATGTACTGCTGTATTTAAAGGGACCCTCGCCTTAATGTACCAGTGATCTTAGAAGTGCTGGGGAACTTTGCACCAGTGTCAGGGAGCTCCTTTAGCAGGGAGAAGTCTTGCATATTCCCATTGGCGGGACTGGCGAAGAAATCGGAGGAGGATCTCCCGAAGGTCAGGCTCCGGTGGCAGCTGCATTCGTTCAGGTATCTGGGGGTGAATGTCTGGCACACACCTGAACTAACGCATCGCGGCAACACTGTACTGGTGGTGCAAGGACTCAGAAAGTCCATGAGGTTTTGGTCTAAACTCCTGTTGTCAGTGATGGGCAGGGTCGCCATTATTAAAATGATAGTCCTACTGAGGTTCCTATACTTCTTCCATAATGTTCACTGCTACATTCTGGCCTCTTTCTTTCGTCTATTGGAAACGTTGCTGAGAGAGCTGCTCTGGGGTCCCGCCAGACACAGGCTATCTCTGACTACACTTATGCTGCCGTACTAGGAGGGTGGGGGTCCAGCTGCCAGATCTCGAGAGATATTATTTGGCAGCACAACTCAGCTTCGTGGCCAAGTGGCTTGCAGATGAGGCCACCTCGGAGACAAAGCTGATAAAGCAGCTAGTAGCGCTTGTGCGCCTAAAAGAAACACTGTGGGTCTTGCTGAGGTACTTGAGCAACACCCCAATGATTGTACAATTAGGCAGGAGGGTTTGGGGCAAGGCCCTAAAACTGGTACAACGCGAACACCCCTACTCACCCGAGACCCCGATTGCAGCTGATGTCTGTGCAGTCAAAGCAGACCTGGCAAATGTAAGGCAATGGGAAAGGTACAGCATTTACACCTAGGGGACGCATAGGAGGAGGGCATTTGCAGGGAATTTTAATCCATGGGTGAGAAAGAGGGACTGCCCAACAGCCAGTTCCCATGGTATCAGAAGATCAGGAAGGTAGCAAGGAGGAAGCGGAAAGAATGGCCAGAGGACCCGGAGGCAGACCCAGTACTAACGCTACTCCACAACTTGGGCGATGAATGGAAGCCAGTGTCCAGGCTCTATAGCCTGCTGGCAGACAGACCCATCCCCAAAAGGGATAAGCTGAATCAGTGGTGGGAGGCAGACCTGGGAATCGGCATAAAGGAGAAGGAATGGGAGAGGATCCTAATGTACCCCCGGGAAATGTCAAGAAATGCCCGATTTAGGTTTATCCAACTAAGTGTCCTGCATTGGACCTACATGACGCTGAGTAGAATAGCCAAATTTAGCAGCAACCCAAATCCACTGTGTCCCTTGTGCGGGTCGGAGGGAGCAGGAAGATTGCATATGTTCTGGGGGTGTCCGAAGGTACGTTTCTGGGCCAAGATAGAACAAGCTTGCAGAAAGGCTAGAGTGGCTTGGTACAAATGGACACCGATGGAACACCTCCTGGGCGCCTACCCAAGAATAAGCAAGTTCAGACATGTTAGGCATGTGTGCTGGCCAAAAAGGTCCATTGCAATGGCGTGGAAAAAAGGCGGGGGGCACGCAATATGCCAAATGGTACAGCGAGCTGGAAGACTGGACTGGGGCAGAAACAAGGTTATGGGGTTTTGGGGTGGCTAAGGCAGGAGACGAGGCAAGCCCTGCATATGAGGCCTGGAAAATACTAACTTGGGACATGTTTCACCCATCAGATGATAAACCCCCATGAATGAACCGCGCCCACACCTGGGATGTCTGGAACTCGTTAAGAGCTGTGCTATTGAAACGAGGAAATCCGGATAAACACCATCTGGCTCCCAACAACTTTGGCGAGGCCCTGCACACCAGGGCTTCTTTAAACAGAGAGTCGAGTACCACTATGAGTAGAGCTAGCATTGAAGACTGTTTGTTGTTGTTAATAGGTTACTTGTTGTTAACTTACCTCTACATAAATTCATGACAATGATGACAAGTTAAGAAGCAAATTGTTAACGTACACTATAAATGCCAATAAAAACATTTTAATATAAATTGATTGGTTTCAGAAAACCTGTGTAACTTCGTTTCTCAGAACTTTGATAGCCCAGCCCCTAAGCCAAACTTAAACCACTATTTTTGTATTAATTTGTTTTCGGAGTTTTCTATTATTAAAATGTGTGTTTTGCACATGAAATGTAGCCTGCTTCAAGGTACTTGTTGAGCCGCTGCAACCACCTAGAGCTGACTTTGGCACTCATCACTTTTCGATCCGTCTTCGATCTGTCTCTATCCAGTAGAAGCCATTGTCTTGTCCGTCTCAACGCTGATTCGACCCACGTGTATCCCTTATCACAGCGCTGGTCATTGGGCCGGCTCTCGCCGGATCCGAGTTCCGGCACCAGATGTGTAGCCGGATCTCGGGATCCGGGCAGAGTCAGCCCCCAAACCCATGCTCTGTGCCTCTGTGCTGGGTTACTAAAAAAAAAAAAAAAAAGAGAGAGACAGAGCACCCGCGACGGCCGGCGGGGGGGGGGGGGGGGGGGGGGGGGAGAACAGCTCCTTGCCAAGCACAGTGCTCGCACGGGGCAGATTAGATCTCTGAGCCCCCAATTGGTGGGCCCGGAGTCTAATCTGCCCCCCCACCACCATACAAGCGGACTGTGCACACTGCACAGAGCATTTTTGCCATTTTGTGCTCTCCGCTCGGGTGCTTTCATTTTCATTGTGCACCCGTTTCCTTTGTCTCTCTGGTGTTTATTCTTAGTTGGTTATACTTATTTGTATAAGAACAAACACCAGAGAGACACACGGAGGCAGCACACATTCAAATCTGACCTCTATAAAATGCAGCACATCAGATACGTTATATATTATTATGTGATGTGCTTCATTTTGTAGACGCCAAATTTTAATGTGTGCTGACTCCGAGTAAAAATGTGGTTTGTGAGTGATGCTGTGGGAAAATGTTATGCATCTGCATACTGACTGCCAGGGTTAGACTGGGGCATAAAGTTGTCTCGGCTCCAATGCAAAAGTGGCCCACAGTTGCACATGGCCATTCATTCCTTTTGTGCCAGAATGTTTGATATTCCTGTTTAAACTATTATTTTGGACATTTCCTTTGATCAAAGGTAAACTGCTAGCCCCGCCCCCTATAAGCCCCGCCTCCTCGGTCAACGCCCCCCAGCCCCCAAATCCACCCCTACCCCGGCCCTTATGGGATCCCCCACCAACTTTTTTCCATTTCCACCACTGCCTTCTCACATAAATAAAACAAATATCCAGTTCCCATAGGCTCCTCACCCTTTACTGTCCTCCTTGCTTATTGAAGGTCCCTGCAAGAACCCCCATCCTTTGTATAATATAATGCAGTCTACAACGCAGTTCTCTTGCTCCAAGCACGTTTCAGAGTAAAGCCATCTCTTTCTGCAGCTCCTGTAAAAAACAGCCCGTTCAATATGGCAGCCGACCTGAGTCACCAACTAGCATCCATATCTCTGTAAATATTATTTTTACCTAAATCCATTGCCCTGGTTTCTTCTCTATTATGTACCACTTTTGGAATCCATCACGTTCCCATTTAAATACGTGATTAGGAAATCGCATCCTAACAACGTAAACTAAAAACAAATCATATGCATCTTTGTTTGTAAAATATATGCGGTCTACAAGAGGACAAACGTCCAATAAATGTTTTTTTTAATGTATGTATTTATTTTAACCGTGTAAAAAAAAATACAAAAGTAAAAAGAAAGAGTAGGGAGCACCCACATTGGACAACCGCGATTAAGAGCAGTAGCTGAGTCTTATAGGGTAGCGACCTTGACAGTCCAAGTTCAATAGGAGTGGAGGGGGACAAGTGTCTTAACTCTTGCGACTAAAGCCATGAGCAAGTGGCACCCAAAGTATGTCCAGGAGAGCTTGTCAGGGTGACACCAGTCAATATGAGGAACCATACGAGGTAGAGGCCTCAAAAGCAACCAAACACTAGGTGAGTAGGGGGCAGTAACATTCCTCCATATATAGCCGAGCCGAGACCAATCACTTTATGTGGGAAGAGATCCAGCATACATGAGGGAAGGATAAACGACTTAGTAATCCATTGGCACCAAACCCTTCATCCAGTGTCCCCTTCCGACAGTTTTGCAGTGGGTAAAGTTTTCAAAGGTTTCTCTGCCCCTTCTGTTTCCCAAAAGAGGTACTCTTTCCCCTTCAGGTTCACCCTGAGCTTGGCTGGACGGAGCATGCCCGCTTTAACCCTTCGCTAAAGAAAAAAAACGTTCTTTGTGACATAAAGGTCCTTTCTTTTACTGGCAGTGGCTGGAGAGTGATCAGGAAACAGGTGGATCCTGGGGCCCTGGTATTCCACCACTCTCTTGGCTGCGGCTTTCAGGATCATGTCTCTATCACGTGAATCACTCAGGCACACCAAAAGCGTGAGGCCACTTCTGCCCCCTGGTCCGCTTTGGTCCCTGCTGATTTGAGCCTATAGCACCTGGTGACAGATAGGGTTGCCCTCCACCTCAAGATTGAGTTGCTCAGGTAGCCATGTCGAAAAAAAGTCCATGGGGGTCCTCCCCCTCTGCACCCTGTGGGAGACCGATAACGCAGAGTTGTGGTGCCCTCAGTGCATTTTTCAGAAATTCAATTGTTATCCGTCACCTTATAACCCTTCACCGCTGAGTCCATTTTACAGCCCAGCTTCTGGACTAGAGGGAGGGCCTGCAAGCACTGCTTGTCGAAGTGGTCTTCAACTCCAGTGTGGAGGTCCTTGTCTCTAAATGAGCCACCTTCTCAGTCAATTTGTCGAGTTATCCCTCCAGCCGTGACATAGACTGTTCTATGTGCCCCAGCGCTGCCATGACAGAGTCCTGTGGCACAGGGCTATCCAAATTCTGCTGCCCAGCTCAGGGGTAACAAAGTATCTCCCACATTGCTTTTCGTCTTCTCCTTTTCAGATGCCATGTCCCTTTGCCTTTCTGTTCCAAAACTAGTCCCTGGTCCAGTTCGCCAAAACAGTCGAGCCCACACCATTCCACCAGAATCCTCCACAGCAGAGAGCAAACCAGGGGCAATAGAGGTCAAGATAAAATGGTCTGACTGGCCCAACCGCTCTGTGCTGTATCCCTGCACCTGCGCACAACTGCCCTCGGGCATCGCGGCGCTGTTAAGAAGGCTTACTTGGTTACATAGGTGCTTGCGCGGCATCTTGGTTACATAAGTGCTAGCAAAGACATACAGTTTGCCTATTACTTCTGCTCAGTGTAGCCACACAGGAACAAAGTGGTTGCTGGATGCAAAGCTGAAACTCTTAATATTATGCAAGAGGGTCCAATGTTGCCCCCTTTATTGAAGAATGCAGCAAGTTGCAGGATACTTGGCATGTCATATACTCACCTGCGGCCCGGAACTCTCAAGTGTCCTGTGGCCATGCGCGAGAAGGCCATTAATTCTTGTTTTTCCCTTTGGATTCTGGGACTTCTTGTTTTTTTCATTTCAAGTTCAAAACAACTGCAAGTCCGAGAATTCCAAGTAAAAACAGGCCTGGATTGCTTTCTTGTGCGTGGCCTTGGGAAACCGGGGGCTGCAGGAGATCCTAATCAAAAAGTATGAAATAACAGAAAAGATGGACATGGCAAGCCCCCCTGCAGAGACACAGAGGGTCATTTTCCATGTGAATCCGATCTCGAAAAATTGTAGTAAATGTGATCACTGCCATTTTTCCAATGTGCCTCGTTTTGCTACATTTGTATGGCAGAGCTGCATACTGCGAAGGACATAACTAGTCTGCCCCAATTTCCTGCTTGGCCCTACACATCAAGTTGCCTTAACGCCAGCATGGATTTTCCTACTGGCATAATGCAATGGACTCCTATGAAATCCACCTGAAATTTCTACCTGGTAAAAGTAAGCAATTGCCATGGAAATCAACTGCAAATGCTGACTGCAAAGTAAGCATTTACACATTTCCACCAACATTTTGGAGAAGTGAAGGGTAAAAGCGTGGGGGCGCCAGCCCCTGGCTAGGGAGGTCTAAAGTAATCCTGCAGCTATGATGCCCATCCTTGGTGCGACATCAAGAGCCTGCAAATGTCTCACCTTGGAGAGAGGCGATTTTACTTAACGATTAAAGTACAATCATTAACGTGATGGCAGCAGCAAACGGGCAGTGGCAGAGCACAAAAGCATGCCCAGGCAATATCAGACGAACCCCTATGATCAAGCCAAAGACTTTACTGAGCTGACCGGCTTTTAGATGCTCCATGCTTTTAATGATTAGCATAACTAAATAGGCTACGAATTGGGATAAAGGATGCATGGTATGGGCAAAAGGAAGGAGTGATAGCGATTTAGCCTCTTGATCTCAAGGGAAAGGTTCAACAGTGCAGTGTGTTTGATTGCTGCACCCACTACCAGCTTTCAAACCCCCCCAATCTCCCCGCACACATTTTGAGGCTGGCTATGCCCAGCCCTGGGTAAAAACAATTTCGCATGTTTTATTCCTCACTTTCCCACCACGTAGCATAAATGAGGAATCTTGCATAAGGGGGCTTTTGCACAAAAGTGCACGTCTATGGGCCCCCCCTCTAAGAGATTAACATGGGGTCCTAATTGAAGGATTGCGCCTACATTTTGTACCCAAACGTGGGGAAATCGTGGAGCCAACATGAAGAAAACCCTTCAGTACTAGCACGTGAGGGTAATGCACCTTTATAGGCGAACACATTTCGCAACATACAGTTGATACTGAGATTGCTCTGCTCTTAATATACCAGGCAGGTAATACATTGCAGGCGTGAGCGGGACTAATTACGACCCGAACAAAAATGCGAAAAGAACACCAGAACAACGCAGTTTAATTTTTCCTAGACAAATGTACGGCGAAGATTTAACACCATGAAACCAACTGGTCCTTTGAATCCTCTCACCTGCAGACAAACAGCGCAAGCTACAAAAGAAGACACATCTGTCCTTTCCAAAAACACCCGCGTTACATACCGCCGCCACCAGCACCGGAAGCACCAGAGGATGAGTGCACAAACAGTTGACATTAGGGGGGGATCAAGTGAATGACAACAACGAAATACAAACTGGAGGAAACCCTAAGCAGCAATTCTAAAACTGGCAATCGTGTACCAGCAACGTCTGGGTACTATATAATGGAAACAAAAACCTGCAAAGTTTGTAACAGGGGGAATCATCCAACGTATTTTTCTTTACACCCCTGCAAGTTGTGTTATTCGCAAGTTGCTAGGAAACAATGATATGAGTAGACGCCGGAAGCAGACAGGAACAAGTGGACCACCTGACTGCGTGTCACAGGGGCTTCCGGAGATACATCATTCAGTTCGGTAGCAACTAGTTCCTATTCAAGAAACGGACCATAGCAACGGCCCGCCTACTCTTGTTCACGTGACTTATTACGTCATCGTGATTTTTCAGAGCCATGAAGGTTTTCCGGAGCAACTTCAGGGTAGCGACTAGTTCCTATCCGAGAAAAGGACCATAGCAACGGCCCGCCCCCTTCTTCGAGTGAATCCTGATGTCATCTCTGTGATTCCGGCCGGAGCAATGAAGTGCTACCGGATCACGCTCAGTGAGCGGCAATTCTGAACGCTCTTGCTGCCGGTGCAAGTGCAACCGGACCCTGCCAGCCTTTTGCTTGCAGCGGATGGGGTGAGCATTTTCTCCGGTGACCCTGCCAGCCTTTTGTTTGCAGGGTTTATGTTGGGTATTTTCATTGCGACGGCGGGAATGTTTCTACGGCTCTGCCTGCCAGGTTGCAGGAACAGCAGCAACCTGTGTGCTCTTGGCTTTAAATACAATTGCCATTTTCTTCCGGATACCGTGAACGTTCCTGCAAGACCCCCGATTTCGAGAGAGGAGCGGGAAATTACATTTATTCTAAAAAATCATGCTCATCTATTCAACATGAAAGGTATGGAGGCCTAAGAAAAGCAACAGGGAGACGGTGTATGATGGTGTTTAACTGATCAACGGGGGCTAATAGAGTGATTTAATGTTTCATGAGCGTGTGATTATTAGGATGGATGGTTTTAGAGGAGGTTGGCTAGGGCTACCCGCGTGTGATTCGGGATTGGCACACAGGCATCTGTTGAAAGGGGGAAGGGGAATCTTGCTATTTAGAGGGAGGATGGGGCATTATGGTATTGGACTAGAGGGAGGGATTGGTTGGGCATCTTGGTGGGGTCTGAATGGTTGCATAGGGGCATGCTGGTGTGGGTTTGGTGGGATGGGGCACATGTGTGGCTCTGGAGAAAGGGGGTACATTGGTGTGGGTCTGGAGGGAGTGAAAGGACATAGTGGTGTGTGTCTGGGGAGGGATAGAGACAATGGTGCGGGTTTGGGGAAGGGTTGGAGTACATTGGTGTGGGTCTGGGGAGGGAGGGAAGACATGGGTGTGTTTCTGGAGGGAGAGATGGGTTACAGTGTGTCTGGAGGGTGGCATGGGTCATCTAGGTGTGGGTTGGGAAGTTGGATGCAGCATCTTGGTGTGGCTCTGGAAGGAGGTGTTCGAGGCACATTGGTGTGGCTCTGGAGGGAGGTGGTGGGGGCATATTGGTGTGGATCTGGGCGGAGGGATAATGCACATGGGTCTGGAGGGTGGCATGTGTCATCTAGGTGTGGGTTGGGAAGTTGGAAGGGACATCTTGGTGTGGCTCTGGAGGGAGGTGGTGGGGGCACATGGGTGTGTTTCTGGAGGGAGAGATAGGGCACAGTGGGTCTGGAGGGTGGCATGGGTCATCTAGGTGTGGGTTGTGAAGTTGGGCGTGGCATCTTGGTGTGGCTCTGGAGGGAGGTGGTGGGGGCCCATTGGTGTGGATCTGGGCGGCGGAGGGATGGTGCACATGGGTGCGTTTCTGGAGGGAGAGATGGGGCACAGTGGGTGTGGAGGGTGGCATGGGTCATCTAGGTGTGGGTTGTGAAGTTGGGCGTGGCATCTTGGTGTGGCTCTGGGGGAAGGTGTTGGGGGCATCTTGGTGTGGCTCTGGAGGGAGGTGGTGGGGCACATTGGTGTGGCTCTGGAGGGAGGCGGTGGGGGCACATGGGTGTGTTTCTGGAAGGAGAGATGGGGCACATTGGGTCTGGAGGGTGGCATGGGTCATCTAGGTGTGGGTTGGGAAGTTGGAAGGGGCATCTTGGTGTGGCTCTGGAGGGAGGTGGTGGGGAAAATTGGTGTGGATCTGGGCGGAGGGATGGTGCACATGGGTGTGTTTCTGGAGGGAGAGATGGGGCACAGTGGGAGTGGTCCTAGAGGGTAGCATGGGTCATCTAGGTGTGGGTTGGGAAGTTGGACGGGGCATCTTGGTGTGGCTCTGGAGGGAGGTGGTGGGGCACATTGGTGTGGCTCTGAAGGGTGGTGGTGGGGGCACATGGGTGTTTTCTCTGGAAGGAGAGATGGGGCACATTGGGTCTGGAGGGTGGCATGGGTCATCTAGGTGTGGGTTTGGAAGTTGGAAGGGGCATCTTGATGTGGCTTTGGAGGGAGGTGGTGGGGAAAATTGGTGTGGATCTGGGCGGAGGGATGGTGAACATGGGTGTGTTTCTGGAGGAAGAGATGGGGCACAGTGGGAGTGGTCCTAGAGGGTAGCATGGGTCATCTAGGTGTGGGTTGGGAAGTTGGACGGGGCATCTTGGTGTGGCTCTGGAGGAAGGTGTTGGGGGCACATTGGTGTGGCTCTGGAGGGAGGTAGTGGGGGCACATTGGTGTGTATCTGGGCGGAGGGATGGTGCACATGGGTGCGTTTCTGGAGGGAGAGATGGGTCACATTGGGTCTGGAGGGTGGCATGTGTCATCTAGGTGTGGGTTGGGAAGTGGAACAGGGCATCTTGGCGTGGCTCTGGAGGGAGGTGGTGGGGAAACATTGGTATGGCTCTCGAGGGAGCTGGTGGGGGCACATTGGTGTGGATCTGGGCGGAGGGATGGTGCACATGGGTGCGTTTCTGGAGGGAGAGATGGGTCACATTGGGTCTGGAGGGTGGCATGTGTCATCTAGGTGTGGGTTGAGAAGTTGGATGTGGCATCTTGGTGTGGCTCTGGAGGGAGGTGGCGGGAGCACATTGGTGTGGATCTGGGCGGAGGGATAGTGCACATGGGTCTGGAGGGTGGCATGTGTCATCTAGGTGTGGGTTGGGAAGTTGGAAGGGACATCTTGGTGTGGCTCTGGAGGGAGGTGGTGGGGGCACAAGGGTGTGTTTCTGGAGGGAGAGATGGGTCATCTAGGTGTGGGTTGTGAAGTTGGACGTGGCATCTTGGTGTGGCTCTGGAGGGAGGTGGTGGGGGCACATTGGTGTGGCTCTGGAGGGTGCTGGTGGGGGCACATTGGTCTGGATCTGGGCGGAGGGATGGTACACATGGGTGTGTTTCTGGAGGGAGAGATGGGGCACAGTGGGTGTGGAGGGTGGCATGGGTCATCTAGGTGTGGGTTGGGAAGTTGGACAGGGCATCTTGGTGTGGCTCTGGAGGAAGGTGGTGGGGGCACATTGGTGTGGATCTGGGCGGAGGAGGGATGGTGCACATGGGTGTGTTTCTGGAGGGAGAGATGGGGCACAGTGGGTGTGGAGGGTGGCATGGGGCATCTAGGTGTGGGTTGGGAAGTTGGACAGGGCATATCGGTGTGGCTCTGGAGGGAGGTGGTGGGGGCACATGGGTGTGTTTCTGGAGGGAGAGATGGGGCACAGTGGGTGTGGAGGGTGGCATGGGTCATCTAGGTGTGGGTTGGTAAATTGGACGGGGCATCTTGGTGTGGCTCTGGAGGGAGGTGGGGGGCACATTGGTGTGGCTCTGGACGGAGATGGGGGCACATGGGTGTGGCTCTGGAGAGAGGTGGTGGGGGCACATTGTGGATCTGGGCGGAGGGATGGTGCAAATGGGTGTGTTTCTGGAGGGAGAGATGGGGCACAGTGGGTCTGGAGGGTGGCATGGTTCATTTAGGTGTGGGTTGGGAAGTGGGACGGGGCATCTTGGTGTGTCTCTGGAGGGAGGTGGTGGGGGCACATTGGTGTGGCTCTGGAGGGAGGCATGCGTCATCTAGGTGTGGGGTGGGACGGGGCATCTTGGTGTGGCTCTGGAGGTAGATGGTGGGGACACATTGGTGTGGCTCTGGAGGGAAGCGGTGGGGGCCCATTGGTGTGGATCTTGGCGGAGGGATGGTGCACATGGATGCGTTTCTGGAGGGAGAGATGGGGCGCATTGGGTCTGGTGGGTGGCATGGGTAATCTAGGTGTGGGTTGGGAAGTTGGAAGGGGCATCTTGGTGTGGCTCTGGAGGGAGGTGGTGGGGGCAAATTGGTGTGGATCTGGAGGGAGGTGGTGGGGGCACATGGGTGTGTTTCTGGAGGGAGAGATGGGGCACAGTGGGAGTGGGCCTAGAGGGTAGCAATGGTCATCTAGGTGTGGGTTCGGAAGTTGGACGGGGCATCTTGGTGTGGCTCTGAAGGGAGGTGGTGGGAGCACATTGGTGTGGCTCTGGAGGGAGGTGGTGGGGGCACATGGGTGCGTCTCTGGAAGGAGAGATGGGGCACATTGGGTCTGGAGGGTGGCATGGGTCATCTAGGTGTGTGTTGGGAAGTTGGATGTGGCATCTTGGTGTGGCTCTGGAGGGAGGTGGTGGGGGCACATTGGTGTGGCTCTGGAGGGTGGTGGTGAGGGCACATTGATGTAGATCTGGGCAGAGGGATGGGGCACATGGGTGTGTTTCTGGAGGGAGAGATGGGGCACAGTGGGTCTGGAGGGTGGCATGGGTCATCTAGGTGTTGGTTGGAAAGTTGGACAGGGCATCTTGGTGTGGCTCTGGAGGGAGGTGGTGGGGACACATTGGTGTGGATCTGGCCAGAGGTGGTGGGGGCACATTGTGGCTCTGGAGGGTGGTGGTGAGGGCACATTGATGTAGATCTGGGCAGAGGGATGGGGCACATAGTTGCGTTTCTGGGGGGAGAGATGGGGCACGGTGGGTCTGGAGGGTGGCATGGGTCATCTAGGTGTGGGTTGGGAAGTTGGACGGGGCATCTTGGTGTGGCTCTGGAGGGAGGTGGTTGGGGCACATTGGTGTGGCTCTGGAGGGAGGTGGTGGGGGCACATTGGTGTGGATCTGGGCGGAGGGATGGTGCACATGGGTGTGTTTCTGGAGGGAGAGATGGGGCACAGTGGGTCTGGAGGGTGGCATGGGTCATCTAGGTGTGGGTTGGGAAGTGGGACCGGGCATCTTGGTGTGGCTCTGGAGGGAGGTGGTGGGGGCACATTGGCGTGTATATGGGCGGAGGCATGGTTCACATGGGTGTGTTTCTGGAGGGAGAGATGGGGCACAGTGGGAGTGGGCCTAGAGGGTAGCATGGGTCATCTAGGTGTGGGTTGGGAAGTTGGACGGGGCATCTTGGTGTGGCTCTGGAGGGAGGTGGTGGGGGCACATTGGTGTGGCTCTGGAGGGGGCTAGTGGGGCACACTGGTGTGTATCTGGGCGGAGGGATGGTGCACATTGGTGCTTTTCTGGCAGGAGAGATGGGGCACAGTGGGTCTGGAGGGTGGCATGGGTCATCGAGGTGTGGGTTGGGAAGTGGAACAGGGCATCTTGGTGTGGCTCTGGAGGGAGGTGGTGGGGACACATTGGTGTGGATTTGATGGGAGGGACGGGGACATTGGTCTGGGGCGGGATGGTCGCATATTGGTGTGGGTCTGGAAGGAGGGGATAGGGCACATTGGTGTGGGTCTTGGTGGATGGGGGCATACTAGTATGGGTGGTTTTAGAGGGGGTGGCTGGGGCTATCTGCATGTGAGTCAGGATCGGCACATGGGCATTTGATGCAAGGGGAAGTGGCATCTTAATATGTGGAGGACGAGATGGGGCATCTTGGTGTGGTTCTGAGAGGGAGGGATGGGACATATTGGTGTGGGTCTGAGAGGAAGGGATGGTGCATATGGGTGTGGGTCTTGAGGGAGGGATGGGGACATTGCTGTGGGTATGAAGGGAGGCATAGGACACATTGGTGTGCATCTGGAGGGAGGGATGGGGCACATTGGTCGGAGGACAGATAGGGGCATCTTTCTGTGTGGAGGGAGCATGGGCCATCATGGTATGGGTCTTGAGGAAGGGATTGGGCATCTTGGAGTCTGGATCGGAGGGGGCATTGTTGATCTGGAATGGAGGGACAGGGCATATGATGGGGGCATGTCAGGGAATGGTGCAGCATGTGGGTCAGGGCTGGAGCCCTCTGGTGGGAAGGAAGGGGGCATCTGGGTGTGAATGGAGGGATGGGGTATGTTTGTCTGGAGAGCAGGATGTTGGTTTATTGGAGTGGTGGGAGTATGTGTGTCGAAGGGATGGGGTAATCTGGTGTGGGTATAGAGGGAGAGAGAGCGAATGGCGCCATCCGAGTTGAGTCTGGAGGTAGAGGTGAAGCATATGGGTCTTGCTCTGAGGGGAGGAGCATCTTGGTGTAGGTATGGAGGGATGGATGTTAGTGTCTTTGTGTGGGTTCGGATGGAAGGATGGGGCATGCAGGTCAGGAGGGAGGTAGCATTTGAATCTGGAACGTGTGTTTGGAAGGAGAAATGGGGCATTTGAGTGTGAATGGTATCTGCTTGTGGGTGGGGGCATGAAGGATCATTAACAGCGGAGCAGCGGGGGGGGGAGCTATGAGCCCGACCTCAGTTGCATCCCAGACTTGCACACCCACAGCCCGGGGCACCTCTCGCAGAGCGGTCCGGTGCGCGTGGTCAACCAGGCGCCAGGGAGTGGGCTTTCCCTTCCACCGGAGAGGGGTCCGCGACCCAGTAGATGGCTGGGGATGCCTGGCAGGGTTGGGTTAACCTACTGGGGATGTCCCCAACCACGCACCGGAAAGGGAGCCCTGCTAAGCCCCCTCTCCTCACTGAGCCTGCCTCTGCACTGGCCGGGGACGCGCACTCCTCTCTCTGATCTGCCAGCGGGTGGGCATTGGTGGGCACACCCCAGTCAGCAGGGAAGCCCCGAGTGGGGGCAGCTGGGAGTCGAGGGAAACCTGACTGCTCTCGAGGGGCGCCTCCCCAGTGAGGCGGGGGCCTGGCACGCCAGGCATGAGCCCTGAGCCATGGTGCAGCTGGCTTACTTGATGGTGGGCGCCAAGGTTCCAGCCGCCCACATCTGTGGGCGAGCGATGGCCCGGCTTGCTGGCACAGTGGGTGACCTTCCCTCTTGCCCAGGTACCCGGAGCTGGGCCCTATACTGCCGGGCTGTGGTTTGAAGACTCAAGCGGACCCACCCGACCCCCTGTCTGTGCTGTCTCTGGCCCGCCTTGCTGTCCATCTCCCAGCCCCCACAAACCCCAAGGGGTCGGGCCGGGCGTGCAAGTGGCGGAGCGGCCTACCTCCATCCCCCTGGGAAGCGCTGTGCTGCTGCCGGTGGCGGTCAGGCTGAGCACCAGAATTTTTTTTTTTGTTGAAACCACAATGGTTTCGGCCGAGCTAGACAGGGTGCTGGGCTGTCCTGCCATAGGCGGTGCTGCCTCCCCCAACCTCTACTGCACTGGCAGGGTCATGCCAACTCCTGGAACAAAAAAAAAAAGTTGACTGTGACTCTTGGCGGTGGATTACTCGACTCGTGCATCAATTAAGAACGCAGCTAGCTGTGAGAATTGGTGTGAATTGCAGGACACATTGATCAACATGTAAAACGCACCATGTGGCCCCAGGTTTTTCCCGGGGCTACACCTGTCTGAGGGTCGCTTGTACATCAATCGCCCCGGGTTTCCCTCCCAGGAGTGTGGCTGGGGCTGTCGCAGGGACCCCATTCCATTCATCCCCCTAAGGTCAGACCCCGATCAGCACTGTCGCTGGATCCTTGGATCTGGCACGCAAGCTCATTGCCGACGTGTCCTGGCCTCCCCAGTTTCCCTGCCTCATGCTGGTTTTGGGAGGGCCAGGTGGCCGGCGCGCCCCGGATGCGGTGGTGGTGGCGGCGGCAGCAGGCTTTGAAAATGCCTGGCGCACCTTCATCCTACCCCAGGGCACCTGGCTGTGCTGTGTGTGGCTGCCTTTGGTGTCCCACGGCTGCTGGCGCAGGATGACCATGGAGTGCGGACCTCGTGACCATGTGGGCTTCGGTCGCAGATTGGGACAGAGGCACAGGGCTGTGGCAACCCCCCGTACGGGCCCCAGGCCAGCTGCCCTGAGCTTTGTTCTCCCCGACCACAGCCTCAGATCAGACGTGGTGACCTGCTGAATTTAAGCATATTACTAAGCAGAGGAAAAGAAACTAACCAGGATTCCCTCAGTAACGGCCAGGCATGGGAAATGGGGTGTACAGAAGACCGACTCCCTGGCATTGGTCAGGGGACTCAAGTCCTTCTGATCGAGTCTCACCACGCGGATGGTGTTAGGCCGATAGCGGCCTCTTGCACACCGGGATCAGGTCTTGGAGTCAGGTTGCTTGGGAATGGAGCCCAAAGCGTGTGGTAAACTCTGTCTAAGGCTAAATACGGGCGCGAGACTGGTGGCCAACAAATACCATAAGGGAAAGTTGAAAAGAAGTTTGAAGCAAGTTCAAGAGGGCGTGAAACGGTTGAGCGGTAAACTGGTGGGGTCTGTGCAGTCCGCCCACAGGATTCAACACGGCAGGCAGGTTGGTCACCTGGAACGGTGGAGGCCCTTGTGGGTTTGCGGCCTGGGCACATCCAGCCCCAGCAGGGTGCATTCCCACTGTAGCGGTGTACCACGACCGGTTGGGAAGGCCACAGGGGGCAGGTGGCTCTCTGCTCCAGCAGAGGGTGTTACAGTCCCCTGACAGCAGTTTTGCTGTGTCTACGGGGCTGAGAGAGATAGACCGGCACTGCGCCCTTATCCGGCAACCGTCCTGGCTCCTCTTGGGGGTTGCTAGAGTGGCAACGGGAGACAGGGCTCCTGATGTGACTGTGGTGGACTGCCCTCAATACGCCCTGACCACGTTGTGCTGCCTGGCGGGAAGGCCCACAAAGGGTACCAGGGGTCTGAGGTGATGTCGGTTAACCACCCGACCTGTCTGGAAACACTGACCAAGGAGGATAACACGTGCCAGAGTCAGAGGGCCGAATGAAACCGTGTGATGTAAAAATGTTGAGGGCCAGTGCTCGCCGATTGCAGTGGCATCCTGTCGCGGTGGGCCCTCCACCGACCTGTCTCGCCCACTCTGTCAGTGAGATGTTGCATGAGCGTGTGTGATAGGACCCGAAAGATAGTGAACTCAGCCTGGTGGAGGTCTGTAGCGGTCCTGATGTGTAAATCGGTCATCCTGACTGGGTATAGGGGCAAAAG